>NC_057360.1:0-624318 GCF_016509475.1 Prionailurus bengalensis
TCAAAACGTTGGAACATTTGTTTCTACCTACTGCTCTTTCCCGCCTACTCTCCTGATCCAAAGAGACTTAAAGAGTGGCTTGGGAGTTGATAGCGGATGTTATCAAGAAGGCTTTGAGGGGCCCCTGGGTGGCGCAGTCGGTTAAGTGTCTGACTTCAGCCAGGTCACGATCTCGCGGTCCCGTGAGTTTGAGCCCCGCGTCAGGCTCTGGGCTGATGGCTCAGAGCCTGGAGCCTGTTTCCGATTCTGTGTCTCCCTCTCTCTCTGCCCCTCCCCCGTTCATGCTCTGTCTCTCTCTGTCCCAAAAATAAATAAACGTTGAAAAAAAATTAAAAAAAAAAAGAAGGCTTTGATACTGGTTTTTAAAGTACTATTTTCTTTAGATTTATCTTTCCATGTATAAATGTAAAAATGTCTCCATAAAGTGCCCCACTGCACTTATAAACTAGCATTCTCAAATTAATGGACAATCATAATGAAAAAGTAATTATAACGGCACCATTAAGTTCTTCACGCCTCAAGACTTGTTCTACATGAGAATGAGGGTTTCAACAGCGTGGCTCATGACACAGTTGCACAGATGCTATTTGATGTTCTCACCCTGATTGTGTTTCCTTCTTCCTCACCCCCAGATAAAAGAAGTATGATGCAGGAAAGGCATGAGCACAGAGGATCGAGTATAAACTATTCACGCATCTTTTCAAAAGAAAGAACTAGTTCAAATTATGTTTTGGTAGTAGAAAAGGGGACGCCTAGGCAAAACTTGCGGACTGGTTGGCGTTCCTCTAGATAAATAGGGGAAGCCTGGATCTTTCACTCCGCCAACCACGAAAATCGCTAGGGTGAGGAGACGCATTGGGTGGGCTCCAACAGTGTGTGTTTCTGAGAAGCCGTCTCACAAAACCCGACCCCAGTGAACTCCTGAGCCATTCATCACAAAGACTTTAAAAACATAGGGTATACTTTGTCTCTGATATATTGGGTCAACTTTGTCTATATAGTTATGGTTTTGTATGATAAGACCCAAACGGAGAGATTTCCACGAGCATACTAAAATTGTATGCAAAATCGTGTGTGTACATGCATGTGCGCGCTTTGTCTTGTGGGGACGGATGTATATCCTTCTTCACGTTCTCAAAAGGAGCCACAACTGAAATAAGGTTAAGAATCACTGACCTCCGGGTGAGGTTCAGAAAAACAAGACAAACCAAACCAAAACAACCCCGGAGGGCCCAAGAGCAAAGCCCACAGTTCACACAAAGACAGTCACAGGGTGGGTGGAGGAGACCACACAATAAAGGTGCTGAAGCATTAAACTAGCAAATAGCGGTGCAGAGGCAGAGAGAGCCGTCAGTCCCCACCAGACAGGGTTTGCATATTGTGGATGCTCTGACCTCAGTTTGCCAGAATTGATTTTTTCGAGTCAGGCTCACAAATCATTCGGGTCAAGACTGTCCTCCCAAGCCCTTGGAGAAAGGGAGAAAGCCCGCGTGGACCGCAGGTGGGGAAACAGTCCAGCCAGGAGGGAAAGGTTGCTGGGGGGACGTGGCCTGGACCAATGCTGGGCTTAAACCTTATGGAGGCATGAGACAGGGCACCCATTGTTGAGACGGATCATTTCAAGCCTTTTCAGTTTGTTTGTGGTGTGCCTAGAGGCCGTCCTTCCCAAGTGGCACCTTTTCTTGAGGGATGGGTCTCAGGAGCCTGGAGGGGGAAGGGGAGGAGAAGGATTCACCTCCCCCTGGGCTCACCTCTCCCTGGACTCACCTCCCCCTAGATTCACCCCCCACCGCCCTGGATTCACCTCCCTCTGGACTCACCTCCCCTGGATTCACCTCCCCCTAGAATCACCTCCCCCCGGACTCACCTCCCCCTGGTTTCACCTCCCCCTGGACTCACCTCCCCCTGGTTTCACCTCCCCCTGGATTCACCCCCCCACCGCCCTGGATTCACCTCCCTCTGGGCTCACCTCTCCCTCGGACTCACCTCCCCCTGGATTCACCTCCCCCTGGACTCACCTCCCCTGGACTCACCTCCCCTGGATTCACCTCCCCCTGGATTCACCTCCCCCTGGACTCACCTCCCCTGGACTCACCTCGCCCTGGATTCACCTCCCCCTGGACTCACCTCCCCCTGGACTCACCTCCCCCTGGATTCACCTCCCCCTGGACTCACCTCCCCCTGGACTCACCTCCCCCTGGATTCACCTCCCCCTGGACTCACCTCCCCCTGGATTCACCTCCCCCTGGACTCACCTCCCCCTGGATTCACCTCCCCCTGGACTCACCTCCCCCTGGGCTCACCTCCCCCTAGATTCACCCCCACTGCCCTGGATTCACCTCCCTCTGGGCTCACCTCTCCCTGGACTCACCTGCCCCTGGACTCACCTGCCCCTAGATTCACCTCCCCCTGGACTCATCTCCCCCTGGACTCACCTCCCCCTGGGACTCACCTCCCCCCTGGACTCACCTCCCCCTGGATTCACCCCCCACCGCCCTGGATTCACCTCCCCCCAGACTCACCTCCCCCTGGATTCACCTCCCCCTGGATTCACCTCCCCCTAGATTCACCTCCCCTTGACTCACCTGCCCCTAGATTCACCTCCCCCTGGACTCCCCTCCCCCTGGATTCACCTCCCCCTGGTTTCACCTCCCCCTGGATTCACCTCCCCTTCGACTCACCTCCCCCTGGATTCGCCTCCCCCTGGACTCACCTCCCCCTGGACTCACCTCCCCCTGGATTCAGCTCCCCCTGGGCTCACCTCCCGCTTGGCTCACCTCTCCCTGGACTCACCTGCCCCTAGATTCACCTCCCCCTGGGCTCACCTCCCCTGGATTCACCTCCCCCTGGAATCATCTGCCCTGGATTCACCTCCCCCTGGACTCACCTGCCCCTATTTCACCTCCCCCTGGACTCATCTCCCCCTGGACTCACCTCCCCCTGGATTCACCTCCCCCTGGACTCACTTCCCCCTGGATTCACCTCCCCCTGGACTCACCTCCCCCTGGGCTCACCTCCCCCTGGATTCACCTCCCCCTAGATTCACCCCCCAACTGCCCTGGATTCACCTCCCTCTGGGCTCACCTCTCCCTGGACTCACCTCCCCCTAGATTCACCTCCCCCCAGACTCACCTCCCCCTGGTTTCACCTCCCCCTGGACTCACCTCCCCCTGGTTTCACCTCTCCCTGGACTCACCTGCCCCTGGACTCACCTGCCCCTAGATTCACCTCCCCCTGGACTCATCTCCCCCCGAACTCACCTCCCCCTGGTTTCACCTCCCCCTGGACTCAACTCCCCTGGTTTCACCTCTCCCTGGACTCACCTGCCCCTGGACTCACCTGCCCCTAGATTCACCTCCCCCTGGACTCATCTCCCCCTGGACTCACCTCCCCCTGGATTCACCTCCCCCTGGGCTCACCTCCCCCTGGGCTCACCTCCCCCTAAATTCACCCCCCACTGCCCTGGATTCACCTCCCTCTGGGCTCACCTCTCCCTGGACTCACCTGCCCCAGGACTCACCTGCCCCTAGATTCACCTCCCCCTGGACTCATCTCCCCCTGGACTCACCTCCCCCTGGATTCACCTCCCCCTGGACTCCCCTCCCCCTGGATTCACCTCCCCCTGGATTCACCTCCCCCTAGATTCACCCCCCACCGCCCTGGGTTCACCTCCCCCCAGACTCATCTCCCCTGGACTCACCTCCTCCTGGATTCACCGCCCCTAGATTCACTCCCCACCGCCCTGGATTCACCTCCCCCCAGACTCACCTCCCCTGGATTCACCTCCCCCTGGATTCACCTCCCCCTAGATTCACCTCCCCTTGACTCACCTGCCCCTAGATTCACCTCCCCCTGGACTCCCCTCCCCCTGGATTCCCCTCCCCCTGGGTTCACCTCCCCCTGGACTCACCTCCCCCTGGATTCACCTCCCCTTCGACTCACCTCCCCCTGGATTCACCTCCCCCTGGACTCCCCTCCCCCTGGATTCCCCTCCCCCTGGACTCACCTCCCCCTGGACTCACCTCCCCCTGGATTCACCTCCCCTTCGACTCACCTCCCCCTGGATTCACCTCCCCCTGGACTCACCTCCCCCTGGATTCACCCCCCACTGCCCTGGATTCACCTCCCTCTGGGCTCACCTCTCCCTGGACTCACCTGCCCCTGGACTCACCTGCCCCTAGATTCACCTCCCCCTGGACTCATCTCCCCCTGGACTCACCTCCCCCTGGACTCACCTCCCCCTGGATTCATCTCCCCTTCGACTCACCTCCCCCTGGATTCACCTCCCCCTGGACTCACCTCCCCCTGGATTCACCTCCCCCTGGATTCACCTCCCCCTGGATTCAGCTCCCCCTGGGCGCAC
Organism: Prionailurus bengalensis; assembly: GCF_016509475.1. Taxonomy (NCBI): domain Eukaryota; kingdom Metazoa; phylum Chordata; class Mammalia; order Carnivora; family Felidae; genus Prionailurus; species Prionailurus bengalensis. The sequence goes on from NC_057360.1 coordinate 4,364, forward strand.
CTCCCTCTGGGCTCACCTCTCCCTGGACTCACCTGCCCCTAGATTCACCTCCCCCTGGGCTCACCTCCCCCTGGATTCACCCCCCCCTAGATTCACCCCCACTGCCCTGGATTCACCTCCCCCTGGACTCATCTCCCCTGGATTCACCTTCCCCTGGACTCACCTGCCCCTAGATTCACCTCCCCCTGGACTCATCTCCCCCTGGACTCACCTCCTCCTGGATTCACCTCCCCCTGGACTCACCTTCCCCTGGACTCACCTCTCCCTGGGCTCACCTCCCCCTGGATTCACCTCCCCCTAGATTCACCCCCCAACTGCCCTGGATTCACCTCCCTCTGGGCTCACCTCTCCCTGGACTCACCTGCCCCTAGATTCACCTCCCCCTGGGCTCACCTTCCCCTAGATTCACCTCCCCCCGGACTGACTCACCTCCCCCTGGTTTCACCTCCCCCTGGACTCACCTCCCCCTGGACTCACCTCCCCCTGGACTCACCTCCCCTTGGACTCACCTGCCCTTGGATTCACCTCCCCCCGGACTCACCTGCCCCTAGTGCCTCATTGCTGATTATCTCTTGTTTCTGGTTCTCCTGGCATTTTTGTAGCCCTGAACTTGGAGCACTCGCCTCTCTTCTCCCACCACCTTATCCTTCTTCCTCCGCGTTTGACTTTTATAGTAAGAGGAATAGGTTACATTTGCATTTGTCAGACCCCTTTGGAGGAACGACCCTTGTGTGAAACACTAGTGTATTGAGCTTCCCGGCTGTTAACTTGTACAAAACTAATCATCTTGAGGACCAACTTCTAGTACGTGCTGTGTATTTATACACCTTTTTAGCATAATTTTTTAAAAAGTAGTAGGATGAACTGACAACATTGGGGTCCAATTAGAGTTTATTTGCATCGTAAGTGACCTGGCCCAAAGGCTCACCTACTGTCAAGCGAGCAGTAGGCAATGGCGGCAGGTGAAGGCAGCAGGTGGTGAAGGTGACAGGTGAAGGCAGCAGGTGAACAAGGCGGCAGGTGAACAAGGCAGCAGGTGAAGGTCTCTACGCCTCTGTCCGTTCTGAGTTGCTCTTACTCGATCAGTTCATTTACTTGTTCATTAACTGAACACATAGTAGGCACCGGAGTCCTCTTTTTGGGGTATATTTCCTGCCTTCCAGGGATGGAAGATTCCTGTAAGGAGAGACAAGTATGTAACTGTGTGAGGTGGTGCACAGGGGGGCTATTGACTCATCAGGTATGAAGTCTCCCGTTGGCCTAGAGGACATGAGTCGTTTCCTCTCTATGAAGTCACATCTGGGAGGGGCTTGAGGGTTGAGTAGGGATGTGTGGTGGAGGGAGAGGCAGAAGGAGAACATTCCAGTGCTGAGAAAAACACATGAAGACACTCAATAAGAAAAGACTGGGAAGACAGTAGTGCTAGAAAGTCCAGCCCTCGGAACCTTCTAGCAAGGAAGTAGATTTTGTCAGAGGGGTGAGGAGACAGGTAATGATGGGTAGAAGTGGAGAGGGAAAAAGTGGAGGGTGAGTCTACAAAGATAGCTGGAGGTTCCTAGTAGGAAAACCCATATCTGCTACAGAACTGCATTTTATCCCCAAAGCAACATGAGGATAACAGCGTTTTCAAGTGTAGCAATGACGGCCATCACGTTTCATTTTGTCCTAAGTACTTGTCTACATTAACTTATTTAGACCTTATACCAATTTTATGAGATAGGTACTATCGTTGTCCCCATTTTAAGATAATGAAACCAAGGCACAGAGAGGTTAACCAAATTACGAGGCCACACAGCTAGTAAGTGATGAAGCTGTGTGAATTAGTTAAGAGAGATTTGGACAAATACCGGAGAGCAATGTGCTGTGTGTCCCAAGCTAGTGGCAAGGAATCCAGTCTGGAGGATGTTTATAGCAATCCAAAAAAGGGATCTTGTGTTGAGACAGAGCTAAGATGTAAAAGTGCATCGAAAGTATTCTGTGTGGGGGCACCTCGGGCTCAGTAGGTTAGCACTCGACTTTGGCTCAGGTCATGGTCTTGCGGTTCATGGATGGAGCCTCACGTCAGGCTCTGTGCGGACAGCTCGAAGACTGGAGCCTGCCCCCCCCCTCTCTCTGCCCCTCTCCTGTTGTGCTCTCTCTCTCTCTCTCTCTCTCTCAAAAATAAATAAACATTTAAAAAAAGTATTCTGTGTCAAAATCCTCTCATCTGCTTGTTACTGGATCCAAAGCAGTCTGAGTTTTCCAGGATGACTTCATCATAGATTAAAGCTTTGATAAAGAATGTCGACTGAATCTGGGTGAGCATTGACTCTTGATTTTGGCTCAGGTCATGATCCCAGGGTCATGGGATGGAGCCCCGAATTGGGCTCCTTGCTGAGCGTGGACCCTGCTCGAGATCCTCTCTCTCTCTCTCTCTCTCTCCCGCAGCCCCACTCCCTGGCTCGCACACACTCTCTCTAAAAAATAAAATAATAAAATAAAAAAATAAAGTGGGGTGTGGTATTTCCTTAGTGAATGAATAGAAAAGAAAAGATGTTCTTTTATAGGGGTTCAGGCAGGGGGTGCTGCTCATAAGGAGACCTTGCATTTGCTCTGCCGAAGAAGGTGGCTTTCTGAGAGCTTAATGAGCAAGTTGGGGTTGGATGTCACGCCTTCAGGCACTGGTCTCAATTTACTTAGCTGGTGCATAGAGAGGATATTTTTGTCTTATTCGTTCAACAAACCTTGTTTGGGTACTGTCACCTGCTGGGATTGTGCTGAGTGCTTGCATCGGAGCCAAATAAAACGTGGTTGGTGACTTCAGGAAAGTTCTCTCTGGCCCCTTTATCAGTCAAGCTCCAGCCAGGAATAAGAAGCAACACCAGTTATCCTAACGAAGAGGAATTTGTGCAGGGGGTTGGTTTCCTGGGCGATGGGCATCTGGGGAGGCAAGGGAGGCATGGCTGGGAAACCAGGCAACACGAGTGAAGCACGAGGCCGGGAAGCAGGGTCGAACCTGGGAACCCGTCCCAACAGCCATTCCCAAGGCGAAGGGTCACCCCAGGTGATGCGACAGAGGAGGAGGCAAGTCCTGTCAGCCTCCAGGCTGCAGTCTTCCCTCGTGACCCCTCCGATGCCCCCGGTGGGGGCGGGGGGCAGTGTGCAGAGGGGAAGAGTCTGCAGGGCTCAGGCGGGGAGACAGAAAGGCCAGCAAATCCGTCATTCTGGAAGAGAGTCCAGTCTGGGTCTGAGCTGGAACCGAGACATGCCTGAGCTGCAGGCCTCCGAGTTGGAACGCCCAGAACTTGACTCTCTTGCACCCGCCTTGGGGCCTTTGCCCGGGGGGGGGTTTCCTTCTGTCTTGGAACACTTTTCCCCAGCCCTTTTGTTTTCACTTTTTTAAAGCCTCTGCCCCAAAGTCCCGTCTTGATGATTGTAATCGAAACCCTACCACTGCCCCCATTCTTTTATCTTGCCTTATTTTTTCCCTAGAATATTTATCATGGTGGAAAATAAACGTGTCACGTTATAACAAATAAACATTTGTCATCATGTTACAATTTCACATATTCATTTATTGCTTTCTTGTTTATTTTTTGCCCCCCCCCCCCCTTTGGAACACAAAATCCTCCTGGGTGGGAATTGTCTCTTGTTTCCCCACGGGCCGAGAGCAGTCGATGCCATCCGGATAGCTGTTGAACGAACACGGGAATGAGGGGATGCTTAGTTGAGGAAGAATAAGAAGGTTGTGTGGGGCAAAAGGCTAATAAAACTAGTAAGAAAAGACTCATAAGGAAAGTGCTGTGTCTGTCGAGATACCTGATCGCTCTCCCACGTAGGAAGGAGCAGCCGCAGGAAGAAAATGCAGGAGGTGTGTCGCAAACAGTATCTACAAGGTGAGCCCAGGTGCCAAAGCGGGATCAGGGCTGGGGACAGGACACCTGCCAGCGACTCCACATCGAGGCCTTGGACATTGCAGGTACACAGGTTTCTGGCCAGGCCAGCGGCACGGTCTCATAAACGATGAAGAAGATGTGAAGGGGGAGGGCTCAGCGGAGGCCACCCCTCTTTGTAAATGCAGAGCCAGTCTTCCGTTCGCCAGAGATCCTTCCAACATTCTTTGGGCACACTCCGCTAATATGAAAATTCTACCGGACTGCCACGAGGAAAAAAGAGTAAAAGATACAGAACACGACTCAAAAAAAAAAAAAAAAGAAAAGAAAAGAAAAGAAAAGAAAAGAAAAGAAAAGAAAACAACAACCCACTACAGAAAAGTACTTCGAAAGTACCTGCGGTGAAGCGAGCAGTGTGGCTCAACGGCATCTCCTGCTTTGTTCTCAGGTAAAATCCCAGACCCCTGCACCTGTAAGTTATTCCCCACAACCATGTGGACATCATCTCAGCCTCTCTGATTCAGTCCTACGCACTGTCCATTTAATTTTTTAAAATGTTTTCATTTATTTTTGAGACAGAGACGGAGCGTGAGCAGGGGAGGGGCAGAGAGAGAGGGAGACACAGAATCCGAAGCAGGCTCCAGGCTCCGAGCTGTCAGCACAGAGCCCGACGCGGGGCTCGAACCCGCGAACCGTGAGATCATGACCTGAGCTGAAGTCGGACGCTCAACCGGCTGAGCCCCCCAGGCGCCCCTCCATTTCATTTTTAACAATACCCTTGGCACATCTGTGGTCTTGCTTCCTGTTTCTGTTTCTCATTGTAACACGTCAAGGAAAGTGTACAAAGACGCATAGTGTCGACACAGTATATTGATAGTCCAAAGTTCTATGCATACTTCTGTAGGAGGAAAAAGTTGTATTGCTGTATTTAAGGAATCTTCCTTTTAGAAATGTTTACGGAATATTGCTTATGTGCAACAGGGTTGCCAGATTTAGTAGATAAAAATACAGGATGCTCAGTTAAATTTGAACTTCAGATCAACAGTAAATACTTTCTTACTAGAACTACGTCGCATGCAATGTTTGGGATGTACTCGTGATGTAGGTGGGCCAGGTCCCAGGACCCAGAGGGGACCCCACAGAACCGGCCAAGAGGGTCCGTGGCTGCATGCGGGATGGAAATCAGATGCCAGCCAGGAGGCAACGAGGACAGAATCTACCGAATAACGCCAAGTGGTGTGAGTATAGTGGGCAGAGCGTCTGGGAGACTCAGATGGAAGGGAGTCTCCCCACCACTTGGGGTTGGGGGTTTATACTGGAAAGGGGTCCAAGGTAAATGTTCTTTCAGGAATCCAGGGTGGGGTCCAATTGAAAGCAAGTGGCAGGTGAACAGCAGGTGTTATAACATAAATCACTGAAGCGGGGGGGGGGGGTGGGTATTGATGCCAGTGTCAGCCGAGTTTGACAGACACAGAGCTGGAACAGGCTTGGGGGCCGGTCTCTTACGTTATCAGGTGTCGGGGGCCTAGGACGAAACACAGAGAACGATGAAGTTCTTACTCCTCCCTCCTTGGGGTGGGAACATAGCTTTTTCGGTTTACTCAGATACAAGGTGAAATATGGCGCATAAGTGGGGCCTTGCAGAGAAACAGATGGAGCCCGTTGTTCAGCTTCCCTACCTTATTTGTACTGAAGATAATAGGACATCCCAAGTTTACTGGGCATCCTGCGTTTTATCTGGCAACTCAATATTTGCAACGTGGTCTGTCTCAGGATAGAAACACAGAAGAATCAGAAAAAACTCTAGGCTTCTGCCACGTCTACTCAAGGCAGATATAACCACCCTGTACTGTGCCTGACTTCAAATGTTTTGAAGAGTGTGCTACCTGCACAGGAAGTGACTTCTTACTAACTAATCAGGATCCTGTTACAGAGAAGGCATATTCCTTCTCTTTAAGGCTTATATCCACTGTTTCCACAGGTTAAGTTTTGCCTTGACCTTCCCAGCCTGTAGTTAATTTCTTCATAGGAAATTAAGTTTGTATCACCGAGACTCAGAGCTGAAAATTCATTTTATTGTTTACCTGGTGGTTAGATTTGCAAGCCGGGAGCAGTGCTGTGTGTCTATTTCAGTTACCCAACCTTGAGTGAAACCCGTGTTCAAGAGGAAAGGCTTGCTTTCCGGCCCCTGTTGAGGTTTGGCAGGTGAAGCTTTCTCTGGCTTGAGCGAAATTTCTGCTGAGCTGTGATGTTAGGAGGAAAACACGGGGAGGCTCGCGCACCCATCAGGTGTGTGGATTGCTCGCTGGTTTTGCAGAAAGACAAACAAGGTTTGGCATTTGCAGTTACGAACTTGTATACAAGCCCTTCAGAACACACCCACACAAACTGTTCAGTTAATGAGTACCACGCCAAGTTTCCCTGTCGTTTCACAGGTGGAATTTCACTGGTGTAGGCCTTAAAGAGGTCTGAAATAGAAGTATCTGATTAGTACACGACGTGTCCCTGTGGAAATCACATTTCACTTGAATTCCACAAGAGAAAAGAGGTGAACAAACCCTATGTTATTTCTACTCGCAAGTGTTTACTTGCAGAGGCTATGAACCCATGTTGAACATATTTCCATGGGATGCAACACGGACAAACCTACCCTGAAAGTGGATTTAGGGGAGGTGGGGGAAATGGAGAGATGCTGTTTCACGGGTGTTGAGTTTCAGTCTGGGGAGATGACAAAGTTCTGGGGAGGGACGGGAGTGATGGGTATACACGTTGCATATGCAGCAATGCCACCGCAGTGCGCGTTTGGACGTAGCCAAAATGGCAAATTTTATGTTTTATATATTTTACCACAATAACGAATTAGACCAGAATACCAAAAGTTACATTTTTAAATATTCTGGGTAACCTGAAACATTTCTGGGGCGGCTACCCTTTTAGGAAGAAAGCACCACCTTAAACGTAGTATCACGTTCAGTGATACTGTTGGATCATAGGAGATTGAGATCTTCACAAAAGTACCTTGCCTACGGGGCCTTGCAGCAGTTGGGAATTGTTAATTGGAGAGCCCTGGCTGACCTTAACTACCACTCAGTACATAATCTTTAATTAATATAACTCTACACTAAGTGGTTAGCGTTCCAAGGAACATGCTGCCGTGACTGCCTCCAAGCAGGCCGGTTCACTGTGCCACGTGACTGCATTAGTGTGTGTCCAAACGGTGGAAGGCACACTTGTGGACCTGCGGCTGCCGCAGCCCTTGGTGATGCCGGTTGTTTCCATTTATGTTTATGAACAAATAAGGATAAGGAAAACACCCAGGTATGAATGGGAGTGTAGAAAGTGTAAATAAACTTTTAAACTAAACTTATTAGCTCTGCTAATTAACCCACTTATCTGTCAGAGCCAGGTGGTGAGTAAGGAGGGAACAAAAAGATATTTTTCCTTAAAACGTTTTCTCCCAGTTCTGAATACAACTACGCAGCGGTCATGATTTTGCAAAGGCTGATGCCGAAGGCCAGGTGGCGGGTGGGAGGGAGCTCAGCAGCACACTAGGGGGTCTCACAGGGGTCTGGGGGGGGTACTGCACTCCCTCCACACCAGAAAAATTGGGGAGCCCGCTGGGAGGGAGATCAATAGTCCTGTCTCTGGGACCACTAAACTCCATCCGGGTGGACTCTCTTCCTCCCCTGTGCGTAACAAGGAATTTGGAATAGACCATTTCCCAAGTCTCCTTCCAGATTTATATGCTGATTATACGATTTGCCCCACCTGCCAGCCCCATGATAACTGAGGCAGTTTTCCTGATGGGACCAGGCAGCAGTGGCCCTCCTGTCCTTGGCCTGGAAGGACATGCTGACTCCAGAGCTCTGGTGACAAGAGATGGATGCTGTAGAGTGAGCAGGCGACCAGTGTGTTAGGGGGTGGTGTCGTTTCACTGGGAACAGGAACCCACTACAACTAACCCGAGTAACACGGGGACTTTACTGGAAGGACACAGAATTTTCAGAATTTAAGGACAGGAAGTTGAGCTGGACCTCACAAGGGACTGGAAATCCAACGCTGGAAAGCTGGGCACAAAGATGGAACACCGCTCTGATAACTCGGTCTTCCCTTCTCCCCTCTTTCCTCTAGTATCTCCTGCTTTTGTTCCACCAGCTCCAACACCCTGCTCATGCCTAGAACCTAATTCCAGGTTTACAGGGCATTTCTATCTCAACATGACAGAGACCAACTGCAGCTCCATTGGTGACCAAAACCCATGCTGCAGAGACTCTCAGCTGTTTGGGTTTGAGACAGATCGACTTCAGTTTGCTATGCCAGTGAGTCTGGAGCATGTGGCTCAGTGCCCACTCAGCAGGGGCTCTGGGAGCAGATGCCCTTGAACAAGGACGTGCTATGCATACACTCCTCGAGCTTACTTCGCTTACTTCGGTTGCAAGCAGAAGCCTTCCCTGGCTCGTCAAGCAAAAGAATGTTTTGGAAATACACAGGGATTATCACCTGTAATCAAAGAAGGCAGGGCAGGTCCTGGTCCTCAGCAAACGGTGTTAACAGACCTTTTCTTTCAGGCACAGCCATTTATGTGACTGTTCTAAGGGCTACCTTCTGTGTTTTCCTGTGCCATATGTTAAATTCCTGAAGGTGGGGAAGACCATGAAGGGCCTGGTTGAGGATGTGTCCATTTCTGGACTCATCTGTTTTACAGGGACATGACCAACCTGTCCCACTTTTCCTAGGACCATCCCAGTGTTTTAAGTGCCAAAATTCTAGTGTCCTGGGATCCCCCTCAGTCCTGGGCAAACCAGGACACTTGGTCACCTAAGAACATGGTCACTTGTACGTGGTATATGGTCCTTTGAGGGGACCTCTCTATTTATTAGGGGCATTTCTACCACAAGCAAACAATTGTGGTGAGCTATATAGAAACATTTCATGACATTTCGCGGAGTGCCTGTTACATTCTACTTTTTTATCTTTTTAAATTTTTTTTTTCAACGTTTATTTATTTTTGGGACAGAGAGAGACAGAGCATGAACGGGGGAGGGGCAGAGAGAGAGGGAGACACAGAATAGGAAACAGGCTCCAGGCTCCGAGCCATCAGCCCAGAGCCTGACGCGGGGCTCGAACTCACGGACCGCGAGATCGTGACCTGGCTGAAGTCGGACGCTTCACCGACTGCGCCACCCAGGCGCCCCTACATTCTACTTCTTGATGGGGGGGGGGGGTGCACGCATGTGTGTACACACACAAACACGCGCGCACACACGCTCTTCCCAGTCTCTCAAGGCCACACCTCTCCACTACATGATTTGGTGATGTCACGCACCACCACAAAGCGACTGCTAACCTCCCCAACGTGGGCAAGCGGGAAGCTGCACCCTTCTGCTGGGTGCGGGGCTGATGTCGTGCCCTGTAGGCAGACTGTCTACATGTTGTCCATCCTTCCTTCTCTGCTGTTGACAATCCTATCTGTACCTCTCACAACATAACCCCAGAGCGAGAGAAAAAAAAATGTCATACCTTTTCTTCCTAAAGAGGAAAGGGGGGACTTGGCGCGCAAGAAAGTATTGATTAAACACTAGCAGCAAGCAAAACAGCCATAGAGGTAACCGTCCTCATCCCTGTGGCTGGTAACGAAGCCTCATTACCCTTCTAAGGGCTCAGTAGTTCCAGCGGGCATTTCGGTTGGTTGGGGCGATCCGCCCAATGCGGTGATATGAGGGGTAAGAGCCCTGCTGGTCCCCCCTTAAAGGCCTTGATCACTGTCTTGGCGTCCCCGATGCAGCCCCCCATCCCCGCGGCGCCCCGATGCAGCCCCCCGGCTCCCCCGTGCGGCCGGGCTCTCTCCGACGCCCCTCTCTCCCGCAGGCCTTCCCGCCTCCTCCGATCTCCAGCGCGCGCTCGTCGCTCCCGACCGTCTCTCCGAGAAGGGGGGCGGGGGGACTTGCACCTCCCGTCCCGCAGCGCCGGTCCCTCTCCCCGCCCGCTCGCGTCACCTTCCACCCCGCAAAGCAGAGCTCCGCGTCTGGGCCCCGCGGGGCCCCCACCGCCGCCACCAGCCCACCAGCCCACCAGCCGGCGGCCCCGAGAACCCCGCGCCCCTGCCCGCGGCCTGGGGGCGGAACTTCCGGTCCCGCGCTCGTACGCCTTCCGGCGCCAGGCGGAAGCCGGCTCCGGGTCCGCGTTGGGGCCGGAGCGTCCCGGACGCCGGTCTCCTCAGTGGACGCGTCTTGGCCACGCCGCCGCCGCCGCCGCCGCCGCCGCGCGACGGGGAGACCGGGTAGGGCCGGGGGGACCGGGGGGACCGGGGCGCCCCGCGCGGGCGGAGGGCGACCGAGCATGGTCGGGGCCGCAGGAGGGGTGCCGTGAGGGGCGGGGGGCGCGGGTGGGAGGGGTCGGGGCGCCCAGCCGCGTAGCCTCGCCGCGGGTCCGTGCTGGCTTCCGGATGTGTGTGTGGGTTGGAGGGACATCGGACGCTCCGGGGACACTCGAGGTCTCCCTTCAGCCGAGTCCCCTTCGGGCTGCACTTCTTTGTCACAGGAATTTAGCAGCCCTTCCTCCGGTCGGGGGCTCGGACCCCAGGCCCCACGTACAGTCGCCCACGCCCCCGACTGAGCCAGCAGGCGCCCGCGGACCGTAGTGCTGTCAGGCTGACCGCAGTTCTCGTTCTGAAACCCTCCGTGGCGCCAGAGTTTAGCTTGTGCTGCTTCCACTGCCCCGAGCGACCTCGTCAGCACGCTTGGAGCTGCGGAGAGGATCGCTGGGAGCTGTGCCTGCGCTTGTACTGGAGCCCCTATGCGTTAGTGACTCGGTTTACCCAGTGAGGACAGTCTAGGTGCGGTTTCAGCGGATTACACCCAGTCCCTAGGGTTCGGGTTAGTGACTCGGTTTACCCAGTGAGGACCCTCCAGATGCGGGTGGAGTGGATTACACCAGACCCTAGGGTTTGGGTGAGTGACTCAGTTTACCCAGTGAGGACAGTCTAGGTGTGGGTGCAGCCAGTTACACCCGGTCCCTAGGGTTTGGGTTAGTGACTCGGTTTACCCAGTGAGGACCCTCCAGATGCAGGCGGAGTGGATTACACCCAGTCCCTGGGGTTCGGGTTAGTGACTCAGTTTACCCAGTGAGAACAGTCTAGGTGCGGGTGCAGCCGATTACACCCAGTCCCTAGGGTTCGGGTTAGTGACTCAGTTTACCCAGTGAGGACCCTCCAGATGCGGGTGGAGTGGATTACACCAGACCCTAGGGTTTGGGTGAGTGACTCAGTTTACCCAGTGAGGACAGTCTAGGTGTGGGTGCAGCCAGTTACACCCAGTTCCTGGGGTTCGGGTTAGTGACTCGGTTTACCCAGTGAGAACAGTCTAGGTGCGGTTTCAGCGGATTACACCCAGTCCCTAGGGTTCGGGTTAGTGACTCAGTTTACCCAGTGAGGACCCTCCAGATGCGGGTGGACTGGATTACACCAGACCCTAGGGTTCGGGTGAGTGACTCAGTTTACCCATTGAGGACAGTCTAGGTGTGCGTGCAGTGGATTATACCCAGTCCCTAGGGTTTGGGTTAGTGACTCGGTTTACCCAGTGAGGACCCTCCAGATGCGGGTGGAGTGGATTACACCCAGACCCTAGGGTTCGGGTGAGTGACTCGGTTTACCCAGTGAGGACAGTCTAGGTGTGGGTGCAGTGGATTATACCCAGTCCCTAGGGTTCGGGTTAGTGACTCAGTTTACCCAGTGAGGACCCTCCAGATGCGGGTGGAGTGGATTACACCCAGACCCTAGGGTTCGGGTGAGTGACTCAGTTTACCCAGTGAGGACAGTCTAGGTGTGCGTGCAGTGGACTATACCCAGTCCCTAGGATATGGGTTTAGTGACTCAGTTTACCCAGTGAGAACAGTCTAGGTGTGGGTGCAGCCGATTACACCCAGTCCCTAGGATATGGGTTTAGTGACTCAGTTTACTCAGTGAGGACAGTCTAGGTGTGGGTGCAGCCGATTACACCCAGTCCCTAGGATATGGGTTAGTGACTCGGTTTATCCAGTGAGGACAGTCTAGGTGTGGGTGCGGCCGATTACACCCAGTCCCTAGGGTTGGCTACCACAAAGCCACAGACTGTGTTGAGTGTTCCCGGAACCATGGTGTCTCACTCACAGTAAACACAGGTGGTTTCTCTAGTGGCCAGGGAGGGGCGTGTCGGCTTACTTTGTCATTACTGCAGCTCATGCTGAGTATTCTCCTCATTGTCTACACTGCATGTGATTTTTATTGGCTGCGCTTCCTAAGGACATCGTACAGCCTCTCACTTAGGTGTAATTAGAGACTCCGACCTGAAAAGGCGAATTGGGTTTTGCCACAAACTGGGCACCCAGCAGGGCAGTCCTCACGCTGTCACTGTTGGAGGGGACAGCTGCCTAGCGCCTTCCTCCTGTTGGGTGCTAGACTGCGTCGGTGCAGGTCGCCCGGAGACCAGGTTCAGGGGTCTGACTTGCACTAAGTGAACTAGAACATTCTGTGTTTGTTGGTGCCTCAGTGTATTGCTGACTTGTAAATCCCTCACCCCCCCCCCCACCCCCCCGGCTTTATCAGGTGTAATTGACAGACAAGAACTGTGTGTATTCTAGGCGCAGCGTGTGGTACACATTTTGATGTACATTGTGACATGATGGTCACAATGAAGCTGATGACACGTAGTCACCAGTACCTAACCGTCTTAAGATCTACCTCGTCCAGATCTCAGATCACAGTGTTAGTAACGCTTATGAACTCTTGATGGACTTGAAAATCTGTACTTGAGTTGGGTGTAATCTCCTTATATTTAGGGACATAGCTGATATTTACAGGTGGAGAGCAGTGTCTAGAAATAAACAGTGCTTCAACATGTAATTAACTATAGTGGGTAATTTCTCAAACTAGAAAATGGTAAAATGGTCTGATCTTTATAGTTATTGTGTTGATTGCTGTGTGGATTTCTCTATATATCTTCATTTAATCTGTTTCTTTAAGTTAGACAGTGTTCCTTTTCTGATAAGGCTTGTTCTGAGTTGTCCATAAAATCTTGGTTTAAGAAATGTATTTCTCCCCCTTTCGCTTGGTTTTTGGGAGATAAAACAGTTGGGAAAGTATGCAGATCTTTAGACTTTAGTTTGCGACTGAGGAAGTGCTTGTTTTTGAAACACAAGAGCCCGCCCTCTCTGGCAACTGTCTAGTTATATGTCTGAATGATATATTTGAAATTGGATTGCTGTGTGTTCTGGATAATCTCTGGGATTTTTCTTTGTTCTAATCATTGAGTAAAATTTTAAGTTTTCTGTAGATGAACCCAAGTGTTGTTCTGTAGGATTTAGATACATTTTACACTTTAACCAATAGTGGAAATTTTAATAGGGCTGGGCAAATTACTAGTTATTCTTAACGGATTTATTACTTACTTTTGTTTCTGCGATGGCAAAATGCGTAGCTGTGCAATGGGAGAGCTACTAAGACAGCGATGGCCCGGGCTGTTTTTATATTCACGTATTTACACATTGCTTTCCATAGTCACCAGTTTGTAATATGTGCAGTAATTTGCTATATTGGGATTTTGGGCTCTGTGCTCCCTGACTGTCAACCTTATAATTACATAGTCCGCTCTCTGTTACCCATATACCCCATTAGAAGGGCACCCCCTGCCGTTTGATGGTATTGATGAAAGGACAGTGTTGATCTGCAGACCTACTGTCCAGCTGCAGGGCCTGTGACGCATGCTGGCTGTCACCAAGATTAGCTGAGGCATCGTCAGCCTCTTCTTTTAGTAGGACTTTCTGCCCTTTCTGTGCTGCTGAGTTAGACCTTTTCTCTCAGTGACTGAGATGACGTTGGCCTCAACCAAAAGGGCTGTCGGTATAGCCTAGTTCGTTCTGCTGACCTTGATCCCATAAATCTTGGCAAATTTTTTGCCCTCCTGACATGCAGTTATGGCTGTGAACCATTTGTTTACGTTGTTATTGTTTGAAAAACAGTTTAAATACTGAATCATGATTGGATTATATAACTGGACCACACTTACTTTTGCTTGGAGTGAGGCATCACATTAAATTCTACAGGAACCATTCTATTGAAGTGGTACAGTTGCAAATACTACAGAAAATACACTGTCATTAGTCTTTGTTCTTGTTATGAGTTTTGTTTGTTGGTTTGTTTTAGTTTGAGATCCTCATGAAAAGAAAAACTGTCCAGTAGGAGATGGGGGGGGAGGGGATGTTAGGAGGTGATGGTGGGGGCTTTCTGCAGTGGTTGTATCTCACGTTGTTTACAGTTATCAGTGCTTGGTGGTAATAAAAAGAAGAAAGACGTAGTTGGCTTTATCATTGTTTTAAAATACCTTACAGACAGTGCTCTCCTTTATTGCCTGCGGGGCGTAGAGAGAGAAATTCCTCCTGCCGCTCCCACCTGCCTGCGAGAGAACGACCTGGCAAAGGCTCTTGAAGTTGGAAAGTTTGCGTGGTTATTGGGAATCATGGAGAGGCTTGAGGGAAGGATTGAAATGTGAATAAAGAAACAAACATTGAGGTTTATTTTAGCATTGGTATTTTTCGTGGACATTGACGGGAACACGGCGCATACGAGAAGACCAAGCACCGTGTACGAGTGACCTCGTCTTAGTTAAAGTGGAGACGATAGGGCCGACCCGGGAAGTGATGCATTGTCAGGTTCTAGACTTTCCCACAAGAACTAGTGACCACACAGATAAGAAGTATCGGAGTCAACACCGAACATTTCAGACCTAGGCAGTGACTATTGACTTGGTCTTTCTTTCCTGACAAACAGTTACTGGTTCCAGTTTGCTCGGTGCTCCAGCTGGAAAGTAACTTGGGAGATACTCTGACGGCACTCCTTGGAGCCTTGGAGCGTGGCGAATGTTGACCAGCCACGACGGGTGGGCTTCAACTTCCAGACCTCTGTAGCCTCTGCAGGCTCTTATCATCCTGACAGGGGTTGTAATGCCTGTGTCAGCCTGTGCTTGTGACTTAACACGTTTTCATTTGATCTCAGAATAAGCGGTCAGCTTGCGTCCATTCAAGTCACCTCTTCTTTTTTTTTTTTTCTCTTGGTGGATCGGAGTTTTCTTTCACACCTACCGCCTCAGAGGAGATCGTTCTCCAGAGATCTGAGCCCTGAGCACAGCATGGGGGACAGTTTATCGTGCGTTAAACTTCCGCATTCCACACTAGTAGTAATTTGGCGCCCAAGGCAAGCAGGGCAGGAGGAAGAACCCGGAAGAGGAGTGTCTAAGCTCGGAACTAGAGTCCTGTTAGTCCCGGCCTCTTATGGTGCAGAGCTTCACTTAATTTTCCCAACGTTCCCCCCTTCGATGCTTTTTAAAAACATCTTTTTAGTAGGCATCACCCTTCAGCTCTAGGGGTTGGTACTCTCGGAGGGCTAAGATGCGTCTTGCGGTTCCAGGTAATGTTGAGGGACCTGGTCGGGGTTTGTATAACGTCCGCCACAAATGCAGGCCCGTTGTCACTGTGTATGGTTAAGGGCAGACCAAACCGAGGCATCATTTCACGTAGAAGAGCTTTGGCCACCTCACGACTTCGTTCCGTCCTGGTCGGGAAGGCTCTGACCCATCCTCAGTACGCGCAGATTGTTACGAGGAGGTACCTGAATCCTTTGCTTGGTTTTATATCTGTCAAGTCCACCTCGAAGTCTTGGAAAGGGGTGGGTTTCTGGTAACCGTCAGACCAGGTTTAGGGAGGATATGGTTTGTGTATTTAGAGATTGATGAATTAGCCAGGCCTCGAGTACATAATAAAGCACGAAAGTCTCTATCTGTTGATGGGTCTACAGTGAGAATAGTCTTGGCATACAATGGTTGGGGGGAATCCATCCCATTTTCTAGTTGTTTAAATAATCATATGCTCACGGGGTCTTATTAGCCCCACAGAATAACAAGCACAGAAGATTGTCTGTACATGAAATACTGTGACAATTTTTCTGAAGTTTACCTCAAGTTGTGTAGGTTAGGCAAACAACAAACATTTAAAGGCAGTCGGAGCTAGAATTTAACATCCATTACTGTGCGCTGTTGAAACATAGTTTTTCTCTCTAAAAACCCTCATTTCCAGAGATGGCCAAATCAAGACCAATGCATTTGTAGAACAAGTCACGTCTTAAGAAACCTGGCCTAATTATTTACATAAGCTCAGCAAGAATAGCGATTGATCCTGAGGCTCTGTTAAAGTTTGCTTTCCTGGAACCTTTTATAAGGAATCTCCAGATTGAACTTTTAGTAGCCTCTCCAGGCCAGAAGCCAAGCCAAATACTTGCCATCAGACAGGCCTGCCATACCTGTGGAACTGGGTGAATTCCTCTTCACAAGGTCCCCAAGATATCCTGAGGTTCCTGCACCTGCCAGGAAGTGACCTTCTTTACTGCTGGGAACTCTGTAAGCAAGGTATCCGGCCAACATTTCCAAGGGCCTTTATCAAGTCAACTCTTAATCTGTAGTCCTTCGTTATCAAAAAAAGCAGAACAGCATCCTTTTTAGGAACACTTAACCTGTTCTGTAATAAATGCCTTGTTAACCCCTCGGGTAAGCCTGTCTTTGTACTTTTAGGATCCCTGTACTTTCCGTTTAGGATCCCTGCTTGAAAAGGACTTCCTCCCTGGTCTGTTCACGCAGCTTTATGTTGGTTGATGTTTCAAGAGTCTAGGTTTTTCATAACCCTTTTTTAAGGGGGTGAGCAAAGCTTAGAAGAGTCTGACTAATGTAGAATAATAACTGGTAATTTATGTATAAATATTTACAGAGTGCTTTTCTTATATCGTCATTTGGTCCTTAGGCAGGATTGAATGTCAGGGACAGAAACCCTGAGCTTCAGGAAGGTTAGGTGACCAGCCCGGTGATGTCTTCTGGAATGAGGTGCTGGACCTGGGGTGCAATCCCAGGTCTTTATCTGGACTCACCTGTTCAATTGCGTCTCAACTCTTGGGCCCTTATACAGCAGGTATTTTTAAATGTATCTTGGAGCCCCTTTGGCTTTCTCATTTCTTCTCCCTTGTCACCAAACTAACTTGTCTCCAGGGAAATAAGTTGCTGACTCAGCTTAATTGTTCTCTTCTGCAATTAAAGTACTATCATCGAGGGATTAGCGTGAACCTGTAGCAGTCATGTAATGCAGTCTTCTGCCTGATCTGGATACTCTCATAACCCTTTCCTTCCCAGAGTATTTATGGCCCTTGCAGGAATACTTAGAGTAACAAGGTGTTCACTTTCTGGTGCAGCCTTGGTTCATTGTTGGGTTATTCTTTTCCTTATAACAGGTCCAAATTGCCTGTTGTGGTTTTTATTTTATTTTTTTAATTAATTAATTAATTAATTAAAAAAATTTTTTTTTAACGTTTATTTTTTTGAAACAGAGAGAGACAGAGCATGAACAGGGGAGGAGCAGAGAGAGAGGGAGACACAGAATCCGAAACAGGCTCCAGGCTCTGAGCTGTCAGCACAGAGCCCAACTCGGGGCTCGAACTTAACCGACCAAGCCACCCAGGCGCCCGCCTGTTGTGGTTTTTATGTTTTAGTTATATCATCCAGAGCAACACTGAAAATCTGTTTTCTCTTTGCAGTGTAAAATTTTGTCATATATTTAAGGATAACTGTCTCTTCTCCAGGTTAAATAATGCCAATACCTACATGTGCTACTGTCCCAATTATCTTATTCTGGCTCCACTAGGTTGTTAGTATCTTGAAAATATGGCTTCCCTAATTGTCTACACTATTTTATTTTATTTTTAAAATGTTTACTTAGTTTTGAGAGAGAGAGAGAGAGAGAGAGAGAGAGGGAGAAAGAGAACAAGTGGGGGAGGGACAGAGAGAGAGGGAGGCACGGAATCTGAAGCAGGCTCCATGCTCTGAACTGCCAGCTCAGAGCTCGATGCGGGGCTTGAACCCACGAACTGTGAGATCATGACCTGAACCAGAGTCAGACACTTAACTGACTGAGCCATCCAGGGGCCCCTGTCCACACTATTTTAGATGTCTGATGAAGGCAGCAAATATGGGGGCTTTTCCTTCCTGTAGGGTGGACACCTACTGTCATATTATTGCACATTCAATACTATTGAAATTTAAAATTACATTAACATTTAAGCAGACACATCTAGCTCTTATATTAAGCATTTGGTAAACCACAGCTCCCAAAATTATATGGGAAATCTGTTAATCTGCTCCCTCTACCTGTACAGCTGGTTTTTGAACTCATCTACAAGACTTTACGTTTATTCCTGTTAACTTTGATCCTGGCTGGGTTTCAGAAGCTCAACATTTCAGCTTGTAGTGATCTGTTTTTGTTCCGTTTTCAGCTTTGTATCCTTTTCAGCTTTTGTGTTTATAATGCTTATCCCTTAAAGCTTGGTTGAGTCAGGGCTGGCTCTCATTATAGCTATAAGTAGCTAATGCTCCTTGTGAGGCTTTGCGGCAGATCACCTACGGGTAATTTTATACCAGGTTTTCCGTGGAGAAGGGTGACAAGTGATAGTTCTCTGGATCTGGTACCCTTATTCCCTGGAAGACCCAAGAATTACTTATAGGCCAACCCAGAGTTGTGTCGGATTTTCCGCTCCCTACCACTCACTTTCACACGCATGTCTCCAAAGAATAGAGAAGACCAATTGCTGGAATTGTGTTCCTAGGCACCTGGCTCTCTCCTACCCCTCCAGACTGGATGTTACCACTTAAACCTAGAATAGTTGAAACCTTGATTCAAAGAAAGCCTCTGGGACCTGCCATTTCTTATGTTAATGATTTTGCTTGAAGTTCATCTTTCAACTATGTATGAACTCTTACCCAGCTGCCATGAGCTATAAAAAAGATTTAAAAAAAAGATTTATAGAGGGAAATGATAATAAATGTCCTTGGAAACTACACTTGCCAGTGGCCTCAGTCCATTATTGTAATCGAGATATACAATTATACCTTTGGGTTATGTGGAGATCGACATAGATTGTATGTAGAGATTATTTTCATTTTTAGTCAGTGTGAAACCTTTAAATCCCAAACTAGTAATCTCTCATAGACAGCATTTTTAAGCTTTAGTTCAAATCTTAGTTTTTTATCTCCATACTTTTAACATTATGGTGGCTTATAGCTAAGTCTAGATTTGAGGAAAGTCTATCAGTTGTGAGATTAATTCTGTACGTATTTGATGGCATATGGGGAGTGAGACATGAAATAACTGAGTTTTTATTGAGTCAGCAACAGGACGGCAGAGGAGTGGCTCAGGATGCCTGGCTTCTAGAAGTGGCTGTGCTGCTCATGCGCTGTGGCCGGGCGAGGGGCCTGTTCCGGTAACGGGGTAGATACATCCCTCTCAGCCTCCATTGCTTAATTCCTACTGTGGTAAGTCCTTTTCTGAAGCTAGACGTGGCTGTGATCTGTGGCCTCCGGGCCCCTTTCCCACTCTGATATTCTGGAGCTGTCCGGTCCAGTCGTGACCAGTCACAGGTGGCCACACGGAACCTCACTGCACGTGCCCAGATGCCACATGTGGCCGTGGTTATCACACCAGAGGGTGTGGGTAAGTGTCCCGGTGGACGCTGTTCTAGAGCCTGCCCTGTGTAAAGCCAGGGACAGATCCCAGTAGCACAATTTAATGTGGAAAATGGGCTCATTAGGAGAGTCTGTGTCTGGTGCACAAGGGCAGTTGCCTCAGTGACGGCTGGGTTCTTTCACTGACACGTAATCACTGCCGGGTGCCTTCACCAGCAGGTGCGAGTAGTTGCACAGACAGACACAGTGTGCCGGAGGGTTTAGACGTCCTACGCGCTTGGTTTGCACAGCCCTTTCTTGTATCTGTCATACCACAGAGGACAGGGGACACGGGAACTGACCCTCTGTTGTGAGATCTCTGTTTCTGTGAAATGGCTTCGGAGGGCCAGTGACAGCTGCTTTTGAACAAATGCATTACATCTGTGTCCAGAGTGTGGACAAGAGTGCTGTCTGTGTTAGGGGAATTTGGCTAAACAGGTATCTTTAGACCAGTGATTTTTAACCTGTCAGATCCAACACTATTTTTATAACAGGTATTTTACAGTTCCTCCTTTACCATCCTGAAATGAATTCATAGGCATACTGTAACTACTTACAAATCTGATGGCAAAGAAATGAACACAATTTCTAACTATGATATAAAGGAGGAATAAAAATAAAATCATTAAAAAATGATTTAAAATATTTTTAATACGTGTGTGTTCGATACATTCCAGATGGTCAGCGTTTTGTGTCTGTGTCTAGAATTACTGTGGATGAGACGGTTACAAATGCACACTTGTGCAGGTGGGTTGTACTTAACGTATGTGCTGCCATTGAAGTGATTTTCCAAAATGGCGAATAATTTGGTAAAATGCAGAGAATAGTTAGGTATGGTCTTGCCTTGGCTTCAAAGCAGTTTTATTTTGGGAAAATTTGGTGATTATTAAAAGTGTGAAAAAGATAATTTGTATTTTTTTTTAATGTTTTCATTTATTTTTGAGACAGAGACAGAGACAGAGCATGAGCAGTGGAGAGAGGGAGACACAGAATCTGAAGCAGGCTCTAGGCTCTGAGCTGTCAGCACAGAGTCTGATGGGGGGCTCGAACCCACGGACTGTGAGATCATGACCTGAGCTGAAGTCGGACGTGTAACTGACTGAGCCACCCAGGCACCCCAAGATAACTTGTATTTTTATGTTACGTGGTGTTACACTCGAGGCTTAGGTAATTTAGACATGCTTTCCATCCACATGTATTTCTGGTGGGTTATTAAAAACGCAGAGGGACGCCTGGGTGGCTGAGTCGGTTGAGCGTCCGACTCTTGATTTTGGCTCAGGTCATGACCCTGAGGTCGTAGGATTGAGTCCTGAGTCGGACTTTGTGCTGGGATTCTCTCTCTCTTCCTCTGTCCCTGTCCCCCACTTGCGCATGCTCTCTCTTAAAAAAAAAAAAAAAAAAAGACAAAGTCCAGCGTCAGTATTAAAGAATATTGTGACTTATTAGTCATACCTGCCATAGATAGAATGAGGACGTCTGGGTAGGACTTGCCGTGTATTCCGCCTCTGTTCAGTGGATCCTGACACCTCCCCCCCAGGGGCTTTGGAAAGATGCTGGAGAGGGTTTTGGTTGTCATAGTGATGGGTGTAGGTGTGTGTAGTTAGCACTTAAGATTTGGGAACCAGGGATGCTTTGGACAGCTGTACACAATGGGGAAATATCCCGTCCAAAAATCTTGCTGTCCTCATTGAGGAACACTGTCCAGCTTGGAGAAGAGCCTGATTATGGTAACCGTTCTGCACAGGATGGTCACTGGGACTTAAACAGAGACCAGATCTCTCTTTGTTGGGGATATTGTTATGGGTATCTTGACATTGAGTGGGGTATGGTACCATATGGTCTTCAGGGTTTTTTCTGGCTCTGTGATTGCCTGAGTTAAGTCAGGGGTCAGGAGACTGCACCCCTCAGGCTAAATATGTCCTGTTGTAGTAGATAAAGTTTTATTAGAACACAGTTCTGCTCATTCATTTATATATTGTCATTGGCTGCTTTGGAGCTACAGTGGCAGAGTCAGGTAGTTGCCGTGGAGATGTTTTGGCCTGCAAAGCCTGAATACTGCTGGCCTCTTTACAGGAAAAGTTTCTAGATATACCACGTATCAGGAATGTTTTTTGAAGGACACCAGTGTGTGAATTGATTACTAAGTGTGTGATTCTTAGATCTTAGTAGTTTTCTGTGTGTAGTGATTCTGAAGTCTTTTCTGTGTCCCTGTAGCACTGAAGACTAGCCACGAGACAGATCAACAGTAAAACTTGGAGCAGAATTCTCGGCTTGAACTTGCAGATGTCACTAAGTAGTCCAAGGTCTGTGCCACTTTCGTGTGGCTCTTCAGCTTTGGGATTGGGCTGATCGTTGATTTTCTCACAATGGTGATATACGAACTGGTAGTTAGGAAATACTTTCAAAGCCAGGACAATGAGAAAAAAATTGCATCTCACAATCTTGTGAAATCAGCTCTGGAGGTTAGAAATTCCACGTAGGGAACGTCACTGTTCTTTCCCCTCCTATGGATTTTAATAAAGAAAAGTTGGCATCGTGCAGAAGGTACTAACAAAATAACCTTCTGAGCACTTAAAATATTCAAATGCTTTAATAGTTTAAAGAGGTTACAAGAAACAGACATCTGTTAACCTTAACTTAAAAAAGACAAAAAAGGGCCACCTGGGTGGCTTAGTCGATTGAGTGTCCGAGTATGGCTCAGGTCATGATCTCATGGTTCACGGGTTCGATCCCCGCGTCGGGTTCTGTGCTGACAGCTCGGAGCCTGGAGCCTGCTTCTGATTCTGTGTCTCCCTCTCTCTCTGCCCCTCCCTGCTCACATTCTGTCTCTCTCTCAAAAATAAACATTAAAAAACCAAGCAAGAAAGAAAAATAAATACCTGTTTGAGTCTTTTGGTATGTTGGTATATATTAGGGTTCTCCAGAGAAACAGCCAATATGGTATATGTGTGTGTGTGTGTGTTTTAAAAGAGATTTATTTTAAGGAATTGGCTCATGAAATTGTGGGGATTAGTAAATCCAAAATTTGTAGGGCATACCAACAGGCTGGAAGGTCGGGCAGGAGTTGGTGCTAAAGTTTTGAGGCAGAATTCTTTTTTCTCTGAGAAACCTGTTTTTGTTCTTAGAGCCTACAACTGCTTACATGAGTCCCACCCACACAATCCAGGGTAATCTCCTTTATTTAAAGTCAATTTAGTGTAGATATTAGTCACATCTACAAAATACTTGAACTGCAACCCTAGATTCATGTTTGATTAACTTAGCTGTATCCCAACCAAGTTGACCCATAAGACCAGCTCTCAGCACTACAAACACATTTTGGTATATTAAAATTTGTGGTGTATAAAGTATTACATAGTGAGTACTAATTAAGGAAGTGTCTATATTTGTAGACCAGTAGTCTCTAAGGGATTACCTGGGTCTTCATTCATGTGTCAAATAAAGACTAAAAAATGGACAATTTAATCAACCTTTGAAATTTGAAAGTTCTCTTTTGTGTGTGTGTTGTTTTCTGTATGTTGTGTGTTTACATGTAGGGTGCCTTGAATAATTTAAAAATGTTATAGCAATTTTTTTTTGTTTTTTCATAAGTTAATGTTGTTGCTAACTCTTTTGTATAAAAAAATCTTAGAGTTGGGAATTGGTTTTGAGCTTTTTAGTCAAATTCTCGTCATTTGTGGTTGGGAAACTGGTCCCGGGAAGATGGAGTGATTTTGCCCAGGTAACACGGTGAATGAAAGAACCATCTTTAGAAGCCAGATCTGGTTTCCAATCCAGTGCCCTTTCTGCTGAGAGCGATTACAGTTGAAGTGACGCTAGTTAAGGGGTTTTCTGAAGAGGGGGTGATTTTGAGTGTGTACTTCAGGGACTGAGTATGAACTGATAGTTACCAGAACGGAGGCGACACTCAGGCCGTTCTCGGGCCCTGGGGGGAGGGTGGGTGGAGAGAAGGGGGTGTATCATAAGGGGTGTACAGGCGGGCCCCAAATTCACGAAGGGCACTGTGCTACCCGTGAGGCTCGGAGAGGTTTTACAAGTACAAGCTAGCCGTCGGTTGGTTCACAGGGGATGTTCCAGAGGACCTGGAAGTAGAGAGAACATGTGGCCTGAAAGACCTCACTGAGGGAGCCTTCCTTCGCGAGGACCGTCAGAGAGCAGAGGAACAGGGAGCTGCGGGGACCCTGCTCCTCTCTGTAAGGGGCACAGGGCAGGGACTTGGAAGTCCCCTAGAAGGGAATTTGAAGGGTTCCACGGGGCATAGAGAAGACGTTGGAGGGTGTAAATGGATTCTTGAGAAGGTTGCCAGGTTTGAGGCATAACCCGAGTTTACTTCCTTACCTGCAAAATGAGCATAATGATTCCCAGTGCACTAAGTCGTTAGAGGGAGTGAAGGAGATGATGTATGTAGTGCTTATTAGCATAATGCCCGGCACGTAGGACTCAAAAGTGATAGCTTTTTTATACTACATCATGGCAGCTGCCTGAGGGTCTTATCAGGAGGTGTTGCTGGAGTGAGATCCTTTTTTAATTCCCCTGTCGCTTATTCTAGCTACTCTCTGCCACCCTGCAGTTCTGCAGCGTGGGTTCTTTCTTCAGGCAGGTGCACGTCCCTGACTACGTGGAGTTCTTTCTTACCGCTGCCGCACTCTTACGCGCTTTGTGGGGGGGTTGTATTTCAATTGCAAATTTAATTTCATCACATTGAAAAGATGTACTTAAATATGGCACTATTTCCAATTAATTTTACTTTTTTTTTTTTTGCACTTTGGAATATAACTACAAAGATAACAGTTGGAAAGGGGAACGAAAGTCCAGGATTTTGAAGTAACTTCTCCCTTTCCTCTTCAAAGGGTCATTTCCTTCAGGTTGTAAGTAAAAAACAAAATGAAAAATGTATATTTTTTAATGTTTATTTATTTTTGAGAGAGACAGAGACAGAATGTGAGTGGGTTAGGGGCAGAGAGAGAGGGAGACACAGAATCGCAAGCAGGCTCCAGGCTCTGAGCTGTCAGCACAGAGCCCGACGCGGGGCTCAAGCTCACGAACCGTGAGATCGTGACCTGAGCTCACGTTGGACGCTTAACCAACTGAGCCACCCAGGCGCCCCAAAATGAAATATTTCAATGGATGCCAACTCCAAAGAGAAGGGACTTAAAAGACATTTTCTGTGGGGGCGCCTGGGTGGCGCAGTCGGTTAAGCGTCCGACTTCAGCCAGGTCACGATCTCGCGGTCCGTGAGTTCGAGCCCCGCGTCAGGCTCTGGGCTGATGGCTCAGAGCCTGGAGCCTGTTTCCGATTCTGTGTCTCCCTCTCTCTCTGCCCCTCCCCCGTTCATGCTCTGTCTCTCTCCCAAAAATAAATAAACGTTGAAAAAAAAAAAATTTAAAAAAAAAAAAAAAAAAGACATTTTCTGTGGTATTTGCTTCTTAAGATACAAAAGCACTTCAGGATATAGACTCAGCAGTAATTAAATAACAGATTTTTTTCATTGTATGGGATCAAATATGAGATTACTAGATCTGAGGCATAGAGTTTCTGCCCCAACTTTATTGCATAATTATTTCTGAACTGGACCTGGGAACATTTCACTGTATTCAGAACATTGGTAGGGTATGCTTTTGACTCCGAGTAACTTAATGTGTTTAGATATAATTTCAAGCAGCCTTTGTGACATTTGAAGATCTGTTGATAAGGGCTCTCTCTGCAACCCGTGGGGCTGGAAGAGAGCTCTCAGCACAGGTTTGTAGGCTGGGTTTAAATTTAAGTTGAGAAATTTGTGTGTGTCTACATTCACAAGCAAAAAGAGTTCGGGGGCATCTGGGTGGCTCAGTCAGTTAAGTGTCTGACTTCGGCTCAGGTCATGATCTTGCAGTTCGTGAATTCGAGCACTATGTCGGGCTCTGTGCTGACAGCTCGGAGTCTGGAGCCTGCTTTGGATTCTGTGTCTCCCCCTCTGTCTGCCTCTCCCCCGCTCATTCTCTGTCTCTCTTTCTTTCAAAAATACATAAAACATTAAAAAAAAAAGTTTGGAAAAGTTGAAAGAGATCCTTAGGGGAGGGAAGTACAGTTGAAAAAGTTTCTTTGGGGGCTCCTGGGTGGCTCAGTTGGTTAAGCGTCTGACTCTTGGTTTCCGTTCAGGTCATGATCTCATGGTTTGTGAGTTTGAGCCCTGCATCAGACTCCATGCTGTCAGTGCAGAGCCTGCTTGGGATTCTCTGTCTCCCTCTCCCTCTCTCTCTGTCTCTCTTTCTTTTTTTCTGTCTCTCTTCCCCCCTTCCCTCTCTCTCTCTCTCTCTCTCCCTCCCTCCCTCCCTCCCTCCCTCCCTCTCTCTCTGGCCGTCCCCTGCTCATACCCTCCCTCTCTCTCCAAATAAATGAATAAACTTGAAAAAAGTTTCTTTTTAGCAACCTCTAACTGCTTTTTTAAAAAACGACGCAATTAAATGAACATTAATTTTTTAATGACGGATGTTCTGTAGTTTGATCGTAAGGTTGAACAGTTTTGTATTTTCAGGCCCCAGTGTTTCAGCTTATGTGGTGTCCGGTGTCAAAGTCCTAGGGTAGTTAGGTGTTGTAGTCTCTAGTGGCACTTGATTTTCAGTGAGATGTACTGGTAATTCTCGCCCTAAAAAGCCGGAGCGGTTTGTGGACCATCGTGTTTGCTCCAGGGCCGCTGGTGGGCGCTGTCCTGCTGTCCCCTCCTCTCCCTGCTCTGTCGTCCTCTCCCTTGTGGTGCATCCCCTCTCACAGGCGCCGCACGTGTCAGCGTCACCCCGTTGCTCTAATTGTGTCCCTTAACCTCTCCCCCAGACCTCCGTTTCCCTCGTAACTGGCAGCTCATCTGTAATTACTTGATGATGTTAATTCAGAGGAAAGTGTGGAATGACTGATCGGTCTACTTATTATATGCAATTGTATAAATCGTGTGTTTTAAACTGGAATTTGTAGAACCAAACAAAAACCTGTCAATCCAAAGTGTTAGTAAGTGGTTTAATACATAGAGACGGCTTCTTTACCTTGTTTCTTCAGACTTCCTTTTTTTGGATTCCCAGTTTCTCAGAGAAAACACACTTCTTCCCCGGAGGAGTGGAGGAGAGGAGACAGAATCATGGGGGGAGACAGACATTTTCCAACTTGACGGATCGGTGGAGTTGCCCCTTGACTTTCTTCTGCAGGTGCTTCCTCTGTAATCTCACTACATCTCGTTTTGCAGGTTCCTGTCTTCACCTTGCCCTGAGGTGGGTTCTCCTGCTTTCCATGTTGTCAGCTCACACCCTCTCCCATGAAGCTTAGGCTCTCACTTTGCTTTTTAGAACCATGCTGCTGCGTTCTGTTGGCACAGTTAACTTTTTCCATCAAGGGGTGAAGGTCACCACTAAATGCGTTCCTCTTGTTGAGAATGTCTCTACTAATACTGGCTTCTATTTATTGATCGTATACTGTATGCCAGGCACTGTCCCAGCCGTTTACTGTACATTGTATTCAGGCCTCACGACAACCTTATTTATGGTAGATGCTTATATTTCCTTTGTATAGATGAGGAAACCAAAGTTTGCAGAGATTAAATAATTTGTTTAAGTTTGTAACACTTAGAAACGGTGAAGCGAATTCTAAAGCCTTTCTGCTTTGGATTGTACAGTTTTCCTCTATGTTTTCAAAGCGCCTTAAATTCCGGGTCTGCCCTAAAGCACTTTCTATGAGAGTGTGAACAGCATGTTGGTTCTAGAGCTCTTTTTAATATTCACGCACTCGTAGTGGTGTTTGGGATCCACACGTTCCGCTTTAAACTTCCCTGAAATGCAGTCAGTGTATTATGGACAAGGGTGGTGCTGTCATTATCGTAGCTTCTAGCACAAAGTAGTAAGTGCTTACAAAATATTTGCTGCATGGATGAAAACAGTGACAGACCGAGAGGTGGCATTAGCGTGGGGGGCTATTCACAGAAGAATTCATTTCCTTTGGAATGTGAAGCAGGAACTTTTCCCCCATTACAGCATGCTGCAGGGCAGGGCCGGAATCCAGGCTTTGATTAACATCACCCACGCTCTTTTTTGTTGTCTAGCTTTACAACCACAAGTTACTGCCAGCTGAAAAGGATGATGGGGAGTGATGATGAATGCATTTCCATTTGCTGCAAAGAAAATTTTAGACAGTTTCACTCATTTTAAACCGAGATAAAAAGGCCGCTTTGAGACGAAGAGTAAATTAATGGCTACCAAGTAAGTGGTTATCAGATTCCTGCTCCAGACGTCACCTCAAGTGGTGCTGCCCGTGGTCATCGCTGCCAGGTCACAGTTCCGTCTCAGATAGTTTCTGCCCTGGGGATGGGGGGTGGGGGGTGATGGGAGAATTCCAGGGTTCTTAAGGGTCTTTTCTTTCCATCCCCGAGTTGTAGGTTTTAGATCTAGGTGTTACTTTCCCTGAGACTGCTTAGGGTTTCTTAGGCCATCAAGGTCAAATGCAAACCAGACTTTTGGAATTATCTGCCGTGGGTCCTCATGCCCCTGGAACGTATTACACAAACGAACGAAACTGTTTTGAGTAGGCTCGCATCTCCGATTCCCACCCCCAGCTGCTAAGGCTGTGAGGGGGGCATATTGAATTGTGGTTGCAGAGTAATTGGTGGTTCTTGATTATTTTTGACTTTATTATGTTTTTTTTTAATTTTTTTTTAACGTTTATTTATTTTTGAGACAGAAACAGAGCATGAATGGGGGAAGGTCAGAGAGAGAGGGAGACACAGAATCTGAAACAGGCTCCAGGCTCCGAGCTGTCAGCACACAGCCCGACGCGGGGCTCGTACTCATGGACCGTGAGATCATGACCTGAGCCGAAGTCGGACGCCCAACCGACTGAGCCGCCCAGGCGCCCCAGGCTTTATTACCGTTTTTTATGGTTGCCTCTCAAGATCACTGCGGCAGTATATTACAGAAAAATTTCATTAGTCCCTTAATACTGTAACCTGATCGTTAGTAATAAGATCTCTGGGCTCAGGTGAGCAGGTCAGTGGTCACTGGTATGCTTTAATAATTATTAATGATTTCATTTGTGGCTGTTTGGTATTGGATGTGGTTGTGTTGGCTGAATGCTGTATGATGGGCATTAGGATTACCTCCTCCTGTCAGGGAGTGAGTGACTAAAATACAATTTCTTTAATTAACAACTGCGCAGGGTGCTTTTTGATGCTTCCAGTCGTGCCGTCTTATAAAATAAGAGAAACGGGATCCCGTGGCCAGCTAGAATCATTAAATGTTTATTACATGCCGATTCTCGTGCTCAGGACTTTGTGTCTGTTCTTTCGAGTTTAACCCCTTCTGCAGGCCTGTTAAGGGCTATCATGCCAGCCTCACAGTTAGGGACACTGAGGTCTGTGGAAGGGACGTAGACTGCCCGTGTCGCACAGTAACTGGACCTGGGATTTGGACCTGGGCACCCTGACCTCAGGGCCGTAGCCCTTGGCTGCTGTGCCGCGCATCAAGCCCCGAGGCCTTGCTGGGTGTGGAATACAGCGCTCTTGAGGGCTTCACTCCTGAGGTCCACCACGTACGTCATTTCCTGTTGGAGCGTGTGTATACATGCAGGGTTTTCCATTTCTGTTCTAGTGCAACTTTCATCTTTAGTTTCAGTGGTTGCCAGTTGGTTTCTTGCAAAACATTTTCGGCTTTTAGCATTTAAAAAGATTTTTTTGTAATCTTTATTTATTTTTGAGAGAGTGAGAGAGAGACAGTGAGAGCAGGGGAGGAACAGAGAGAGGGGGAGACACAGAATCGGAAGCAGGCTCCAGGCTGAGCTGTCGGCACAGAGCCCGACGCGGGGCTCGAACCCACGAACCGTGAGATCATGACCCGAGCCGAAGTTGGACGCTTAACCGACGGAGCCACCCGGGTGCCCCCAGCTCTTAGCATTTTTATTCAGATGAGAGGATTGGGTCACCTTGCTGACTGCCATGTGTGCTTCAAAGTCGGGGGTAGTCAGACCTTTATACTGGTAGAAACAAAAACCTTAAAGCATTCATACTTTATTTTGGGTCATGTTATAATTTGGGGGACAGAATTGCCTTGAAGTTTATCTTAGTTATGGAAATTAATTTCTGTTCTTTAAAATGTACAGACGGGGAAGTTCTGGAAGCATCCTGTGAAGAAGAGAAAAAATCCACTCAGAATTTAAAATTGGCCATGGAGGGGGCGCCTGGGTGGCACCTGGGTGGCTCAGTCAGTTGAGTGTCCAACTTCGGCTCGGGTCATGATCTCAGGGTTCACGGGCTCGAGCCCCTCATCGGGCTCTGTGCTGACAGCTCGGAGCCTGGAGCCTGCTTCCGATTCTATGTGTGTCTCTCTCTCTGCCCCTCCCCTGCTTGTGTTCTGTTTCTCTCTCAAAAATAAATGTTAAAAAATTAAAAAATAAATAAAATTGGCCATGGACAGTTTAAAAAGGGGGTGTGGAGAGAGCAGGGATAATCCATATGTGGGCTGTTGAAGTCAAGGAGTCTCACGTTATTTTGTCCTAGAGTCCACCTTTATAACACTATTATTGGGAAATACTTGATTTATCTTTTTCTGAACACTCTGATTTTTGGAGCACAGTTTCTAAATTCACAAAATAATCTTTATATAACAAGATGTTATTGTATTTTGGGATTATATGCTCATTCTGAATTTTAACAAATTTTAACTAGCTGAAATGAGTTTTATATCTTTGAGGTGATATAATTAAAAAAAAATTTTTTTTTTTTTTTTTTTTTTTTAATTTGCAGAAAGGTGGGGTTGGACAGGTCAGTAGGTATCTAAGAAAGCAGCTACTGGGTTTTCTTTATCATATACGAAGTGTTAGCCTTTGCATTTTACTACGAAAGGGGCATTCGCTTCAGCCTGAACTTCATCTTTCTTGCGAAAACCTATACATGTAAGCACACTTTTGGAACAGTAAACAGCTTGAGCTACGTTATGCTACAGTTTTATTTGGAATCTTTTTAGCTGAATAAGGAAGGAGTATAGTTGACTGTACCAGCTGTGGTATTCATGATAAAAATGATCTGATCTAGCTGCCTGCAGCAGTGACCTGCTTGGTGGTGAACACACTCTAGGGTCGTGAAAAGCAGGAAGGGAACCGGCTTGGGGCCGGGTATCAGGTACTCCAATGTTAACTCAGATCCTGGGCTGGAAGCTTTGTATTATTTTCTCTCTTTTTTTTTTTTTTTTTTAATTTTTTTTTCAACGTTTATTTATTTTTTGGGACAGAGAGAGACAGAGCATGAACGGGGGAGGGGCAGAGAGAGAGGGAGACACAGAAATCGGAAACAGGCTCCAGGCTCCGAGCCATCAGCCCAGAGCCCGACGCGGGGCTCGAACTCACGGACCGCGAGATCGTGACCTGGCTGAAGTGGGACGCTTCACCGACTGCGCCACCCAGGCGCCCCTATTTTCTCTTTTTAAAGATGAAGAAACTGGAATTTGAGAAGCGGATGGCTTGTGTTTGTGGAGAGAACTGCCAGGTGCAGAGCTAGGGTTCCACCCTGGGCCCCCCACCTGGGGCTCTGACTCCGAGGCCCGGATGCTCTGTCCTGTCCTGTGCTGTCTTCTGTCTTCGTTCCATTTTCACGCTTTGACCTCTGCTGGAAGGCTTTCATTCCGTTTCTTTTCTTTTACTGGTTATCCTAAGGAAGTTAAGGACAGTAGGATCAGCCTCTTTCTGATACACACTGCTTTATTGGCATTACAGTTCTGGGACTTGATCTTTTAACCCCAGAAAATGACATAGTGTTTAGATTTACCCATATGCATTTATCTTTTTTTTCTTTTTCTTTTTCTTTTTTTTTTTTTTTCCTTCTGACCATTCCTTCGTGTGTATCAACAGTACGATGAATTGTTTTTTAATGCTTCTCCCCTTTAGGGCTTTATGTGGGAGGGTTTCTGCTCTGCACCTGGCATACACCCACCGGTTTGCCTCCCGTGACCTTTTCCTCTAGCTTCTCCTCTCCCCTCTTCAAGTTCTAGCTCCCCTCTTCAAGTTCCGTGCGGATGCGCATAGGACATGCTGGTTTCAGAACTAACTCGCCTCTAGGTGTGTGCTTTCTTACCATTTCCGCCTTGGAACATTTCTCTGGCTTTACAGCTAGCTCTGCCCTACGTTTTAAAAAGCATTTTGAAATCTGTAAGACAGCCTCTCTGGGCGCTCTCCGGCCATCAGGTTTCTGCTGCCAGAACCAGAAGTCCGCCTTGTCCTTGTGCCTGGCTGGAGTGTTTTGCACTGAACCTGGGGGTGGGGGAGGACTTGCATACCCATTCTTAACAAACTAGCAAAGCTCTTTCGTTGAGAATCATAGGAAATAACTCGTGAGCCACCCGCGCACCCTGGAAATGACTGGTTTGAAGGAGAATGATGGGGTTTAGGACGCGCTACCCCAAAGTATGGCACCTTGGCATGTTGGATATTTTAAGCTGAAGGAATTTGAGGAATGGCAGGTGCAGGCAGGACTTTCTGACCTTCCCCCGAAACAGGTCACAGACCCTCACGCGAGGGGTGCCCTCCCTGTGCCCAGAGGAGAGGCGCACTCTTCTCTGAGGGTGAGGGATGCCAAGGGGAATTGAATGAACAGTCTTTGCTAAGTTTCCCCAGTTTACTATTCCTAGCTTTTATCTTCCTTTATCTTATCGTGTTTTCCCATGATTGTTTTCGTCATACCCAGTATGAAAAGTTAGGTTTAACCGTTTCTTTGGTCTTAATTTCCTTACAGAGGCTCCTCTGTCACATAAAACTTACGTTTAAAACAAATAATATGCCTTTCTTTGTTAATCTGTCTTTTGTCACAGAGACCCAGCCAAAAATTTAGAAGAGTAGAGAGAAAAGGTATTTTTCCTCCCTTGCAGTTTCTGGTGACCATGAGGGGCTGGCTGGGACCCTGCTCACTCCAGAGTCTGCAGACGGGATCTTGGGAGAACTGGCCAAAGTCCATGAAAGGCTGGAATTCTTGCCGCGGCCAGCTGTCTCACATCTTCGTGTAGTGCCTGGTCTACGCCAGAGAGAAAACGGTAAGTGCTTATCTTTGTCCCTTCTGTTCCAAATTCAGACTAGCAGGGGGAAACGGTTGTAGAAACTAGATGTTTGAATTGTGACTCTCGTGGATTTGATTTTGGGCAGCCATTTGTTGACCCTTTCCCTCCAGGGACTCCCCCACACTCTTGCTGTCCTGGTCCTCCTGTGTGTCTCATCTCTCGCCCTGAAAGCTTGGCGTGGCTTTCCACCACGGGGCGTGCAGGTTATACACTTGTGTGTGTAGGGCTCAGTTGTCGGGCTGGGGTCCCCAGGAGCGTGGCTGGACACAACTGTGAGTTGCACCCCATTTGTGGCTAATCCCACCCCTCCCCCAAACTGGTGCCACCTGTCAGCCGTGTTGTCAGCGTCTCTTCTTGGCTGTTTCTGGCTCTGGATGGTGGGAGGATTCCTCTGCACCCTCGTTGCGAAGCTGGTTGTATCCGTGTCTGAGCCGTAAAAGGCTCATTGGTTTTAAGTCATAAAAGGCTTATTATCAGTTTGGAATCACTTGAAACAGGTGCAGCTTTGGTTTAAAAAAAAAAAAAAGTCGGGGTGGGGGCAGTTCATGACTGTCAGGGGTATTTGTTGTCTGTCCTGTCTGAAACCTGGTAAGATATTTTAAAGGAGGTCTTAAAAAAAAATACATGGTCAGAAGTTGCCCTCCTTGGAAGCTGATTTTTTTTTTTTTTAAGTCGGCCCTTCTCTCTGATCCTGCTCCTCCCGTGGGAGCTCCTAACCCTTCTCCAGCTCCTGCCCACCGTGTGTCACCAGCTCCCTCTATGTCCCTTTGTGTCGGCGCGGTTTTGCCGAGGATAATTTGGAATGTCGTTGGCTTCTTTAGGACACTTAGAATGGCAAACTGCTCCTCTGAGACATCTGTCTGCCTGTGGCTTCTCCTCCTCTGTCTTCCTCTTGCTCCCTTGATCCTCCATTCAGTCCCCTGGGTCCCTCAACAGGTAACCCCCCCCAACCCCGGCCCCTATCTCATCCATCCTTCTGTCCATGCTGCCAGACCTCTTTCCACTCCAGCTCCACAGACACTTGAACTTCAGACTTCCCAGCATTATCAGGCTGAGAAGAAAAAAGGCCAATTGGAAACTGATGTAATATTTTATCTGCTCAGATGCGCAGTGGAGACTGCACTAAACGTCTCTTCAGTCACTTGTGTAAAATGTAGCTTACAGCCCTCATAAGATTACCAGTCAGGGCAAATAAAACTCCTCTAAGCCTTCTCCAAAAATATTAGTCAAAGCATTAGCCCTCATCGTGAGGAGGTAACCCCCAATTTACCCTCTTTGTCACAAACACAATTCAGATAAAAATATAAAATGGATAAAAACCAGTGAGTTTGTTTTATTATGTTTTACGGACACATCGCTAAAATTTTATTTTTTTAAATTTTAGAGAGAGAGTGTGTGTGAGCAGGGGAGAGGGGCAGAGGGAGAGAGAGAGAGAATCTTTTTTTTTTTTTAATTAAAAAAAATTTTTTTTTTAATTTATTTTTGAGACAGAAAGAGACAGAGCATGAGCAGGGGAGGGGCAGAGAGAGAGCGAGACACAGAATCAGAAGCAGGCTCCAGGCTCTGAGCTGTCAGCACAGAGCCCAACGCGGGGCTCAAACTCATGAACCGTGAGATCATGACCTGAGCTGAAGTTGGATGTTCAACCGACTGAGCCACCCAGGCGCCCTGGGAGAGAGAGAGAATCTTAAGCAGGCCCCAGGCTGAGCCGATGCAGGGCTCTATCCCATGACCCTGGGATCATGACCTGAGCCGAAATCAAGAGTCAGATGCTTACCTGACTGAGCCACCCAGGTACCCCACCGCTAAAATTCTAGAGTGGAAGCTGTGAAATCTTTGTGTTTGTATGCATCTGTAGGTTATGTGTATGTGATATTTTTCTATCTCAGGAAAGTATTACCAGGTTCATTTATACAATCTCTTAAAGGAGGTCTTTTCAAGTTGGCTTGGAGATAAATGAGCACTTACATAAATTCAAGTATTGCTACAACTCTGCTGCAACTCTAAGGAATATAGAAACTGACACAAGCCTTTTATTTTAAAGGTCACATGATCTGGGTTAACCTCTGGTAAATAAAGCTAGCTTTAAGATTGTTAATAAAATCAAAACAGATAAATTTTTAAGGTTGTCAGCCTTAAATATAATGCAGCCATACAGTTTTTTCCTACCTGGGTTTACTGGTCACATGAGCTTATGTTATCTCTACTAAATGCATAGGATTATGAAAATATAAATCCAACCTAAGAGCAAAAGGTACAATCAAAATAAATTGATATATGTCAAGGACAACAGTAAAATAAAAAAAAAAAAAAAAAGAAAGAAAGAAAGACGGGAGACATCAAGTATTTTTCATGCCTGCCTGATTTGTCCACAAGAAAAATCATTTAAAATGATGGATAGTTTTCTTTAATATCTCACAAAATTTTCATGATTGATTCAGGCATACTTGTTAAGAACAAGTGAATTAATGTAAGAGAGGTAAAAGTTTATGAGCTTTTTAAAAACAATCTTGTTGTATAATATGTGTACTTTAAAAAAATTTTTTTTAATGTTTATTTTTGAGAGAGAGAGAGGCAGAGCACAAGTGGGGAAGGGGCAGAGAGAGAGGAAGACACAGAATCGAAAGTAGGCTCCAGGCTCTGAGCGGTCAGCACAGAGCCCGACGTGGGCTTGAACTCAGGAGCCGGGAGATCATGACCTGAGCTGAAGTCGGATGCTTAACCGACTGAACCACCCAGGCTCCCCTGTCCACTTAAAAAGAGTTTCCAAAAATTTTTTGATAACTTGAAACATTAAAGCTATACTAAGTTAAATGATGGATGTTCACTGAATATCTAGACCATTTCCAAATAAGATAAAGCACTGGAATACTAACTGCAGAACATAAATGTATGTACTTTTTGCTTCTTAAATTTTATAGAGAGACAAGAGATATTTATGTGCATCTATTTAGCAAACATGTCCTTTGTCACATCCAAAAGTTGTACTTAGAGGAAGCATATGCCTCTAGAAACTGAAGTAATGAATTCATAGATTTGCTAGTTTACTACAGGATGTTAGCATGTGGCAGACAGCTCATAATTGCCTGCTTCCTAGTTTTCACTGAAAATTAGGGTTACTGAGGGTTAAACATTCTTATAGATTGTGTAAATGAAGCTACTAGAAATAATAAAGACAAAGAAGAAAAGTATGCAAACTATGCAAGGAAAATGTGTTTATGATAAGAAAAAGTATATAAGCTGTAAAGGATATATTTTTGTTAGGAGAGAAAGTAATTTGTCCTAATATAGGATATGGCTGGCTGTTCTAGAATAGAAAAATGAAAAGAGTAGGTAGATGAAAAATGAAAACTAGGTAGACGCATTTTTTAAAAGTTTGTAGAAGGGTTGAGGAAAAGGGATTTTATTGTGTTGCCAAGCTGCCAAGATTGAATAGCTTTCTTTGTAAATTAAAAGAAAAGATGAACCTTAATATCAGAAGTATACTGATGTAAAACTAGAATGGTGAATTTTCTTGGCTTATTGGTGTGCTTTCATTAAGAAATTGTAAAAAGATTTTTTCTTTATGTTTTAAGTAATTTTCCTGGGGAACCAAAATTTTGTTATCAGAATGATTTCCTGGGCTTCAAGTTGTGCTTATCAGGTCTTTGGTTACTTAAGAAAACAAAATCTTCTCAATATTAAAACAGCTAAGGGTTTTTTCACAACTATGTTACCTTCTGTATCTGGCTTTAGGAACTTTTGTCATTTTGGTTAAATAGATAATTAAGTATTAGAATGATCTATGGTGCTATTTGATCAAGCATTCAAATCTGTTGACGGTTTTGACCAGTTTTCCAAAATCTAATTCTAGATAAAGTCTTGGTGACTTAAACTGACTTGAGCTTTTAAAGAAAGTCCCTGGAAAATCTCAAAGGATTTGTTTCTCACTTTGTAAAAGAGAGAGATGTTAAACTAATTGGGCTTATTTGCTGTATTAAACTGTGTTGGAAGTATTGTCAAATCAAGTGACGATAAGCTTTCTTTAGGTTATAATGTATGGATATGTACTATTAATATAAATATTTCCGAATTGTATGAAGTTCATGGAAATTCATCAGCACTTTTGATGTTTATGAGGTGTTCAGCATCAGGTTATCAGTCATACTTCTGGTTATTATGTAACTGAAGTACAGTGCCTTGTCGGTTACGTCGGAATGACCTCATCAGACCTTTAACCAGGGCCATTTTACGGTCTTGTGTCGTGTACGGACTGGTGGTGGTGGTGGTGGTGGTGGTGGTGTTTAACTCCTGATCCTTGTCTGAAAGTGTTTACAATCAGCTACAGGCCACAGTGCCCAGTGATGCCCTCCCATGAATGACTTTGAGACCATGCCAGTGGTCTGAGTAATTTTCCAAACTGATGACGTTTGCGGGTTCCTAAAACTGCTGATCAAAGATCAACCAGAAGAAGAATTAATTACATGAGACTGAACTGCTGAGGAGAGTTATAATTTTTTTTGACAACTTGTTGTTTGAAACATTGCTCATTCTTTAATATTTGGTTTTTCTCTTAAACTGTCTGTTACTTATAGCAGTTTGGTAAAGTATACTTTTGTGAACGGAGATGAAACAATGACTTTTTCTCCCTCCCTTTTTCTCCCTCCCTCCCTCCCTGGTCCTTCCAGAACCCCGGGACTCTTACTGCCTTTTTATTTTCATGGCAATATCGTTATTTGCATAGGTCCTACAAGAATCTCTTTTCCTTGTAATAGGATGTCATTGAAAGCTTTGGTGATATTACCGATGTTGACTCGACTGTCATATTTGAGAATGATGTGTACAATTAGATGTGACCGGACGGTTTTAAGGAACTAAGATGGTCTTTATAGAGCGGTGGTAATGAAACTCTCTTGGGGGAAAAACTGGCCTGGTATCTGGCTTACAGGTTTCCCAGCCTTATAAGTGGGTAAGGAATGTCGCTTCCTGGGAGGCCCAGGAACCTTAAAATATTTTGGGACCCTTAGGAAGAGAGGAATTCAGCCAAATCTATAGGTGCTGAAGGCAAAATACAGTGGCAGTTTCCTGGCTTGGCTTCCCAGCCATGAGAAACTTTGGAAGCCGAGAGTCCTTAAAAGTTGCAGCAAAGCAAACTTAAAAATCTCAGTCACTTTGACCACAGAACACAAATGTTGTAGCTGCACTTGTGTAAATAATCAGGCCACTTATTGAGGCTAGGCTTATTTTGCAAACAAATACTTTCTTACCTTTGATAGAAATGGGAGTGACTAAAGAGAGAAAAATAGTATTTCAGGAGCTAACTGTAGTCGATTGAGTTGAAGGTTTTCATTAGGAAATTGTAAACTTTCTTAAAGTATCTGTCTATAGAGTGGGCTGGATCCTGAGTTCTTCTGGTTTTCTGAGTACCTGGCTGTAAGACTCCAAATTAACATTTCTAATTTTTTCCCTACCCTTTCGCTTTGGGACCATTCAGAACTAAAACTGTCCTTTTCTTGAACCCTGCAAGCTGAGGCTAGCTGACCTGATGTGACCCAGCAGGTCATGTGTGAGCTCCCTTCCTGCCTGTAGCCGTGTGGGCCACTCGGGAAGTTCATGGGGTCACCTGATGGCCTCACACAGACGTTCGAACTGCAAAGCCGGAGAATCTGTTGCAATGTCGCCCCTGTCCTCACTCCACCGTCTGAAAGATGCTTTGAGCCGAGCAGGTAGAATCTTACCTGACTGCCTTCTGGACTCAGAAACTGAGTTGATAGTTTGTTCTAACCATCTTTGTTTTCCTCCTGCTTCTAGGGAAACGTCCCTTCTTAAAGGCCTGATTGTTCACACCATACAGAGACCTAATGGCGGGGGGGTACCTACTCACACCTGCACTACCACCTCCTGAGACGAGACGCTGTTCACTGGGTCACTAGGTTAGAGGACAGTCCACCAGCTCGGTGTGTGGACTGTGAAACCTGCTGGGAAAGTTTCACACGGGAGAATGACGGGGTTCAGGACGTGCTACCCCAGAATATGGCCCTTTGGCACGTTGAATTTTATAAACGGAAGGAATTCGAGAAATGGCACGTGCAGGGAGGACTGCTTGACCTTCCCTGAAGTGGGTCTAGACCCTCAAATGGGAGGTGCCCTCCCTGTGCCGGAGGAAAGGAGTACCCTTCTCTCCAAAGAGGAGGGACACTGAGAAGACTGTTTCCCCATTTACCCCTCTCGGCTCATATTCCTTTTTGTCCTGTTGCATTTTTTTTTCATTTTCTCTTTACTTTTGATCAAACCTAGTATGAAAATTTAGTGTAACTATTTCTTTGGTCTTCATTTCCTTATGAAGCTTCCTGTATCACGTAAAGTTTGTATGAAGTAAATTTGTGTGCTTTCTTTCGTGAATTTGTCTTATAGAGACCCGTCTGAGAACTTAGAAAGGTAGAAGGGAAATGGATTTTCTCCCCTATAAGAACCACCAGATGACTTCCAAAAAAACTTTTGAATACTCCCCTTTCTGGAGGCTTTTTTTTTTAAATTTTTTTTAAATGTTTGATTTATTCTTGAGAGAGAGAGAGAGACAGAGCATGAGCAAGGGAGGGACAGAGAAAGAGAGGGACACAGAATCCGAAGCAGACTCCAGGCTCTGAGCTGTCAACACAGAGCCCGACATGGGGCTCGAACTCACGAGCCATGAGATCATGACCTGAGCCGAAGTCAGATGCTCAGCCTACTGAGCCACGCAGGTGCCCCGCCCCCCTTTTTTAATTTATTTATTATTTTACATCCAAGTTAGCATATGGTGCAACAGTGATTTCAGGAGTAGATTCCTTAGTGCCCCTCCCCCATTTAGCCCATCCCCCCTCCCACAACCCCTCCAGCAACCCTCAGTTTGTTCTCCATATTTATGAGCCTCTTTTGTTTTGTCCCCGTACCTGTTTTTATATTATTTTTGTTTCCCTTCCCTTATGTTCACCTGTTTTGTCTCTTAAAGTCCTCATGTGAGTGAAGTCATATTATTTTTGTCTTTCTCTGACTAATTTCACTTAGCATAATACCCTCCAGTTCCATCCACATAGTTGCAGATGGCAAGATTTCGTTCTTTTTGATTGCCGAGTAATACTCCATTGTATATATGTACCACATTTTCTTTATCCATTCATCTGTTGATGGACATTTGGGCTCTTTCCATACTTTGGCTGTTGTTGATAGTGCTGCTATAAACATTGGGGTGCATGTGTCCCTGTATCCCTTGGGTAAATACCTAGTAGTGCAGTTGCTGGGTCATAGGGTAGTTCTATTTTTAATTTTTTGTGGAACCTCCATACTGTTTTCCAGAGTGGCTACCCCAGTTTGCATTCTGTCTGGAGGCTCACTTTGACTATACTTTTAAGGAAGAAAGAAAAGTCTGAAAACAGATTTCTTTTTAACATTTATTTATTTTGAAGGGGGAGGGGCAGAGAGAGAGGAGAGAGAGGGAATCCTAAGCAGGCCCCACACTGTCAGTGTGGAGCCTGACACGGGGCTCAATCCCATGAAATCATGAGATCATGAGCTGAGCTGAAACCAAGAATCGTATGTTGAACTGAGTGAGCCACCCAGGCGACCCCAAAAGGATGAACATTAAGTAAGTCCTTCTGGACTGTCTACCTTTTTGTTGAGGGACATTTCACGGACTCTGGTCCTGGGTTAACAGTATTTAATAGTGGGGTGTCCCCCCCCCCCCACTAGGCTGTAGGACCATTTTTCTACATTTGCTAACTGTGAGCGGGGCCCGGGGGGAGGGGGAGGATTGGCCCGAGGAGGGGTTGGAGGACGGGCTCAGGCTGGGGTCTTGCTGCGCCTTGTTCTGGAGAGCTGACGCCCCTTTCGCCGCTCCCTGCTTTCCTCGGGTGGACACGGCTCCGCCACGACCCACACTACGGTATGAAGCATGGAATTCACTTCACGTGCCCCAGGTGGGCTCTGAATCCACCTGACGGCATCCAGATTCGTGTTTCCTCCGCGACTGTGGGTGCGGTGGAAGTGGAGCCAGACGACGTGGGCCTGACTCTTGGCCTGTCCTCTGATTTGTGGCTCTCTGAGCAAGTAGTTCTCAATCTTAGTGAAGGGATTCCTCCTGCCGGTGGCTGTCGCAGCGAGGCCTGAAGGCGAGGCCGAAGGAGCCACAGAGCTGTGCGTGGCAGGCGCGAGGCTCGGAGGCGGGCGGGCGGTGTGCCGCGGTGCCCTTAACGCCTGTCCTGAGCAGGACCTTTTGTTACACGCGCTTATCTCCTTTTGTTCATTTCGGAGTTTAAGAACTTTTAATCATTTTCTTGCTGTTCAACCCTTGTCCTCGGAAGTTGGGGTATTTCTTCTCCATCTGAGAAAAGACTGTGAACAAAGCATGGCACCCTACCCTGTAGCGGGATGGATAGGCTAACTCTCGGGGGCTCATCGCTGCAGGAAGAGGCCGGAGGCTCGCTCTGGGCTCTCTGAGTTCTCTATCTGCCTCCAATGAAAAGGAATGAGGTAATAGATGGGAATCTGGAGGACGCAGATGTAGAAACGAGGGATGTGGGGGTAGCAGTTGGGCAAACAGGAATGCAGACTTGGCGGTTGAATGGCGAATTCAGAAAAG
Source organism: Prionailurus bengalensis (assembly GCF_016509475.1). Lineage (NCBI taxonomy): Eukaryota > Metazoa > Chordata > Mammalia > Carnivora > Felidae > Prionailurus > Prionailurus bengalensis. The sequence goes on from NC_057360.1 coordinate 45,447, forward strand.
GAGTTTGGTCTGTGTCCAAGGAAAGATAACGTAGACGTGATGGGGTGCGTGGGCCTCTCCGTTGAGACGTCTTGTCAGAGCCAGTAGCGTACCCCTGACGTGTCCTGCAGGCCGCCTGCTTTCCAGATGCTACGCTGTTTGTGTCGCGTACGTAAGTCCACATTCATATACGCAGAGATGGTAGTTAGGACTTTATGGTTGAAGATAATGCCCATATCCTTCTCTTTAATAAGCAAAATATATCCTTCAGGTTCGTTTTTCTGAAAGTATTTGACTCTTGGTAAGATTACATATGAGTTACTGATACTGGGCAAGTTACTCAATTCCTCCCCCACCCTTTTTTTTTTTAAGTTTATTCATTTTGGGAGAGAGAGCATAAGCAGGGGAGGGACAGAGAGAGGGAGAGAGAGAATCCCAAGCAGGCTCTGTGCTGTCAACGCAAAGCCTCATGCAGGGGCTCGAACTCATAAACTGTGAGGTCATGACCCAAGCTGAAATCAAGAGTCAGACGCTCCCTGACTGAGCCACCCAGGTGCTCCCGAGTTACTCAACTTCTGGTGAATGTTCACTGTTTTTTTATCAGCGCCAAAAATAAAATGTTGCGGGGTTGTTGAGATGAAAAATCATATGTTAAAGTACTGGGTACTGGGGCGCCTGGGTGGCTCAGTCGGTTGAGCGTATGACTTCAGCTCAGGTTATGATCTCATCGTCCATGGGTTTGAGCCCCGCGTCGAGCTCTGTGCTGACAGCCCGGAGGCTGCTTCCCTGCTTCCCTGTCTCTCTCTCTCTCGCTCTCTCTCTCTCTCTCTCTCTCTCTGCCCCTCCTCCACTCATGTTCTGTCTCTGTCTCTCAAAAATTAATAAACATTAAAAAAAATTAAAAAAAGTGCTGGGTACAGTGGCAGCATTAACAGGAACCAGTTAATGGTGGTTAATTTTTATCTAGGTTAATTTTATCTAATTAATTTTTATCTAGGTAAAAGTGTTCATGTGTAGCTATTTGTGTGTCATTGAGAATAAGTTCCTTTGATATGAGCATTCCACATTCCCATCTTGTGGGTTTCAGTGTTGGTTTTTAGGCTAAATATCTGTTATGCTCTTTCATAGATAGATTTCTGAGAGTGCAGACACTGCATTCTGCTGGGTTGTACACCCGTTGTCAGAAGCAGCTTCACGGAACAAAAGGTGATTTCAGATTTTGAAAGGGTCACTTATTCTTTAATTTTACGTGGGTTATATTTGGATCCTTGACCAAGGTATTGAATAATCTTCTCAAACCCAGTTGGAGTCATCAGGACCATGAGATACACCGGTCGTGCTGTATTCTCCCTGTACCGGAGTCATCGTCTCCTCCCTCCACCATTGGTAATACAACTGAAGTGAGCTTTCCAGCTCTGATCACCACTGCTGCGCTCAATGAAATGGACGGTGGGAATAAGTTGTTGCCTTGCAAACATTTAAAAACTTGTTCTGTACTTCAAAAATCTGTTTCATTTTCAGTAAATGTACTGAAGTGGTAATGTCTGAGCAGACTTTCAGATCCACTTGGGACCAGAACGTTGTTCTCATGTGGAAGGAAAAATTTCTTAAACCATTTAACACATGGGAATGACTAATGACAACAAGACAAAGCTTGCCTTCCCTGGAAGATGGAACAGCATAGTGGAAAGAGCCCAGGGATGGAAACCAATGTACGACCTCTACCTGCCCTTGTTTTCACTAACTGGCTGGAGGACCTTAAAAGCAACACTTTTGATTTCTCAGTTTTTGTTATTATTAGTGTAAAATGAGGGATTTGGAATTAAATACTGAGAGCGCCTTCCATACCTGGATAGATGTGGATAGATGTTTATTACAGGGATTGGCTCACGCGGTTATACAGGTCGAGAAGTCCCACAAGCTGCCGTCTGTAAACCGTAACCAGGGCCGTTGATAGTGTCCTCAAGTCTAAGTCTGAAGGCCTGGGGATCAGGGAGGATGTTGATGGTTAAGTCCTCAAAGGAGTCCAGAGGCCTGGGGACCGGGAGCGCCAGCGTCTGAAGGCAGGCAGATGGATGACCTAGATCAAACACAGGGTGAATTCACCCTTCCTCTGCCTTTCTGTTCTGTTCAGTCTCTCAAAGGATTGATAATGCCCACCCACATCGGCAAAAAGAAAACAGAAAAGACCACAGTCTTGTTTTACTCAGTTCACCGATTCAAATGCTCTTCCAGAAATGCCGTCACTGACATGCCCAGAAATAAGGTTTTGCCAGCTGTCTGGACATCTCTTAGTCCCCTGAACCTGACACATAAAATTAGCCATCACAAGTCCACCCCTTGTCAACTTGGCACTTGTACGCATCTCCTCAGAGATATTTGGTGTTGCTGTGTTTGTGCGTATTAATACATGTGAGCAAAGAATTTCGCTTCATATGGACATTGGCTTTATGTATGTAGACATGTAAACACAATTATAACAAGATCAGGAAATACTCATGACCATTGCAGACTTATTTCTGTACTTGGTCACGTGGTCATAGCTGATATTTATACCCTTCTTCTATTGCCCATTCTGTGTACCCTTCAGCAAGCGCCTCAGCTCGTTGTGGTTCTTTACCTAATGGAGTGGCCCAAACCTTCATTCCTGAAGGATCTGGAGTGTTAGTAGTGCCACCTGGATTGCGTTGTAGTTTTCCATTGATCTTAATTACGGCACTACTAAGGGATAGCCTAGGGGATGTCCTGTATGCCAGACATGCTTTTACCTCCATTGTGGGTAGTAGTCCCTTTTCTCCTAGAGAGTGTGGATCAGTCACCCTAGCCAACACCACAGCTCCCTTCCTTGCCCAAAGGAAAGGGACCCAGAGTGGCCAAGTGGCAGTCTTAATTCCCAGTTCAACAAACCGTGTCTATGGGTGCATGGTATTTCTCCCTTTAGAACTAGGTCCTCTAGGTCAGCAGAGCATAAAGTCATGAGAACAGGAAACAAAAAGTATGCTAGTAAGTCAGTAGGGGTAATAGTGGTATTGTGTCCATTTCTACCTGTGGATTCCTGGACCCCCGCACCATGAATCCTGGCATCAGGGTAGGGATCCCGATTATTGGATGCTGGTTCAGAATGTGGACAGTCTTCTGGTGACCCTTGTCAGCACCCTGCACGGTGTTGCCAGTACCTAGCTGGCCCTGTAACCAAGTCTTCAAAACGCCATTCCACTGTTGTAGCGGAAAGCTAGCGCCTTCAGGATGGTGTGGAACTTGGGAAGACCTGTGAATTCCAAGAACGTGGGCCCATCGGTGGCATTTCTTTTGCCATGACGTGAGTTCCCTGATCAAAAGCAATGCTGTGTGGAATACCATGACAATGGATAAGGTATTTTATAAGTCCACAGATGGTAGTTTTGGCAGAAGCGTTGTGTTTAAGGAGGGCAAGTCAATATCCAGGGTGTTTATCCCAGGAGGGTGTGGATTTGTAAACTGGCGTCAGTCCGGGAATCGACTGGGGGACCGTGGCTCTGTTTGTTGTTAGTTTTTCAAAGATAACCACTGTTTATATAGAGGAAAAAAGAATTGTGTGTATGGGTACACAGAGACATGTAAAATTGATTCTGCTTTATTTCCTGCTTTTCTTATTTAATATGTTGTAAAAATTTTTTCTGTGCTGAGTCAGAGGGTGCTGTTTATTCTCCAACATCCACTTTCCATTCACCCTTTACTAATAGAATCCTTTTTTTTTTTTTAAATGATTGTCAGCAGTTTTTACTTTTTATTTTTATTTTTGGTGAAAAAACTCCTCTACTTTACTGTTTTGTTTTTTTTTTTAATTTAAATCCAAGTTAGTTAACATATGGTGTAATGATGGTTTCAGGAATAGAATTTAGTGATTCATCACTTACATACAACACCCAGTGCTCATCCCGTGCCCTCCTTAATGCCCATCCCCCATTTAGTCCTTCCCACCCCACCAGCAACCCTCAGTTTGTTCTCTGTATTTAAGAGTCTCTTACAGTTTGTCCCCCTCCCTGTTTTTATCTTATTTTTGCTTCCCTTCCCCTATGTTCATCTGTCTTGTGTCTTAAATTCCACATGTGAGTGAAGTCCTAGGATATTTGTCTTTCTGACTGACTTCACTTAGCGCAACATACTCTAGTTCCATCCATGTTGTTGAAAATAGCAAGATTTCATTCTTTTTGATCCACCGTGGCTCTGTTTTCGTGTTTTGACTTACACTTTTGTTCACTCGACCTAGATCTTTTTGGCTTAAACAGATCAGGTAGAATTTGTATGTATTTCACTTCTAGCACCCCATAGTTAAGTGGCCAGTGCCGTAGGTCTGTGTGGATCTTGCCGTTCTGTTGGCCGTTTTGGCTGCTGTCCCTTGTGGTACCTACACCAGCCACACCCCCTTGTCTTTGGCTGCTGAGTGAGAACTACCACTGGCAGCTGCCTCTCTGGGATCCAATTACTTCCATTGCGTTTAGGTTTTCCAGTTGAGGTGGTTGTGGTTCCCGGTGCAAGGAAGGACTGGCCAAAGGAGGAGAGCAATTAATGGAGCTCTTCAAGGATGCTGGGGCCCTCCCTCACGAATTTATTTCTCCAAGTATTGGTGAAAATTATGCCTTCTGGATCCACCCACACTGAGTGAGCTATCTTAAATGACATTCCCACTCTAACATTCCAATCTCCTTAAGCCTTTGAATTCCTTCCTTTGCATTAAACCAAGGGAGGTTGGGCATTTCCAGTCTGCTCACAGCAGGTTATCTTTTGATCCACCTTTCAGGTCAACTGGCCCTTGGAGCCTTTCTGACTCCCTGAGCTGCAACATTAAAAGCAGAATTTCTTTGTGAGCCCATATCAATAAATTCAGCCTGATCCAACCCTCGGTTTCTTAAATTTCCATTTTCACACATGTTCCCTGGATTTCTGTTTGTATAAATGAGAAAACCCAAGTAGTTGTTTTAAAATGTAACACACTTCCTCTTGAGTCATACTTTGTACCTCACCTTTAGGGATCTGTTGGGCCTGGAGTCTAGTTGTAGGTCTAGAAACAAAGAGGTGATGATGGGGAGTCCTGAGGAGAATCAGCATTGTCTTGCATGACAGCTGCCTCTGGGGATTAGGCGATGAGTTAATCTCCTCACACGGAGGTGGGAAGGTCCACACTGCCGTGGGTGGGGAAGCCACTGCTTCGGACACCCAAGACCGTTTGGTTAGATCCGATCCAGTTGTGCTGTATTTCGCAAGAAATGTTAAAGTATATATGTATTCCTCTTGTCACTTAGCATGATATAGTAGAATTAGGAAATAGAGACAGAATATACAGTTGAGCCCTAGCTGAATACCTATTAGCCGTGGGGCCTTTGGCAGATAGCTCTCTCAATTCCCTCGTTTAAAGCGTAGCTATGATAGTCCCTACCTGTGACCATGATTGCTAAGTGAACCTTAGTAGCCGTTGTTCTCCCCTTTGAGAATAGACTTCTCAGTCCGGTGTTAGCTAGCCCACGGGCACCCAGCTCTAGCTGCCTTCCCCTGCGAGTCGCACCTGGATAGGGCCCTGTGACTAGGTTTGGGGCATTGGGATTTGAAAGGCAGAACTGTGGGCAACTTTTGGGTTCTCTTAAGGACTTATTTGCCCTGGATGCCCTCATTTCCTGTTTCTCTTTGGCTGGGAAATGGCAAGAATTGAAGCAGCAGTCTTGGATCCAGCGACAGGCACGATGGAGGAAGACAGCGGAACCGGCTGTCTGCCCCAGGCTCCTTGGAGCAGAGCTGCTCACTCCTTCGCTTTTGAACCGTTACGTGAGAGAGAAAGAAACCTGTCTTATTTAAGCCCCTGCATTTCTACATGTCTTTGTTACAGGTCCTTGCATTCCGCCTGGTGGCCCTAACGAAACACCACCTTAAAGAGTCGTAGGGTACCTACTGAATGTCAGAAAATATTTGCAAATCATATACGTGATAAGGGACTAATATCCAAATATATAAAGAACTTCTGCAACCCAATGGCAAAAAGCAGTGTGATTGGAAAATGGGCAGAGGGGCTGAAAAGACATTTTTCCAAAGAAGACCTCATCCAGATGGCCCACAGGTGCTTGAAAAGATGCTCAACGTCACTCATCATCAGGGATGCAAATCAAAACCACCATGAGGTACCACCTCACACCTGTTAGCTTGGCCGTCCTCCAGAAGACAAGCGGTAAGTTGGTGAGGATGTGGAGAAAAGGGAACCCTCATGCGCTGTTGGTGGGACTGTAGGTTTTTTCATGTTTCTACACATAAGTGTTACTTTTTTTTTAATGTATTATTGGGGGGGGGCCTGTAAATTTGTGCTGCCACTGTGGAAAAGTGTGAAAAAGTAAGGAAGTTCCTCAAAAGATTGAAAATAGAGCTGCTGTACAATCCAGCAATTCCACTTCTGGGTATTTATCTGAAGAAAATGAAAGCACTAATTCAAAAGGTATCTGTACCCCCATGTTCATCGCAGCGTTATTTATAGTGGCCAAGATGTAGAAGCAACCTAAGTGTCCATCGATGGATAAGTAAAGAAAATACGATTCTGTGTGCGTGTGTGTATAAAAACTGCTCAGCCATAGAAATGAAATCTTGCCATTTGCAACAACACTAACAGATGCTGAGAGCATCGTGCTAAGTGGAATAAGTCCGACAGAAAAAGACAAATACCGTACGATCTCACATGTGGAATCTAAAAATGAAAACCTGAGCTCATGGATATAGGGACCACACCGGTGGTCGTCTGAGGCCGGGAGTGAGGGTGGGCAAAATGGGTGAAGGGGGTCAAAAGATATAAATTTCCTGTTATTAGTAAGTCATGGGATGTAATGTGGGGCATGGTGATGATAGCTAATGATCCCTGCGTTGCGTATTAGAAAGTACTTAGGAGACTGGGTCGGTCCTCTTACAAAAAGAATTTTGTCACTCTGGGGTATTGGAAGTTGACTGGGCTTAATTGTCGTGGTGATCATTTTGCAGTATATACAAGTATCATATCATTGTGTCGTTCACCTGAAACTAATACCAGGTATACTTCAGTAGAAGAAACACTTGTGAAAACTAGAGATGAGAAATGTCCTGGTTTAGTATATAACACATAGCAAGTGCTGTTAGTGTTACCTACTGTTAAATAGTTACTTTCTACCTGTTGTGGGTGGGGCGCAATGCTAAATCAAAGGTCATAAAAATGGTTTCTGTTGTTAGTGGATTTAAGAATATTAAGAGGAAGGATTATTTCAATTAAAAATGTATGTAAAATAGCTAATAGCAACTAGTGACAGAACAAAACTTGTAACGTTCATAATCGTAACAGAAATATACTTTATCTGGAATGAAACAATAAGATGTGGGCAAGAGGACCCATATGAGAAAAACTTACAATTTAAGACATAAAAGACTGTAGAAACGTATGGAGAGATATTTTGTGTTACTTAATGTTATAAAAGGTTTCTCACAAAGGTTTAGAGGTTTAATGTTAAAAGGTCAAACAATGAAGTCAAGCCTATAAAATAGATGTGGGTCCTCGCCTACCCTTTTTCGCCACTATCTTGGTATCTGCAGAGGCGGCTGGTTTGAATTCTTTCAGCAGTTTCTTCTGATACTTACCTCTGTATTTTTGTTTTATCTCTTCTCTTTCTCTGTCTAGAGAGTGTTCACAGGTGTGTGTGTATGCGCACAAGTAGGGGAGGGGCAGAGAAAGAGGAAGAGAGAATCCCAAGCAGGCTCTGGGCTCAAGCCCACAAACCGAGAGATCATGACCTGAGCTGAAATCAAGAGTGGGATGCTTAACCCCCTGAGCCCCCCAGGCGCCCCTCAATATTATTTATGATGCCATTTCTTATTTTTTTTTTACTTGTCTCTTCACTTTTTAATGAGGTGAATGAAGATTTGCTCTTTTATACCTCGCTTCTCAATTATTTCCCTCTTCCCCTCAACATTGCTCCCCTGTAACAGGTACCCGATTTTTCGTTGGTCAGTGACTTCATTATTATAATTGCGTATTATCTGTAGCTGAGACACAAAGTGATTGTGATTATATTCACTTTTCCCCATAACTTGTTTTTCTTGGAGTTTAATTTTCCTGTGCTGTCTTTTTAATGATTTATTCTACCCTTTCTCTTTTCTAGAATTTCTGTAGTCTGATACTGGATCTCCTGGATTTTGATCTTCTAATTTTCTTTTTTCTGTCTTTCTCTCTTCCTGGTGTCTGGGAGATTCCCTCTGCTTTATCTTCCAGTCTTACTATTGTATATATATTTAATTTCCTGCTCCCATTTTAAAATTCTAAAAGCTTTTTCTTATTGAGTAAACATCCCTTTCAATAGGCCCCATTACTGTTTTATGGATATACTTTCAACTCTCTGAAGATGCAGATTTCAGTTAAAAATAACAACCCAACAATTTCTTTGGGTAGTGATTACTTCTTTTTCATTTGTTTTTCCATTTCATTTGGTTTCTTTATTTCATGTGGAAGAATTCTTCACTGGTTCCTCAAATGCTTTAGCTAATATTAACAGTCTTAGCGGAAGCTCTGTGCACGGGTTTCACTCTAGGGCTGTTTAGTTGAAGACCAGATTTATTTTATTGACACATCTCTGACTTTTTTTTCCTTCAAGTTTTTACTGAAATTCTAGTTAGCTAACATATAGTGTAATACTGTTTTCAGGAGTCGAATTCAGTGATTCATCACTTACACATAACACCGAGTGTTCATCCCGACAAGTGCCCTCCTTGATGCCCATCCCCCACCCACCTCCCCCCATCAGCCCTCAGTTTGTTCTCTATTTGTCAAGAGTCTCTTATGGTTTCTTTCCCCCTTCTCTCTTTTTCCTCCCTTTACATACGTTCATCTGTTCTATTTCTTAAATTCCACATATGAATGAAGTCATAAGGTACTTCTCTTTCTCCGACAGATTTCGCTTAGCAGAATACACTCTAGTTCTGTCCACATAGTTGCAAATGGCAAGGTTTCATTCTTTTTCATCACCAAGTAGCATTCCATTGTATGTATATACCGCATCTTCCTTATCCATCATCCGTTGATGGACGTTTGGGTTCTTTCCACAGTTTGGCTGTCGTTGATATCACCACTATAAACGTCGGGGTGCACGTGCCCCTTTGAATCTGTATTTTTGTGTTATTTGTGTGAATATCTAGTAGCGCAATTGCTGGGTCGTAGGGTAGTTCTCTTTTTAATTTTTTGAGGAACCTCCACACTGTTTTCCAGAGTGGCTGCACCAGTTTGCATTCCCACCAGCAGCGCAAAAGAGATCCTCTCTCTCCACATCCTCGCCAACATCTGTTGTTGCCTGAGTTGCTGATTTTAGCCATTCTGACCGGTGTGAGGTGCTATCTCATGGTGGTTTTGATTTGCATTTCCCTGATGATGACACAGCTCTGACTCTTAATGTCTGTAGTCTTTTCTGGTTTTTCTTCGCAAAGAGGAACCCCTCTGCCTCCTGCTGAGGGAGTGCACCTGTTTCTGGCAGTTGAGTAGGGGAGAGAGCTGGGGGGAGGGAGACTCACGTCTTAGTATATCCCTTGCATTCGCTCTCCCTGCGATCTTACCCTCACACCCTGTGCCCGCAGTGCCTCAGTGCAGAGTCTGGCATGTTCCGTCTTTTTCCCCGGAGAGCAGACTGCTCTTTCTCCTGCCTGAGCAAGAGTCAGTTGGAGAGCTGGAGGCCGCATGGAGCGCCTGTCTCATGCAGACTTCGCGTTCCTCCTCCTTTAGCCCCACCCGCAGCTGCCCATGTTCCCGAGCCTTTCTGAGTGCCGCCTTCGTGCTGCCTCCCCTTAACTACACGGTTAGGGTTCAGCTGTCGCCGTTCTGCTACGGCAGAAGCCACTCACTCACCTCTCCTTCCATCTTCCAAGATTTTCTTAATGTCTTTGGTCTATAACCACTTCTAGTCTTTATCCTTAATGTTTCATACTTAAAAAAAAAAATGTCTTTATTGTCATTTGAGTGGAGTTTGGGGAGTGAGTGGAAATAAATGCATGTATTCAAGTCACTATTTTAACCAGAAATCTTTGCGTTTTCACAAGAGTAAACTTTAGACTTGCATGAAAACAGAAGGACTGTTAAGGTGAGGTGGTTTGATGCTCAGTGGACCATCTGCGGAGGCAGACCTCAGTTACAAGTGTCCCGTTCTCCCCGTGGCTCCAGGGTCTTCTCTCTTTCCCGCAGTTTGTGGCAGATACAGGGCCTCCGATGGTGGGAACACTCACTTTTCCTGCTCCCGGAGATGACAGTCTTACGACCCCTGAAAATCTCCCATGTCAACCATACCCTTGTTTTGCTTCCTACGCCATTTCTGAAAGATACCCTAATAATTTCTAGCTCAAAACTTGTATGCAGTCTAAATCAGTGGAATTTTAGTAATGAATCACCTAGAACGTTGGCTTTTACCATGTCTATCAGAATGCTTCTAGCTGCAAATAACAGAAAGCCCAGCTCGCTGAAGGGGTTGGAGAGTCTGGGGCTCCTGGGTGGCTCATTCGGGTTAAGCGTCCAACTCTTGGTTTCGGCTCGGGTCGTGAATCACAGTTCATGAGTTTGAACCCCACGTCGGGTTCTGTGGTGACGGTACAGAGCCTGCTTGGATTCTCTCTCTCTTTCTCTCTCTGCCCCTCCTCCACTTACACACGCACACACACTCTCTCTCAAAATAAATAAGTAAACTTAAAAAAAAAAACAACAACAAACCAAAGGGGGTTTATTCTGTTTACCTAACTGGAAAGTTTAGAGATAGGTCAGTCTTCATTGCTATTTGGTCAAGACTCTTACTCTCTTTCTCTGCATTTCTCTCAGCTCTGCTCTGATCTGCATGTTGACTTTTAGGCTGGCTCCCCTCCTGGTGACAGAATGGCTGCGACAGCTCCAGGTGTCATGTTTCATACACACCATGCAGAGGAAGAGAAAGGTTCTTTCCCAGAAGTTACCAGAAGACATCTCCACACGTCGGAGTGGGGACAGGGGGCAGGAATTATACCAATTTATCTCGCATCACACCCCATTTCTAGAATGAGGGTGGTTATACTCCCCCGAAACATACAGGTTATGTGAGGCAGGAGTAATACTCATAGTATCAGAATAGGGGGCGTGGATGTTGGGAAGGCTATCACGGAATCCATTACTGTGCTTGTTTGTAATATCTCTGCTTTGATCGCCAAGGACATAACTGTCTTTATATTTACATCCTTACACTTTTTATAAGTTGTTCTCCCTCATTCAGATTCCATTGATGTTATGTGTTAACAAACCATCTTTGTCTTTATCCTTCAGGCTTTTCCTTACAATTTTTTTTTTTTTCTAATCTGCAGTTTAACCCACTGTGTGCATTTAAAAAATATTTCAGTGCTTATGAAATTCTTCTTCTCCACGCCCTAATGTTCACCTGGCCTTTTTGGTATTGTCTTTTTGTTGGCCCTCAAAGTTTTGTAATGACTTTTGTTCTTAATAAATTTCAGCATGCTTTATAATTTCTATCTCTGCTATTATCTGAAATGTTTTGTTGTCTAATTGTTATTTTTTTACTTCTGCTCTTTCCCTCATGGTGGATTATTTCTTCATGTGCTTTGCAACTTTGGGATGTGAGCTCATCTTCAGTAAGGCTTTAATTGTTGGAATTCTGCAGGTCCTGAGTAGTTATACATTTGTTTCTGCCAGGTCAGTCAGAGATCACTCTTGAGAAGTTTCTGAGCCTTGGATTTCTTGGGTCATGCAGGTAGTGTCAATTTCAACTTCAAGTCTTTGTGAAGGCTGGCATATAACTCAAAATCTCAGTGTAGATTTTGGGTTTTGTTTTGTTTTTTGTTCACCTAGAACCCGGGCCAAAGTAGCTACGTTTCCTTGATGGGGAAATTGGTTTTATGACGGCATTTTATTCTGATTCCCTGTCTCCCAGGGTTAAGTGCTCCTTTCCAGCTACTTGATAGGTGTTAAAATTCAAGCCTCTTGGTTATTGAAACTGGTGAACCCCTGCCCCAACTACGAGCTCGTGCTTGCTGCTGTGGTTTCCGGTTCCTGCCTGGTTTTGGCCTCTCAGTTTTAATTTCTTACTGTGCATTTGAGGAATGTTTACTTTATTTCATCCAGCACTTTTGAATGTTTAAGTTCGTCTTAGGTCTGATTCTCCAGGGAATAGAGATTTGAGGCAGAGATTTGCATGCAGGGGGTGTTTTGGACATTTCTGTTGGCAACATGCTTGTAGGGAGGTGAGGGCTTGTGAGGCGAGATGGGATGGAAGGAAGAGCTAATGGGGGAGGACCTAATGGGGAGAGGGAGGAGCTAATGGGGGGAGGGAGGAGCTAGTGGGGAGAGGGAGGAGCTAATGGGGAGAGGGAGGAGTTAACCATAGTGCAGCTGCAGCCCTTACTTGAGCCGGTCCCTTGGGCAGCTTCTAGGCCTAGGGATTATGTGCACGCTGGTTCGGGCCAGGTCTTCGTAGCTCTGGGAACCCAGCTCCCTAACGGTGTTTCCGACGGTCAGCCCCCACTGAGCTGCTCACCTGTACCGATTCCCTTCTGGTGTGTATGTTCCCCGCAGCTCCGGGAAATGCAGCGCCCTCTGGGCCCTGCGGTGGCCAGCAGCTTGTGCAGCGTCCCCTGGTACCTGCTCCCTGGCCGTGCCCTTCCCTCATTCGCTGTCTGCCACAGCAGCTCTGGCATTTCTCCTTCACATGTTGAGGGTCTCCACTTCCCCACCTTTCGAGACTGTGTCGGTAGTGTCCTAATGTTTCCAGGATCCTCCTCGGGGTTACATCCTATGTGGGGGGCAGTGCCCCCGGCTAGATGAGCTCAACCCGACGGCTGAGTCCGTCACCCTGGATCTGCATCCCCAGGGGTGGGTCCTGCACATACTCCTCTGGCTCCTGCAGCTCCTTCGGCCCGCGGGCCTTTCCTCCTGGCAGGCTCAGTGCTTCCTGAGCGCTGGTCTTTGCGATCGGCTTGGAGGCCAGGAGGAGTACAGTGTCCCGGAGGCCACGGTTTGTCCGCTAAAGTAAAATGCTCTGCGTCATCCTCAGGCAGGGAAGGTGCTAATTCTGTAGGATCGAGAGCTCCTGGGCGTCTGGAGACAAGTGTAGCCCCCACATGTCTTTGTCCTAGTCTCGGTTGCATGCCTGCCTCGTCAGAGTCTTGACTTGAGGCAGCTCAGCTGCTCTGTGGTTTGTCCCTGGCCCAAGCTTCAGTTGTCGGTTGTCAGAGATGACAGGTCTGCCTGTGCCGCCAAGGAGGCCCTTTGACTTTGGCGCTTCCCCCTCAGCTGGTGATCCATCACACGCAGCCTTGTGCGATCTTGGCTCCCAGCGAGAGCCATGCGATTCCAGAGTCCTTGCAGTGACCGCTTTCCTGACGTCTCAGGCCGGAGATGTGTCTGCACGCCTCTTCGTCTGGCCTTTCAGCCCACATCACCGCAGGTGAAAGTGTTAGCAAGTGTCCTACAGCCTGCGTGGGGCTAATGGTTCCGCATCTCCCCCTAGTGAAGGGGGGCTTGGGGTGAGAGCAGCTCCCGGACTGACTTCTGGCTGGGAGCCAAGGGTGGCTGACGTTTCCGGCCGCTGGGGGTTAGTCCAGCAGTGGACCCACAGCATCCCCTGCAGAAGGGCCTCAGGCGCCCTAGTGCACAGTACGGCCAGAAAGAAAGGCCAGCTAAAGCACGGACGACAAGTTCTTACGTGGACTCCTTCCTAATACATGGCACGTTTGGATGTGATTTCTGGAAGTCATTCAGTTCTCATTTTAGCCAGGAATTTCATTTTCAAAGAAGTGTATAAGTCATTAATCGTTTCACTGAAATGAGGGGTGATTTTGAGATAAACCTAGGCATTATGGATTTGTTGCTTTAAAGGATAGATGCACTTTTTGGTGATGGTGATGTCATTTCTACTTTTAGGAAGTTTTATAATAGGGTGTCAGATTGCCAACTCATAAAAAACAAAACAAAACAAACAAAATGTGAAGAGCCAAGTCCTGCAGCTTAAAATACTGACATTCATGAAAAAGAACACATACTCAAAGCTAATAGATCTCCTAATTTTTTGGGGTGACTGGGTGGCTCAGTTGGTTAAGTGTCCAAGTTCGGCTCAGGTCATGATCTCACAGTCTGTGGGTTCGAGCCCCGCATCCGGCTCTGTGCTGGCAGCTCAGAGCCTGGAACCTGCTTCCGATTCTGTGTCTCCCTCTCTCTCTGCCCTTCCCCCACTCACACTGTGTGTGTGTGTGTGTCTGTGTCTGTGTCTGTGTCTGTGTCTCTCAAAAAAAAACATTAAAGATCTCTAACTTTTTAAAGTTTTATTGAGATCTATTTCACATACCATAGCCATGCACATCTTGTAAGTATATAGTTCAGTGATTTTTAGTATATTCACAGATGGTTGTGCAAGCATCACATCTAATGTTAGAAAATTTTGACATCCCCCCAAGAGAAACCCCGTACCCATTAGGAGTCACTGCTCCTACCCTTCCCTCCTGCCTCTGCACTCGGCAACTACTGATCTACTTTCTTTGTGGATTTGCCCGTTCAGGACATTTCACATCCATGGAATCATGCAGTATGAGGCCTTTTGTGACTGGTTTCTTTCAGTCAAAGCTAGTATGTTTTCATTCCAGTCTACGTTAAGATTCGGGCTAATTCTCTTTCTTATAATAAGGGAGACTCAGAACGCTGCAGAACAAAGCTGAGACTTCCAAAACCACGTCTACCTACTTGGTGCCACTGGGGCTCTGTCAGCTGGGGCTTGGTGAGGAGTTTCTAGTTCTCGGGCGCAACCATAGTATATCACTGAGGTCGCTGCATTTCAGTAGGTTGGTGAAGTTGTTTCAGTGGTTTGTTTAATTTATTCGCTGATTCATTCATTCACTCATCCGTTCGAATTCACTTCGTGGACTGATGGGAATGAGACACGTGTATCTCACCGTGCTCTCTGGAAGGACTGCCTTCCAGCAGGTGGTGTTTTTGACTTTAAAGAGCAATAGCCCAGTGTTTTTTCTTAGAGAAATCGAATGGCGTGGCCCCTGTCTTCTACTGTCTGGCTGTAAGAGAAATGCCGTGCCCATCATCACCGTAGTTGCCGTCTCCGTGCTGCTTTTGACGGCTCGCCGTATGTTGGGCGCCGTGCTAAGCGTGCAACGTGAATTACTCCTTATCAGCCTAGCAGTCGTGTCAGGTGAGTGCTGCCACCCCATCATAGAGACGAGGAAGGTGAAGCCCGGACCGTGAGTGGCTTGTCAGGACCATCGAGTGGCACTCAGACTCACACGTGTGCTCCTCAGCGTTCGTGCAGTTCTAGGTGGCTGCTTCCCGAGTACTCTTTTATACCCTGTAAGATTAGTGCTAACCCCATGTTGGAAACAGAGCAGTGCAATGCGTCGGTCGTGACTCAGACGACATCTTCACGAAAGTCTGTGGAAATGTAGCTGGGTGCCCTCCAGCTGCACAGCAGTGTTCCTACTTAACATTGTACCTAAAGAGCCACAGAGTGGTAGCGTCGTCTGTCTGTCTTTTTTTAAAGTGAGCTTCATACCAGCGCAGACCCCCAGCGCGGGGCTTGAACTCAAGGCCCCGAGATCAAGACCTGAGCGCAGATAAAGAGTTGGACACTTAACCGACTGAGTCACCCACGTGCCTCGTGTCTGTCTTTTTTAGGAGCCGACGTCTGTTGGGTGTTTATTATGGACCAGCCTCTACGCTGAAGGCATTATCTCATTTGAACCTTAAAACAACCTGTGCGATAGCAACTTTTAGTATCGTCGTTTTCAGATGAAACAGTTGAGGCTTTGACAAGTTAAGATGCTTCTCTTAAGATATCCTATATTAGGGGTGTCTTGGTGGCTCGGTGGGTTAAGTGTCCGACTCTTGATTCTGGCTCAGCTCATGATCTTGTGGTGGGGAGATCGAGCCTGGCATCAGGCTCCACATAAGCGTGGAGCCTTCTTAAGATACCGCTCACGCACGCATGCTCTCTGTCTCTCAGAAAAAACCCCTAAGGTGTCTAACTGAGAAAAGACAGAGCTGGGATTTGAACCCATACATTAACATTCTGGTACTGAAGCCTGCACTCTTAATGCTGTGCTGCCTCTCTGTCTTCCAGCATTCCTAGTCCTCATCTTTAATTGCCTTTGGTGAACTTGGTCTTTCCTTCCGTTCTTGTGCTCTTTCTGCTTAGCGATGATCTTTATCTTGCCGCTGGTCTTGTCTTTTCAATTTTGATAGAATGATGAATTGATACAAGTCATTTATAAGAGTTGATTAATTGTATTTTAGTAAGAAAATTTGAAAGCAAATGCTTGATTAAGCCATTGAAAAACAGTTTATTACAAATTTTCTCCATTGCAAAAGTAGTACTTTCACTATAAGCAAAGGGGAAAAAAGCTTTAAACCTATTAGTATAGTTTTTTCCTTTAACTTCTAATTTTCATTTTTAAATGCTTTTTATCCCTAATTATCATATGAAAGTAATTACCATCCTAAAGAAATTTTAGGGGCACCTGGTGGGGGGGGCGCTCAGTTGGTTGAGCATCCAACTCTTGGTTTTGGCTCAGGTCATGATCTCATGGTTTGTGAGTTCAAGTCCCGCTTGGGCTCTGTGCTGACAGTGTGGAGCCTGCTTGGGGTTCTGTCCCTTTCCCTCTCTCTCTGCCTTTCCCCTGCTCATGTTCGCACTCTCTCTCTCAAAAATAAATAAATAAACTTCAAAAAACAAGAAATTTTAAATGTCAGCAAATATGTAGAAGGGAGTTAAGTGGCTGCTGCATTACGAATGGTACCGTGTGGGGGCACCTGGGGGGCTCAGTCAGTTGAGCTTCCGACTTCGGCTCAGGTCATGATCTCACAGCTCGTGGGTTCAAGCCTCATGTTGGGCTCTGTGCTGACAGCTCAGAGCCTGGAGGCTGCTTCGGATTCTGTGTCTCCCTCTCTCTCTACGCCCCTCCCCCACTCATGATCTGCTTCCCTCTCTCCCTCTCAAAAATAAATAAACAAACATTAAAAAAAAACTGTACTGTGTACATGTGAAATACCAAAAGTAAAACTTGGTTTACCTTTAAATATGATGTCAGGAAAGAGCACGTGTTAATGTAGTTTCTTGTTAATTCAGGTAACCTGTGGCTCTTTGGGGAATAGCCACCCGGAGGCAGAGGTCTGCATGAGAAGCAGGCTTCTGACCTGGGCTGTTGCGTGCAGAGCACATGTCCTATTCTTACTGGTCCCTTCCAGAATTGGAGCATTATTGCCCCTTGGCGTGCATGTGCCATGAGGACCTTCTCTTTCCCTCCTCTCTTCCCCCCCCCGAATACAAGTCACACTTTTCCTTAGTACTTGTGCTTATGTTCAGCAGGTTTCCTGTGGCATACTTGTGGCTGTTCTAATATTCAGTAATATTTTCTTAAGGAAACCCCTAATCTGGAATTTTGGAATGCAGTTCTGTGCCTCTGTTTTTTACCCTCCTGTGAACATTTTCTGATAAGTATTTCATTGGAAAGGCTGGTAGGCACTTCTGTTCCTCTTTTAACCTTTTCTAGGCTAAGTAAATGTTTTTGCCAAAAACATAAAAAAATTATAATTGATGTCTTCCCTTTTTCCCGCTGAAATAAATCATGTGTGTTTTAGATACATTGGATTTAAAAATGTACAGCTTGGAGCATCTTCGGTTAAAATTTTGGAAGGTCTAGTTAGAGTTGAGTACATCTTTTTTGCCTGTAAGATACAGAAACAAGAAACAATTTAATCTACATAGGAGGGTGACTATTCATAATATGAAAGGATACTGAGTGTATTGCTGGGAATACTGAGTGTATTACTGGGTAATAACGAGTGAGCCTGACTAGGGAAAAATGTCTAAAAAGACATCTTAGATGATAACAAAACGTAGAGAAACAGTGATCTGGAGTGCAGACCCGTCTAGTGTTGTGTCTCGTATATATGGACCCATCTCTTTGGAATAACCATTATCTTTTAGTTCCTGTGCATTTTTGTATTCTGGATGCGAACCTACTTTAAATGGCAACATATTTGCTATTGAGTGGAAAACACTGCAGTTTAATTTGCATGGCATATATAGATTCCATCCCCTAAGTCTGCATTAATTGTGTGATTAAAATATTTAGTTCTCAACAGTCTTAAAATTTTTCTGTTTTATAAGATACCTACTCTACTTGTCAATTAAAAATCACTACAGATTTTTTTCCCTTTCTATTTAATAGACTTACTGTTTAGAGCAGTTTTAGGTTTACAGAGTAATTGAGCGGAAAGCATGGAGGATTTTGATATAACCCCGTCCTCCTTCTATTAACGTCTTCCATTAGTGCATATGTTTATTATGGTTAATGAATGTTGATAAGTTGCTATTAACTAATGTCCAGGTGTACATTAGGACTCATTCTTTATATCGTACAGTTTTCAATTGTGACAAATGTAGGTCATACCCACGATTATCAAATATCCACCATTACAGTTCATGACTTTGTGAAAGATAGTTTTGCTGCTTTAAAAATCCCCTGTGTTGGGGTGCCTGGGTGGCGCAGTCGGTGAAGCGTCCGACTTCAGCCAGGTCACGATCTCGCGGTCCGGGAGCTCGAGCCCCGCGTCGGGCTCTGGGCTGATGGCTCGGAGCCTGGATCCTGTTTCCGATTCTGTGTCTCCCTCTCTCTCTGCCCCTCCCCCGTTCATGCTCTGTCTCTCTCTGTCCCAAAAATAAATAAACGTTGAAAAAAAAAATAAAAAATAAAAATCCCCTGTGGAATAATGTTAAATGGAAATAAGTCCTTTTTCTTACCTTCCTTCCCAGTCTGACTCTAAGAAACTATTGTTGATATTTTCTTGTATGTTTCAGTGATACAGTGAAACAATGAATTTTTGATCTTGCCCATACGATACAGGTAGATACCTCATATTTTCCAGCGGCAGCAGTGTAAACACTCTTGAAACCACTTAAAGAAAGGGATTGTGGGTGACTGAGGAGCTGGTCCCGCGCACCTGTTAGCGATGGTGTCCAAGAAGGAGGCCGTAAGGTGGCATGTCTGACTTGGCACTGAAGCTGGTGTGGCTACTGAATGTCACAGCATGTAATTTAAGATGTGAGGGTTATTGGACACATAATAACATACTGTTAGCTAGAAGATGAAGACAGTGCTCTGACATGTAAACATGTACTGTGTTCATTTCGTGAATACCTTTGTCTCGGTAGAAAAACTTTTACTAATATTCAACAGTAGTTCCTCATTCCTGGCATTTTAAACTTTTAAGAAGCTTCCATTGATCATGTGGTTAAATGCGTGTCAAAAACAGATATGTTATATTTTTGAAATATGGAGCTTGAAAAAAAATATACCTCAGGCTAGGAAGTTGTAAGGATGTTTTATGAAAAAAATCAGGCATTACTTTAAGCTTTCGCATAAAATTATCAGAATATTTGCCATGGGAAAGTACTTCTGGAGATTTCTGCATGATAAATTCTTGATATGTATTAATTTTTAAAACATTTAAAAAATATTTATTTTTTAGAGAGAGAGAGAGACAGCACAAGCGGGGAAGGGGCAGAGAGAGAGGGAGACATGGAATCCGAAGCAGGCTCCATGCTCTGAGCTGTCAGCACAGAGCCCCACGTAGGGCTCGAACTCAGAACTGGGAGATCATGACCTGAGCTGAAGTTGGATGCTTAACCGACTGAGCCACCCAGGCAGCCCCCCCCTTTTTTTTTAATGTTTTGTTTTGTTCTTTTAGATCTTTGATTATTATTTACAGAAATTGTCTTTAGAGGGATTTGAAATGGAATAGAAACTTTTGGAGCTGAGCAATAAATACAGGACCATTATAAATATCCAGAGAAACACTGAGTTTTGAAACCACAGTGTTGAGTCTGTCCTCCATGCTGATGTGTACTGTCTTTTTTTTCTTTTTTTTTAACGTTTATTTATTTTTGAGAGAGAGAGTGTGAGCAGGGGAGGGGCAAAGGGAGAGGGAGACACAGAATCTGACACAGAATCCGAGCTGTCAGCACACAGCCCAACGCAGGGCTCGAACTCACAAACCGGGAGATCATGTTCTGAGCCGAAGTCGGATGCCTAACCGACTGAGCCGCCCAAGCTCCCCTTGATATTTTTTAAATGTCATAATTAGTTATGTTTAATTGACCTGGTTGACTTTCAAAACTAATTGTGAAAGAAATAGAACTTAGTGATAATTCAAGTCAATAAATGGGGTTTTTGCTGTTTTTCTGCCATTCCACTGAGTGGAAAGTAGCATATACTTTATTAGAAAGCCAAGTGATAAGCTTATTTTCCTTGACGTTTTGTATTTTTCTTACCTTTCGTATGCATCGTTGAATGATTCTGGTCGTGTGCACTTTTGACGAATCATTTAATTTACGCTCACGTTCACCGCGGCATGATTTGCCGTAGTCAGAAGGTGGGGGCTACTCATGGGTGTCCGTGGAAGGATGACGGATGATCGAAATGTGTAAGCATACAGTGGAATATTATTCAGCTTTAAAGAGGAAGGAAACTCTGACGCCTGCATCAGCAAGGATGAACCTTGAGCCTTGAGGACATGAAATGCTAAGTGAGACGCTAAGTGAAATAAGCCAGTCCCGAACAGGGAAGTAGGAGGTATCTAGAGTGTTCAGAGTCACGGAAAGTAGAGTGAGTGGTGGCTGTGAGGGGCTGGGGGGAGGGGGGGGGAGGGAGGTGCTGTCTACTGGGTGCAGAGATTCAGTTGCAAGATGAACGTTGGTTGTACACAGAGTGAATTTATTTAACGCTTTGAACTGTACACTTAAAAATGGCTAATGATGTAAATTTTATATATGTACTTTTCCACAATTAAAAATTTTTAAAAATCCATTGAAAGGTAAACGTATGCAACTAAATTTGTCCAGTGGAGTGGTTTAGCAGGGAATGGAGAAGTCTAGAAGTCTGAGGGACTTCTCCTAAGAACGTACTATCTGATTTCCTAAATATTTGTAAACCTAGTGCTGATTTCAACTGCTGAGACAGGTGCAGAGGGAGAGAAGTGTTTGGGTAATTACTGTCTGCTCAGGAAAGGGTTATGGACGTCAAGCTTTTTAAAATTTCTGTATAAAAGTTTACTTTTAAAAACCAGCTCACCCTTTATTTGTGTTGGCTGAAGTTTTGTGTGCCTGGTGCATACTTGAATAATCTAATCTAGAGATTATAAGGTGAGGGAGATCCACGTGGCCAAGTTAGAATGATGGATGTGCATCATAATGTTACATGTCAGCTGACCCACCGCAGAAACGGGAGGGGGTAAGGAGGTGTACATCTGCCTCAGAAAAGAGGCAAGTCGCACCCTTCAAATTATCCGTATTAATTTTTCTCAGTGTGAGCAAATTACTTTTTAAAAAATTTTTAATGTTTATTTATTTTGAGATAGAGAGACAGAGCACGAGGTGGGGGGCGGGGGGTGGGGGCAGGAGAGAGGGAGGCACAGAATCCAAAGGAGGCTTCAGGCTCCAAGCTGTCAGCACAGAGCCCGACGTGGGGCTCAAACTCAGGAACCGTGAGATCATGACCTGAGCCCAAGTCAGTTGCTTAACCGACTGAGCCACCCAGGCACCCCTCAGTCAAATTGTTTGATAACAGAAAAGAGAAGCTTTCAGTTTAGCTGTCAAAGCCGGGCTGTCGTTTCCAATGTGCTTTATTTAATTAACTACCGAGTCCGGAGCAGAAGTGAAGAGAAGTGGTTACATGTGCTTGTCCATCCAAATCACCAGCTGCCAACTTTCATTTTTGACACATCTAGAAGGTTCTTAATGGACAGTTACAACAAAACCACGTATCTGTGTATAGTTATACCATTTAGCTAGATACTATATACATATAGCTTGTTATCTTCAAAGTTTTGATACAAGCCAGACTGAGCAGAGTGCCCGAGGAATCTCGGGCTAAAGATTTGATCTGTCTTTGTGACTCTGGCACCTCCCACACTGCTGGGCATATGAGAAGCTATTAATACATGTTTGAATGAATGAACGAGTAAATTAATGGATATGTACCAGTCTGTAAATTGGTATACATCTTTTCATCTACAAATCCTTCTGTTCTGGATATAATGTTTCCTTTGCTTTCCCTGGGTGTTTGACTCCTTCTTTTTAAAAGATTATTAAGCTTTATTTCAAGTAATATTCTCTTATAATAGGACTCAATCACAAATAAATAAAACCATACTTAACAAACATTTATATAGTGCTTACTATGTGCCTGGTACTCTTGTTCATTCGTCATGTTCTTCTCGCGAAAACCTTACGAGGTGGCTGTTGATATTCCTCCACTCGCATGGGGAAACTGAGGCACAGGCAAGTTAGGTGACTTGCTCAGAGTTGCCAGCTAGTAAGTGTCTCAGCAGGATTTGCACCAAGTCTGAGTTCCAGAGTCTGTGCTTCACCACCACACGGGGCACGCTGTTTCTCACAAATACCAGCCCTAAAAACCATTTCCATCTCCCCAGAAGACCGCCCATACTAGGGGGGCTTATCTTATTTACGGTAAAATTTTGTTAAGATAGAAATTTTCTAATGGTGACATTCATTCTCTTTTACTGTCAAGCTATGTGATGAATATGTTGTTATTTAAAAGGTTATGTTTCTTGTCACCACAGGCCGTGTATCGATAGTGGTAAATGGGCATAACTTCCAAACGAAGTGGGGTATATGCAGCTTCTGGGGTGCTTTGCCTTTCTGCTGGTAAGGTGTTCCTTCTGTCCACAGCACGTCTGAGGTGTCAGAAGGCCCGACAGTCGTCGGATCGGAAGGACTGGATTTGTAGACCTCTGGCTGCTCTTGTGACATCTGTGCTGGTTACCTGATGAATTTTGAACCTAGGAACGCCCTTGGCCTGCTATAGCCCAGGGACCTGAGGAATTGGACTGTCTGTGCGCCCCCGACTAATTCCGTGGTCTGGGAGAGCCCCCCTGAAGACGTGCGCTCTAGTCTGGCTGGAGTGTGATGTCACACAAATCAAGGCGCTCCATGCACATTCTGTTTATGGTTTATAGGCAGCCCTTCCTTAAGAGCCCTTGGCGATATTAGTATTTTAGTTGTTTAAAGTCCCCATTAGCCTGAATTTTTAGTGAAATGTCTAATTCACTGTGGCGTCTATTAAACACAACCTGTCACTAAAAGAAAAAGAAGGACTCATCTGTAGCTGTAGGTACAGCAGAAGGGTTCAAGCTCTAGGTACAGCACAAGGCTTGATGTGGACAGAGCATCGTTTGTCTTTTCAGGTGTTACTGTTTTAGGGGAAGAGTCATAACTATGTTTTGTTATTTGAAAGAGAGAGCGTGCACGAGCAGGGGAGGGACAGAGGGAGAGAGCATCTTAAGCAGGCTTCACGCTCAGTGCAGACCCTGAAGCGGGGCTCGATCCTGCGATCCTGGGGCCAAAATCAAGACTTGGATGCTCAACTGACTGAGCCACCCACATGCCCCACTGTGTATCTTGTTTAAACTTTATGCCTTCCCTCTTTCCCCACATAACCAGTACCTTTACAAAGACAGTACCTTGCAGAAATTGCATTATGTTAGAGATTGAAAACAGCAACCAAGAGTGACTGTTGTCTGTAAATCTCAGTATTTGCTAGAGTATTCTGAGGGACTCTGATTTTGGGAGATGCCCTTCTGCGATATGGTATGTACTCCCAAACTGGGGAAGAGTTGCGTAAATGCCGTCCCTGCCAATGTACACAGATGCATGGGTCAATGCATGTTTTGAGGAGCCACGGTATGTATTAATAAGTTAATGATGCTGAGAAGGCCCGTAGTGAGAACTGGCTCAGGTTTTCTGGGCTCCACATTTCCCACATTTGTTTGAACACAGAACCCTTTTCCACCAAATATCCGTTGGTTGTCTCGTGCCCCTCATGTTCCACAGACTGAAATAATGCGGCACCATATAGCAGTGTAGCCATATGTTATTTTGATGAGGTTTCAGAAGAATGGTCCAATCGAAAATCTGCCATTATTGTTTCATCCCTAGTTCATAAATCGATTTCAGAGAATAACGCTTAGAAATTGTAGAAATTTAAGACGTAATGAATTTTCTTTGAATTTATATACTGTAGTTACTTGCATTGGTAGACATGTGATTTACAAAAGACAATCTCTCTACTTGATTAATAGTGACAGAATGATTAACCCCATTAATTCCAACTATTGGGGGAATTTATGCAAATCCAAGATAATGTAAAAAATATATATAGAATGTTTTTTAAGTAGTTGTGGTTTATCACTGTAAATACTTTATCTCAAACTATATTAACAAGATATTCCCAAGTGGAAGATTCTGGGTGGAAATTCTTTAAAAAAAATTTTTTTAATGTTTATTTACTTTTGAGACACACACTCACACACACACACACACACACACACACAGTGCGAGTAGGGGAGGGGCAGAGAGAGAGGGAGACACAGAATCCGAAGCAGGCTCCAGGCTCTGAGCTGTCAGCACAGAGTCTGATGTGGGGCTCGAACCCACGGACCACGAGATCATGACCTGAGCCGACATTGGACGCTTAACCGACTGAGCCACCCAGGTGCCCTGGAAATTCTTTAGAGCATAAATAACAGTGACTGATAATTAGTTCAGGTGCAAATATATAGATACTTCCAAAATACTTGAGATTATTTTAGCACATTTCTTTCAAAAGCTTTAGCTTTTATTACATGAGTCTTATGTATGCTATTTGCTTGCTGAATCCTTTCTTTGTAGATTGATCTGTTACAAATTCTTAATATGGCATATCTCATAAAATTTTAGTTATTTAGTGAGCTGTATCCTAATTGAGAGTAGAGTGAAACATGGAAATAAGGCAAAAGAGAGGTCATATTTAATGATGAAGAAGGGAAAATTTTGAGCAGTGATAAAAATAACAAAGGGGCACCTGGGTGGCTCAGTCAATTAAGCGTCTGACTTTGGCTCAGGTCATGATCTCACGGTTCGTGAGTTTGAGCCCCGCGTCGGGCTCTGTGCTGACGGCTCGGAGCCTGGAGCCCGCTTTGGATTCTGTGTCTCCCTCTCTCTCTGCCCCTCCCCCACTCACACTCTGTCTCTCCCAAAAACTAAATAAACATTAAAAAAATAAAAAAAATAAACAAGAACCCAAGACTTGACTGTTACAGCTAAAAGGAATGATTAGTAATTGCTAAATCAAAAAGAAAGGCATCTGTCCAGTTCTGTAAAAGTCCAGACTGAATGGCAAGAAGTATTAAAGTCACAACAGAACGAAAAAACGAGAAAAATAAAAATGAAAAGATGCTGAAATTATTTATGGAGGTTGTAGCAACCATGATGGTAGGATGTGAAGGAGGTCTGAAAGCAGGGGCCCTGCCAAGAAGACCCAGCATCGAGAGACACAGAAGCAGAAACAAGGCAGACACGTGTGTCACCATCATGACGGCCACTCCACATGCCGGTGGGTCACACGCTGTTGAAGTGTGTGCGGAGGCTTCAAGAGACACGTGTGGACTGGCAGTCGTCCCTAAAGTGCAAGGTGTTCATCTCTAGGATATTCCAGAGTAGTCAGTTCTCTATTCTTTGTTTCTGTAATTTTAAAATAGCATTTACATGGGTCAACCAGGCAATTAGAGAAGAAATTAATATATGGAAACAAACGAAAATGAAAATACAACAATCCAAACGCTTTGGGATGCAGCGAAGGCAGTCCTGAGAGGAAAATAACATTGCAATCCAGGCCTATCTCAAGAAACAAGAAAAATCCCAAATACAAAATCTAACAGCACACCTAAAGGAAATAGAAGCAGAGCAGCAAAGACACCCCAAACCCAGCAGAAGAAGAAAAATAATAAAGATCAGAGCAGAAATAAACAATACAGAATCTAGAAAAATTGTAGAGCGATCAATGAAACCAAGAGCTGGCTTTTTGAAAAAATAAACAAAGTTGATAAACCTCTAGCCAGGCTTCTCAAAAAGAAAAGGGAGATGACCCAAACAGATAAAATCATGAATGAAAATGGAATTATTACAACCAACCCCTCAGAAATACAAGCAATTATCAGGGAGTACTATGAAAAATTATATGCCAACAAACTGGACAACCTGGAACAAATGGACAAATTCCTAAACACCCACACTCTTCCAAAACTCAATCAGGAGGAAATAGAAAGCTTGAACAGACCCATAACCAGCGAAGAAATTGAATCAGTTACCAAAAATCTCCCAACAAATAAGAGTCCAGGACCAGATGGCTTCCCTGGGGAATTCTACCAGACATTTAAAGCAGACATAATACCTATCCTTCTCAGGCTATTCCAAAAAATAGAAAGGGAAGGAAGACTTCCTGACTCATTCTGTGAAGCCAGTATTACTTTGATTCCTAAACCAGACAGAGACCCTGTAAAAAAAGAGAACTACAGGCCAGTATCCCTGATGAATATGGATAAAATAGCATTTACACGTTTGTTTCTAAAATCTTGTCATATCAGTGGTTCTTACCAGGCTTTAAGAAACCTGGTATGTTGGGATGTCCTTTAACTGCGTTTTGCATCTTGGGTAGTTTATATTCCTCTGTAGGGTAAGAAAGCATAGTGAAGCATGTCTTTGATATGAAGAGGGAAATCCAGGTGAAGGTTGAGTGGCTTATACAAAGAGTGAGGGAAGGAGGCTTTCAAGAGCGGGAGTTTGGTGTTTTTACAGGGAAGATAGGATCGCTGATTTCTGAGTTTAGCTTTCTTATGTTTGATTCTCCACTTAAGTATTAAATCTTTCAAGTATTGTCTGTATCACACTGACTAATCTGCCTGTCGTTATATAATGGATAGCCGATCTGGCCTTTTAAGAAAATCCTTGATGTATTAGGTCGTTAAAACAAATTCTAACATTTGGTGCTCATTAGTGTTGTAACCGAAACAAAAACATTTTAATGGTTGATCCCAGAGTATTTTGAAGTTAGTGTAAGTTTGCTGGAAAGGTATTTAAGCTGAAGTATCAATTACAAACGGGCCATGAGCCAAGTTTCAAAGCTGTTTCTAAGTAAGACATTGAGTTTTTAGAATGCAAAAAATAAAGTATGTGGCATTGAGCCATGTGGCAAGGAAGTAGAATGGAACGGTTACAGTGGGATTTGTATTGATGATAGTGATTTTGAAACAATTGGATTCAATTAAAAATAAAATTAAAGTTTTTAGTTTATTAACTTGTTTTTTGGCTTATTATTTTGTTCCGAATCCACATTGTAGAATGTTGCTCCTACAGAATAAAATGTCATTAACTCCAAAGAGGTTTGAGTAATTCTTTTTTTTTTTTTTTTTTTAATTTTACAGAGAGAGAAAGAGAGTGAGTGGGGGAGGGGCAGAGGGAGAGAGAATCCCAAGCAGGCACCACGCTCCGTGCAGAGCCCGACATGGGGCTCGATGCCACGAGCCTGGGATCATGACCTGAGCGGAAATCCAGAGTCGTGCACACAACCGACTGAGCTACCCAGGCGCCCCAGTTTGAATAATTTTTGTGATCACCCGAGTGATACTTCTGTAATTTTCTGTTGTTTCTTGAGCCTGTTTTGGGGGAAGTGTTGCCTTCTGCCAGCCAGTAAGAGTTACAGAGAGAGTAAGAGCCGCGCCCTGCGGGTGGAGCCGCGATGTGTATAAGAGGGTCTCCCGCACTGGTGGTGACACCGAGGTGGTGGGCACGGGAGAGAGATGTGGGCTTTGCAGGTCAGCAGACCCCTCCCTCGGGCGCTCCCTCCGTGTTCGTCGCCTCCGGCCTCCTGCTCTCCTGCTCTTCTGTTTTCTCCCCTTCCCTTATCCGGTGGCCGCCGGGCCGAGCCCTGGTCCTCCTTCTGTGGGCCTGTGTCTCTGCCTCACGGCTCCTGGCGGCTCTTTGGTGCCTTCGGGGCGGGAGGACCCTGGACTTGCACACGAGATGCTGTGAAGATGCGTCTTTGAAGGGAGGGTTTCCACCCTTCTTTCCCAGCGTTTCCGAGGACTCCAAGGGCTCTCCTTTCCCCGCTGACTGTTGGGCCCCTTTCCATCTGCCCCTCAGGCGTCAGAGGACGTCTCTGGACCCGGACGGTGCCCGCCACTCTGTTCTCTGCGCTCAGAGGGCTGGGACACCTGCACCATAGAGTCGTAGAAGGAACTTCAGGGTTCCCTGGTAGCACATTGACTGTTACGTTCCCATGTGTGCTTCAATACCTGATGCGACAGATTTGCTTTTAAAAATTTTTACTGGTTTTAGGGATACAACATGCGTTCCGTGTTATTTTCCCCATTTCAAATATTACTAACAGGTGGCCAGCTCAAGTTAAAACAAAATAGATGCCTCTCATTTTAATGGTATCTTTTCCAACTCGGAAACAAAGCATTCGTTGTTTAGAAACTAATGGTGCAGTGGAAGAACAGTGTATTTGGAATCACTTATAAATGCATTAGAAAAAAAATTCAGATTGACAGCATTTTGGGTTTCTAATTAAGCCTTTGAAGGCAAGCATGTCAACTATAAGAAAACAGTAACGTAGACTTCTAGTATATTCTTTTCTAGTTGGCCAAAGACCCAAAGTTGTCTTCTGGACTAAAATTGTCATTCACATGAATCGTAATGATAGCGTGGAAAAGTTGGACTCCTTCAGGAGAAGGAGATCCCCAACTAACACAGCCTTCACACAGCTTGCCGTGCGTCAAGAGTCTAGAGAAGGAAAATGCTCCTTTCATCTCTGCGTGGATAATTCTGACCTCAAAAATAAAATGGCCATTTTCAAGGATCCTAATTCTGCTGGCGAGTAGTCAGACCAGATTAATAAACACAAATCTCCCCGACCCCCCTTTTTAGAAAATACTGGTGGTCAATCCTGGCTCAGCTAACAGAGTGCGAGATTCACGCTTAACAAAGTCAAATTAACCGAGCGTGGCACGTGCTAGCTCTGGGATGTGATAGTGAACATGGCACTGAAGGTCCTTGCCCTTGAGAAACATACACACATACATGTATATGTGTATGTGTGTGTGCGTGTCCTACATGTGTCTGTATACAAACAGTGTGCAGTGCTGTAAAATGAATGGGGCCTGAGGAGAGGGGAATTTTGGCCTTAAAATGCCATCTACAGTTAGCCATTTGGCAGAAAAAGTAGAGTCCTTCGTCTGGTCTTGATGATTAATGTGTTTTCTGCGTTTTAATAATAAAGTTGGTGGCGGGCCATGATCTGTGGCTGTTCGGAAAAGAGTCTTAGTCGTCCAACAATATTTGTGCCTCGAAACAGAAAACTTTCCCTGGAGGTGCAAATCTGCAGATACGTACGC
Source organism: Prionailurus bengalensis (assembly GCF_016509475.1). Taxonomy (NCBI): domain Eukaryota; kingdom Metazoa; phylum Chordata; class Mammalia; order Carnivora; family Felidae; genus Prionailurus; species Prionailurus bengalensis. The sequence goes on from NC_057360.1 coordinate 74,701, forward strand.
CCTGCAGGGGCGAGGCCGTGACCGTGTGCTTCTCGGGCCCCCATTTCCCTGACTGAGGCCCCGGGGGCTGGGGTCCCAGAGGCCATCCCTGCGGAGCCTGAACCTGGTCCCCGAACCTGGTCCCTTGGCACCGTGCGGACATGGCCAGTCTAGCCTGAGTTCTGGTGATGAAATGGGGGCTCCTGTTGTCCAGCCAAAGTTTTCCGATTCACTGTTTTTCCTGCCCTGCCCTGCCCTGCCCAGTCCTCTTTTCTTTGTATTCAGCTCATACTTCGCCTACCCAGAAGGCTGTGCTTTGAAGCCTGAGCATTAGCGGGTAAATACAGATGCGGAACTGCTTTCACCAGACAGGATTTTGGGGAGCGGGAGAGTGGCTTCTCCAGATCAGTAGCAAATCTGTGTCCTGGGGACCGAGGCGGTTCAGTCTCAGTCATTTTCAGATTGGTCCGGGGGGCTTGGGGGCCCCTCGGAGGGCCCTGGGGGTGCCTGTGGGAGTCGGTTTGCAAAGGCAAACCCCTTCACCAGGGAGCCTGCAGAGCTACACAGAGAACCTGAAAACAGCAAATTCTTGCTCGTCACAGACCCTTCCTGAGTCAGAGCGTGAGTGCCAGCTCAAGAGTCCCTTGTGGGCGACCTTCCCATCTGGGTTTCCGTGTTCCGTTCTGCCCTGCCAACGCTCCTGGGCCCTTCTCACTCACGCCCGTCTGTGGAAAGCAGGGAAAGGAAGCGGAACCGTGAGGTCCACACGGTGGGGGCGACGTAAGACCTGTTGGAAATGCTGGGTTGAAGCAGCTCATTACCGTTCGAAAGACATTCTTCAGTTTTCTAACCAAAGGAAAAACTGCATTATCTTCATTATAGATAGAAGTCACAACACGCCGAAATACTTGGAAAGCCGCATGTTTTAGCCAGTAATGAGTCTTAACCTTTACGAGATCAGCACATGGAAATGGTTAGTGGGCGCCAGCAGAGAAACGCGGGTCACATGCCCTTCGGTCAGGGGCCAAGTCCTCATCACTCCAGGCATTCAGAGTTTTGCAGTTCATCTTCCTAGGTTGCTAAGTGCTTTTCATGCCTCATGAAACAAAGAGTTGACTAGCTTGCTTTTGCAGTGTGAAACGCTTCCTTTTAAAATTTCGAAACATGCTTTTCTCCTTACTTTTAAGATATTTTGATTCATTCAGATTCTGCATAATATTAAGAATAGCAGAATTTATAAGCTATAAGCATGTGTGATTTGAATGCTTCCTACCTAATGGGACTGGAATTTTTCTCCAATTATGGGACAGGGAGACCATCATTCCCCAGTTGCCAAAACAGAATGCAGCTGGCTGCAGGAGGGCTGAGCTAGCAGAACATTTAATATTTTGAAAAATGTGTCCTGGGGGAAAAGACTTTCTGTTCAGAAAGATACTGAATTATTTAGCTGGGCAGCTGCAGGGTGTGAATATTTTGAGCGCCATTGCTGTCATTTATTTTTTATTGGGTTCAAATGGAAAAATTGAAAACCGTATTCAGACGCGTAGCCTTTCACTCGATGGCGTGTAGACCTCCGGCTGCAGCTGCCTGCGCTCCTGTGATCTGCACGGGCACATTCCACTCCGAGTGCATCAGTGTTTAATTTTCAAAATTCTCGGCAAATAGCAGAGCTGCAGCCAGGAATTCCTCCACTGAGATTCCTTCCGGCCCAGATGAAACTGATAATTCCCGGCTGGGTTGCTGTCATTCATCACTAATCCAGGTATGGCTGCTTGCTGTGTTTAATTTTCTTTTTTCTGAACCCAAAGGCACTGCTGGCTTGCGTTTCCCATGAGAAGGCGGCGGTGATGTGCCTGGAATTCCAGCCCCCGGAGGTGGTGGCTTTTCTAGACGGACGTAGCTGGCCTTTGTCGTGGGGCTGACGGACGTGAGCTTGCTGCTAGACACAAAACCATGTGCGACCGGCTCATGGAGGACTGTATCAGGGACCTGCCTCTGAGTTTCTGAAGTTGGTGTCATGGAAAGCAGCTGTTTCCTACCACAGGGTATCTGTTGATGTCACTTGGCATTTGGGAACAGGATGTTGAATTGGATGGACAGTAGGTTTTAATGTTTATTGTATAGGTCTTGTAAAAAAAAATAACAGTACTTTGGGAAGCATTCAAAATGTTATCAGCACTTAGCATCCTATGAAAAGCAGGTCAGAATGTATTCATTTTGCATTTTAAACTGTTTTAATCAACACTTAAAAGCAGTATGTATAGGATAAAAATCACAGAATTTGGAAGTGGACAGTTCTGGCTTTATCTCAGCTGGCCCTGTGCCCTTATGCCGTGACGTATGACCTCCGAGTCTTGGTCTTACGTATAAGCTAGGAGAGCAGATTACAGAGTTGGTGTGAGGGTTAACACTGCCGTAGGTATGGAGGGCCTACGTAGGCCTCAAGCATGTTGGTACCCAACAAAGGGTACGTTGTATGTCTGTTAGGGATTCTCTATCTCTACGGCCCGCCCATCCACTTGCCCACCTACTTGCCTATCTGTGTATTTATATTTATCTTCTAGACCTTTTTCGGGCTTCCCCTTTTCTGTTAATCCAGCCATATTTTGCTGAAATTTAAAATATGAAAATACTCCACATGATGGATAAATGTATGGACACAAAAAAAGGTTCGCTGGTGGTCTCCCAAGAGACTTCTAAGACTACATTATCTCAGTGTGACTTTCAGTCTGCTGGTGCTTCAGCCTCCTAAGAGCAGGTATCTCTCCTGCGGAGACTTTATCAGGGTCTCAGACCCGTGTATGTACGGTCACCGCCTGTGGACGGGGATCTGTGGTGGATGAGCCTTCGAAGTAGCCAACACGGGAGCTGAGAAGCCGTCATCATCGGGGCTTTTCTTGGTGAGCAAGGGAGTGTGAAAAACGAGATAGTTGTGGGAATCAGATGTTTAGCGACACAGGTGAATGTGGTAGACTGGCCACGTGCTCTGTTTTCTGCCTGGACTGAGATCTCAGGGAGTTGACTGTAACGGGGCGGAGAGGTGACAACCGTAGAAGAAACTCGAGCGGGGCTTTGGAGGCCGGGACCATGGAGGGACCAGCGCTGGCCGACTCAGCAGAGCGGAGAAGATGGGACAGGGTGGAAGCAGGTAAGAAGCAAGCAGTTGAAGAGCAGAGCCTGGGAAGGCACAGACGTGAAGCGCAGACGTGCTGTGGGAGCCGAGAACGGAAGTATTTGAAAATCGGAGGAGCAGGGGTAGGGTTCCTGGGCTCCTGTCTCTGCTCCTGCGGCCAGGACTGGAGGTGTGTTTTCTAGAACCTACAGTTGCGGACACAGTTAAGGACAGGGGTGAATGCTGTTACAGGTGCTGGGTGTGGATTAGTGATCTAAACAGACCAGAACATCTCTGTTCCTGTGGGAGGAGTCGGACAATAAACAGTAATGCAGTGAAGTGATAATAGGAAGTCGTGAGTGCTGGGGCTGGGGAAAGGGATGTAGTTCAAGACAAGGGTCCTTCGAGGACCAGGGAGGGGCAGGCAGCTGTGGGGACGGCAGGGCGCGCTGTCCCAGGCGGAGGAACAGGCGTCACAAAGGCCCTGAGATAGAAGGGAGGCTGAAGTAGTGAGGAGGTGAGTCGTCCGGAGGAGAGTGAGATAGGAGGTCAGGCATACCGAGGGGACACGTGACAGGCAGTGGCGATGACGTGGGGCCTTGCCGACTGTCCTAAGGACTTGCTTTTTCTCAGAATGAGTTTGAGTACCAGGGTCTGACTTGCTCTAACAGAATCGGGTCAGAGCGAGCATGCTGAGTTAAAGTACTCGGCCCACAGCCGGCTGCCAGGTCATTCCCACCCCTCTCCCTCCACCCCCACCCACCAGGCGGACACACAGCAGAACGGGGGTCTCTCTCTAGGGGACGGAAACAGCTGGAGAGAGAGCAGGGTCCCCAGTGGAAATCCGCTCGTCAGGAAGTTCTGCCATCCCCGCATGGACGTTGTTGGTCTCTGCTGTCTCACCCTTAACGCACACAGAGGACACAGGGGAGGGGGAGGAGAGTCTCTCCCAGGAAAGAAGCCAAAACAGACGGGATTACAAAAAGCATGTCAGAGGGACAGAAACAATAAAGGAGCAACAGCCCTTTCAAAGAAACTGTAGTTAAAATCCCCAGAGATAAGAGCAGACACTGTACCTGGGGAACAGCAGGTGCTCTTGGGTGTTGAAAGATTCTCAGCTCCGTGGACAGGCTGGGACAGGGTGGGACATAACGTAGGGGTCAGTCCAAGGGGAGGCGGGCAATCAAATGGGAATGGCGGTAGCAGCAGGTGTAGCTACAGGAACCTGGCCTGGCATTTGCGGGGCAGGCGGGGGCCCAGGGCAGCTGGGGGGGGGGGGGCCGGGACTGATGTCTAGATTCTAAGTTGACAAGGTTGGGAGTTGTTCACCGTCCAGCGTGTACACGTCCCACCTGGAGGTGTTTTCACTGAATCATCCTCGGGTTGAGAAGATGCATAGAAAAGAGGCTGCAAATTAGAAGGAAACATGGTTTCAGGAAAGGAATGTGATGGCCATTCTGGAAGGGATGCCCCTGGGAATGATGGTTAGGGGCTATTTAGTCCTAACAACCAGGCACTCAGTGCTAGTGCGGTGTGATGTAAGTGTCCCGAGCAGGGCGGGACGCTCCGGATGGCTACGCGTCGCGTGCAACTTGAAAGTTCATGCTTGAAATAGAAAACGTAGAAAGCACAGGGCGCCCGGCTGGCTCAGTGGGGGGGCATGCGACTCTTGATCTCAGGGTTGTGGGCTCCAGCCCCACGATGGGTGTGGAGCCTACTTAAAAAAATGTAGAAAGCAGTAATGAGCATGTGATCTGCAAACAGCGACAGAGAAGGTATAGCTGAAGAAAGGAGGGGCGGGGGCCACTTTTCTCCCCATTTAGTGCCTCGTAGAGCTACTTTTAAGACTGTAAATAGGTTGTTTTGATAAAAATAAAGATTAAATTTCAGATATTTATTTTGATTTATTTTTTTTAATTTTTTTTAATGTTTATTTTTGACAGAGAAAGAAAGACAGAGCATGAGCGGGGGAGGGGCAGAGAGAGAGGGAGACACAGAATCGGAAGCAGGCTCCAGGCTCTGAGCTGTCAGCACAGAGCCCGACGCGGGGCTCGAACTCACAGACCGTGAGATCACGACCCGAGCCCAAGTCGGACGCTCAACTGACTGAGCCACCCAGGCGCCCCTAAATTTCAGATATTTAAAGGAACCCGGCTACATCCTTTCCTGCAGTAAGGCCACATTGGTCACCAGAGTGTGGCTGTCCCTGGGCCAATGGGCCTGCCCTGTGGGACAGCCCATCTCTTTTTTCTCGGCCCGTTGTTGACGTCCTGTTTTCTGAATTAACATGTTTCTTCAGAGATGTTAGTACAGCTGGTCAAGTCACAGCCGAGTGGCTGGGAAGGTTCTGCGTCTATGTTCTCGGTGTGTTTTGTGGTGACTTCGCATTTTAATCCCGAGGGACCCTGTCACCACCGACTTTGAAGCCGACGATGGCTATTTTATCGTTACCCCAATTGCTGGTAACACCTTCCACTATAGAGAAGCCTGCAGACGGTCTGTCATTCCGGCCATTTACGTATTCTAGGCTCGAAATCCTGCAACTTCGGGGGTGGGTTGTTTTGTTTACTGTTCGGCTCTGTCACAAACGTGCCCATCGTAGACCCTCAGGTGCATGTGTCAGGAAGAGCAGATTACGTAGTGTTTGAGAGCGTGGCTTCTGAATTAGGTCAGCCTGGGTTTGAATCCCATCCCTGGCCCTCCTGGCCGGTGGCTCAGCCTCCTCCTAGAGCTGGTGTCCTTGTCTGTGTGGGGCAGGGACCGTGCCAGAGACTGTCCACGGTGCGTGTCTGCCCGATCGTGGGGCTGCCGTGGCCCCGTGCTCCGTCCTTCCACCGCCCCCCCTGCTTATGAAGTAGGAGTCGGCCCTGTGGGCCCACGACTCGAGTGCGCTTCTTCAGCTCCCGTCTTCGGACGTGTTCTCCCTCTTGGCCTCCAGTCGATGCCAGTTAACACACGTTTCTCCGTCTCACCGTCTGTTGTTCCTGGGCTTCGTCATACTGTTCTTTCAAAGTCCGTTTACCACGCTGAATGAGTAATGTGGCATTTAAAAGTAATATTTGTCTGGTGGGACGCGTGGCTCGCTCAGAGGGGTGTGCGGCTCTAGATCTTAGGGTGGTGAGTTCGAGCCCCATTTCGGGTATAGAGCTTACTTAAAATCTTAAAAATAATAATATACAGTGTTAATAAAGCCATACGCCCTGAATCTCTAGTAATGTTATTATAATATAGATCACGTTACGGCAGAAATATTTTTAAAGCAAAAATTCTGCTTCTTGGGTGATAGATTTATTTATTTTAGGAATGTTTGTTATTTAACTTCTAGTACAGTGGGAAAATGTTCACGTCCTTCACAATACATTTTCCGTATGAGGTCTTTTGACTGCATTAAAAGAGAGTGGTAATAAGATAATGTTATAATTTGTTTTTCTGAAAGGTTGAGCAACCCTTTCAAGACTGAGATGTCCTCAAAGGTAGGAATCTGTGTTCTATGTATCTTTGTCCACTGACGTTTAGTAAAGTCCTAAGTGTTACCTGAGTGATCACATTCTTGAGTGGATTAACTGTAGTGTTTTGTTTATAACTTTTTATTTTGATATAATTTTGAACTTTAAGAAGAATCACAGGGGCGCCTGGGTGGCTCAGTCGGTTGAGCGGCTGACTTCGGCTCAGGTGGTGATCTCGCGGTCCGTGGGTTCGAGCCCCACGTCGGACTCTGTGCTGACAGCTCGGAGCCTGGAGCCTGCTTCTGTTTCTGTGTCTCCCTCTCTCTCTGCCCCTCCCCCGTTCACGCTCTGTCTCTCTCTGCCTTTCAAAAATGAATAAATGTTAAAAAAATTTAAAAAAAAACCTTTAGGGGCGCCTGGGTGGCGCAGTCAGTTAAGCGTCCGACTTCAGCCAGGTCACGATCTCGCGGTCCGTGAGTTCGAGCCCCGCGTCGGGCTCTGGGCTGATGGCTCAGAGCCTGGAGCCTGTTTCCGATTCTGTGTCTCCCTCTCTCTCTGCCCCTCCCCCGTTCATGCTCTGTCTCTCTCTGTCCCAAAAATAAATAAATGTTGACAAAAAAAAAAAAAAATTAAAAAAAAAAAAAACCTTTAAAAAAAAGAAGAATCACAAAATTAATACAAGGAAATGCCATATACCATTTACCTAGATTTACCAGTTATTTGTTTTCTCTTTTTGTTTTTTTGTTTTTATTTATTTATTTATTTATTTATTTATTTATTTATTTATTTATATTTTATTTTCTAGATTTACCAATTATTTAGCACGGTTTACTTATTTATATGTGCATAACGTTTTCTGAACCATTGGAGGATAAGTTGCCAACATCGTGCCCCTTTACCCCGGTGTCCTTCCGTACGTAGTTCCTAAGGACACATTCTCTCATAAAACACAGCACACATACCAAAATCTGGAAATCTAACCTGGATATAATACTGTTTGCTCATCTGCGGTCCACATCCAGATTTGCCCTCTGTCTCGAGTACGACATCCAGTCCGGGGTCACACATTGCATGGCAGTTTCCTGTCTCCTTGAATCAAATATGGAACAGTTCTGGAGTCTTTCTTCACTTTCTTGACCTTAATTTACATATTTTGAGGAGGAGAGGTCAATTATTCTGTAGAATTGACCTCGATTTGGGTCTGTCTAATGTGTTCTCATGGTGAGATTGAAGTGTCGTCATTTTGGGGGGAAAGCCACGGGACGGTGTCGTGCCTTCTACATCCTGTCAGTAGGCGGGCGATGTCGGTACAAGTGTTACTGACTTACCCACCAAGTTTCTCCACTGTAAACTTACCGTTTTCCTATTGTAGTTAATATGTAATTTGTGGAGAGATAGTTTGAAGTATCTTCTTCCTCCTCAGACTTTCACTCCTTCCTTCTAGACTTCCATATTTATTAGTTGGTATTATGCTCTAAGAAAGAGCTTCCTTTTCTTCCTTTTTAAAATTTATATTAGTTCAAACTCATAGATTCTTACTGTATTGAAGGAATTATATTCCTTACTGTCAGTAATTATTTTATTGCTTGAATTATTCCAGCTTTGGGCCGTGGGGGCCCCAGCTACAAACTGCCCCTCTGTCCTTTGGATATGTTTCCATAATTCTTCAAGGATTTCTTACTTTTGGTGGAACAAGATGTTGTAAGTAAGTTCTTCACGTACTTCTTTGCACCAGCCCCGGACACAGCCTTTCCTAGGGTGCTTTGGTTCCTTTTCGTGGAGAATGGTATTTTGAAACCAAGATCCGGGTGTGCACATTGCTACTAATGTGTGGTTTGTTCTAGACCCTGTTAGGTCTCAGATCTCTCAGACGGAGCCAGGAAATATGTGTATGTGTCTATGCCCCCGTCTCCGTCTGAGTTCAAGCTCTACATGTAAGTGAAGGATTCACATCCCTCCGCTTCACATCCAGCAGCCCAGGATTCATTCTAGTCTCCAGCAGTGGGAAACATGATTCAAGACAATGTTTTGAGTCCCTAGCATCTTGTCAAAGCCTTGGCATCAGGTGGTAAATCCATGTTTTAAGGATTTGGATGAATGAATGAGTCAATAAAATAGTTACGGTGTTACCTCTAGATATATCCTCACTGCTGGACCAATATTTGGCGTGAGGTGCATGTTCAATAAAACTGTGTTGAACAAGTGGTTCAAGTGGTTCTTTCCCCTCCAGTATCTTCATGTTTTATTTTCAAACCACATGAGAATAGGACTCCATGTAAGTATTCTTGTTTTTTTACCATTTAAAGCTTGAACCCAGATAAATTATTCAGTTAATATGAACAGTCTTTTTCCAATAAGAAAAAGTCATAAATAAAAATAAAATGGCTCTGGAAGAAAAACAGTTCTTTTGGGACGCCTGGGTGGCTCAGTTGGTTGAGCATCCGACTTTGGCTCAGGTCACGGTCTCGCGGTTCGTGAGTTCGAGCCCCGCATCCGGCTCTGTGCTGACAGCTCAGAGCCTGGAGCCTGCTTCGGATTCTGTGTCTCCCTCTCTCTCTGCCCCTCCGTTGCTCACGCTCTGCGTGTCTCTCTGTCTCAAAAATGAATAACTGTTAAATTTTTTCTTTAAGACAAACAGTTCTTTTGTTTGAAAAACCTGAGATTTGGGCAGCATCAATTGAAAAGGTTTCCATTTGTCTAATTAATAGAAATTGTGGCTTTCAGAGTTTGGCACATTTTTCACATTTGTCAGCTCTGGCGACATGAAATGTGTTCTTCGTCTGAATTCTCTTCCTATGCCGCTGCTGTCAGACAAAAAGAATTTCCATGTCACTGCTGCTTGTTACTGAGCTGCTATAAAAAAGGATGCTTGACGATAACTTATGAGTAAGTGATTAGAGATTTCTGGTAACCTTCAGATTGTTGCCAAATTACATTAACTGTGAGTAATCTGGGGGGAAAAGCAGTCTCATTCACCTATGCCCTCAAAGGTTACAGATTCACAATTTCAGACAGCCGTTAATGACGTTCCCTTTTGAGGTGCATTTTTTTCCCTTAAACCTCAGGAAATATGGTCTGCTTTTCTCTCCATATGATTAAAACTAATAATCCCTTGCTCATAAGTTCATATTTTATCCCTTGAAACTTGTTTTGAAAACTGCTTCATCCTTTTCTGTGTTTGCTTTTTCTGTTTACCCAAACTATATTAAATGTGGCATGTGCATTGTAAGTCCTAGGATTGAATTGACTGTGGAATTTCTAATGAGTCGTAATACCAGAAAGTAGGAAAGAAACAAGGGGGTGGGTTTTATGTCAGGAAGTCTCTTCCATACACTTGCCTGGGAGTTGATTATTTTTTTTGTTGTTTTAAAGAAGTTTTCTTCCGGGGTACCTGGGTGGCTCAGTCGGTTAAGAGTCCGACTTCAGCTCAGGTCATGATCACACGGTTCGTGGGTTTGAGCCCCGCGTCAGGCTCTGTGCTGACAGCTCAGAGCCTGGAGCCTGCTTCAGATTCTGTGTCTCCCTCTCTCTCTGTTCCTTCCCTGCTCTCACTCTGTCTCTCTCTCTCAAAAATAAATAAACAGTAAAAAAAAATTTTTTTAATTAAAAAAAAAGTTTTCTTCCAACATTTTCTTTAACCCTTTATAGAAACATTTAAGTTTTTTGTTTGTTACCTGTTTACACATTTATTTAAGTTTTCCACCCTGATCAGGAGTGCTGGGAGTCTGCATCTTCTAAAACTAAGAAAAATCAAGACAGTTAAACAGCTCAGTCTTGAAAGCCCTTCCTGTTTGAAGAAAAACGAAATCGCAGTTTACATAGTCTTTTCTGAGATTAAATTTTGAAGGTAAAGTTTTATGGTTTTCTGTCTTTTAAGTATAGACATACAAAGCCAAAATCCCAAAATTGTTGCTTAGAAAATACTTAGTGGGTGGTGAGGGCTGTCCGGAGCCTGTTCTGGTTGGTCTCTATAAATAGAAATTGCTAAAGCATAGGGGCGCCTAGGGGCTCAGTAGGTTAAGCTTCCGACTTGGGCTCAGGTCAGGATCTCACTGTTCCTGGGTTCCAGCCCCGAATCAGGCTCTGTGCTAACAGCTTGGAGCCTGGAACCTGCTTCAGATTCTGTATCTCCCTTTCTCCCTACCCTTCCCCAGCTCATGCTCTGTCTGTCTCTCTCTCTCTCAAAAATAAACATTAAAAAAAATTAAATATATAAAAGAAATCACCTAGGCATCAGCCTGCAGCACTGATGCACACAGGAACTACTCACTATTAGAGGCAGGTACACTTGGCGAATTTCCAAAAATGCCTTTGCACTTTTAGCCAAAGTTACTTTTTTGTTTTCTCTTTGAATTTGCACCTGGGGGCCCCCTGCTGGATTTATGGTAATGCCTTCTCTCCTCCAAGGAGCAGACCAGGAGCCAGAGCCACATGTCCATGGGCGGGGTTAGTGCAGGGAAGGGCCCCGTGCTCACCCCAGTGAATCTGTGTCCGGCTCCACCTGCCCAGCTCCTCCGTGTCTTGAAAGTGGAGGACCGGAGGGAGGACCGAGCAGAGGGGCTGAGGACTGGAGGGATGGCTGAGCAGAGGGGCTGAGGACTGGAGGGAGGATGGAACAGAGGGGCGGAGGACTGAGCAGAGGGACAGAGGACTGGAGGGAGGGCCGAGCGGAAGGGCTGAGGACTGGAGGGAGGACTAAACAGAGGTGGGGAGGATGGGAGGGGATGAGCAGAGGGACAGAAGACTGGAGGGAGGGATGAGCAGAGGGGTGGAGGACTGGGGGGGAAGATTGACCAGAGCGGGGGAGGACTGGAGGGAGGACTGGCCAGAGGGGTGGAGGACCAGAGGGAGGATCGAGCAGAGAGGCGGAGGACTGAGGGGGAAGATAGACCAGAGGGGGTGAGGACTGGAGGGAGGACTGAGCAGAGAGGCAGAGGATGGGAGGGGGGAGGACTAAGCGTAAGTGGGGAGGACTTAACAGAGAGGGGGAGGACTGGAGGGAGGACTGTATAGGGGGAGGACTAGAGGGAGGACTGCGCAGAGGGGCTGAGGACTGGAGGGAGGACTAAACAGAGGTGGGGAGGATGGGAGGGGATGAGCAGAGGGACAGAAGACTGGAGGGAGGGATGAGCAGAGGGGTGGAGGACTAGAGGGAGGATCGAGGAGAGAGGCGGAGGACTGAGGGGGAAGATTGACCAGAGGGGGTGAGGACTGGAGGGAGGACTGAGCAGAGAGGCAGAGGATGGGAGGGGGGAGGACTTAACAGAGAGGGGGAGGACTGGAGGGAGGATCGAGCAGAGGGGCGGAGGAGCGGGGGGAGGGCTGAGCAGAGGGGCCAGCGCGGTCTTGGTCCAGGTTGGCAGTTTGCAGGGTGGAACACTGGGCCGTGTTCTCCCCTCACTCTCTGCAGACGCACTTCCATCCTAGCGGTGGTGGCTTCTGTCTTCACTCCTTTCTTTCATAGGGTTGTGTGGCCCCCGAGGTGTGGGGTCCGTGCACATATTTGGGGTTCGTTCTGTATTTCCTTCTGTTGTGCATGTTTTGGAGCCCGAGATCAAGCAGATTAAAATGCAGGTACATGTTCACATCACTCGGGACTGCACGGTGACTTGTGGCTGGGAAGGAACTAACTCCTTGTCACCTCCCCTGTAGACCAGCCGCAGGGCCCCGCTTCTGCGGGTTCCGTAAACACTAGTATCCTTTTCTGTCTTGCAGAACGCAGTAGGGTGTTCGAAAATGACACATGAATCTTTTAACAAATATATTAAAATGTAAGTTAATTAAGTCCGATTATGGGGCAGGCCGGTTTGAATCAGAAAACCATCTGGGGTGCAGAACTGTAGGCCGAGGCAGTGTGGGCACAGGGTGGTGGCGGGGGGGGGTGCTGCCGGTCCCGGCCCTGGGTTGCGGGGGGGCGGGGAGCCTGGGCCTCGGGGCGTCGCTCCTGCATCTGTAACCTAGGGACAGCACAGGGCCCACCTGGCACACTGTTCACGTTTGATAAAGATCGTTTAATAAATGAGTGACCCTAAAGCTTTGGGGTTCCTTTTTATAAATTAAGAACCTTAGTCTAGAAATGGAATGGCTGAGGCGGAAATGGGGCCACGTTTCTCCATAGCCTTTCAACAGTTAGTACACTTTTTTTAAAAATTTAAGTTCTAGTTAGTGACCATACAGTGTAGTGTTGGTTTCAGGAGTAGAACCCAGTGGTTCATCACTTACAGATGACACCAGTGCCGGTCCCAACACATGCCCCCCTCGGTGCCCATCCCCCATGCAGCCCACCCCCCACCCACCTCCCTTGTGGCAACCCTCAGTTTGTTCTCTGTGTTTAAGTCTCATGGTTTGCCTCCTTTTCCGTTTTCATCTTATTTTACTTTCCCTTCCCCTGTGTTCGTCTGTTGTGTTTCTCAAATTCCACATGAGTGAAATCATGTATTTGTCTTTCTCCAACTTATTTCGCTTAGCATCATATACTCTAGTTCCATCTACATTGTTGCAAATAACAAAATTTCATTCTTTTTCATCGCCAAGTAGTATTCCATTACACACACACACACACACACACACACACACACCCCACATGTTTATCCATTCATTAGTTGATGGACATTTGGGCTCCTTCCATAATTTGGCTATGGCGATAATGCTGCTATAAACATTGGGGTGCATGTGGCCCTTCAAATTAGCATTTTTGTATGCTCTGGATAAATACCTAGTAGTGCAATTGCTGGGTTGTAGGGTAGTTCTATTTTCAATTTCCTGAGGAACCTCCACACTGTTTTCCAGAGCGGCTGCACCAGTTTGCATTCCCACCAGCAGTGCACGAGGGTTCCCCTTTCTCCGCATCCTTGCCAATATCTAGTGTTGCCTCAGTTGTTAATTTTAGCCATTCTGACACATGAAAAGATGCTTAACATCACTCATCATCAAGGAAATACCAGTCAAAACCACGGTGAGATATACTTTTAAAACAAAGTTTATTTATTTTGAGAGGGGGTGGGGCAGAGAGAGAGGGAAAGAGAGAATCCCAAGCAGGCTCCACACTGTCAGTGCAGAGCCTGATGTGGGGACCGAACTCACGAACCATGAGATCATGACCTGAGCTGAAATCAAGAGTTGGATGCTTAACCAACTGAGCCACCCAGGCTCAGCCACTTACTACACTTTTTAAAACATTCATTTTATTATTTTCAAGATCTGTAGTAATTGGAACTGAGCCAAATATGTATACTATGCGATGTTTAGTTACACTGCTTCCATAAAATGACCATTATAGTTGTGATTAGCATATTATTTATAAATAGGTAATTATAATGATATTATGGAAGTACTTAAACATTTTGCTTTCTTGAGTGGTTAAAATATTTTTTCTTTCACTATTTTTGCACTGTTTAATTTGTTAGTAAACCCTTTTGTGGAAGTGATTCAAAAGTCCTTTTAGTAAGTTATCCTCTCTGGACTGTCATAAAGTCTGCATTCATTGAACAATATAGAATCGTTGATTCAGTGTGAACAGACTAGACATTGTCCAGCTCAAGCAGTTCCTTATTTAGAGGAGGAAACACATCCAAGTAGTGATGTAACTTCTCAGGGTCCTGTAGGTGCTTCACGTCGGAACTGCAGCTAGAGCCTGGGGGCTGTGGTTCCCTGTCCCGTGTGCCTTTCTTGTAAACCCTAGACCTCTAACTACCAGGTGACCTAAGCTAGTGTCTTGACGTGCAGCTTACCTGGGCGGTGCATTGGATGTGTCAGAATATGAGACGTTGAGGGGCGGCCGTACACGTAAAAGTGGTTTAGCAAAGCAGCTTTTCTCTCCCTGCTCGTGCTCACGGTGTGTGTCTGTCGCAGAGGGTTGATGAGAGGGAGCCTACGGGGAAAGGGTTGGGGGTCGGCGGACACTTGAGGAGGGGGACGTACCCATCAAGAGAAGGGCGAGTGAAAAGTGCGGGGCATAAAGGAGGCTGCGTCCACACCGAGCAGTTCCGCGGGCCTTAGAGAGATGGCGTGAGCTCTGCGTCTGCGGACGAAAGGCATCACCGGCACGGCAGTGAGTGTGTGCGGTGCAGAGCAGTATGTGTCATGTTCCCCAGAATGAGAGAGGACCCTGCTTGTGTGTGGTATACGTTACACGGAACACGTCTCTATGTATGAGGAATGTGGGCTTACAGGCACGCATAGTGGGCTGTGTGTGAGATGTTTCTGTAGGTGATGTGAACGAGCCCGGAGGGGTAGTCGGGCTGTGAGCACTGATTGTCTCGGGGAGTGGGATTTGGAAACATTGTTAACTGTTTCTTTGTTTATGGTTATGTTGCTGACTTCATTACGAGAAGCATCTATTACTCTTGCTATTCACGGTACCTAACAAATACAAATTAAAATCAGCCGATAGCGTTGGTATATTTATGAAGCTTTAAAATACGGGATACTTCATGAATTTGTATGCCGTCTGTATGCAGGGGCCATGGAATCTTTTCTGTGTTGTCCCAAGTTTAGCGTATGAGCTGCTGGAGCAAAGTTGTTGTTGGTAGTGGGTTTTTGGTTTGTTTTTTGTTGTTGTTGTTTTTTAATCGAAGTCAGCTAGTGGACTTTCCCATCGAAGAAATACCCAGATTACCTGACTCCTGACTGGCTGACTTGGATGGTTTCTAATGCACTAAAATTCTTCAGTAACAGCATATTCAGAAAGGAACATCGTGAGGATAATTTTCAGATGTGCTTTCCCCTACGATCAAAGTTTCCAAATGCTTATATTCTTGATTCTAAGCATTTTCGTCTTATTTTACTTCATAATCTGTTGTATTTAGCAATAAGCTGATTACTATAGTATATTTACTAATGAAAGATGAATATTGTTTCCATGTGAAACCAAGGCTAATAAATTCTAACACCCATGATTCAATTAAGACTCAAACCTTCCTTTTGTCAAGAAACGAATTGCGTGATGGAATTGCAATTTTTATTTAGAAAGAGAACAAAATAAACTGTTTGCATTTTGCAGATTTCCTTAAATTCTAAGACCCTGAGTCTTCAGCACCCCATCTGAGTGCAGATACCCTTGTAATTTTCCAACACCAGGGACGCCTCAGGTCCTAAGATGTTTGTTTTAAATCACAGTTACTAATAAAAGAAAAATATTTTTGAATGTAAATATTTTCTGGACGTTTGTTAGTCATAGGTTTTATGTAGTACTAACAAAGCCATTATTGACATAGAACTTAAAAACTAGTCAATTTTAAAACTCCCGAGAAAAATACCAGGAACAATTTGAGTGTATTTGGGACAGAGAAAACAAAATACTAATGCTTTTCTTGGCTGAGGTCTGTGTGCTATCGTCAGTTGGTCTCGTGGCAGACTTTCATTTTTTCATTAAAGTAGCACAAAATTAGTATCTTAGAAGACCACGAGGGTGTAACCAAGACCTGATTCAAGCAAGCATGTCAACAGGGGCTCTTTCTCTCCAAGGAGCTTGTAAAGCCTGTGGAAACTGTGACCGGCTGATCTCGAAGCTCATAACTTTGAGGGTTAGTTGATTTGGGCTGTAAGAGAACCAAATAAATTACACAGGGTGGAACTGCTACAGAGAGAAACACAGAGGTCTCATCTTCTTGGTCTTTGTACCTTTTGAGATGCAAGTAACTGAATTCACACAGCAGCTCTTCAGATGGAAGTTGTTACAAGAGCCCTTCATCCCGCTGCTGCCCGCGTGAACACAGCTCTGAGTGAGGGCTCGACTGTCACCAGGCCAGAGGACACCATCACTGTGGTTTCCTGCTTTTGTGGAGGGTGCGGTGGAAATAGAAAGCGGGGGAGAGAATCCTGGGCTTTTTACGGGGTGGGCTGCCGGGGCATTTATTTAGCTTTGGGCCTTGCACTCATGGAGGGCCTTAAATTTACCTTTTTTGCATGGTCTCCAACTAAGGGTGTCTGTGTAGATGTATGTTTTTTTTTTTTGTCTCTGCGTTGAAAATATTAAAATATAGAATATACGTTACTCTAAGTCTCTTTTGACGCCCCCACCCCCTCCATATCCGTGGAGCCTAAAAACAGTATGAGTTTCGTGTGGCTTCTTAAAGGGCCAAAGACTATTTAAGCAGGAAATAGCGTCAGAAAACAGTTGTTAGATGCTTGTTATTGTGAATTAAAATGAAGGGCTCTTGATGTTGCTCTTTAAGATACGTTCATGATGCTGAAGTTGCCTGGAAGAAAAAAAATATGTGAACATAGCCAGGAGAATTCTGAAAAGGAAAGTCACCTGTCCGTCTGACGTGGTCTGTCAGAGAGCAGAAGGGGATAATGACCTCTTAGGTTGTCGTGAGAATGAAAAGGTATTTTTTACTTAAAATTCTTAGGATAGTGTCTGAAACAGAGCAAACGTTTAATAAATTTCCTGGTTTAGATACTTGCTTTATTTCATAAACCTTTATCACTTGCTCCGTGTCTGTGGGGAGGTCGATCGGTGATGATGGGGCAAGAGTGGAGTAGATAATGTGATGTAGATGTTTCATCTTTAATAGAGTCAAAGTCAAGCAGGTTCCCGCACGTTGGTGAGCAGTTTTGCCCACGGACCCTTCTTGCCGGCGATCTCACTTCTTAGGAGTGCAAGAGTTGGGGCCGCCGACTTCCCACACAGTCGGAAGTTTGTGTATAACTTGCGACAACAAAAAACTTAACTACTAATAGTTGACCGGAAGCCTTACCAGTAACTTGTCAATTAACACATATTTTGTATATGTGTTGTATACTATACTCTTACAATAAAGTAAGCTAGAGAGAAGAAACTATGAGAAAATCGTAAGGAACAGGAAATATCCTCACGGTGCTGCCCCGTAAGGCACCTGTGTATCGGACCCGTGCAGTTCAGATCCGTGTCGGTCAAGGTCAGCTGTACGTTGGAGAATCGTCTCCGCGTGTTGAGGAGACAGATCCAAGGAAGTCCATTAGGGCGCGGTCGTAGTTGTAAAACACCAAAACTCCTAACTGTCCAGCAGAGCTGTGTGTGAGCTAGGTCTCAGAAGCAGCAGCGAGTGGACGTTTCGGACCGGCGGACGTGATGGGACGGCACTTACAGGAGGTCTGAGGGAGTGCAGAACAGCTCACCCGTTGTGTATGGACGCACGTGGCGGCCTGGCGTAAGACGTGCTTGGAAATGAAAACCCTGGTTCAGGAGAGCGGTCGCCTCTTCGGAGCGAAGAAAGGGAATGGGGTCCCAGTCTGTTCTGTTCTGCAGGGGAACCTACTGCCTGTAATGGTTCATGAAGAAAAACGGGCAGGAAGACAACATTCAGACATTTTCATAAAGCTGGGAGGCGAGGGCAGGGCCACTCGCCGTGTTAGTCTGTCTCTCTCCTTGCTTTGAAACGTTTCCCATGCACACAAATGAGGTAAGTATGTGGAGATCCTGTGAAAGCAGGAGAGGGAGAGAGAGTGTGGCCTCTGGAGGCTGAGACGCTGGTTTTTCCTCTCTGTGCTGGTGGCTTTACCTCTCTGAGCTCGTGACCTCGTCTCTAAAATAGGGACGGGGCGCCTCGGTGACTCCGTCGCTTAAGCGTCTCACTCTTGGTTTTGGCCCAGGTCATGATCTCACGGTTCATGACTTTGAGCCCCAGGTCGGACTCTGTGCTGACAGCACAAAGCCTGCTTGGGATTCTGTCTCCCTGTCGCTCCCCGCCCCCGCCCCTCCCCCCCCTCAAAATAAATACGTAAACACTAAGAAAGATTAAATAGGGGTAGTAATATCTCTATGACACTTTGTTAGGAATTAAGAGCTTACCTAAAGTGCCTTTTATAGCTGTTGGTGCAGAAGTTCCGAGAGCTGGGAATAAATACTGTCTGAGCAACAGCGGACGTTGTCCGTGCCCTCGCATAACTTTAGAGTCTAGTGGGGGAGACAGAGGGTCAGCTGTCAGACACGTGTAAGTGACACCTGTAATCTGTGTCTTAAGGACAAGTGCAAGGCGCTGTGATTCCCTTCTTCCCTGAGACATGCCTGAGGGCTGGGCTTTGAAGAAAAAGCAGGAGCTCAGTGCAGAAGACGGGGTAGAGGGGTCCAGCCCGAAGGAACAGCCCGGAAGTGCTGCAGGAGGGCGCCAGGCCAGTAGGAGTTCCCGAGAGGAGGCCGAGGGGGCCGGAGGTGGAGTGGAAGTCCCAGGGGAAGGGCCGGTGCCCAACAGGACTGAAGACCAGGCACGGCCGGGTCTGCAGCTCTCTGAACGCTCCGCCGGGTAACTTGGGGTGTGAGGAGGGCAGTCAGTGGAGGACACTGGTAGACCGGAGTCCCTTAGCATCAGGGTGAGCAGAAGAAGCTCTGGTTCGGAAGCAGCTGTAAACATGGGACGTTGTTAGGAAGTCCTACAAGCTGGTAGCTGGGTGGCCCAGAAGAGTCCGTTTAGGTCGTTGCTTCAAACGAGACGAGAATTGAGAGGCAGAAGCTGCATCCACAAACCAGTGGGTAGTCTTTCTCATCATCCACGTGACCGGAAAAGAGTTCCGGTCCTCTGTTAGTGCTTTTTGCCAGTAGCTGTTCACCTGGAAGGTCACCATCTTTAAACACAGTAAGAGTGCTTTGCCGCATAGATTCTTCAGTTTACGCTGTTCTGCAGACACGAAGTTAAAGCCTAAAGTGGATAGTGAAAAATACCAAGGAACTTAACAGTGTTTTGAATGGATCCCTTTAGGTATAACCACCGTTGCCAGAATAACCAGTGACAGGCCCACCCGTTCTCACCGCCAGACGAAATGTTTAATACATTAATGTTTTCAGTGTTTTCCACACATTAATGAGTTAAACGGACACCTGTTGAGGGTTTACTAGTCTGCCCAAAGCTCCACGCCGTGTGTCCCGTGGTGGGTGATCAGTAAATGACTTTGTTGGTGCGGTGGACCTGCTCCCCTTGGTTTCTGAGGCATTTCAGGGGTCTTCCAGCAACGAAGGGGCGGCCAGAAACAGAGCAGAAGGAGAGAAGGTGGGGGCCTGGGCTTCAGACACTGGTTAGTAAAAGAAGGTAAATCTCATTCCTCATCGGTCCCATTTCAAGGGTGCTAAGGAACCAACTCAGTCTGAAAACCAGGGGGAAAGGAAAGAACCAAGGACTTCAAGTGTAAGTTAAAAAAAAGACAGAACAACAACCAGAGAAGTACCAAGAGCAACATTTTTAAATAAACGTTTACCATAAAATTCTGTTATGGGAATGGACCTTTGTGTAACTGGTTCCCTGTTGATGGAGAATTTGTTTGTTTTCTCCTTCTCTTCCTCCTCCTCCTTGAATCCACAGACGGTACTTGTTTCTGTTATTTTGATGAACTTTAGGTTAGTCACAGGGTAAACTGTGGCAATGGGACTTCTGGGTTAGAAGGTATTTTTAAAGGTGTAGTAAAGATATTAATAAACCCCACCGTGTTGTCCTCTGGAAAGGTCACCCCACCTTGTCACCCCACACACCTTTATATAAATATAAATAAAAATATCTCTTTGTCTTTTTTTTTAATGTTTATATTTATTTTTGAGACAGACAGAGCATGAGTGGGGGAGGGGCAGATCGAGAGGAAGACACAGAAACTGAAGCAGGCTCCAGGCTGTCAGCACAGAGCCCGACGCAGGGCTTGAACTCGTCAACCGTGAGATCGTGACCTGAGCCGAAGTCGGACACTCATCCAACTGAGCCACCCAGGCGCCCCAGGGGTGTTGCAGTCTTAAAGCTAGCCTAGGTGAAGGTTGAAGCAGCATCAGAGTGCTGTGATCTGAATGTAATTTAGTTTTGAGTAAATTAATTTGTATTAATTTTTTTTAACTTCATCTTTTTTGGCTAATGCTTTTTATTCATTTCTAATCAGGAGTCTTTAAATGTAATGCTTTGGTTGGTCCAAGGTGCACTGGGCTTCCGTTATACTTATGGACATGTGGCTTCACAAGGAGGCACAGTGGGTGTTACAGGAAGGTCTCGGGCAGGAGCTGGCTATATGGTGTGCCCCGATCTTCTCAGCACAGAAACCCCAGAGGAGAGATGGGGTTTATAATGAGCGCTACAGCACGTTACAGATAAAGCGTTTTTGTAGACTCGACAGTCATGTGGAAATACAACGTTACACTTCTTATAAGTTTACTTACTTTTGAAAGCAAAACCTTTAATTAAATGTTCTTTTTAAAAACTTGTTTTTTCCTTTTCCTAAATTTTTTTTTTCAACGTTTATTTATTTTTGGGGGGACAGAGAGAGACAGAGCATGAATGGGGGAGGGGCAGAGAGAGAGGGAGACACAGAATCGGAAACAGGCTCCAGGCTCCGAGCCATCAGCCCAGAGCCTGACGCGGGGCTCAAACTCACGGACCGCGAGATCGTGACCTGGCTGAAGTCGGACGCTTAACCGACTGCGCCACCCAGGCGCCCCTAAATTTTTTTTTTTTAACGTTTATTTGTTTTTGAGACAGAGAGAGACAGAGCATGAATGGGGGAGGGTCAGAGAGAGAAGGAGACACAGAATCCGAAACAGGCTCCAGGCTCTGAGCTGTCAGCACAGAGCCCAACGCGGGGCTCGAACTCACAGGGTGTGAGATCATGACCTGAGCTGAAGTTGGACGCTCAACCGACTGAGCCACCCAGGTGCCCCTAAAAAAATTTTTTTTTAATGTTTATTCTTTTTTTTTTTTTTTTTTTTTTGAGAGAGAGAATGAGAAAAAGTGTAAGTGGGGGAGGGGCAGAGAGAGAGGGAGACACAGCATCCGAAGCAGGCTCCGGGCTCTGAGCTGTCAGCACAGAACCCGACGCAGGGCTCGAACTCACAAACCGCGAGATCATGACCTGAGCCGAAGTCAGACTCTTAACTGACTGAGCCACCCAGGTGCCCCTGGAATAGATTTTTGAGTGAGCGCCTTCATAAATGCTTATGTGTGTTTGTGTATTCAACATGTGCACATGGAATGAGAATGTTTGGCCAAATTAAAACATTTAAGAAGGCAGTTAACTCGGTTCGTGGGTTCGAGCCCCACGTCGGGCTCTGTGCTGACGGCTCGGAGCCCGGAGCCTGCTTTGGATTCTGTGTCTCCCTCTCTCTCTCTCTCTCTGCCCCTCCCCCACTCATGTGCTGTCTCTGTCTCTCAAAAATAAAATAAACATTAAAAAAAATGAGGAAAAAAAAAAAGAAGGCAGTTAAAAAGGAAATTTTGACAGGTGCCTGGCTGGCCCTGTCAGCAGAGCATGGGACTCTTGATCGCGGGGCTGTGAGTTCAAGTGCCACATCGTGTATAGAGATTGCTTAAAAATAAAATCTTAAAAGAAGAAAAAAGAAATTTTGAGGTGAGGGCTTTAACTATTAGCATTTAGAAAAACAGCAAATACATTCTTTTCTATAGATTTAGAATCTTGGCAAATCTTTAAAGGAGCTTTGCTACGTGAACATACGAGGAACCTGTCTGATTTCTTTCTGAGACTGATGTGGAGAAGTTTCAGGATTTCTTAACGTTTTCCATTAAGATCTCTTTACCATATGTGTTCATGTCGTGAGATAAAAAACTTGTACATTGCAAATCACAGAAGATTGCAAATAAATATTATAACGTTATTTTCCTCGTCTTTTACGATTTAGCCTCTGAACTTAATTCCTCCTTGCGGGCATGTGAATTTTCCTTTACTACTAGATGGCTATTCCAGTCACCTGCACCACAAAGGAGCCTTTTCTCTCTCTAGTGTCGTATCCTGGGAACGGCAGGGATTTGGAAGAACGCTGCAACAGAGGCAGAAGGAGGAAATCTGAGTTTCGTGGGCTTTTGTCTTGCCCGCATCACATTGAAAAGCGTCTCTGTCCAGAGAGGGAAGAAGAGATACTGCAGATTTGCAGGTTAATGTAACGGGACTAAAGTCTTCTCTTTGTAACTTTGTATTCTCTGTATGTTTCCTTTCTTCTAGTTTTAAAACTTCCTAAATATTTCACCTCTAGGCCGTTTCCCACTTGTCTGATTTGGTTGTGCGTGGAATTTGAGAACAGAGAAGACATTTTGTGGAATCCTATAAACTTATCTCGCTGTGAGAGGTCACACCTGCCGCAAACAAACGATGCCACAATGAGAGCGTGTTAGACGCCAGCGTAGGGTATCTGTAAATATTCAGAAGTTGATACGTGGGGAGAAGTTAAAAATGTTATTAGAGAAGAGGAAAAGGATACACTTTTCACAAGACTTTTTCAGAAAGAATGTTGAGGTCTGTCACATGTAAAGACTTCGGTAAGACTATGATTGGACCAGCCTTTAGGAAAAGGTCTGTGTATCCGTATAGCAAAAAGACTTGTGGGATAGTGCCATGAAGTAAAGAAAGGCGAGTTAAAATAGGACAGGAGAGTAATTTCATGTTGTTTTCTGAAGAAGATAAGGCCCGGTACTTGTCAGGTTGAGGGGTGCAGAGCGCAGCTTGGTCGTGTAATTCTAAAAGTACACTTGTAAACGTACCTTAAGTACATTCCTACCCTCCGACCCGGTCGTCCGAAGCATAAACATTTATGATAAGAAAATAATTTAAAAGACTTAAATACAGTTGCAGCAGAAACCAAGGGTGTACATACGTACAGAGCTTTTTGTAGAAACGTTACATTTTCCAGAATAAAGACCCTGTGTTCGTGGCGCAGAGATGGACGATCACCAGAGTCCCGTGCCGTGGCTGCTCAGCCGTACGCGTGCACGGGTCTGTTGATTGTGCACGGGTAGTTGTACATCTGCTTGCGAGGGGCAGTCAAGGCTCCGGAAATGTGCGCCCTGGAGGGTTTCGGTTCTGTGTTCACACGAGGAGACTGGGCAGTCTGCTGGTTTCACTTACAAGTCGGCAGACACAGAGTGCGTGAATGGCATAGCCGTGGAGGCAGTCCCACTTTGTGTGGAGAGGGGGGACTCTGACCGTGGGGGAAGCCTCCAGAGTGGAGCTCTGGAGGCGGGGACCCGTCCTGCCTTGCGCATCTCGGCGTTGCCGTCGAGGACCTGGTCTCAGCAAATGATCAGTGTTTCGTCTGGTACCCTTTTCTCTAAATTCTGGTTGCTGATTCGGGCTTCTACACCCCTGTTAGGTGACCGCATCAGAATCACTCGAGCCCAATTCTCGGGCACCTGGGTGGCTCAGTCGGTTGAGCGTCCGACTTTGGCTCAGGTCATGATCTTGCAGTCCGTGGGTTCGAGCCCCGCATCAGGCTCTGTGCTGACAGCTCGGAGCCTGGACCCTGTTTCCGATTCTGTGTCTCCCTCTCTCTCTGCTCCTCCCCCACTCACGCTCTGTCTCTCTCTCAAAAATAAATAAACATTAAAAAAAAATTTTTTTTTAAATAACAACTTCCTAGGTCTCCGTTCCCTGGAATTCTTATTCCTTCGTGTGGGCCTTTATTTCTCCAAGTTTTTATTTCAAAATAATTTTAAACCTTCAGAAAACTCAGAGAGTTCCCCTTGACTCTTCACCCAGCTTTTCTTCCTGTAACCCGATGAGACTGTAGCCCAACTGATAAAACGAGGAAACGAACACTGTCACGATACTATTAACTGATCTGTGAGCCTTGTTTGAATTCTGCCAGTTTTCCCATTTATATGCTTTCTGTGGCCCAGGATCTGATCTAGGATCCCACGCTGCACTGAATGGTCTTGCTCTCCTGGTCTCTCGCAACATGTGCTCATAGCTCTTCAGTTTCTTTCTTCCGCAACCTTGGTAGTTTCAAAGAGCGAGCTTTAGTTTCTGGGTCAGTGCCCCTCAATTTGGGCACGTGTGGTGTTTTCTCATGACTGTATTGAGCTTATGCCACAGGGGAGAGCTGTGCACGTGTCAGTACATCACATCTGGGGGTGTATGATGTCAGTAAGTCTTGTTACCGATGGTATTAACTTTGATTACTTAGTGTTTCTGCACAGCGTTTTTACTCTGTAAAGTAACTCTTTTTTCCTTTGTTATTCAGCATCTCGTGAGGAGATCTTTGCAAATACCCTGTTTCTCAACAAAAATTACCTGAGGCGGAAGGACCATAGTAACACTTGCTGCATTCGGGAGCATCAGTGATTCGGCTTTCAAATACCCTGCTTTTCTCATCGGGGTTGGGACTCTTCCGTGCAAACAAGCGTCACTGTGGAATTGGCTTGATTTTCTATTTTTACTGCTCCGTCTACTTTCAGTAGTGGGGAAGCCACCGTAAGAACTGCCCCTTTCCCTCACTTACTTGTTTATATTCCTGTGTCCCCGTGAGTATTTGTTGTGCGGGTTTCCGTCCGTCACCGTCACTTGCTCACTTTCCTGCTGCAGTCCTTGCAGCCTTGGCCATCAGGAGCTCCTCTGAGTTAGCTTCTGTCTTCTTTCCATGTTTCCTTTAAAAAAATTTTTTTAACATTTATTTATTTTTGAGGCAGAGAGAGACAGAGCATGAACGGGGGAGGGGCAGAGAGAGAGAGGGAGACATGGAATCCGAAGCAGGATCCAGGCTCTGAGCCGTCAGCACAGAGCCCGGCACGGGGCTCGAACTCACGAACCGCGAGATCATGACCTGAGCCGAAGTCGGACGCTTAACCAGCTGAGCCACCCAGGCGCCCCTCCACATTCCCTTTGTTTTCTAGCACGTACGTGCTTTGAATCATCACAAGATATCCCAGGCTCCAGGCTCGTCTTAGTTTTACCTGCAGTGGCTCTCAAGTTCCAAGGGTCCCGGGTTTCTTTTACCAGAAGGTGGTGTTAGAAACCAAGGTCGGGGGCTGAACGTGCTCCTTGCTGCTGGGGTGTTAGTGCTTGGAGGCCCTTGGCGTGCACAGGGCTAGTAAGCACACATGCGTGTGCCAGCACGTCTGCGTGCACACATCTGTTTCTGTGCCTGTTGAGATACACGTATCTCTCTCTGTGTATATTTACACACACACACAACCGTGAGTTTGTGAGTTCTTATCTCTGACTCGGATCCAGTAGGACACGGTTCTTCCTAACCTTCCCCCTTCTCTTACTCGTGACCCTTTTCTCCGGCAGCGAGAAACTTGGCTCCCACTGTCTGCAATATATTTTACTTGTTCACACCGTGTGTACACAAAGAGCAGTGACTCTACCTGGAGGCAGTTTTGTCCCCAGAGGGCCATGTGGCAATGTATAGAGACATTTTCAGTCTTCACAACTCAGGTGGGGGAGTCTAATGGCGTCTAGTGAGTAGGGGACCGCCTGCACGCGCAGGACAGGACAAAGAATGAAACGGACCACAATGCCAGCAGTGCCGATGTTGAGAAACCTTGAATGTCAAGTAGTTTCGGAATGGCCGTTTACCCCTGTGAAAAATAAATTTACTGGGGCGCCTGGGGGACTCCGTTGGTTAAGCTTCTTTCTGACCGTTGGTTTCGGCTCAGGTCATGATCTCACGGTTCATGAGTTTCAGCCACACGTGGGGCTCTGTGTTGACAGTGCAGAGCTTGCTTGGGATTCTCTCTCCCTCCCTCTCCCTCCCTCCCTCCCTCCCTCTCTCTCTCTCTCTCTGCCTTTCCCTGCTCATGTGCATGCTTTCTCTCTCCCTCTCAAAACAAAAACACAAAAAACAAAAAACAAAAAAACATAAAAATGAATATACTAAGTAGCATATAATATTTGTGTAGTTATTTTTTTCTTTAGTCTTACAGCATTTATTCAAAACAGTGTCATCCAGAGTTTACTTGGGTTCGTTCCTTCCCCCTCTTCCTTTAGTATGGTTGTTACTCACTTAGGATACAGTTAGGGTCACGGTTACTGTTTGTACTCAGTTGGGGTTTGACTGATTGAATGTGTGAAACGTCACGGTTCTAAAAGAGCCCAGGGCGCCTGGGTGGCTCAGTCGGTTAAGCGGCCGACTTCAGCTCAGGTCACGATCTCACAGTCTGTGAGTTCGAGCCCCGCGTCGGGCTCTGTGCTGACCGCTTAGAGCCTGGAGCCTGTTTCAGATTCTGTGTCTCCCTCTCTCTCTCTGACCCTCCCCCGTTCATGCTCTGTCTCTCTCTGTCTCAAAAATAAATAAACGTTAAAAATAAAATAAAATAAAAAAATAAAAGAGCAGTACACAAAGATCTGCTCCCAAGGTGGGAATCTGGTTTCACAAGGTCCCCAGATGATTCCAATACTCACCTGTTCAGAACCGATGGTGTAGCTTATGGGCTTTGAAGTCAGACCTGAATTTAAACCCAGTCTCTTACCAGGTATGTAATGTCGGGTAGGTCCCTTTCCACCTCTGAGCCTGTACTTCCAAGGGTTGTGGTGACGATACGAAAACATACATGCAGCGCTCGTCACAATGCCTGCACACGGCACCCAGGCGAGAGCTGATCTCGTTCCTTTGCGTACCCATTTAGCAAGCAGGTTGTGTTGCTGCTGTGTCCTGAGGCCCCAGACTGCTTCCTCATGAGGCCGAATAATGAAGACGCTGTTCGTGCCTTTGAGTAGTTCACCTTCTAGGGAGGTTCTTGGCGGTTTTGCAGAAGGTACGATGGCCATTTCCTACATTGATGTGCGATATAAGAGACTAGGATAGTAATAAATCATGATTTTATGGAAGCTTGTCCCTAGAAAGCCTCACTGGTGCAGACTGTGTGTGCGCTTGTCTGGTGAGCTATCGTGGTAAGAAACAACAGTCTAGAGACACAGGTAGTATGTGTCTCAGACTCTGCCGGATAGAAGACATTCCAGGCTTCTCAGGATGTCTAGATACCAGGCCATTTGAGTGAAGTTGAATTCTCTAGTGAGTGTCTGTAGTCCGATGTTTAGCGTTCTTAGATACCAGGCATTCAAGTGATTTTTTTAATGAGTGCTTTTCAATTTCATTATGTGTACAGATCATCTGGGGATTTAGTTAAAAAGCAGAATCAGGGTCGGTAGATGTGGACGGGGGCCTGGGAATCTGCACTGATACCAAGCTCCCAGCAGATGTAGTTGGCCGTGGGTCCCACGTTGAGTCATGAGAGTTACTGCACGACTTTGAAATTCTATTTTCTGGCTTTCGGTCCTAGTTCTTGTACTTACTAGACAGGCGCCTGTTAGGAGTGCTTAATTTCACTCTGCATGTTGTATGATGTTATTAGCTATCGAACTCAACACATGTAACAATTAACATTTTAAATTAACAATGTGAAGACAAGCCTCCAACAGCTAATTGGTAGAATCGACAGACGAGTGTCATAATTTGGTGTTGCAGCTAAGGATGTCCTTCTTCCATTTGATCTACATTTTATCTGTGAGACTTACCCCTTCCCCGCCCCCATTGTGACAGCCACTGACACGGATACCTAAATAAGCGAAAATTAGCACCAGAGTTTTGTTTTGTTTTGTTTTGTTTTTAAGTAAGCTCTACACCCAACGTGGGGCTTGAACTCACGACCTGACAGCAAGAATTGCCCGCTCTACTGACTGAGCCGTCCAGGTGCCCCAGGACCAGAAGTTTTAAAAAATATATACGTATGTTAACACTGCTCTCGCTATATTCATGTATAAATGATAAATAAAAAATGTTTTAGTGGAACAGTTTTTGAACTACCAATAAATGAAAGAGAATAATGCATTATTTACATTATCCTGTCAAATTTTCTGATTTGTTTTTTCTTAATTAGTTTTTTGGTATAGAAGTACATTTCTGTAATTTATATTGTAAATCGAGGGTATGTGCTCAAGGGCACTTTACCCATAAAGGGTGGAAGAAGAAAGTTTAGATTTCACTGCTATGGAGCAGAGAAAAAATGGCTTTCTTTTGAAAAAACATTGAGGGCAGATGTTCATGGTTTGCCACTCGGACTAAACGAAGCTCTCCTTAGGGTGTTTGCTGGGTATCTGACACGGAGAGACTGTGATTCCCTTGATGTAGTGTAGCTGGAATTGGGGGCCCTTCACTTGGAAGTAAATGTTTGTGGTGACACAGCGTCCCTCCCCTCCCCGAAGCAGAGGGCAAGGGACCCTAGAATTGAGGTGACCGGCTAGTCTGTTACATTAACTAAATGGAGTTGACCTAGTCCCGGTTCATGAGGGTTCTAAGGGTCTTCGGAAGAAAGCAGTTGTTATAGGTGAGTGTACATGGATTAGCCTGCCTGCTTGGGGCCCCGCTTTTCTCGGTCTTTGAGCCCGAGTGCCCAGACTTTGCGCTCCGTGGCACCTGTGACACTCTTAAAATTGGCGGAGGATCTCAAGGAACTTCTGTTTATATGAGTTACAGCCATCAGTCGTTAAGCACAGCAGGAATTAAAACAGAATTTTAAAATATTCATTAATTCATTAAAAAGATAAAACTGTTGCATGTTAACATAAATAACATATTTCATGAAAAATAACTGTATTTCCCAAAAGAAAAATTAGAAGAGTGGCATTATTGTACATTGTTTACAAATCTCTTTAATGTCTGGTTCCCTAGAAGACAGTGGATTTTTCTCTCTGCTTTACACTCATTCCATTCCCTCTGTCACAATATGGCGCATCGTGTAGCCTCCGGAAAACTCTGTTGGACACTCACGACCCATGAAGAGGGGACCGACATCACGTAGATCTGACCTTGCTGGCACCCTGGAGGGGCCTGTGGGAACCCAGGGTTTCCCTTCATCCTGGGCTAAGGAGGGAGTTGCTGTGGCTGTTTGTGGCCAGCACAGGGCCAGGGGCTGGGTCTGCCTCTCTGGAGAGGCTCGGCGGGGAGCTTGGCGGGGGCTCGGCTAGGGGTGCCTTCTGGGTGCCCCGTGTCCCGTTTCGGTCTCCCGGGCCGTTACAGGTCTCAGATCAAGTTTCGTGGAGCTCTGATAGCCCACAAGCCACCTGGGTGTGTATCTGCTGAGTCCAGTAAACTCTTCTGGACGAACCTATTCCAGGTTCACTGAGAAATCAATTAAATGGATAGAATTTGCTCAGTTTCTAGTTTTTCTCTTATAAATTATTCGTATCTGTTCTTTTTGTTAGTCAACATTAGCTGGAAAGACAAATGAAAGTTTTATTATTAATGCAAGACCTTGAAATGATCATCATACAAAATTGATACACTTGTTTTTTGTTGTGATATATAGGCCCTTGGTTGAGTTTTGTTAAATATATATATATATATATATATATATATACACGGTATATATATATACACGGTAATATCTTCTGCAATGAAATTACTCCTAATATGTTGCAGAATTAAATATATCCCGTTTTATGCCACGTCACGTGGAGTCCGCCTGGTATTTCATAGAGTACTGTGATGTTCTGGTGTTCTGCCCAGTGAAGAGGTTTGAAAACCCTGCAGAGGGCGACCGGGGAGGCGATGTTTAGGCCCGAGCTGCTGCGTGTGATGGAGCACCCGGAGCCCCCGCCATCGCGGCCGTGGGGACACGGGGCAGAGACTCCGCGATCCCTCCCCGGCCCGCTGATGGGGCTGACACTCAGGCTCCTCCCGTGTCTCTCCTCCATGGTTTCCTGATGCTGATGGCAGACGGGGCGGGGGCAGGGACCCTGAGTATTGGGTGCCGGGAGACGGGGAGCCCAGCGGCGGGGACAGCTGCCACAGCTGACCGTTAACACTTGTTTCGTTGACTGACGATTCAGGCCCCGGCCCGTTCAGGAAATGTGTGCGGACCTACCGTGGGCTTTAGAATCACGTCGAATAAATCGACACACTAAAGCTGGTGTTTTGAGGAAGCTGCACCGACTGTGAGAAGACCCAGTTTGCATCTCCCTGGTAAATAAAACCTGCCTTTCTTCCTCCGGGAGGATTAACTAGCCAGGAGGCTGCTCTTTGAAGCTGCTGGACTTGCACAGGCCCGGCCGGCAGCCCAGAGGTGGAGGAAGCCGGTGTACTTTGATGTCAGAGCTGATTTCAGACCATCTTAGGTTGCGTTTTCTTTGAAGCACCGTGATTCTAGGCGACCTCTGCGCACGTAGGGCCAATCAGTTGACCTAGAAAAGCCTAGAAAGAAAAGGCCTTTGCCGAAAGGGAGTTGAAAATAGCTACAGGTTGAAATATCATGTTTACTTAAAGAGTTCTGAGAGAGATTATTTGGAGTTAATCTAGTTTCCCTAAAAGCACGAGATTAGTTGTTCAGAATGATTTCTTGTGGGAGGTTACGATTGGTTGTGGTGCGTCCCTTGGAATTCTCTGGGCTCCGGCAGATCCGACTTGCAGATATTTCTGGGAGGGGCCTGTTTAGGGTTGGGTGCACAACTGCATAAACACGGAGTGTTTTATTTTTAAATTTTTTTTTTCAACGTTTATTTATTTTTGGGACAGAGAGAGACAGAGCATGAACGGGGGAGGGGCAGAGAGAGAGGGAGACACAGAATCGGAAACAGGCTCCAGGCTCCGAGCCATCAGCCCAGAGCCCGACGCGGGGCTCGAAACCACGGACCGCGAGATCGTGACCTGGCTGAAGTCGGACGCTTAACCGACTGTGCCACCCAGGCGCCCCTTACACGGAGTGTTTTAAATAAAGGGTTTTGAGTCGGAAAAAATAAACACAGAGGCTGAAGGTTCAGTTCAGAGATACGGAGTTACCAGGTTTCTTTTCCCTGATGTCAAGTTAATGGGAAATTGGAAACCGAGAGCTGGTTTGTGTTACCTTCCTACACCTTAAAACGTTGCTTGTCAGGACAGGCACATTTTTAAAATACTTGTTTGAATACCCGAATTATAAGCCTTATTTTCCTGCCAGCTTGTCACCCTTCTGAATGGTTGTTCTGATAACACAGCATCTGGACACTTCTCAACCAGTCGGGATTAAAAGAAGCTGGTCAAAGTGTTTTCTTCTCCCTTTGCTCTTACGTCCACAGGCCCGGGTACTTTCTGGTTTCAGGCATGATAGTTTCTTTAAGTATTTATAAATATCACACTGCTTTTTTTAAAAAAAAACTTTAGGGGCGCCTGGGTGGCTCAGTCGGTTGAGTGTCCGACTTTAGCTCAGGTCATGATCTCACCACTTGTGGGTTCAAGCCCCGTGTCGGGCTCTGTGCTCAGAGCCTGGAGCCTGCTTCAGATTCTGTGTCTCCCTCTCTCTCTGTCCCTCCCCTGCTCATGCTCTGTCTCTCTCTGTCTCAAAAAAATAAATTAATTAATTAATAAAAACATTTTAAAAATTTAAAAAACAAAAACAAAAAAACTTTAATCGTTTTTTTAAAATTTATTTAAACTAAAAACAACAACTACGTTTCTCCTACCCTCTACTCCCTCTCCCCACCCCGCCACCCCTGGCCCCTACCAATCTATTCTGTGTACCTTTGAGCTTGGGGTGTCTGTTTTAGATTCTACAATAAGAGAGATCATACGGTGTTTCTGTTTCTCTGTCTGACTTATTTCAGTTAGCATAACGCCCTCACAGCCCATCCATGTTGTTGCAGATCACAAGGTTTCATACTTTTTTATGGCTGAGTAATATTCCATATTACATGTATAGACACACACACACACACACACACGCGCGCGCGCACGCCAGATCTCTATCCAGTCGTCTGTCAGTGGACACGTGGGCGGTCGTAAATAGTGCTACAGTGAACACGGGGGGTGCAGATATCTTTTCAAGTTAGCCTTCTCATTTTCTTCAGATGAGTACCCAGAAGTGGGATTGCTGGGTCGTAGGGTAGTTCTGTTGTTAACTTTCTGAGGACCCTCCACACTGTTTTCCAGAGCGGCCGCGCCCGTGTGCATTCCCACCAATGGTGCACGGGGGGTCCCCTTTCTCCGCAGCCTCGCCAGCACCTGTTGTTTCCCGGGTTGTTGATCTTGGCCATCCTGGCGGGCGTGAGGTGGTATCTATCTCATCATGGCTTTGATTGGCATCTCCCTCGTGATGAGTGACGTTGAGCATCTTTTCGTGTGTCTGTTGCCATCTGTGTGTCCTTTGTGGAAACATGGCTATTCGGCTTGTCTGCCCATTTTATTTTATTTTATTATTCTTTTTTAATTTTTTTCAACGTTTATTTAGGGGACAGAGAGAGACAGAGCATGAACGGGGGAGGGGCAGAGAGAGAGGGAGACACAGAATCGGAAACAGGCTCCAGGCTCTGAGCCATCAGCCCAGAGCCCGACGCGGGGCTCGAACTCACGGACCGCGAGATCGTGACCTGGCCGAAGTCGGACGCTTAACCGACTGCGCCACCCAGGCGCCCCTGTCTGCCCATTTTAAAACCACATTTTTTTTTCTGTTGAATTGTGTGCATTCTTTCCATATTTTGAATATTAGGCCCTTAGCAGATGCATGGTTTGCAAATATCTTCTCCCACTCAGTAGGCTGCCTTTTCGTTTTGTGGATGGTTCCCTTTGCTTTATTACTTAAAAACACCACATTGCTCTTGTGTTTAATGTTTTCATGCTCAAAATAATGATGTCTCTGAGGATGAAAACAGAGCATTTTCCTAACTTAGCAGGTGGGAGTGGGGCTCAGAGGTCACAGTAGGGGAGGAGTGACCCTGCTCTGGCCCTTCTTCAGCCACTGCTCCTGCTTCCGCGGGGACTCTCCGGGGGGCTGGGCTGCTTGGGCTTTGAAAGGTCGGTTATGGAACTCACAGCTGTGGGAGGGGAGGGTCAGCAAAGTGGGTCCGAGTGGGTCTGGTCTGCCTGAGGGTCAGCAGCAAGCCGGCTTTTCATACCCGTCGTTTCGTTCGAGACCATCCCCAGTAAAGGCTCAGCTTTCTGGACCGACCCCAGGCAGCGACCCGCTGCGAAGAGACGCGTGCGCAGCGGAGGGAGGCCGCCGGCAGTGTCTGCTTTAGGGTGAGCCTCACACGTGACGTGCCGGCCGCAACGTCGTGTGAGCGAGACGGAGCCATTGTCTCCGTGGACGTGCACCGTATGCACACGTGTGTGGAACACACCGTCTTCTCAAGAGTACACGGTGTCTTTCTTGAGAGACAGAGCGGGGGAGGGGCAGAGAGCGAGGGAGACACCGAATCCGAAGCAGCTCCAGGCTCCGAGCTGTCAGCACAGAGCCCGATGCGGGGCTGGAACCCACGAACCGTGAGATCGTGACCTGAGCCGAAGTCAGCCAGCTGAGCCACCCAGGCTCCCCTAAAAAGGTTTTTCTTAATGTTGCCAGCGTTACCTCAGCAATATGTAATATTCAAAGGAAGACAGTTTTCACTGTTGACAATCTTGAAAAAAAATTCTTAACCTCTATTTTGCTGTTTCAGAGCAGAAACCTTAAGGAACAAACTATTGAGAAGTTTTGTACCTGCGAATCTAAATCATTTTGAAATCAGTCATAACTGAGAGCTGTGCGTTTTGAGTTCTTTTGTTGAGAAGTACTCTTTTTTTTTTTTTTAATGTCTATTTTTGAGAGAGAGAGAGAGAGAGAGAGAGAGAGAGAGAGAGCTCAAGCAGGGGAGGGGCAGAGAGAGAGAGAGAAAGGGAGACACAGAATCCGAAGCAGGCTCTAGGCTCTGAGCTGTCAGCGCTTGACTCGTGAACTCCGAGATCATGACCTGAGCCGAAGTCGGGCGCTTAACCGACTGAACCACCCAGGTCCCCTGTTGGCAAATCTTCTTAAATATTAAATATCAGCTGGAAAACCGAAGTAAATGATGAATAGTGTATTATTACTAAAAGAGATTTCCTTTAGTATGTAGAAGATTACAATCTGCAGACTTTTACCATTTTTAACTGATTATAGCTTCCTTATAAGGAACTGCCCATCATTGTTAAACAGGCTCATTTATTCAGCCTATGTAATTGTCCACTTCGTTCTTCGTGACCGACTTTTTGTTACATTTTGCACTGGAGACACAATCAGAAGCGAGTGGAACACACATCTCTTACTGTTTATCACCTGTTCATTTAACAGATAATTCTTGAACACCAGCCGTGCACCTGGCGCTGTTCTGCAGGCTGGGGTCGTGGTCCGTGGAGGAAGAAGCAGTCAGTAAATAACGGGTGCTTAAGCTAATTCCAGAGAGGGATCAGTGCTTCACAGATGGGGAGGGCTAATCTGTTAGATCTTTTAGGCTGCTCTGCGTTATAGAAGATGCTAGTACGACTAATCACACACATAAATATGATAAATGCTGAGCAGGAAAAGTAGAGTCCTGTGAGACTATGTCAGTGAGGAGGTGGGGACTAGTCCACTCCAGGGAGACGGGAGAGATTCCTGGGGGAGGTCACATTTGAGCTCGGATTCGAATGTTGGCTAGGTGTGCTGGTCTCCAGGGGCCGCCATATCAAGGCCACAGACCAGGTGGCGTAAACAATACAGAATTATTGCCTTACAGTCTGGAGACTGTAAGTCTGGGATGAGGGCACTCTCTTCCAGCTTCTAGTGATTTGCTGGCAGTCCTTAGGGTTTCTGGCTTGTACACTCGTCATCCTGTCTCCACCTTCATCCTTACACGGGCATTCTCCCTGTGCGTGTTCTGTGTCCAAGCTTCCCCTTTTATGAGGATACCAGTCGTATGACCTCATCCTGAGAAATTACTCTGTATTGGCCCTGTTTCCAAATGAAGTCACATTCTGGGGTGTTGCAGGCTAGGGCTTCAGTATATACATTTGGGGGACACGGTTTAAACCACAACACCAGGAGTTTGCAGAATGAAGAGGGAGGGGAAACCTCTTTGTCAGGAAGGAAGGACAGCACGTGAGGGTCTTGTGTTGGAAAGAAGCGTGGCTCACTTAAGGACGGACTGGGGAGCACATGCAGTGAGGTGGCCCCAGAACATTCTGAAGGTGGGACAGGTATGGAGGCCACGTGGGCCCGGAGCATGGCCTGAAGGAAAATTTCCAGGTGGCAACATCCAGTAGACAGAAGTTTGTGCGTGTCGATCAGGAGAGAGGCCGAGGCTCCGGAGAAGGACCCGGGCTCGGGGCGTTCGGGGTCAGACTTGGCTAAACTCACTCAGGAACAGTGTCTCCGACGGGAGGGCTGGGATGGCACGTGAGGCTGGCCTGTGTGAGGAAGGTGTCGGAACAAGAAGCCCACGAAATGGCAGAGAGCGACATGAGGTAGAAACATGTGGTTGCAGGGGCGTCTGACGCTTGGTTTTGGCTCAGGTCACGATCTCATGGTTTGTGGGTTCGAGCCGCACATCGGGCTCTCTGCCGACAGCGCGGATCCTGCTTGTGATTCTCTCTCTCTCTCTCTCTCTCTCTCTCTCTCTCTCTCTCAAATAAATACTTAAACTTAAAAAAAAAGAAATACCTGGATGGAACGCTGCTCAGAAAACCGAGTTCGAGGCGTGCCGGGAAGGAGGGACTGGCCGGTGGGGTCAGATGCCAGGCGGAGGTCGAGTCGGGCAGCTGAGAAGAGATCTGAGGTCAAAGACCCGCCCGTGTAGGAGGTGAGAGTGGAAACCAGGCTTTTGTGTGTTGGGGACGGAAGAGAAGATGGCGAGGCGGAAGGAGTACAAGCGAGTGTGTGTGTAAAGTGCACATTTGCACACCTGCACAGAGAAATATTGCGGCCTGCGGGCGGGGGCGGGGGGGGCGGGGCACGGACCCGCGAGGCCAGACGGTGCTGTGGGAAGGCGAGCAGATGGGCGGTGCTGGGAGGTGGAGACACGGAACAGAGGCGGTCTTCGCTTCCCGCTTCCCCGGGTGGAGACATCGGGAGAACGGACGACACTCTCACCCTCCCGCCGGCGGGTTGGCAGCCGGGCCGAGGCGCCGGTGCCACGGGTCCCGCTGACCGCAGGCCCCGAACCGGAGCAGGAAACGTGGGCCCCGGCGGCGCGCCCGGGACGCGGACGGGAGCGCGCAGCGAGCGGGGGCGCGCGGTCGTGCGGCTGGGGCGCGCGTTCCCGCGTGTGGTCAGCCGCGGCTGTTGTCGGCGGGGCAAACACGGGTAACAAGCGCGCTCGCGTAGTGGACTTGGCCTGAGTCCAGTGAGGGGGGTTCCAGGAGAGAACAAATGTTCGCAGCCAAGTGCGTTCGCAAGCGGACAGTCTGGACGTGCCATTCTCTCTCTAGCAGATTCAGACGTTACGTTATTGGAACACCACCTGAGTGTGCGTGCTGCGGGTTTCCAGGGCTTGGCACTTGCTACAGGCTCCGATTACTGTGACTTGATTACTGTAAATGCTCTCGGGGAACAGATGCAGGAAGGTGTGCGTGTGGCTGTGGAACGCTCCGACGGGGCATGGAATCCGATCTACAGAGTCAGTTAGCAAAGCAAGGTCGACCTTACCGGCAAGGCCACAACCAGGGCAAGCAGACAAAATAATTTCACTGTTAAAAAAGGAAACGGATGTGGAATTTAAGAAACAAAACAAGTGAACAACAACAACAAAAAAAGGTAATCCAAGAAACTGTCTTTTGTTCTGTTTATTTTTGAGAGAGAGAGCACACGAGCAGGGGAGAGGCAGGGAGAGAGGGAGACACAGAATCCGAAGCAGGCTCCAGACTCCAGACTCCGAGCTGTCAGCACAGAGCCCGACGCGGGCTCGAACTCACAGACCAGGAGATCATGACCTGAGCCGAAGTCGGACACTTAACCGACTGAGCCACCCAGGCGCCCCAGAAACAGACTCTTAACTATAGAGAACACACTGCTGGTCACCACAGGGGAGGGGGTGGGGGGACGGGAGTGAAGGCGTGCACCTGTTGTGAGGAGCACGGGTTGACGTGTGGACGTGTTGGATCACTGTGTGGTACGTCCAAAACTAGTATTACACCGTATGTCAGCTACCTGACATTTTAAGAAAACAAAAAAGAAAACGGGTTTAAATGAAGCAACATGTACCCAAATGCCCAACTTAGAGATTACACCATGTGTGCAAAATGAAGGGAATGTTTCTATATCTGGATCATTTGTCATGAAACAAAGGTCAAGACCGTCACGGTTTTGTGTATTTTGAAATTTTCATTAAAAAAAAATGACTTGAAAAAATGGGCACCTGGGTGGCTCACGAGGTCAGTTAAGCTCAGGTCATGATCTCACGGTTTGTGAGCTGACAGCTCAAGCCTGGAGCCTGCTTCTGCTTCTGTGTTTCCCCTCTCTCTGCCCCTCCCCCACTGGCACTCCGGATTGTGACGGGCCAGGCGTTTTATGGTTGGAGACGGCCGACCACGGAGGAGCCTGAGGGAGCGCGGTCCAGTTGAAGGCCAGGGGAAGCACTTCGGGGAAATTGTGAAAGGGTTAATGATGAGCCTTCACAGAGTGAGTCCCCTTGGCTTATATTATTATTTTAAAAGTAAGTGATCATTTTTAAATACTGAAATACACACTCTTGCCATTTTTCTCAGTCTGTTACTATCCCTTTTTGAAAGGTTGCTGGGACTACATGAGCACCAGCAGTAGCCCTCATTCTGACTCCTTAGACCAAGATGGAGGAAATCATGTACAGTTCGCCTCTTTAAAAGAGCACGACTGATGGAGACAAACAGATAAATAGAACAGAATACAGAGTCCAGAAATAGATCCACACACATATATGGCCAGCTGATCTTTCAACAAAAGCACCAGAGTCATTCCATGGAGAAAGATCAGTCTTTTCAACCTCTTGCGATGCTGGACTAAGTGGATCTCTTGGGGGGTGGGGGGTGGGTTGGACAACCCTTGACCTCTGCCTCACAGCAAATACCAACGTTTTTTGAAAGTAGATCGTAGACCTAAATGTTACAAAACCTAAAACCAAAACTTACAGAACGAAACATAGTCTTTGTGAACTTAGAGTAGGCAGAGATTTTTGTCTTAAGTCCATTCAAGCTTCTGTAACAAAGCAGGGCAGATTGGGGTGGCTTATCAACAGATTTTCTCACCGTCCTGGAAGCTGGAAGACCAAGGTCAGGGTGCAGGTGGGGTCGAGCTGTCTTCTGGTGATGAAATTTTCATTGTGTCCTTATGTGGCAGAAGGGACCAGTGTTCTCCCTGGGCTCGCTTGTGTAAGGGCATTGATCCCATTCACGACGGCCTTGTCCACATGACCTGATCACCTCCTAAGGGCCCACCTCCTGGTATCATTACATTAGGATTTAACATGAATTTGGGGGGAGCGGACACAAACATTCAGACCATAACAACTTCCTAGGACAAAGAAAACCACTATTCATATGATTAAAAAAAAAGTTTTGATAATTTGGACTTAAGACTGTATACGTTTCTGCCTTCAAAAGTTATTATTTAAAAAATGAAAAAAACAGGGCATAAAGTGAGGCAACGTCTGCTTGTATCTAGAATATTTAAAGAACGTTAATAATACAATAATAAGACAATTTAAAAAAAATGGGCAGACTTGAAAAGACACTTCAGTTATTTAAAGTTCACAATGAGGGGGAGCCTGGCTAGCTCAGTTTGTGTAGCGTGTGACTCTTGATTTTATGGGTTGTAAGTTCGAGCCCCACGTTGGGTGTGGAGATTACTTAAAAATGAAATCTAAAAAATAAAATAAAATTCACAGCAAGATATAGGCTCCAGAATGGCTGACGTTAAAAAGACTGGAGAGAAAGCAGAACAGGGGGGACATTTTTGATGGGAGAGTACACACAGCATAACCACTTGCAAAATAGGCAGTTCCTTAGTAAACACACGTGGTTCCATCCCTACACATTTACCCAAAAGAGGTGAAAATGTGTGTCCACAGAAAGACTTGTTTATGAATGTTGCTACCAGCGTTATTTGTGAGAGACAAAAGCTGGCAACAATGGAAATGTCTGTCAGGAGGAGAATGAACACATTGTGAGTAGTCGTGCAGCACAGCCCTCCTCAGCAGTGACAGTTAAGTGTGGACAGATCTCCAGATGTCTATTGAATGAAGGAGACTCAGCACAGAGGATGTTTTCTATGGATCCATTTGCCAAGTTCTAGAACAGGGAAGAGTAATCTGTGAATGAAGGAATTACATCAGTGGCTGCCTGGAGTGGAATAGAGTCGGGGGATTGGCTATAAAGGGTGTAAGAAATAATAGTCTGTAGCCTGATCGTGATAGTAGTTACGAAGGCATGTCCACCCGTTTGTCAGAACCCATTGAACTTTATGCTTGAAATTTATACATTTTATTGAGTGTAAACTATACTTCAATAAAGTTGTTTAGAACTAAGAACATGAAATTGTGTTTTAAATAATTAAACTATTGGTAGCGTCTAGTTTTATGTATTTGTTAAGAAGAATTTGGTTAAATTTATGAGGAGTCGTCCTGTATTTCTAGGGTGTTGTATTAAACCTTCAAGGAGGCAGTTCACTGAATAGTTTAACTTCGCACCTGATAGTTCTGGTGAGACACAGAAATTGAGGGCTGCCCCGTTCTCTCCGGGAAACACTTCCCAACATTTGCGGCCTTCGCTTTCAGCAGACTGGTTTCTGTATTTAACACATGGACCAGTTTTATTATTACATTACTTTTCTGTGTTTTCAGAGGCTGAAGTACTTGGTGTCTTAAACTACATGCACATGCCTTAAAAAACATGAATGTGCTCATTTTGGATTTACGTTCTAGAAAGTATTTCCTGTTTCATCTGAGTCCCGAGAGCAAACCTTCCCTGTGTGTCTTCACTCCACGGTGCACGGTTACTGTCATGTTTCTCTTCTGCTTTGTGTCTGGATGTCTTGCACATGGATTGTTGACATCTGATTTTCACTAGCCTAGTACTTTGGGGAAGAAACATAAGCTTTCTTATTAAATGGTCTTTCTTGTAAAGTCCTGCTCACTTTCTTGGGGGTTGGTTATCGCTTAGGGTTCATGGAGGAAATTTAACTGCAGGGATATCAGCATTGTTTTGAATGGAGAAAGTCTTCAGTAGTTGATGTATTAAAAGTTTAAGCTGGTATTAAAATGTCTTTTTTGGAGGTTCTAAGGGGCATTATTTTTATGTATTTATTATTTTAGAGAGAGAGGGCGAGTGGGGGAGAGGGGCAGAGGGAAAGAGAATCCCAAGCAGGCTGCATGCTTTCAGCACAGAGCCTGATGCAGGGCTCGATCCCACAGCCCTGGGATCATGACCTGAGCTGAAATCAAGAGTCAGACACTCAACAGACTGAGCCCCCAGGAGGGATATTATTTTTAAAAGACCGAGCTCACAGGGCAGTTGAGGGAGGGACACCATTACTGAAGTATCAACTTTGTGTTTATGTGGCATAGATTGTTCTTGAAAGAGGAAAAGTGATTTTGTTGACAAACAAATGCAAATTATTAGCTAGTTTATAGTTCTTTTTTTTTTTTTTTTAATGTTTATTTTTGAGGGGGAGCAGGGGAGGGGCAGAGAGAGAGGGAGACACAGAATCCGAAACAAGCTCCAGGCTCCGAGCTGTCGGCACAGAGCCCGACACGGGGCTCAAACCCACAAACCGTGAGACCGTGACCTGAGCTGAAGTCAAGAGTCAGATGCTTAACTGACTGAGCCACCCAGGTGCCCCAGAAATTATGTTTAATACAGTCTTTCCACGTCATTGTGCTGTCTCCTGAAATTTTCAACCTGTTGATTTAGGGAGAAAAATCAAGAAAACAGAGTCTCAGATTCTAACGGCCAGAGGATATTTAAAACAGTTTTAAAAGTTCCTTGTTTTCTTTCAGTATCTGCCTGAGAAAATCAGACCGTGTCTTCTTAGCTGATGAATTATCATCTGTGATTTCTGCATTGTGGGCATTCAGTCCAATTTCTATGTTGATCAAATTTTCAGTGATAAAATCTCCATTTTACTTATGTCCTCATCACAAAGGGTGAGGGCCTTATTTTATATTATCTGGTTTAAAGGAGTAAGATGATTTAACTAGAGCAAGAATACATTTAATGTAGGTACTACATAGAGCTTGTCTGTTGCCTTAGTTCAGTTTTTCACACCTGAAAGGTTTCTGACTTGAAGAGTTCGGATAATTTTACTATGAAGTTTCATAACAAGTACAATATATGCTGTCTCATTAGGTAAATTGGTAAGACTAAAGCAAGTAAAATCTAGGCAGTGTGGTTCCTAAGACCCCAACAGGGCCCACGTGTTAGATAGCGTACGTCACCTTGC
The DNA here is from genome assembly GCF_016509475.1 of Prionailurus bengalensis. Lineage (NCBI taxonomy): Eukaryota > Metazoa > Chordata > Mammalia > Carnivora > Felidae > Prionailurus > Prionailurus bengalensis. The sequence goes on from NC_057360.1 coordinate 116,058, forward strand.
AAACGCTAACCCGCAGGGTGGACACAGACTCCACAGTGGTTGGGTCTGGACTCTGGGCTCACGTGCCTGCGTTTAAAAGTCGATTCTAGGGCGCCTGGGTGGCGCAGTCGGTTGAGCGTCCGACTTCAGCCAGGTCACGATCTCGCGGTCCGTGAGTTCGAGCCCCGCGTCAGGCTCTGGGCTGATGGCTCGGAGCCTGGAGCCTGTTTCCGATTCTGTGTCTCCCTCTCTCTCTCTGCCCCTCCCCCGTTCATGCTCTGTCTCTCTCTGTCCCAAAAATAAATAAAAAAATAAAAAACGTTGAAAAAAAAAAAAAATTTAAAAAAAAAAAAAAAATAAAAGTCGATTCTAAAAAAAAATAAAAATAAAAGTAAAAAATAAATTAAAAAAAAGTCGATTCTGCTGCGTTGTCATTGTGCACCTGGGGGATGAGTTTTCTAAACTTCTTCTCGCGTTCGTGACATGAAGGTAATCATGGGACTTCTTCCGGGAAGCGTGAGGAGTAAACAAGGCCCTATTTATTGAACCGTTACTGACGTCATCCATACACGGTCACATGATGCGGGTCGTTTGGCTGTGCACGTGAGTAGATGAGACATAAAGAGAAAGTCTGGTTGGAGAGTTGTCTTCACTTCCGCCAGACCCTTCATGTGTTGTCTTTCTTGGTTTCTGTTTTCTTTCTTCTGTTGGAGACCCTACTGAGTAATGAACTAACCGGAACATGGAAAGTGGTGTCCTTCACCAGGTTTGCAAACTGGATGGCAGGTAACTGCGTAGTCTGTGTGGAAAACTGAAACTTGACTGTAGTTACACTTCAGATGAAAACAATGACCCAAACGACCCAGAACTTCATGTAAAAAAAATACTGTTTGTTCTAGCAGTTTTAGTTTCCTAGCAAACTTGAGAGGGAGGTACAGAGACCTCCCGTGTGCCCCCACCCCGACCGGGCACAGCCTCCCCGACTGTGGACACCCCTCCCCAGATGGGACAGCGGACGCACCCGCACTGACACATCGTCACCTAGAGGCCACGGTGTACGCTGGGGCCCGTTCTTGGAGTTGGATACGCGCATGTCCGTCATTAGAGTGTCACAGAGTGTTCTCACTGCCCCCCCAAGACCTCTGTGCTTCACCCCCTGCCTCCTCGACCGCTGATCTTTTTACTGTCTCCATCGTGTTTCCTTTTCCAAATGTCCTACGGTTGGAAGTCTACAGTGTGTAGCCTTTCAGCCTGGCTTCTTCGACGCAGTGCCTTCCATGCCTTTTCGTGGCCCGAAAGGTCGTTTCTTTTTAGTGCCAAACAACGTCCCCTTGTCTGCAGGGGCCTCACGTCATTAATCCATCCATCTACTGAAACACGTCTTGGTTCCTTCCAGAAGAGGCTTTTAAGGCAGGGTAATAACTCACTTGAAGAGTTAGATCGGTATGGAAGTAGTGAGCCGTGGTCTCAAGTGGGATCTCACCTGTGATCCGAGCCAAGCTGAAGTTGGGGGTTTTGTCTGGGAATCAGAGCATTCGCTCAAGGGAGGTTTTATATTTGTCTTGTTATGTTTAAAATGGAGAAGGTAGCAGCGTATTTGTGAACGAATGGGAACGACCCAGCAGAGAGGGAGAAGTTCCCGAGGGCCTTCGGCAGCGCTCTGTGCTGGTGAGAGGAAGGTAGCTCGCACGCAAGCGTCCGGTTAGCTTTAGGCATGAGGACAGTTTATCTGTAGAAGCAGGGGGGACGTCAGAGAGCTGACCTGCACGCAGGCGCCGGGGGCGGGGGCCGCGATGTCGCTGCCGATTGCTCGTTATTCCCAGTGAACTAGAAACCGAGGCTGGGGACCCACCGTGAGGGTGGGGGAGGGTTTGTGCGAGGTTTGAAGAGCCCGGGCTCCGGAAGAAAAGAAGGAGATGCCAACAATGACGAGAGACAAAGTAGGTGTCCTTCCTGAGACCGACAGCAGACACTTGCTAACAGACGCCGAGGGCTGTGGGAGAACCGTTCCTCCAGAGCACGGAGCGAGATCACTGAAGGGCAGACGTGAGACCTTCGGAGATCTGCAGACGCCGAGCACGTGTGCTGTCCCGAGATTTGTGCCAAAAGAGCCGCAGAACCATTCGCTTCCGCTGGCAGGAAAGTGAGCCCGGGTGCAAATACCAGAGGCGAGAGTCAACACGGGCCAAGAAATGGGCGCATATCTTGGTCTATTTAAATTAGCGTTCGTGGTAACAAGTAAATATTGAAACGTAACATTGTGCCCTTAAGCGTATCTACTAAGGGAAGAATTTGGAGCACGTGTGTTAACATAACAAGCTGCTTAAGTTCCGGCGCGGTCCTTCCGGGACGAGCGAGGGCAGGCAAGCCCGGTGAGCTCCTCTCCCTTCGGCGGCCTTGGCGGTTGGTCAGTGTGGGGACATCTTAGGTGTGGTGTGACCTTAGCCGCACTGTGTGAAGTTAGAAGGCGCCGGAGACATTTGGCATTACCTTCCCAGTATTCTCAACATTAATCCTCTAAATGTTAGACTCATCAGGTGCCAGAGACGTTCCCAGGCTGGGACGTTTGCTCAGAGGCTGGGGAGGGAGCCGCTCCCGCGCCTCGGAAAACCCGTGTCCGGGCGCCCCGCGGGCCAGACCGCAGTGTGAATAAACATCGAGTTTGTGCTTGAATGCAGCTCTCGTTGTCCTTGTCCCCTCCGCTGTGTGTGTTCAGATCAAGCACAACCTGGCATACGCACTGCTGTGTGTATGGTTCAGGTCCTTCCACGGAAACGGAAGGTCTGCCTCTTTTCTTCCCCTGGTCAGGAAGGGTGAGGCCGGCGGGTGTTGGGCCCCAGCTGGAAAGGGCTCTCATGCCCTTTATTGAGGGTTGCACATCTGTAGAAATCACGTGAAACGTAGAAGGTACAGTGGGGGGGGAGGGGGGGGTTGCAATACGATAGTGAAAGGTAATCTCCAAGACGGAAGTTGCTGAATTTTTAGGTAGAAACTATAGTTTTGTTGGAGCTCCCCAAAAGCCGTGCTTTTGAGAGATCTTCGTAAGAAGTCGTGCCTCACTGAGCCGTTTTGTTCTGAACGTACCGGGTTCGCCGTGTGTGCCCTAGCTTGTAGAGTTTATCAGGTGATGCGTTACCATTCTTGATGTGCAAAAGGCTACAAGTTTCCTTCTTAGACACTTTGTATTGCATTTAGAAAGCGTCGTTTATTTTTGGTTATTCAGGGACTTAGTTGTACCTAATAAAGTGATTCCTAGTTGATTTTATTATTGGAACATTTCACCTCTTTATAATGATATTTTACTAGAAAAACAAAATATACTCATGTTGCGAGTGATGTGTGCTGGTAATGCAAATCAGATTATTTAAGACTCATGTTACTGTTTAGACGAAGATTTAATTGTTAATATATCTAAAATAAAGGAATTAAGTAGCTACCATAAACCCTTTTAGGGATAAGTTGGGGCATAAAAATACAAAAATAAGTTGTATTGGGGCGCCTGGGTGGCTCATCGGTTAAGATCAGACTTCGGCTCAGGTAGTGATCTCACGGTTCGTGAGTTCGAGCCCCGCGTCGGGCTCTGTGCTGACAGCTCGGAGCCTGGAGCCTGCTTCTGATTCTGTGTCTCCCTTTCTCTCTGCCCCTCCCTCGCTCATGCTCTGTCTGTCTCTCCCTGTCAAAAATAAATAAACATTAAAATTTTTTTTAATTAAAAAAAGTTGTATGACAACATATGAAATGTTCTGTTGGGTTAATATTTTATATTGTACAGATAGTTAAATCGTCTAAGAAATATTTTTTCCCTTCGCTGGTAATGCTAAACCAGGCTAGTCTGGGATACATATTACTGATGCTCGGAGTAGAAAGTCTACACCTGTGGTAAAAGAACACGGCATGGTAAATATGTTTACACAGCTGTGTGGTAATGTCACTTATTACGGGGCACACTTACAGAATCTTGTAATGAGCCTCATTTTCATGCAGCCATTAACTCTGGCGTAGCAATGCTAATTAAAGAATAACTTCATGTTTCAAATGCAGACTATATAAACAACATACAGCATCACTTTAGCTATCCACAAGCTCTGACTACATAAATTTGATCATGAGTAGATGTTGGCTGACTCCTGAGGAAATAGAGACTTTCTGTAAGACTATTTATTTACAATTTATGCTTTCATTGCATACTCTGCCTGCTCTTAGGACCAGACTGAGTTTCCATTAAACTTTATTGCATTCACATGGGCTCTTCTGTCATGCTTTAATAAAATTATAAAATTGACTTAATTGGGTCTGTGTGAAAGCTTCCTTTATCATTAATAATTCCATTTATTCCACGAACTTATTAGTTTTGGATAACTTGAATGACTTCATTAAGATTTGCCCTAGAATATGAATATTATTTAAAAATTAAGCACGAGTAAAAGCAAATTTAAAAATGTGCTCATAGGACTTTGTGAATTAAAAAATACATATTTGATTCAAAAGGGTAAATTGTTCCCACTGAATATATATTGCTGTGTTATTATCTGTAAAAATACATCATCTGGAGAATTTAACAGGCAGTGAGTGGTTTCACCCTTTTGTCTAACTATTGAGCTGTTTTGTGCCATGAAACTCCAGAAATACCAAGATGGGAGGCTTATTTTTCGTGCTCGAATATTTTCGTTTCCTTCTATCTGGAGAGAATACCCAGCATCCGTTTGTAATTACTGAAGCCTGCTAGTGAGACTACAGATCTGTTTAGCCTGTACATGGTGGAATCTTTATTATTCCCTCAACTCTTTCAAGAACTCTTTAAAATGGATACTAAGTTATAAGAAGGCCAGGAAAGAGACTCTAGCAGATACACTATGTATCTATTTCCACTCCTGGAAAACCCATTCAGAATGCTTTGGGAGAACTTATTTCTTGCTTGTGTAAACAATTTAACTTCTAAGATGGATGGCGTGAGGTTAGTTATGGAAGGTTTTGACCTCAGTATTTTCCACAGCACTAAGCATGGTGACTGACATATCCCAGGTACCTCTAAATATTTATTGACTTAGTGAATAAATAAGGGTTGATAAAATATTGACTATTCATTGGCACATCATGGAACCTTCTAGCAGAGTGAGAGCCGAGGTGGCCAGAGTGTAAAAGGGTTTGCCTGGTTGGGAAAGAGAGGAGTTTGGAACAGATGACCAGAAGCTAACCAGAAGCGTGTTAGAAACACACATCCCTAAATCACACTCTCCTGGTGAGGAGTAGAAGCCTGTGTTCCAAACGGGCCATCCAGGGATTATGGGATTGGTAGGCCCGTTAGGGAACAGCTGAGGATCAGGAATTCTTTTTTTTTTTTTTTTTAAGTTTGTTTGTTTATTTATTTATTTTGAGAGACAGAGAGAGAGACAGCCCAAGGAGGGGAGGGGCAAGATGGAAAGTGAGGGAGAGAGAATCCCAAGCAGGCTCCACGCTGTCAGCTCAGAGCCCAACGCGGGGCTCGAACTCACGAACTGTGAGATCATGACCTGAGCTGAAACCAAGATTTGGATGCTTAACTGACTGAGCCACCAGGCGCCCTTCTCAAGAATTCTTTCTTGACTGTTTGCTCCCAACCCAAACATCTCCACATCAGAAGTGTTGTGTGATGCCCAGAGAGTTAAATGGATGCCAGTGGGATATCCTAAAGCATTATTTATTTTGAAATCAGCAATCTAATAAATTTAATTTCTCGATACCAAAAATATTTCAATGTAAAATAAATGGAAGCCTTTTCCAAAATCAAAGACCGTTTTCTCGGTGGTAAAGACCTCTGAAGAGTTTTTATTCTTTGACCTTTTCTCTTTGTTTTCTCCTTTTTTTTTTTTTTTTTTGAGAATTCCCGGGGGTTATTACTCTTCTTTTTGTGGTGTTAATACACCACACGTTGCAGATACACTGCGTCTCGATGGCCTCACATTGGTTGGAAACCCTGTTTTCCCTCACAGTATTCCCCTCCTGCAAAAAGGTTCTTGGGCTGCGTTACATCTGAGAATGATGTGGGCTAAACCAGTTTGAGTCGATTCCCTGTTAATTTCAGCTTCCAATCCAAGATGGAGAGATTTTCCTTAGGACTGTGTCTCCAGTGACCCCTTAGGTGTAGAGAAGGAAGAAGTCAGGAGGAGCGGGTCAGGAACTGTGCTTAGTGTTTTACACCCGTCAGCTTGCTCCTGTTCTTAGAACTTGTAACTGTTTCAAGCTCACTATGAATTATACAGGGTGTTGTTCTGTTCGTTCAGCTGGCATAGACATGGCTGGTTTTAATCAAGCGAGTAAAACGTGTATGCCACGGGATTGTGTTAACGCTCTCCCATTAGGATTCGAGATTCCATGGACATATTTGGACACAAGCACGTTTACTTGTGCTTTACCTTGTGAAAGCTATTTATCGAAACCCCGTTCTGTAGTAGGCCCCGCGCCGGTGGACCGGAGAGCTCCGGCCAGCAGGCACAATAGGCCTTGTTTTGGGCACCGTCCTCCACGTGCCAATGACAGAGCGCAAAAGAGAAAACCGAAATGACCCGGCCAGCCTCAAAATCAAGACAAACACCTCAGAGACCGTAAGGTGATCAGCGATGGGAAGTCGTGAGTGGGACTGGAACCGTGAGCTGGCCAGTCTCCCGGCCAGAAGCAGGAAGGTGCTAGACTGCTCCTTGGCTGCTGCGCGGGGGCCAGGCTGGGCCGGGCTCACTGCTCGCAGGAACAAGTGGAAGCAAGAGTCCTCCCCCGCCCCCACTCCCCCCCCCCCCCGCCCCACCGGACGCTGAGTGGTTCTGCCCATGTGTTGGGCCCATGGTGTTGGAAGCTGGGAACCAGGGGAAGAACGTGGGGGTGAACACAGAGTTGAGTGACCAGAGACGAGGCCCATGGTCCGCTGGCTGCACTGTGCCTGACGCCCCCACAGAACTGGAGCCTTACCCGTGCTGTTATCTGCTGCAGAGCAAATACGTGAGCGGTATCAGGCTGGCAGAGGAGATACGTGCAGGCGACCGTGTGAGCACACGTAGGGGGAGGAAGGAAGGAAACAAGGACAACCATGTGAGCACACGCAGGGGGGAGGAAGGAAGGAAGGAAGCCAGGCCAAAACAACAGTCCCTCCCATGAAGCTGGCCCTGCAAAGCTGATGGCCAAAGCTCGCGTTAAGGAGCATGTCCGTCAGCCGCGCTCTCGAGATTGCAAGAGAAGTCTGGGATAGCACCCCCCGCGTGTCTTCCAGAACTGATGCAAGACGGGAGCCAGCGGGTCAGCGGTGCATTCCAGGTGCAAGTGGTAAATACAGGCGCACTCGCGTCTTGGAACTCTGTAGGACTGCGCCAGACCTGAGGGGCAGATCTTACGGCGACGGGGGGAAGAGCCCCCCCTGAGAGGGGAGGCCGTGAACGGACTGGTCATCGGCAGCACGGATGCCAGGAGACGGGGAAGTGATAACCGGGCGGCACTGAGGAGGAAGAACGGTGCGTAGAGTTTGTGCCCTCCTGAGCTGTTACTCCAGGGTGAGAACAAAATTAAGAAAATTTACAGCCTGTAAAATAAGAGTGTTCACCGTCCCCACAACCCCCCAGAGGAGATAGTAAAAAATGGAATCAACAAGAAGAAAGGTTATCCCGCAGAGGATTACGTGGGTGGATTAGGAAATGATACCGGGGTGGATGAAGTCGGTCAGAGCGCAGGACTCCTTCCTGGTCTCTGAAACGTGTGGACAGGATGCGTGCGTCGAATCGCTCCAGCATAAAAGCCCCAGCTCTCGCAGCATGGCACTTGTCCAGAGCAGGTGTGGATGCTCGTCGCCGGGCAGAGAAAGGGGACGAGGCTGTGAGTCGGTCGTCTGGGGAGAGAGGGGAGGAGATTCGGCCGTGCCCAGCTCCGCTGGCGTCCCGCTCCACGGCAGTGGTGAAACTCGGGACTCGCGCTGAGGGTGGTTCGGCCGTGGGGGCTCTTTGGGTTGTTTGGAGCCCTTCTCACGGCGTGCGAGTGCCTCTGTACCAAGAGAAGTGCGATGGCACCTTCTTAGCTGACTTTTTTCCGGGCGGATCCTAGCGATTTGTCTGTTCATTTGTAAATGAGCGCGGTATATACCTTTCTTCAAAAGTTAAGAGTGACTGGCTCAGGAGCTTGTTTCTGGCTTTTCTTTAATTCCGTGTTCCCAAGTTGTGTTTTCTTCTTTCCTCGTGATCGGGTAGTTTGAAAGCCTCCGTCTCTCTGCGTTATTGTAACTTAGGGGTAGAACCAGTTTCCCCGTTGCCCATCAGGTGACCTTAGACTGCCTAGGGTTTAGTATAACCGAAGGGCACGGGCGTCTTCCCCAAACCCAAGGCTGCTGCCGTTTCTCCTGGGGTTGTCCAGAAGGTGTGTCTGCACCAAGGAGCAAAGGGAGGGAGGTGGTTGGCGGGCAGTCCGTGCAGACGCGGCACCGGTAGAGCAAGGGCCGAGGGGGTGTCTGTCCTGCAGGTGGAAGACACTGTCCCCTGAGGACGGCAGGGGCGAGACCTCCCGCAGCCCCCGTGGGTCCCGGATTATAGCGGACGTGATGGGGCTGTGCGGAAACAACCTGGTTGGAATCTCGAGACCACGGTGCCGAGGGCCCTTTGTCGCACCTCTGCGGGGACTCTTAGGTCCACCCAGTGTCACGGAGTTTCCCACTCGCGTTTCTTGTCCAGTAAATTGTGGAAGCCGAGCTGACCGCTCTGTCAGATTACGGCGTGAAAACCGTGGGGTCCCTGCTGCCTCCCTGTGCCGTCCCCCCACTTGCGCTCCTGCTGCCCCCCGAAGCCTGAGCTCCGGCCTGCGGCCTCTCTGCCCGGCCCAGACTTCCCGCCTTCGTACCGTGGCCGCTGGCGCCCCCCACGTTCCTGGTACCGTCTGGGGCGGCCTGCCGTGTTGGCCCAGCCTTTCTTCTGAACTGTGTCCCCAGACTCAAGAGACCGACCGCAGGGGAGCAAAGCCAGGTGCCTAAAGTCCAGTACACTCTTGTCGCACCTGCCTGGTAACTTGAGGGTTCGCCCGAGCGTGTGAGCCAGAAAGACAGCCGAGGCACGGGGACGCGGGTGCGCGAGGACTGATGCGTGCCGGGCGGGGACAAGCCGGATGCAGCCGTGACCTCGGACTCTGACGTCTGCAGGACTCAGCCCGCGCGACTGGATGTTTAAAGCAGGAATGCTGAAAAGTACTGTGCTTCAGACTTGCAACTGTACTTTGAAGTTGCGGAATAAAGTAGAAAGTGGTGATTGGAACTTACTTAGTGCATCGCAGAGATTGATTTCCATGCTGTGAAAAGTGCTGCCCCTCCCCCCCCATCTCCTTGGTAGAAACCGGTATTCTCTTAGAAGGGTTACCTAAGAAAAGGTCAGAACTAAAATATAAAATTGAGCCTAGATCATTTTATAAAATGTTAAAGAACTAAACAGATAACGGATTAAGTTTATTTTTCATGAATAAAACAATGAGCTTTCATATATCATGAAAGCTCTGATATGTGAAATTTCTGATATGTGAAATTTCTGATACATGAAATTTCAACTGGAGGTGTTACTGTCAGACCCCTAGCGTCCAGTGTGAACTTCTAAGTTAGCTTATTGGAAAAGGTAGCTCGTTCACAAAATATTGAAACTACTCCAAGTATATTTAAAACAATTTTTTTTTTAACGTTTATTCATTTTTGAGAGACAGAGACAGAGCATGAGCGGGGAAGGGGCAGAGAGAGAGGGAGACACAGAATCCGAAGCAGGTTCCAGGCTCCGAGCTGTCGGCACAGAGCCCGAGGCGGGGCTCGAACTCACAGACGGCAAGATCATGACCTTGAGCCGAAGTCAGACGCTCGACCGACTGAGCCACCCAGGCAGGGGTCCTTCCAAGTATTTTTTTTTTTTTTTTAATTTTTTTTTTTTTTTCAACGTTTATTTATTTTTGGGACAGAGAGAGACAGAGCATGAACAGGGGAGGGGCAGAGAGAGAGGGAGACACAGAATCGGAAACAGGCTCCAGACTCTGAGCCATCAGCCCAGAGCCTGACGCGGGGCTCGAACTCCCGGACCGCGAGATCGTGACCTGGCTGAAGTCGGACGCTTAACCGACTGCGCCACCCAGGCGCCCCTTCCAAGTATATTTTTTATCTGCTCAGCAATATGATTTTACCCTGGAGGCTTTTTTTTCTCTTTTCCTTTGCTTTTGTTATTTAACCTTTTGTCTTTTTTTTCAACGTTTATTTATTTTTGGGACAGAGAGAGACAGAGCATGAATGGGGGAGGGGCAGAGAGAGAGGGAGACACAGAATCGGAAACAGGCTCCAGGCTCTGAGCCATCAGCCCAGAGCCCGACGCGGGGCTCAAACTCACGAACCACGAGATCATGACCTGGCTGAAGTCGGACGCTTAACTGACTGCGCCACCCAGGCGCCCCTAACCTTTTGTCTTAAAAAAGAAGTCACAGATACTAGCATTAAACAGCAAAAGGGTACATGAGGAATAAAATAGGAATCTGTTACGAGCACTTGTCCTTGAGATAACTTTCATAAACTTGAGATTTATACATACACTCCTGTCCGCTGCTGAGCCAAGTGGGGAGAACGTGTCTTGTTCCTACATTTGTGCTTCATTTTTAAAAAGAGTGAGCTAAGCAACATGCTGGTCAGGTCAAGGTCTGCTTGTATCACCGATGCCACCTCGTGCTCCCCTCAGCCAGGCCAGAGACCCAAAGAAAGTCGTTAAAATCTTCAGACTTTGCCGTGTTTGAAGTTAGTCTCGATCAAAGGCACTAGGACTTGGGTTTTTAACAGGAACTTTTTAAAAAATAGAAGCTGTTGAGGGAGACTTGTGCACGTGCACGTTGAGCTTCTCAAATACAGTGCCGGGACCCCAAAATGCAGGTGTGCTGCTAGGTACAGATTTACTTGCCTTTTGAAATCTGCTACACCAACGGCGTATTAGTTTCATTCTTTGAAGCTGGGATCAGAAGAAAAGTTTTCTTGTGTCCCCGTAAAGTCTGTGCATTATTATTATTTCAGATCCTGGTGTCGTCAGACCAGCTTGAGGGGCTTTGCTGCAGAGACAAGGCGTGAGTGCCAGGACCTCCTGGTTCTGTTTTCTCCCCTCTGCTTCTTCCTCCCTTGCTGTCTTGAGAAGGACAGACACATGCTTGTCACGGAGAATAAGCTCTGTAAGTGCCACCTCCCCCGAGAGAGAATGCTGAGAGAGCTTGTGAAATTTAGTCTTGGACAAGTCAAAAATGCGAGGAACTTAAGATCGTAATAGCAAAGGCTCAGCATCTTTTTCTTTTTCTCTTTTAAGCAATCTCTACACCCAGCACGGGGCTCGAACTCATGACCTCTAGATCAAGAGTCGCACGCACCTCAAGACCAAGCGTTGTCCATGTGCTCCTGGCTTCGTAGGATCTGAGCCCACCGTGCGTCGTTGTCCTGGCCACTGTCTCGGAGCCCCAGTCACCAGATGTCAGTGCCAGCGGTAGCCATCGTTGCAAATATAGCCAGAGATTAGGAAAAGCAGTTACTCTCAAAAGTTAGGCCTCTCTGACCCAACTGAAAAGTACATTTTAGCTTTATGCAAAATGAGGGGTTGTTGTAGAGAGCTGCGACACATTTCCACTTGTTTCTGTGGGGGGTTCTGAGCTTGATCCTTGGTGCTGGGTTGGACTCCTTGCCAGGCCGGCAGGGTGTGGATGGTGTTACTCAGACATTCCACCGGCCCAGGAAGGACAGAGCCCCTGCTCGGCCTCGTATCCCACAGGGGTGGCGACGGGGAGGGGCTGTGTGACTGCTGTGTATGGGAATGCGGCTTGGGGATATGGGGGGGTGGGGTACTGAGGAATTCCTGGTCGTGACAAGCTATCCAGGGAGGTGAGGACTGTCCAGGGACCGAACAAGGCAGACGCCTAACTCAGGAGCGAAGGAAATCACCCCTGGTTTCATTTCCCCAGTTCCCGAATTTTTTCTTTTTCTTTTCATTCTCCTCTGACAGCTGTTTGCAAATCTGAATACTGGGTATTACTAATGACATCGTGAGGGTACTTCTTTTCTGTTTCCTTTTAAGGCCGAGATCCTGTTGTGGTAGCCGGTTGTTAACATAAGTCACAACTCTGGTACAGTAAATAAAGCGTGTCCCTTATTTCGTTGTGGCTGCTTTGCAATCAAAGTGACCGACTGCCTGTCTCTGGTGTTTCTTTGCAGATGCAGTGTTTGAACCCAGGCTTGTCACATGTTTGTCCTGGTAATTTTCCTTGTACCATTAGCTCGTGACTTCTGTTGTCAAGGAATAGAAATGCTTATATCCGCTTTAAGTATTTTCCCCACCACATTTTTGTCAAAAGTTTTGTGGCCTGAGAGCCTGGGACCGCTTTAGAGGGTGGTGGGTTTCGCTTCTGTAAAGATGCTTCAGGTTAAGGCCGCTGGGAGGTTCCTCTGTCTCCCAGTCACCGCACTCCGAGTCTCGCGTGGATGCCTCCGTCACGGCATGCACGTGGCGGCTTGGGGTGGGCATCGAGACACCCGCCTTGTGGCGCCCGCACCTCCTCAGCCCCAGGGCCGCGCTCTTACAGCCCATACGCAGGAGGTCCGTTCTGGGTGACAGCTCAGAAGGGTCCCCCTTCAGGGACAGTAATGGCCAGTAGAGCCTGCTTCCGCTCCACCTGTGAGGTTTGCAACGAAGGATGGCTTGTTCTTCGGGACCCTCGTGGTGGAGCCCCCCAGCCGCGACGGGTTACGTTTCAGTGTTTTCGGGGTGGCTGGCGATTGCCGAGCTTAGGGACATGCGGTATTTGCTGTGTTAAGATACCCTCTGCCTTCCGCTGGCCCTGGTTTCTGATGTATCCCAGTTACAGATGCGTTCTTCCAGCCAGACCTCTGTTTGGAGTCTGACAACACAGCATTTTAAGAGAAGCCTGAGTAAAATATTCTGGTGTATCGCATATCTTGCATTCTGACATGAATAAATATCCTTGCTTTTTCACTTGTTATCCCCTCGTTTCTCAAATCTAGGGCCATCTCACATCTCTGTTTCACAGTTACTACGTTCTGAGGAGTTTCACGATCTGGGACTCTTTGAACTTCTAAATAACTAATGAGCGTGTTTTCCACATACAAAACTACTCCCACTACATTCGTGACATACCAAACGCTAACGATGTCTTCCTTCTTGGGGCTTGGGTAGCGTAAGAGTCTTTTCTTGCCAAAAATAACATTAGCACATATTACAAAATGTAAATAAATAGGACTAGAATGTTTGCTTACTGTCTTCTGTGGAACTTCATTTTACATCAGAGACAGCGATGTGTCGTCACGTCACTTCATCGAAGCCTGGAGCAGTGGTGACAGGTGTTTGTATGCAGGTGACACGTGTTATTTTCCCACAAAGTCTGACTTTTGGAAAATTAACTTGCGTGTATTTTATTTCATGACATAAGGAAAGTACGTGTAACTTTCTCCATAAATATCAGAGGTCTGACTTCGAGAAGATTTCATTTTATCAGTCATAACTCCGCTCTTAGCGTATGCACGGCGCATCCGTTTAGATGCGTTTAAGGTTTGGTACCGGTGCCCCAGTCTTACTCTGATGAGGTTCAGAGTGGGGGTCTTCGTTCTAGGAGCCCATCTCGTAATGGGAGCATCTCCTGTAAAATAAAATCTCTTACTGTGAAATCCTGTGTTGCAAATCAGAAACATTTGCTCTCCAGAGCCCAGGGCCGCACTATGCTTTCCTGTAAATCATCACATGGGACAAGACTGTATTCTTACATGATCTACAGCCTAGTTATTTTGTCACGGCTGAAATGTTCCAGCTTCTTTAGATAGAAACTAGCGCATCTGGGCCTCCTGTCCTGCTCTGACATAACGCATTCTCCCTGCTCTGAGCGGTCGAGGGCTCTCCTGCGGCTCGCGACCAGACAGAATGTTTGCCAGGGTTCCCACCCGAAGCCCGTAACAGACTAACCTCCTGGACTTGGGTTTTACATTGAAGAAGGCGCTGTAACTTTTGGTTAGGTTAAGGAAGGCTCAAATTTTTGTCTATATTGAGTATTGCGTTGTCAGATTTTATTTTCTTTTCTTTTCTTTCTTTTCTTTTTTTTTTTTTTTTTGTCCACAGGAAAATAGGAGGCTACCTTTTCTCTGCAAGTTGCTAATCTCTGTGTGTTTTGCTTTAAAATAGCTTCTGGGGCGCCTGGGTGGCTCATCAGTTAAGCATCTGACTCCTGATTTCCGCCCAGGTCATGATCTCACGGTTTGTGAGTTCGAGTCCCGTGTTGGGCTCTGTGTGGAGCCTGCTTAGTATTCTCTCTCTCCCTCTTTCTGCGCCCCCTCCCCCCATCTCTCAAAATGAATAAACGAACTTAAAAATACAGCTTCTGATCTTCAGTAAAATTTTTAGAAGTGTTTAGATTAATAGGTAAATTTTATTCCTGATGACCAAATTGCTTTCTGGATTATTGGTAAAGTGGATATAGTTTAGTAGTTTTTCATCAAATCAAGCAAAGGATGTAATGAATAAAATCTAAGATTTCCCAGATCCACTCCTTTCCAGGACTCTATTACTATGCTAGCATAAGGTGGCAGTTAGGCAGAAGGTCTGTTGTCTATTAAATTTAATGGCTCACCGTGAGAGAAAACTTTTATTTATGTTCATTGTTTAAGAATATTTGTGCTGGGGCGCCTGGGTGGCGCAGTCGGTTAGGCGTCCGACTTCAGCCAGGTCACGATCTCACGGTCCGTGAGTTCGAGCCCCACGTCAGGCTCTGGGCTGATGGCTCGGAGCCTGGAGCCTGTTTCCGATTCTGTGTCTCCCTCTCTCTCTGCCCCTCCCCCGTTCATGCTCTGTCTCTCTCTGTCCCAAAAATAAATAAACGTTGAAAAAAAAATTTTTTAAAAAGAATATTTGTGCCAATGCCAAGGAAAAGCCTACCCTCAGAAGCCAAACAAAAATAAACTTTTAAAGAACCTCCGAAGATAAGCTTGCGTGCGTATCGTTACTGGAGTGACCTCTGCTGGTTTGGATAAAAGTGTGAAAAGCCAGTCCTGATACTTCCCGTTATTCAGGAGTTTACTACCCAGAATTGACAAGCGGACAGTAGGTCCACACACACAGTTCTACTTAAAATGTGCTGGGTGTTGGCCGTGGTTTCTTTCCCACGACCACAGAGGAAGTGGGCCTTGGGGCCCGTGGAAATCAGCAACAAAGTAGGATGTGTTTACTGAAACCACATTTATTCAGCTTAACAAATGCGATGTAACGAAGTAATGATGCGACAGTGACAAATTGTAAAACACCAGTTTTTTTCCAACAGATATTTGTCAGGACCTTCCTGAGGGGCATAAAAATGATAATATTAGAGTCTGTGGGGTCAAGTGTAGGTTAAGGGGGTAAAAGAGGTGTAAAAACGACTGAGATAAGAAACTAACACGAGCCAAGTGCTGTGAGAGACTTGGCGGAGGAGGCCGGGGCTTCTGGCCTGGGTAATCCGGGAAGGCTTCGTGGAGGCGGAGTCATGTGATGTGATGTCGAGAATAGACGGGACGAGGCCATCGGAAAGCTGGGCAGAGGCTGCTGCGGGGAAGGAAGGGTGGTCACTGAGACGCAAGGGCGGGTGCGGGGCCGCGGACGAGGTGATGGAGCTGAGACGGCACAGCCGGAGAGGAAGGTGCGGCTGCGGCCCCAGGACAGGTGACCGAGGGTGGACGGCGTGGCGGGCTAACGGGGAGATGCGGGGCACTTTGGGGCTCACGTGACTGAGAGGGTAAGCACACGGGAAATGAGACGTCGCTTGGGGTTGAGACATGATTATACAGCAGGCCCCGCCCCTGCGCCTCGCTCTCTGCGGTTTCAGTTACCCGCGCTCAGTCGCAGGCGACGCTCCTACTGACGGCCTGGCCCCTGGCCCCAGGCACCTGGCGCCCTCACCCATCCGCACAGGGAGGAGGGAGGCGGGACGGCGAGGCGTTTGGAGAGGGGGCTGTGTGAGGGCTTATTACTGGGGGTTGTGGCCTCCGCTCCGCCTCATCCTGGTTCCTGCTGTTCACCCCCACCTCGTGCCCCTTCGTAAGGGAGCCTCATCGGGGGCACGTCTGTGCGGCAAGAACAGTACTGGGGTTCCTCCTGTCTGCTGACTGATTCCCACGCCACTGGGGGTCTCAACTGCGCCCCCCGCCGACGAGGGGGGACCAGTGTATTGAGTTTCTTGAGTCTGAGCTGCTGGCAGAACACAGGGCTGACGGGAGCCGTGGGTGTTGCCAAATTTTAGAATAAGAGAATTACGAGGGTGCCCCGAGAAAATGGACTCGGGGGCCCCAGAAGGCAGAGGACATTAGAGTAGTGGAGACAGAGCGAAGAGAAGAGTCTTGCAGGGACTTTAGGAGGTGAAGAAAGTGAATATTGACTGACGTAGGACCATCAGCTTCCATTTCTGAGGGAACGGTTTCTTTAGATGGTGGGTAAGCCTGAGAAGGAGCAAGAAGGGTGGCCCGGCAAGGAGGGCGCAGACGTCCCGCCAAGGAGGGGGCAGATGTCCCGCCAAGGAGGGCGCAGACGTCCCGCCAAGGAGGGGGCAGACGTCCCGCCAAGGAGGGGGCAGACGTCCCGCCAAGGAGGGCACAGACGTCCCGCCAAGGAGGGACAGGGATGGGTTTCTCGGGGTAATTTATGGGATCAACGACTCTAGAACCTTTGTTTGCGTTTCTTGCAGCCGCGACCTCAATGAGGTGGGATTGGCCGCTTTAATAAACTAAATCGAAGTCCTGTTCAGATGATCCAGGAATTTAAAATACCTTTATTTTCTTTTTAATTTTATATTTCTTTTTTGGAGATTTTTCGGTACTACAGTGTTCGGCCTGCCTATGACATGAAGCCCACCGGCCTGTGATTTCGAGATGAGTGTTTTAACATGTTTTCGTTTTCTTGAGTTAATGCTTCTCTCCCTGTTTCTCCCCAAGATGGGTTGTTTTCTGTGTAAATTTAGAAGAGATGAGCATAGAAGTTACCTTCCTACCTTGAGGAGCTCATACACTGTCTTATTTTTTTCCCACGTTTACAATGATTTTATTTTTGAAGTGTTGTTGACATACAGTATGAGTTTCACAGGTACAACGCAGTGACAGTCGTCCAGTGTCTGTGCTATGGTGGCTCAGCACGTGGGTCTCAGACCAGCAGCGTGGACACCCCTTGGGGTAGGTTCTCAGGCTCCAGCCCCCAGCCCAGACCAGACCCACGGTGGGGAAGCAGCGGCCGCCCTCTCGCCAGCCTTCCTGGCTCTGACACAGGCGACTTTGAGGACCGCTGGTCTCATGGCCACGACTTCCTACTTCCCCTGAAACTCCTTTTATCGAGATAAAATCCACATTCCATAAAATTCACCATTTCAAGTGTACGGGTCAGCGGTTTGTGGAGTACGGGAAAGGCCATGCACCATCACCTCTCTTGAACCCCAGGACGTGTTTACCACCAAGAAGAAACTCTGCCCGGTGGTCGTCGCCCCGGCCACTCGCGCACTTTCTGTCCCTGTAGATCGAGAGCCCGGGACGTTTCACAGACATGGAGCCACGTGGCGCGTGACCTTTCGTGTCGGGCCGTCACTTAGCGCTGAGTCTTTTTACGGCCGAGCGACGCTCCCTCGTGTGCGTGCGTCCCGTCCGTGCGCCACTCGACGGGCCCCTGAGCTGTCTGTCCCTCGCTGTTGTGAATGACGCTGCTGCGGACGACCCCAAGCGGGTTTCGTTCCCTTGCTTGTAAAGGTGCCTGTGCTCCATAGGGCCACACAAACACCAAGTCAGGGAAGTGCGGGGTCAGGCGCCTCTGAGCCTTGGCCCTGTTTTGGGCAACCAGTCGGTCCATGAGCCGTGTGGGGCGTGTTTCTGTTGAAAGACCCCTCATCTAACCCACACCGTTGACTCACTGACGTCGGGCTCACACGCAGCGGCCCTGTGTCTGCGTTTCTCCGAAAAGCACAGCGCGCTGCTCTCCGGGGCCGCTTTAGACGGTGGCACTGCTGGGGCCCCCGGGGGTTCCGTCGGCTAAGCGTCCGACGCTCCGTGAGTTCAAGCCCCGCATTGGGCTCCACGCTGAGCACAGAGCCTGCCTGGGATTCTTTCTCTCCCTCTTCCTGCCCCTTCTCTGCTCTATCTCTCAAAATAAATAAACTTAAAAAAAATTTTAAATGGTGACATTGCTAACAAAAAGCCCAGAAACGTGAACAGCGTGGCGCGAAGTAGAGAAAAGGACGCTGGTGACAGTACGCAAGGCGGGCGTCCCCTGTTTGGTTCACCTGGGGACACACATGTTGCGGGACTCTGTGCGTCATCGGAAGTACCATGACAGCACCGCCAGGACCGTATGCGGTTACAAGTCAGCTTGAGAGAGGAGGCGAATTTGCAAATGTGGGACCAGGGACACGGACGACCCGCTGTGCTTGGCACGCTGCTGCTGTCAGTGGTGACTCTGCTTAGTTTGTGTGCCCATGGCGGGACCCTTTCCTTCCTTCCTCCCTCCCCCCTTCTTCCCTCCCTCCCCCCTTCCTCCCTCCCCCTGCCTTCCTCCCTGCCTTCCCCCTTCTCCCTTTCTCCTGTCCCCTCCCTTCCTTCCCCCCTCCATCCTCCCTCCCTTCCCCCTTCCCGCCTCCTCCCTCCCTCCTCCCTTCCCCCCGCCTCCCCCTTCTTCCCTTCCTCCTTCTCCCTCCCTTCCTTCCCCCTCCGTTCCTTCCTCCCCACCTTCCCCCTTCTCCCCCCTTCCTCCCTCCCTTCCCTCCTCCCTTCTTTCCCATTAAGCCGTCTTAATGGATGCGAAATGGTGTGTCATGCTTTTATTTCACACTTCCATACTTATTAGTGATGTGGAGCAACTTCCCACGTGCATGTTAACCACTCATACGTTTTCTTTGGAAAATGCCTATCCCAAAATTGTGACTACTTTTAGATTATATTATTTGCCTTTTTATTGTTGTTACTAAGCTTTTCTACATTGTGGTTACTAGCCTCTCAGATACGTGACTTGCACGTATTTTCCCCTCCTCTGTGGGTTGTCTTCATTTTCTTGATAATGTTCTTTGAGGCATTAAAGTTTCATCATTTTAATGAAGTCCAATTTTATCTGTTTTTTTCTTTGATTACTTGTGCTTTTGGTGTTAATTTCTTTAATTTTGAAAGTGCCGTATTTATATAATTAATCAGTACAGCCTGTTGAGAGCGTCGTTTACACATTTTTAATTGGAGAAGTCTGAAGAAGAGTTGGAGTTCACGTTTCAGTAGGGTTATCACTTGTTTGCCAGTGGATGTAAAGTATTTGTTCGCAGATACCAGATATTTAAAAGGTTTTTACATTGTGGTTGTGGAATTTAAAATAATGGCATCGTCAGGGCCACAAATTTATAAAAAGTAGTGTCCGATTCATTTAACAAACTGCTGTTTTGTTTAGGAAAATTGAAGGGAAACACACAACTGCTTGAAACGTGACTTTCCTCTGTTTATTAAAGAAGATTCTGCCTCTTTTAAAAACCACGGACTTTCCGCCCTAAAAGCTGGGTCTCAAGAACTATTTGTGAAAGAACGCAAGAATCCCAGAACTTGGAAATAAACACTGTTGGTGTTTATTTGTGTTAGTTTAGATGAAGTAGCCGGCCCTCGGAGTCAGAAAACTGCATCTGTAGCAGCTGAAGTCAGCCTCAGCAAGCAAATAGTATCAGCTAGCATGGCTTTAATCCACTAAGTAACGTTCAGTCGGAAAGATCAAAGGAAGTTACAACCAAAAACAGCCCTTGTTAACAGTTTCCCGGTAGAAGCAGGAAAAGGCTAGAAATCACACGTCACCTCACATCCTGGCTCGCTGACCCCGTGCTCCAGCCGTCAGCAGTGCTGGGACCCTGCCCCTAGGGGCCGAGGACGAGAAAACTCTCCCGCCCTGGCCCTGTAGGAAGCCAGGGCTGCAAGTGCACCCCTGACACAGCGCCGCCCCGGGTCCGGAGCCCAGAGCCGGGTTCAGAGCCGGGTTCAGAGCCGGCTGCTGCGCTCACCCGCCCGCGACCACGCTCGGCCGGGAACGTTTCTTCTTTCCGTGAAGGTAATGCATTTGCTCCTGCTTCCGTTCCTGTGAATTTGTTGTTTTGAGAGTTTATTTAAAAACTGAACTTTTGGTCTGTGCTTCTAGGATTGGATTAAAACTTCGGCTCATAGGTTTGTTTTTGAGTGTAAACCCTGAATGGCACGTTAATGCATTAAAATCTTGCGAGGTTTATTTGAACTGGAGTCTAGCGCTGTAAGGTAAGGTTAGCCGTTTCTTGGGTTTATTAAAATGTGCTTTCCTTAGTAAGTGGGGGGGGGGGCTCGGACTTAAAGTAGTTTGTGTGCTTTCATACTTTGGGAGTCTTCGTAGGCTCCGTCTAAAGGAGAGAATTTTGAAAATACGTGCTTCTCTCATTATTAGCTGGTATGAAAATAGAACCCTGGGAATTACCTTAATCACTTTTGTGAATTGAGTAGTGTAAAAAGACGGTAATGTTTTAGCATCTTCCAACCTATAAAAATAGAAGTTTGGTGAACATACCTACTTGGGCTCGAAGCTTCCACAGCAAGATTAATTCTTAGCAGTGTTCATCTGAAATACACAGGCTGGCTACACCTTCAAGTTGTTTTGAGTCGATTACATTTTTTTTTTTTTTTTGCATTGTATGCATTTTAATTGGGGCAGTGGCCACTACGTTGTAACTGGACTTACTGGTCAAAGTGGGAATCGTCATGTGTTGGCCAAATTTACCTTTTTTCCTTTTCTGTTGAATGTAGTTGACCTACAACACTGTGTGTTAGTTTGGCACATTTATATGCTGCGGCCATGAACACCGTCCTGGTGTTGAGTGCTTCCATCACAGTACATACTTACCCTTTCTTTTCAGTGTTGGGTGCTTAGATCTTAGTGACTCAGCAGGTTCGAGGACTGCGTGCGTCACACGGCATTAGATCTCTGGCTGGTGTCTTGCCCCCGGCAGGTTTGTGCCCTGAATCAACAGCGGCCTTCCCCTTTGCTTAAAATGAGGGTGGAGAGTTTGTATGCCACTGGCAGGAATATTCAGACTATTTTAGACTGTGACATTGCTGTATGTCTGGTGGGAAAGGGTAAATTTTGAAGAAACTAGGCACAGAAAAGTTTTGTGAAAACTGGGGTATTTCATGTAAATCATCGACTGTAAACGAGCCCCTCAGTGATCATGCAAGAAAGTGGGGTCTCTTTTTATAGTTTGGTAACGTTTCCTCTCACAGGTATTCTTGTTGAAATACGTCCTTTTTACCCACAAGAGGGGTCTTTTAGGTCATAGTATTTAATTTTTTTTTAACATTTATTTATTTTTGAGACAGAGACAGAGCATGAGCAGGGGAGGGGCAGAGAGAGAAGGAGACACAGAATCCGAAGCAGGCTCCGGGCTCCGAGCTGTCAGCACAGAGCCCGACGCGGGGCTCGAACCCACAGACCTTACCAAACAAACACCTTTCTTTCTTTCTTCTCCTCCTCCTCCTCCTCCTCCTCCTCCTCCTCCTCCTCCTCCTCCTTCTTTTATTTATTTTTGAGAGGGAGTGTGAGCAGGGGAGGGGCAGAGAGAGAGGGAGACACAGAATCCCAAGCACGCTCCAGGCTCTGAGCTGTCAGCACAGAGCCCAATGTCGGGCTCGAACTCACAGACCTTACCAAACACCTTTATTTTTTTGTCTTTCTTTCTTTCTTTCTTTCTTTCTTTCTTTCTTTCTTTCTTTCTTTCTTTTTCTTCTTCTTCTTCTTCTTCTTCTTCTTCTTCTTCTTCTTCTTCTTCCATTTATTTTTCAGAGACAGAGAGCATGAGCAGGGGAGGGGCAGAAAGTGAGGGAGACACAGAATCCGAAGCAGGTTCCAGGCTCCGAGCTGTCAGCACAGAGCCCAACGCGGGGCTCGAACTCACAGACCTTACCAAACAAACACCTTTCTTTCTTTCTTTTCTTTCTTTCTTTCTTTCTTTCTTTCTTTCTTTCTTCTTCTGTTTATTTTTGAAGTAGAGAGAGACAGAGAGAGAGAGAGAGCATGAGCAGGGGAGGGGCAGAAAGCGAGGGAGACACAGAATCTGAAGCAGCTCCAGGTTCCGAGCCGTCAGCACAGAGCCTGACGCGGGGCTCGAATTCACAAACCGCGAGATCATGACCAGAACCCAAGTCCGACACTTAACCGACTGAGCCACCCAGGCTCCCCGTAGCTCATAGTATTTATAATTAAGAGAGCTGTAGTTCTCTTTGAAGCCTCAGAAGTCACTGACTATGTAAATCATCTCCAGTTGTGGCTGGTGCATTGACTACTGTCCGTGGCTTTCTGTCTGCTGACACATTTCTGCTTCTTAAAGTGTTACAGCAAAGAGTCTTATCATCGTGTCATTTATTTTTGAACTTTGCGTCTCTAACAGACTAAATGCTTTTGTTGCTACTCTTGAATATTGGAGTATTTTATTAGATTACACTTTATCTGTAACTTTTGTTTTAGCGTACAAACATAGGCAGGGTATTTTTGTGTATTTTCTGTGGCTCGGGTAGCTGACATCTTAGATGTGAATTACAGGATCGTGAGCATGAAGTTTGCACCGATGGTGAAAAATGCTTGTGTCTGACGTGACTGACACACAGCGCAGCTTAGGGAACACTTGTTACCTTCGCCTCTTCCGGAAGAGGCTGTGTGTCACAGCACTGATGCTCCGAGTGTTTTAGCCTGATCCCACGTCCAGACTTGATGCTGAGCCGACCAACCCCTGTGGGCGACCGCGTGCAGCCGCGTGCCAGGGCCTTGCACACCCGTCCTGTGTGTGAGCGTGTTGGCCGGCCCAGGGGTGGGGGTGGGAAGGGGCAGCTCGCCCGTCATCCCGAGTGCGGCCTGCGGCCTTGGCACACAGGCTCTGTGAATGCCGCCTGTTGTTCAAGATGGAAAGGCCCGATCACACCCCAGCTGGGGAATAAACGTGGGCGTCGAGGGCGGGACGGACGAGCTGCCTGGCCGGCCGGCCGTCTTGGGGAAAACACAGAACAAAGCATCTGAAGCAGGACTCAGAGATGCAGGACTGGGAAGAGGCGCGCCTCACTTCTGTCCTCTGTTGTTCTAATCTCCAGCAAGCAGGCTCAGTCCAGGTGCACCTCTGCAGACTCCGCGAAAAACGGTCACGGTGAACACAGGAGGCGCTTAATACCCGCTTGCTAAATAAGGACGACGTTCGCCTGTTCAACTGGAAGACACAATTTGATGACCTCTGCGGGCAGACAAGGGTCCCGCACCGCCGGTCAGTGTGGTTTCGGGTCGTCTGCTACATGTGGGTGGGCAGGTAGGGGTCGCGAGCATCCGCAGTGACGGTGGGAGCAGAGACAGAAAGGGTTTATGAGACTCGCACCCAGGCTCTCACCAAGACTGAACCTGCGGGTCCAGTGTGAGGAAGAAGAAAGTGCTTGTGAAGTTGATGTTTTCCTAAGCTCGAGGTAGATCTCAGGGCCCTTTAAGCGAAAGGGTGTCTTCAGTTGTGTTTGTGCAGATACGCGGAGGGGTTGCTGCGTAGACTGACGGGTACCCTGGAGACGCTGTTTGCTGGACAATGAGGCAGAGCCATTTGGGGAGCGGCTTGGGAAGTTAGATCTGCTGCTTCTCAAACTTCACAAAACAGCGGGGCTGGAGCCCGCTCTCAGACCCTTGGGTGTGTGGGGATTTGTGGGGAAGGCGCGGGTCAGGGTAAGAGCTTCGTGAAAAAAACATACGCCACCTTCAAAACCAAACAAGCTCGAGTCCTTGATGGTGATCGAGCTCGGTTTTTGACGTTACGGAAGACGTTTCACATCCCCTCACATTCTTTCGCCTCCCGGGATGTGGGAGTACAATTCTCTTGGTTTGATTTGTCTCAGAGACGTGTTTCCCCTGGAGGCCGGCTGCCGAGTTTTGAGTTTCTGAGATGTGTGAGGTGTTAAAACACTCCTGGTGTCTTCGGGCTTCCTTGTGATGTGCTGGGCACGTCTGGAAGGCTCGGGGACAGACTCCTGCTCTGCCTGGGAAGAGCCAGGGGCACAGACAGGTTGCTCCGGTGTGAGATTGCCCGTTTTGCGATCTTACCTGAGGCAGTGGTTTCAGAGGAAATCTTACGGCCTGAACATGACCCTGTCTCATGGGGAGGGTCCTGCTTGTCACCAGAGCGTTGTGGAATTCTCACTGGGCCGGACTTGAGGGGAGACGCGGGCCAGGGGTCTGTGGGTGTCTGAGCCACGGATTGGAGCATTGAAGGGCTTAACATGCAATCAGAAATCTTTTCCTTCCTTCCTTCCTTCCTTCCTTCCTTCCTTCCTTCCTTTCTTTCTGGCACAGAACTTCAGGGAACATGCTCTTTTAATACAGGGGTTTGGGACTTCATTTCAGAGATTGACAAGGGGTCAGGGGACATAATTTTTCTTTTGGGTTAAATAAACTCATTAGTCAGATTGGCTGGGTCCTGACCTCAGTCACAGGACCCAGAAGTAACTGTGATGCCTAGTTCCACTTTCTCACATGGAGGCATGTGAACGCTGCCCATGTGACTGTCTCACTGAGGCTCTCTCCCTACCGCACTGTTGCCCCCACGCTTATAACTTCAAAAATACCCTTTTCATCGTTACAGAGAGAAATAAAGACCACCAGAACGCTCCGAAGCTCGTCCCATGTGAAGGACCTGTTCTGCATGCTGTTTGCGATGCGGCAACATTTTGCCTAAGAAATACTTAAGCAGTATTTTCTGAAAGATGGATCCCTTTAGTGGCGGTTGCCCGCTGTTATAACTTGATGGGCATCGGTTGTACAAATTCTCAATCTGTGGGTCTCAGCCCTAGCCACACACTGGGATCATCTGAGGAGCTTTTTTTTTTTTTTTTTCAACGTTTATTTATTTTTGGGACAGAGAGAGACAGAGCATGAACGGGGGAGGGTCAGAGAGAGAGGGAGACACAGAATCGGAAACAGGCTCCAGGCTCTGAGCTGACAGCACAGAGCCTGACGGGGGGCTCGAACTCACGGACCGCGAGATCGTGACCTGGCTGAAGTCGGACGCTTAACCGACTGCGCCACCCAGGCGCCCCAATGAGGAGCTTTTAAAAAACGCTGATGACCGCAGTCCATTACAACATGAATTAAATCAGAGAACCTGTGGGGCCAGGGCCCTGGGTCTGAAGGGTTTTATATTACTGAAATGGTTCTAATGTACAGAAGAGGTGGAGACCATTGGAATAGACTCGTAACTTCATGAACATTTGTTGTATTTATTACAGTCGCTTCACGATTTGTAGCGTAGTCTAGGTGAACTGAACGTCGTGGCTGGCTCCTGGGTTACGAAGGCCGCTTATTGGAAGGCTTTCCGGAATTTTTTTGAAAGACGATTGACTGATACTAATAATTATGGAAAACCCCCCTGGGTTTATTTTCCATGTTCTTAGTTACACCAGTGGGTTCATCTGACATTGAAACTCAAAGATACAAGAAGGGGCGCTTGGGTGGCGCAGTCGGTTAAGCGTCCGACTTCAGCCAGGTCACGATCTCGCGGTCCGTGAGTTCGAGCCCCGCGTCAGGCTCTGGGCTGATGGCTCGGAGCCTGGAGCCTGTTTCCGATTCTGTGTCTCCCTCTCTCTCTGCCCCTCCCCCGTTCATGCTCTGTCTCTCTCTGTCCCAAAAATAAATAAACGTTGAAAAAAAAAATTAAAAAAAAAAAAAAAAAAAGATACAAGAAGCCTTTCTTTCTTCAGGCCGTAAGTGCTTGTGGGGCCGGCGCTGTATGGGGAGTGTGGGGAGACGTCGTGGGTGTTGTGCGGGCTGATAATTTTTTGTGGATGAATGTGGAAGACAGATGTCTGAAGAGTGTCCTAATAACTTCAGCACAGCAGTAGTGTTCTTGGCATACAGATTTAGGAACGTAAGTGTTCATGGTGATAAGGTGTTCTTAGCTCTCACGTATCCCAGACTATAAAGAGAAGCTTCACTTTACGCCTCTCCTCCCAGGTAGGTCTGCTACCAAAGGCACACTCCACACAGAACAAAGGAGCACAGTGAGATTAGAAAGCCTGTCACCTGCCCACCTGTGCGGGGCTCGCATCTGACAACAGGACTGCTTTCCACATTCGGGGTTTTCTGATTTGCTGGGGCACTGTAAGATCTTCCTTGAGTTATTTAACTTTTATACTCTTTGTTGTAAATCTGGGAGGGAAAATTATGAGGCCGTTTTTTTTTCCCCCGTATCGTTAAGCTGTTTGTAAATACCGTGAACAGCTTCTGTAAAACTGGAACGCTTAACATTTACGGTTCGTTGGTGTCTTTATCAGTGTCGATTGTGTGTATTGAAAGAGGTCATATAAAGAAGATTTCATTTTCAGAGGTGGTGTTTGTTAACATAAGTCAAAACCACCTTCTTGATAATATACATTTAATAGACCAACAGTTGAGCTTTCGTGGTAAAAGAATAGTGATCTGCGACTCCCAGATTTGCCGGGACTCAGTCCGTTGGCTTCCTCATGGTGTGTGGAGGGCGGGGCACGCGGACAGGTGGCCAGATGTTTGCCCCGGATTGTCCGGGACATGACTGCTAACGTATTGCCGTTTATGAGGAAGGGGAATGATAGCAATACCGAGAATTCTTTGTAACTCGTGAAGTCCCCACAGGGGAGTAAGTACAGACACTGCTAAGCCGTCTTATTGAAGGAGAGTTTATCGGTAGAAAGTTCACGAACTCAAACAAAAATAAGACAGTTTAATTTGTCTCAGAAGAAGAGAAGATCGTATTCCCTTGTGTAAGACCATTCTTTTCAGTTCCTTAACACTGGTTCTTTGATTAAAGATACAGATTTTGCTGTCAGGTCACAATTACGTTTTCATCGTCCAAACCCTCCATGTCAACCAAGATTGGCCCCTGGCTGGCTTTTCAGGTTTGCATAACATGATGCACGAGTGGAAGGCACTTCTGAATTCAGCGGAAGGGGCCTCTGACGCTCTTGGATGCTGAACCGTACCTTTCAAAACTGTCTTGGGAAACAGTGAATTCAGAGGCTGGTTTTCACGCAGACCTTCACACTGAATTTTGTACCAGCAGCCTCTGGCGGTCCCAGAGCAGCCCGTTGGACGTGGCGCTGGCCCGGAGGCATCTTGAGGTAGGAGGAGAGCCTCACTTTCAGAGGCAGCCTGGTCTGAGGCCGGATCCCAGTCGTGTGATTTACGTGAGTTAGTACTTCAGTACTTGGCCCTCAGTTTTCTCTGTGATACCTGCTCAGGCATCGCGAGGAAAGTGCCTGACACAGTGAGATGAGGAAACCAGCTTTAATAATAGCCCTTTGGGGGGACATATCCCTGGAGCCAAACCTGGCCGACACCCTCCAAACGGACCCGCTACAGACGTTCCTCGTCAGTGACTGTTTGCTCCCTGGCCGCGGCTCTAAGGGCTAAGGGGTCGACTTGCTGCCCCTGCTCAGGGACGAGGCCATCATTTGGGGGAAGCATCGAGCAGCGTGAGAGGAACCGCTTCGTGTGAACGCCAATTTGATGAGTAATGGATACAAGTGCTCCCCAGACTGGATGCCTAAGGCCTGGCGTGCAGAGGGGCCCCCGGCGTGTCTGTCGCCCATCTACTAACCCGCCAGCACGTGAGGGGAGAAGATCGTCTCCCGCGCTGAACTGGGCCCAGGACTTCAATCCACATTCAGGAGTCGCACCAGAACGGTTAAAAGCTGATTGGCTATTTCTGTGCACCTAACTAACGGTTTACGGGTTGTGACACAGGCCATACTTGGTCACCAACTCGAGCCTCTCGTGTTAACTGTGTTGCTTTCCTCCGCCTTAGTCGGAACGGCAGGCCCTCCTTTCTCTGTCTCTGCTGTCTTTCCCCCGCTCGCTGGCTCCGTGCTGCTTTAATTGTGCGTATGCCGCCCCAGCCGCGGCCTGGCTCTCCGGCAGCCTCCGCGCCTGGTTTGCCGCACGCACGGTGTCCCAGCGGCCGGCGTGTGGGCACGGGTTGGAGACCTGCGGCCTCACTCCAGGTGGGCGCGTTCAAGAATCCGCATGTCGGCAACGTCCCGCCCGTGATCCTTCTGTGTGGGAAGCACTGGGGTAGAGTTTTGTGTTTCACTTAGTGAGGCTGCTCTGGGGAGCACCGCCCTTCCCAAACAGCCGGCCGCGGACAGCATGGGATCGTGCTCGCGTTCGCGTCTCGCCACTTGCTGGGACGTTTGCTCTCCTGAACCTGACGAAGCAAAGGGTTGTCCTAGAGCACATTGTGGGAGCTGGTGGGGTGTCGTTTACAGAGAGCCCTCAAACCCCTGACGTCGGGCTTCCTAGCCGAACCCCCAGACTCTGTGTGTGCCGTTGTGGCTGGAGCAAAACGGAGGGGTGACGCCTGCCACGCCGTTCTGAGCGTCGAGTCAAGTGGGATGGTGTGTGTGACAGTTCGGGGAAAGCTGCGGCAGCCCCGCCTGGTTAGTGGCCACGTGGTCCCTGCGGTGATTGGGGCGGGTGTGCAGGGTGCCTGCTTCGTCAGGAGCCAAAGGCCGCGTGGCCCCCCAAGCGCCAGCGCACGCAAGACAACGATGCTGGTAGACAAGTGAACCGAGGGCTTGGGACTGGTGGCTTTGAATGTATTGAAACTGGCGTGTTATGTTCATGAACAACAGGAAAATACACTGAAACTTCTGGCCGTGCGGCCCCATTGCACCCCACGCCGGTGCCTCAGGCTTCCTCTTGGCTGGGTCCGCGTGCCGTGGCCCCGAAGAGAATGGGCCGTGACCGCGGGGTGGTTGTTCACAGGCGCCCACTGTATTTGACCCCAAACTGGCTTTAAACTTCATCAGAAGTTCTGCTTCACCGCTTTCACGATCGCGTGTACATTTGTCACCATAGTGTCATCTTACCATGTTGGCTCTTCCTCTGTCCCATCAGCTTTCCTGTTAGCTCTCTCTGTCTTCGGCTCAGGCCAAGTTTTTTTCTCATCTGTCTCAGTGTTAAAGAAAGATCTTTCCCTCTGTGGAAAGTCATGCTTGACTTCAGATCAAACCTTTGCTGTCTTCCCGGCCACCTGAATTCCTATACGAATGCATCTACCAAACTTAATTCATAGACATTTCTTAGAATAATTTCTTTTCTGTTTTTGCTCATAATTATTTTTTACTTGAAATTCACAACTTATTTATAAGGTCAATTTGATTATTCCTGTCTTATGATTAAAGAGACTGAATCATAGAACGTTCACATGACTTACTTCAAATACAAGCCAGTTAGAGTTCAAATTATTCTTTATTTCCACCATCAGAAGACGTCTCCAAGTTAAGGAACAGGTTATGTTCCAAAACTTCATTTGTAAGTCGGATATTTGGCAATGCACTGCATTTTACCAAAGTGGGGGACGTGTTCCAAGGGCGATGAGGCCCCCGCTGCCCTTCAGAGATCTCTTTAGCTCTTATGTAAGGAGCACATGAAGCATTTGCAGCAAAAATAAGAGAAAATGATCATTGTGATTCTGGTCACAAAGTTCTCCGTCTTGGGAGAAGCATCCGATTAGAAGATGGGGAAACAGGTGGAATCGGAGAGTCCGCGGGGGCGTCAGGCCACAGGGAGGGCTGTCACAGGCCGTGACGTTCTGTCTGAAGCCCAGTTTCTTGTTAAACCGAGGATTTGGGTTGTTGTTAGATAGTTGGCGTGGCATGACTCCCCTGCCAGCTGTGAGTATTAGCATCTGTGGGATTGATGGAAAAATAGACTCTGAGGATAGTAACACACCTGATGGAAAAAAACAACCCAAAAAACCAGAGAAGGTGTCCCCTTTGATCCCCTGGCTGGAGGGGAGGGAGGTCTTGGGTCCCCAGGAGCGGGGGCTGCTGTGCTGGGTCCTGCAGAGAACGTGAGCGTCCTGGGTGGAGGGTGAGGGGCCGTGACTGCGTGTGGAGTTTGTCCCAAGAGTGTCCAGTGCCGGGAGCACGGATCTCACACAGCCAGGCCGCTGTGTGCTCCGGCAGACCCACAAGCATGGGAGGGTTCAGTTGGCTTTGAAAAAAGTCTAGCGCCCCTTCGACGTCCTCTGATGTAGGCCTTACTGATTCTGGAATATCTGCATCAGCTTTTTTGTTGTTGTTATAGCAAAAGGGGGGATACATTCTTCAGCAAAAGGAAGCTGAGGTGACAGAACCTCCCTGAGGTGGCCTCGGGGTGAGACCCCGCCTCCAGGTGGCCTTGGGGTTTGACCCCGCCTCCAGGTGGCTTTGGGGTTTGACCCCGCCTCCAGGTGGCTTTGGGGTTTGACCCCGCCTCCAGGTGGCCTTGGGGTGAGGCCCTGTGATCATGAATTGAGCCAAAAGCTTAACCAGCAGAGCCTCCCGGGCACCCTGACATAAGGTGTTCTTAGGATTATTCAAATTATTCTAACTTGCACCACTTGCTGCCCTCAGGGTGGCCCTTCATTTTGTCCGTAACAACTGCATCCTCACACCGATGCCTGGTGGAGGGTTCAGGGGCGATGTGGGTGCCCCTCCCTCCCCTCCTGCACGGTTCTGACTGCTCCCCCATACTTCCCTTGGGGACGGGGATGGTACTGGGACGGGACGGCAATGGGGACGGGGACTGGACCGGGATGGGGATGGGACAGGGACGGGATGGGGACAGTGACTGGACGGGGACTGGGTGGGATGGGGACGGGACGGGGACAGGACTGGGGGAGCAGCGGGTCTAAAAACGGAAGTGGGAGGTGCAGGCGGGACACACGGAGCATCCCGGTCCCCGCGCAGGTGCCACCGCGTTGCCCCCACGCTCTCCACCCTGTAGATAGCCTCCCGCCCAGCCGTCACTGGACATTGTCGTGTCGTTTCTGTCGTAGGGCCGAGAAGCTGGAGCATGGCCGTGAGCAGCGGGAACCGCGATGTCGTGCTCCTGAGCAGTGGCGGCCCCGGCGCCCTCACGACCTGCAACGGGGACCCCGCCGCCCACCAGCTCTCCGCAGAAGCGCCCGGAACAAAAGCGTGCGTGAACGGATGCCCACGGGTCAACGGCTCGGCGAAGTCATCCCGTCTGGCCGCCGACGTCCCGCAGCGAGCGCCTGCCATGTGCCGCTGCCCCGCGCACCCGCCCTGCCCCCCGCCGGCCACCCCAGAGCCCCAGCCTGACCCTGGCTTGGGCCCCCGCTGCCCACGGCCGCACTCTGACTTCCCGGCACGCCCCTGTCCACACCGCACGCCCGCCTACCAGCCTGCCTGCCGCCTGCAGCCGGCCTGCTTCTGCCCGCACCGCCCGTGGCCCGGCCACTTCCCACACCAGCCCGGGCCACAGCACACGGCCAGCGTCAGGTGAGTGTCCGGCTCCCCAGAAGCGGGGACACGTGTGTCAGAGAAGGGGGACCAGTGCAGCCGAGACACGCTGTACCGATCCCGTCTGCCCAGTTCCCACCCAGACCCTCCCTTACTTCCTGCCTGCGGGGCGGTTCCCCGTTCCCCGTTCCCCGTGGCCCTGGCCTCCAGAGGTCAGTCGAGTTTGTGTTGTTCGACATTTCTGCCTCCTTGTGGGGGACACGTTTGTGATGTGGCTGCCCAAAGGTGACCAGCCTCTGTGACAGAGAAGCAGGAAACGGCTTCCTCCTGCTCCCTGCGTTCGTGTGCTTGGGGTGTGTGCAGAGCCGACCTCCCCGCGCCTGCGGGTGGGACCCACACGTGTGCAGCACAGAAGTTGGAAAGCTACGCGTTGGGAAGCATTCGGGGTCCGGCGGACTGGAAAGCCGCAGGCACGTTGGTGTCCTTGCCGGCTCCCCCAGTCCGGGCCGGGTTTGTCCCGCGGGCACCGCAGGCGAGCGACGTCAGTGTATTGGGTGAATGTCCAGTGGGTGCAGAGACCAGGTATCCGCCCTGGTTTTAGGTGATGAGTTTTACAGGAGCAGGAGAGCGCTCTCCTTGGCTGACGCGCATCTCGTTTACCTGCGGGGGGACCATCTGTCTGGCGCGCAGTTTGACCAGCGCGGACGCGCGTGCGGTCCACACCTCGGCCCGCTTGGAACGTTTCTTTCTGGGGCGACCGGGGAAGGCCCCTCCTGCTGCCGTCTGGCTCCCGCTCTGCGTTGGTTCCGCCGGCTCGGGGGCCTGACTGGAGCCCTGCAGGGTGTGTGACTTCGCATCGGGCAGTTCGAGCCCAGCTCGGTGTTGTTAAGGCTCCTCGAGTGGCCAAGTGCACTGGTTTCCCTTTTTGCTGTGGAGCAGCTGCCCCCTGTCTGCGTGCGACACATTCGCTCTTGCTTAAAGAGTCTGTACAGACTTGTAGTTACAAGTCCCAGCACGGAGACTGTAGCTGGTGATACCGTATCGTGTGTTTGACTTTTGTGTGTTTTTTTAAGGTTTTTATTTTTAAGTAATCTCTACCCCCACCGTGGGGCTCAAACTCACAACCCCAAGATCCAGAGTCACACGCTCCCCAGACTGAGCCAGCCGGGCACCCATGAACTGCCTGTTTGATGGTTGCTAGCAGAGTAGATCTTAAAAATTCTCACGGCAAGAAAAAACTTCCACGGCTCTGTGTGGTGACAGATGATAACTAGACTCTTTGGGGTGCTGGTTTCACAGAGTGTACAGATATCAAATTAATTCATTTTGGCGCTCGCCAGAGCCCTTTCCCCGGGTGGGCGTGGGAGGGGCTCAGGGAAGCCACGTCCCGGGCATGTCCTCCCAGCGTCCTGTGGTGTGACCAGCTTTCCGCTTTGAGTTAAACGGTGTAAGTAGTTGACTTCCAAGTCGTGTGGCCGTCGATACTGATGCTTTAGAATCAGCAGTTACGTGGTTGCAAGGCGTGAGGGGAAAGAGTTGTACGTTTTGAGGCTGCTCCCTCCTTTAAAAAACTTCAGGAAACATCAAAGCCACGAGCAGGGAACCGATTCTCTTCATATGGCAGGTGTGCCAATATGTTCAGGACTGAACATTCCTCAAAAACTTACTTTTTTTTTTTTTAATTTTTTTTCAACGTTTTTTATTTTATTTTTGGGACAGAGACAGAGCATGAACGGGCGAGGGGCAGAGAGAGAGGGAGACACAGAATCGGAAACAGGCTCCAGGCTCCGAGCCATCAGCCCAGAGCCTGACGCGGGACTCGAACTCACGGACCGCGAGATCGTGACCTGGCTGAAGTCGGACGCTTAACCGACTGCGCCACCCAGGCGCCCCTCAAAAACTTACTTTTAAAGAGAGACTCCGGTGTGCATGGAGCTTGAAGCAGAATGGCGCTAAAAAAAAAAAGATCAAGATGCGGTATTTGTCCATCGAGACAAGTTACAGAAAAAAACATGGACTGTTACGGGAGAAACCTCATAGTTGGGATTTTTTTCTCAAGAGCTTGAGCGTCCTGGTGAACTGTTTGTAACAGACATAGCGTCTTTCAAAGATGCGTGTAAAGGCGGGTCTGTTTCCAGGTCTGTCTGTGACACAATTTATCGTAAAACCCGTGCAGCCACACAGAGCTCCTTCCTTATTCCTTCCGTACGCTTGCTAATACGTATCATTGGCAGTTTTTCCGGAGTGCTCCCCCGTGCGGGGCCTCAAGGATGTCGTTCTGAACAAGGCGAGACCTCACGGAGCCGTAGGGCGGTGGGAAGGGACACGGGAGAGCAAACTGGCAGCCGTGGCGTTGCGAGGCGTGGGCGGCCATGCAGACACGGGCACGGTTTGTCCGGCGACTTGCCCAAAGCTGGGAGCCCAGCTGCCGCCCTGCTTGGTGTGCCTGGGGCCCGGAGGAGGGGAGCGCGGCAGTGAGAGGGGCGGGGCCCTGAGCCCCACCCCCGGGGCCTTGCAGGGCACAGGAAGGCGATCTCTGGATTTCGTCTGCGGCCCGTGGGCGGGCATCATAGATTCGTGTGTGTGTAGACCTTTCTGTTGCAGAAAGTATACCCGGCGTGCGGTCGGTCACCGTAGCCGCTTTAATGGGCACCGCTCAGTAGCACCACGTACACCCGCACCGCTGTGAAATCACCACCACCATCCGCCTCCCGAACATTCTTCATCTTCCAAACTGAAAATCCGTACCCACAGAACGCCGGCTCCCCCGGCCGCCCCCCCAGCGCCTGGCAGCCGCCGTCCTGCTCCCCGTCCTGGACGTGGACGCAGCCGCTGGCACCTTGTATGCGGTCACACGGTATTTGTTTGTCCTACGTGACTGCTTTCGGTCCACGTGGTGCCCCCAGGGTTCATCCAGGTTGGAGCAGGTGTCACAGTTCCCTTTGCAGAGCTGGGTGACATCCCACGGCATGCACGCACGCTGTGCGTGCCCACGCATCTGGTGACGGCCACGTGGCCTGCTTCCCCCTTTTTTCTCCTGCGGATGATGCTGCCGTGAACCTGGGTGGACAAACACCTATTTGAGTTACTGCTTTTAATTCCCTCGGGGCACATTCCCAGAAGTGGAGCTGCTGGCTCAGGTGGGAATTCTGTACTTAACACTTCGAGGAACCACCAAACTACTCCCTCAGCTGCTGTGCTGTTCTGTTCCCCCCAGCAGTGCACACTCTTGACAACACGTTACTTTGCAGTAGCCGTCCTAACGGGTGTGATATTATGGGGTCTTAAGCATAAAAGATACACAGGCACATTTGCATTTTAGAGAAGCCCATGGCCTGCATTGTGGAGGGTGGACTGACGTGGACGGGAACACTCCCGGCATGGACTGACGTGGGCCGACACTGTCGTGGACGGGAACACCACCGGCGTGGACTGACGTGGGCCGGCACTGTCGTGGACGGGAACACCACCGGCATGGATGGGGACACCACAGGCATGGACTGACATGGGCCGGCACTGTTGTGGATGGGAACACCACCGGCATGGACTGATGTGGGTCAGCACTGTTGTGGACGGGAACACCACCGGCATAGATGGGAACACCACCAACCTGGACTGATGCAGGCCAGCACTGTTGTCGACAGGAACACCACTGGCATGGACTGATGTGGGCCGGCACTGTTGTGGATGGGAACACCACCAGCATAGATGGGAACATCACCAGCATGGATGGGAACACCCCCGGCACGGACTGATGTGGGTCAGCATTGTCGTGGACGGGAACACCACCTGCATGGACTGACATGGGTCAGCACTGTCGTGGATGGGAACACCACCGGCATGGATGGGGAAACCACCGGCATGGACTGATGTGGGTCGGCACTGTCGTTGGCAGAAGGACCACCAGAATACCTGTTGCAGTATTTCCGGTAAAAGTGGAATTTAGAGAAAGTTTCATGCTAAAAGGGTTTACGAGGGAGAATCTACAAGATTTGGTGAACGATTGGATACGGAGGCAGGAAGGGAAGAAGAATCATGGCTGGTGTTCAGTTTCATGGCCAGAGCAGCTGGGTGGGTGGGTGGTGAGACCATTCGCTCCAGCGGGAGCGGTTGGAAGGAAGCAGAGCCGAGCGGCGTTGGCCGTGGCGCAGGGTGTGACCTCCCTGCCCCATGAGGCAGCAGCACTGCTGGGGGTCGTCTTCAGAGGAGGACTGAAGCCCTTGGCCTGGGCCCGGCACGTCCTGACTTGCCTAGCTGTGCTCCAGGCGAGGCGTCGTGTCTCTCAAACCAGGGAGACTCCCAGGAAGCGAGCGGAGGCGTGGCAGTAGCTCTTGTGTCGGCGACAGTGCACAGGACGTCCTCGCTGAGAAATTCTGAAAATGAGGCTGCCGCGCGGTGCTCTGTGCCTGCAGGGTACAACCTGCCCGGCGTGGGAAAGCCGTGGGAGCAGTGGTTCTGGCCGCCAGTCTGTACCGTGAACTTGCACTCGGGATCTCTTCGGTTTCCTTTTGTGGTTTATGCATGTTGCTTTTTTATTGATTGTCTCAAAAACTCCGGAGTTCTCAGCCAGGGTTGTGCATGTATCCGTGACTTGGTAAGGGCAGACGTGCCCACAGCCCTTCGAAGGGGGTCCTCGAGGCTGCCGGGCCTGCAGTAGCCACGTGTGCGGACGGGAAGTCACGTGCTCTCTGCACCCAGGCCACAGATGGGCCCGCCTGTGGGTGTGTGTTCTGTGTTGTAGGTTTTATTTGTTTATAAAACATGTAAACCATAGAGAACGTTCTCAACACGCAGTCAGGGAGAAACTGTAATTTTATCCTGGCCCCCCTGTTGGCGTCTGTCCCTTTCCTTACCTTCTGGAAAAAGGTAGGTTCGGTTTTCTCCCTTCTTGGCGCTTTAGGCTCCAGCACGTCTTTCTGAAGATTCATTGTATCAGTCACCTGCATGAACTTTGTTGCTTTGTGACGTTATCTGTTACCGTCTTGATTGATCACAGTATACCCTATTTTAATCCCGTTTATCACCAGATATCAAGTAGCTTACATAGAACTCACTTTAAAGCTTCCAGTTCACTTGCAGGTTCCCACCGGCATACCCACGGTCTGGCCATTAATTCGTGTCTGATGGGGAACACCCAGGAATTCAGCAAGGCAGGAAGTAAGGTCTTCCTACCAAGAGACAAGGCCTCCACCCAGCTGGCCATCAGAATCACAATAAATGAGATAATAATGATGTCCCCTTTGCGCTAGCGAAAAATACAGAACTCTGGGCCATCAGAGGAGGGCAGGGACTTGTGGGTTGATGGGCCAAGGGCTTGCACGGCCCTCGAAGGGTGACCATCCAGGCCGCGGTGTCGGAACTGGAGGGAAGGGGCGAGGGGAGTGCGTGCAAACCTGAAAGCGTGTTTGAGAAGGAGAAAAGGGGTCGTGTGCATGGTGACGTGAGGGCGGCTCCTGATGGGACATTCTGAGCACGGCCCGGCGGTCTGTTCTTTCTCCTCTGGCGTCTGGAAAATGCCTGCCTCTGTGGAGCCTGTCACACTGCATGGCTTGAAGGAAGTGTGGGATCTTCTTGCCGCTTGGAAGGGTGGTGGTGTTAGGACACGATTAATGAGTTGCGCACCCGCAAAGAGCAGACAGATCCTTAGTCCAAACTACGCTTGCCTTGTGGTTCGGTCCTCGCACAGGCCTGTTCGTTGCTGTGGCAGAGGGCTCTGCGGATGCCTGGCCTGCCACAGACTTAGGTTCATGGCCAGATGCAGCCTCACCTCCCTGGTTTCGTGGGCGGATGGTGACTCTAAGGGCCCCCCGGGGCCCGGAGGCAGGAGAGGGGTCTCAGCGTGGAGGAGACCGTCCCTGCCTGTACGTGCCCTGTGACGTTTGTACCTGTGTCTCTTCCTGCAGCCCCCGTGACTCTTCTGGTCCCTCTCAGAGGGACCCCTCAGCCACTGCTTCTTTTCAACTCTTTTTTCTCCAAAAAGCAAGAAACGAGAACTCGTGTTACGTTAAGAGGTTCTACCACCTGAAGTCTTGCTTTGTGTC
The DNA here is from genome assembly GCF_016509475.1 of Prionailurus bengalensis. Lineage (NCBI taxonomy): Eukaryota > Metazoa > Chordata > Mammalia > Carnivora > Felidae > Prionailurus > Prionailurus bengalensis. Next base: position 153,351 of record NC_057360.1, read on the forward strand.
GGTGTATTTTGGCGTCCGGGGGTCGGATTACAGCTGTGAGCGTTGTCACCCCACTGTCTTCCTTTGATGCGCGCGCCCAGCAGTGACCCACCCTTTCTGCTTTCCTGAGCCCCGGCAATTGAGTGATTTCGATTCCGCTGGGAAATTTGGGACAGAAACCACCGGAACGCTTCGTCCAATGTGGCATGAATCTGGCATTGACACACCCCAGGGTCTGTGATTTGCTCAAATCACTAGACTCAAACCCGTGGCTCTTCTAAGATGTTGGAGCAGTGAGTGGAGAAGTTAGCATTCAGCAAGGATTTGTGAGTGCTCAGGGTTAAGTGCCGAACACGGGTAAAAACTGCACAGGTGCGAGGTGGTGTGGACAGGGTGAGACCCTGGGCAGACTCTGGGTGGGTCGTCCACCGTGTTCTCTGAGGCACGGAAGTTAAACATCATGTATCTGTTCACGAGTTAGTACAGAAGGGGAACCAGACTATAGGTTTGTAAGTTGTGCCCTCCTGTTCTCTCTCGCCGACCAAACGTTACTAACAGCCTCATAGACCTGATTTACGGATATTCACAGTTACAGAAGTTTACGAATATCCACCTTTACGGATGTAGACTGTGGGGCTGCTGGGCAGCAGGAAGGAGCGGTCACGCTGCATCCTTCAGGCGTGTGCTGTGCACGGTTCTTCAGTCCACTGGGCACCGTTCACGGGCTCGGGACCCACGGGTGCCAGTGGCCCCCACCCTGGCCACGTCCGTCCTGGCAGCGAGACTTCCTGACAAGGCTGTCTCTTCGTGGCAGCAAATTGGAGCTCCAGGGACGAGAGGAACGGCGGTGGTTGACATTCTGTCCACGTAATCCCAGCTCAGGGGGGTCCGGCTGCTTGTATCTTGTGTGGCAGAGAAACATCAGAAGGTGACCTGAGGGTCGAAAGCCATAAAGACCCGTGGCAGGTCAGTATCTTCCAGGGGCCCCCGTTCGTCCCGCAGAAGCCTCGGCCACGTTGTGGACACCTGTGGACAGCGGATTTGCTCTGTAGCTGCTGCTCTCTTCTTAGCAGAGCTAATGACTCGAACACCGAGTATCCCTCGGCCACCGAGTATCCCTCGGCCGTGGGGACGCGGCCTGTGGAGGTGCCACTGACTCGACCTCACAACTGCATTTTCCTGCTGCCTCCGTCTCATGTGGTGCAGGTCTGCGACGGCGAGCATGACTTCGTAGGACTGCACCTGTGCTCACCGGTCCTCACCCCTCCTCACCTGCCCTCACCCCTCCTCACCTGCCCTCACCCCTCCTCACTCGTCCTCACCCCTCCTCACTCATCCTCACGCCTCCACACCCGTCCTCACCCTTCCTCACTCGTCCTCACCCCTCCTCACTCATCCTCACCCCTCCTCACCCGTCCTCACCCCTCTTCACCCGTCCTCACCCCTCCTCACCCTTCCACACCCGTCCTCACTGTCCTCACCCCTCCACACCTGTCCTCACCCCTTCACACTGCTCCACACCCGTCCTCACCCCTCTTCACCCCTCCTCACCCCTCCACACCCGTCCTCACCCTTCCTCACCCCTCCTCACTCGTCCTCACCCCTCCTCACTCATCCTCACCCCTCCACACCTGTCCTCACCCTTCCTCACTTGTCCTCACCCCTCCTCACTCGTCCTCACCCCCTTCACCCCTCCTCACTCGTCCTCACCCCTCCTCACCCCTCCACACCCGTCCTCACCCCTCCTCACCCTTCCTCACTCGTCCTCACCCCTCCTCACCCCTCCACACCCGTCCTCACTGTCCTCACCTGTCCAAGTCTGGCGCCACCACATACTGGCTTTGTGTCCCTGGTAAATCCACCTTAGCCGTAGTTTCCGTCGTCTCTGCAGACGTGGGAATAACTGTGGCCCTTCGCACAGCACCTGGAGTCAGTCTTCCTGTTCTGGTTCGTTCCTTTTATTTTCTCCCCAGTATAGCTGTTCTTCACTCTGCCAGTATCGTTTCAGAAATCAAGCTGTGGGTGAATCTGGGTTGAAATAAATGCATGCTGTGTTCCTTTTCACTCTGGTGTATATAAATCGAGCATTTCATCCCGCCGACCCCACCCCCACCCCGAGAACAGCAGATGGTCACTGAGTTGCTGTCTGGACGAGGGGAGGATGTTGCGAATAGGTGGTCCGTCCTGCCCCAGAGACCCGGGGCCGCTCCCCTGACTCGCATGGAATCGGAGTCCTGGTTAACTTGAGAAGTCTGGTTCGATTTAATCTCGACCTCACTGAAACCAAGGTTTATTTTTGCGTTCCTTAAAGTAGTCAGAAGTAACTTTTAAAACAGGGTAGCGTTTGTAAGGTCTAAAATGTTCCGAGCTCGGCTGCCAGCGTCCGTCAGTTTGGCAGTCAGGTGGCGTGAAGGCCTACTTTCCAGCAAGACTTCCTTGGGGACTTGTGTGTCTTACAAATGAACTGATCTCACAGGGTGCTGTGTGCTCTGGAATGCACACTTCAGAATTTGGACCTCGGTCGTCTTTTACTTTCGCAGTAAATGTCAGCAAACAAAGCTCTCTCTGTGTTCCGTAGACCTCGCTCGGCATTTGGAAGGAAGCAAGTATGTTCCTTCCCCGCCTCCTTTCCATATCGCTGTGCGTTGCTTGGCAGATGCTAGAGAGTGCAGAACAGGAAAGAAACATCGAATTTTCTCCTTTTCCTTTTGGCCAAAGAAAGCGTATGAAGAAAGGTAAGTCATTTGGCCAACAGCAGACCCTGACGAGAGGCGTCGTCACGGATCAGTTCCGTCTCATTTTCAGGAAGACCGCCATCGTTTGTCGACTGCACCTTGTCACGGGACAGAGATGACGAGTGCCAAAACACGCACTCTCTGAGCGCAGGGCGAATCCCAGAGAGGGACACAGACGCACGGGGCTCGCGGCCGGGGATGTGAGAGCGGGAGGCCTGGAGGAGGTAGGAGTGGGGGCGCGTGGGGGGCGGCACGCAGCCTCCTTTGTCTGGAAAAGGCCCCTGAGGAGGCGTGACAGCACGTTGTGTCCAGTGCGTGCGTCTCACGGGCTCTGGAACCCTGCGCACTGCGGTTGTTAAGCGCTGGATGCCCAACATTGTGTAACCACGAAAGAACTTACTATCCAAGGATGCATACACAGCAGTTACATTCTTCTCACACCTTTGACCCATCGATCTTTCCCTGGGCTTGTTGAACCATTTTTTGGCATGACTGTGTATCTCCAGGGCCTAGCGAGGTGCCTGGCCCTTAGTAAATGCTCAGAAATTAATTGTTCAATGAGCTAATAAGTAATTGAGACCCACCAAGTCCTTCCGTGCAGAGCATAATTTTGTGATGTGATAATTTGATAATGAAAACCAGGAGCCATTGGTCTGATGCAGTAAAGATATTTCCGAAATGGTGGGAGAAGACTCAGGAAGTTTTATTTCCCTAAAAACACTCTTATTACTGTGATTTGGGGGGATACTGCCTTCTGTTCTTTAAATCTCCCCCCAGATGCATTGGTTTCTGACTTGAAAAAACGAATCACAGACTCCTTCGTGAAGAGCAAAGGCAGGGATTGTAGAGGGCCAGCCCCTCCCGTAGAGCCCAGGCTGCTTTCCTACTTGAGGGGGGTGGGGGGCAGGGAGACAGCCAGGAATAACCTGTTTGCTCAGCCCCGGCCACCTCCAGGATATTTGCACGCCTAGTAAGAGTGACTTTATAAGCAATCAGCAGATTATAAAACTGGTGGGCGAACCATAAATCCTGGAAAAGAGTTGGGGCTTTTCTTTGTTCACGCGCATTTCATGAGTTTGGAAAGCAGAATCAAATCCAGGCCAGATTTGATACCTTATTCTGTGTGGATTTGTTGACTTAGGTGGTTCCGCTAGGTCAGTTTCTTTGTCCATTTGAATGGCACAGGGCTTCGGTCACTGCCAAGTAGTTTGAGATTTCAGGCATGATGCTGCAGAGCTGCGAGCAGTCTGCTGTTTCTGAGCGCTGTGTTGTGTGTCTGGTAAGAAGCAAGGGGGGACAGTTAGCACATTCATTCCTTCAGACCCTGTTTGTGTGTCTGTGGTCTCCTGGGCCCACCCACCTCCCCCTCTTGAGACACCGCTTTCGTTATGCCTCTCCGCTCCGGCTCAGGGCTCCTGTGCACCGTCCCCACCCTCCTTGACCTGGCGTTGGGGTCCCGGTGAGGGAGGGAGTGTGTTTTGGGGGGAAGGAAGGGTAGTTCAGGGAAGAAGAATCTCCCAGCCCCGACGGGAATGGGGTGACAGAGCTCAGTGAGTGAGATTACTGTAACAGGTTGTTCAGTTCAGCAGTTGCAATAGACATCTGATTAATGATGGACTGTGTCTTTGTTTCCGCTTATGTGTAGTTGAGGCTTAGATATCTTTGTGGTCCCAGCTAAGTATTCTGGGTCTTTACTTTTTTAGGAATTTGCCTGGGACATTTTAGTTGCAGCCATTGGCCACCAAACGACCACCAGAAAATCAAACTGCTTTGCTGTAAAGCAGCCCCTAGGAGAGAGGCATTCAAATGTATTATTTGATGTTAAAACGTCCCCTCTCACACAGCGTTAAACCCTACATGGAGCTCCACGTTGTAAGGGGCTTTTTTCTGGTTTTACTTCTGATCCTCTCTGTCTGCTCCCAAGGCACATTCTATGTGAGCGGCTTTAGTGCCTGAAGAGTATTTTGGCTTGAGGATTTCAGACCTCATTCCAGCATTCCATGCTCTTAAGTTAGTTAAGTTTAATAAGAGTTTTCTGGCTTTCGGTGAGCTTTCCTTGGATCTCTTATTAGTGATTATGATTCACATCTTACTAAGAAAAGAATATTCTACCCTCCTCTTGAGGGTCTTCGGGGCAGGGCTTCCGGCAACGGTCTGCATGGAAAGGCTTGAGTTTTAGGGTAAGTGCTTTATAATTTAGTGTGACTTGAAACGTAACACGCGGGGCCGTTTGCTTCCTAACCTCCAACTGAATCGTGCAGATGTAGCTTCACGGGCTGAGGAACACTGTTTTCTTTGAACCAAAACTACTTTTCAGCTGTTTCCAACTAGTTTTAATTAACTGATTGTCCTTTTCAGTGGCCTGGTGTCAGGTCCTCTTTGAAAACAGAAAGCATTCCTGCATTCCTCTCTCGGGGTGTGCATTGCTTGGGACCAGAGGCGTGTGGTACTGTGACCTCAGTCACTGCCCCTCCCCTTCCCCCGTACAAGTGGCAGGGAGAAAATGGATTTGAAAAGGAAATTTCCCACGCCCTGCTTCCCTCACCTTTGGTGAGCAGCCCAGGAGCCCCCTTCTCACTATGTGACTCGCGGCACCTTAGGAGACAATCCGTAACAGAAGAGGAAGCACCCCTCTTCATCGTCACCCAGTTTTTAATTTTTTTTTTTAATGTTTTGATTTATTTTTGACAGAGAGAGAGAGACAGGGCATGAACAGGGGAGGGGCAGACAGAGAGGGAGACACGGAATCCGAAGCAGGCTCCAGGCTCTGAGCTGTCTGCGCAGAGCCCGACACGGGGCTCGAACCCACGGACCGTGAGATCATGACCTGACCCGAGGTCGGACGCTTAACTGACCGAGCCACCCACGCGCCCCTCCCAGCTTTTAGAACACAGTTCCTTTCTTGTTTACTGAAATGACTGGGGAGAAAACAGCATCATTTCTTGCTTGCTTCTCAGGCCCAGGCCCTTCTAATCAAAGAGAAACTTCTTTTTAGTTCAAATTGGAACATGAGCTGTTACGTGAAAGTCTGGTTGGTTCCAGCTTTAGGGGGCTTTGAGTCTGAGTGGAACAGAGAGAATCCGAGTATCATGCACAAAACACACATTTCTCTGGAACATCACATAGAAATGCCTCCCTGGGCCCCCAGGCTCGCTTGCTGATGGAGGTCACCGTTTCACTCTTCCTCATCCCGCTCGACAGATGTCCTGGTGTCGTGTTTTTCTTTCGCCAGCAAGTTTTGGTTAAGTTGGTGTCAGGATTTTTAAATACGTTCAAAATGCACATTTCTGTCCTAGTGTCCTGCATCGTTTACTCCCATCTCTGCAAAATTCTTTATTTTTTCAATGTTTATTCATCTTTTGAGAGAGAGATAGAGACAGAGAGAGAGACGGAATGAGAATGAATAGGGGAGGGGCAGAGAGAGAGGGAGACAGAATCCAAAGCAGCTCCAGGCTCTGAGCTGTCAGCACAGAGCCCGACGTGGGGCTTGAACTCACGAACTGCGAGATCGTGACAAGAGCCGAAGTCGGATGCTCAACCGACTGAGCCACCCGGGCGCCCCATGTCTGCACAATTCTTAGTATCTCCAGGGGAAGGCTGCAAATACGTAACAGCGCAGGGATTTTCCCAGCTGATCAGTCGCCACCAGATGCTCCCCTGGGCTTAAAAGTGGGCAGGAATGAAAGACCGCAAAGGAGATTCAGCAAGAGAATTGCCAGAATCCACAGACGTTCCGCAGTCTGTCCATTTCGAAAAGCATGCTTTATTTTCCCTTTGTTTTTGTGCTTTATTTCTGACATTTCCTGCCGCTGTAAAGGGAATACAAACTTGTATGCTGAAAGTAGAGGCATTCCTAACTGAGGGTAGAACTGGTCGTAATCCAGTGTCCACATACATCCAGACATAAATTCAACATGGTTTTAAATAAGATTTTAGTGTCGCATAGTTTGCAAGCTAAATATTTTATTTTTCATCAGTTAAAATAACTAGCCTAAGACCTTCTGTTTAAAAATCACGATATAAAAGGAGAGCACTTCTTTATTGTTGTGAATTAATTCTCTGAAGTGTAGGGCACACTCGTGTACTTACGGGTGCAGCCCAAGGTGTGCACACGGAGAGAGGTGACGTGTCTGCCCCTGTCTCGCTCGCAGATGTGGGCTCTGAGTAGAAATACGATCAGCTGCTAACGGCTTCCGTGTTCATGATGCACTTGACTATGTCTGCTCGTGAGCACAGTTAAGAATATTTGGTTTTCCGTCAGCATCGCAGTTTAGATTATATAACGTGTAAGTTACTTTTCACTCTGCTGTCCCGTGAATATCTCCTTTATGTAATTTCGTAACAAAATGACCTTTCTAAGAATTTTAATAGGAAGTTTTATCACTGCTACAGTATTCTCAAGTATTCCAAAATAATGAATAGTAACAAGTGAATGCATGATTCAGATTCCTTCACAGCTATGCAGTGGGGCTCGGCTGCACACTGTACCTGTGTCTTTGGTGAAGAAGACGGGTTTTAATGGTGTGAAGTCTCAAGTTTATAGCAGCAGTATTAGTGGTTTTATCGATCCCTTCCTACGTACCAGACATTGTGCTGCCGTATTTCACACGTGCTCTCTGATTTGATCTTGAAAACAGCCCAGGGAATCCAGAGCTGTCACCTGTCTCCACTTACAGGTGGAGAAAACCACGGTTTTTACGGCAGCAGGTGGTTACAAGTGGTGGGCCTGGGGTTGGGTGCTGGTCCCGGAGCAGAGCTTCCCCTCACGCCCCTGCTTCCCCGACCTCAGAGGACGCCCTTGGTGTCAGCAGCTGGCTCGTAGCCTGGACAGCACACGTCACACCCGGGGTCCGAGACGCACAGACGATGGGGCTGCGGGCGGCCTCCTCACGCCTGCAGCATGGACCCTGAGGGGTTCCCGCCCGATCGCCCCGCCGTCTGCACGTGTCCCCGCTGCATTTATGGTGTGGCCGGAGGCGCCGGTGCCGCGAAGGAGATCTCGCGTGTTTTCAGGGCAACGTCCTGATGGGATCTTCTGCTTGGGGGGTCAGGCCGCGCCCGTGACCGGGGGGATGCGGGCCTTCCCCACGCTTCCCGCAGTGCGCCTCGCTCTCCGGTTCGCGAGAGGCGACTTCGCTCCACCCCCGGGACGCGGGCGGCTCACCTGCTGCTTTGGGCGCCTGCAGTGCAGAGGCCGCATCTGAATCCGGCCGCTGCCCCCGGTGACCTGGCACGTGGAGAGGGTCGCTTACCCTTTCTGAGCCTCTCAGGACAGTCATCGGAATTGCAAATGTGCTAACATGGCAGGTGCTTAGGACAGTAAATGTTGACTGTTAGTAGTATTTTTTTTATTTTTTTATTTTTGGGAGACAGAGAGACAGAGCATAAGCAGGGGAGGAACACAGAGAGAGGGAGGCACAGAATCTGAAGCAGGACCCAGACTCCCAGCTGTCAGCACAGAGCCGACGCGGGGCTCGAACTCACAAGCCGTGAGATTGTGACCTGGGCCGAAGTCGGACGCTCACCGACTGAGCCCCCCGGGCGCCCCGGCTGTTTGCAGTATTTTTAATCCACACTTCATGCCTTCAGTCTGCACAACCTGCAGTCTCTTACCCTCCCCCCCCTTTCCTGGCGGCACCCTGACCTCCTGGACAAGCTCGTCTCCTTTCTTCTCCTAAGCTCTGTGGCTCACGGTCCCCGTTCACCACCCGGCCTTGTCCTTTCTGCGTCCGCAGCCCTCTGCTTTCCTTCCCCCCGTATCCTGTGACCGCTCTGCCCCCGCACTGTTGACGGCCCGTCTTCACTCCTTCCCAGCACCATTGTCTCTCCAGACCTTGTTTTTTCCGTACCCCTCCCAACTGTTTAGAACTTCAGATCCCCATTTCCCGCCCGTATTTCCCATTTAATGGGTGCCCCTGTGTTCACGGTAGCAGGACACCTGCCTGTAAATATTGTGCCAAACAGAGTATCAGAGGAGAGCACTTTGAAGCCTTCAGCAGAGCCCGTGCACCTGTGTTCACGGTACCCGAGTAAACGTGGCTGTTGAGTAGCAAGACACTGCTGACTCCGGCAAGATCGTGAATTTTAGAAGAAAGTAGAACATGAGGAAGCAGAACAATATGGACTTAAAAAAATTTTCTTTTACCATTTATTTATCATTGAGAGACAGAGACAGAGCACAAGCACGGGATGGACAGAGAGAGAGGGAGACACAGAATCCGAAGCAGGCTCCAGGCTCCAAGGCATCAGCACAGAGCCCGACGTGGGGCTCGAACTCACAAACCAGGAGATCATGACCTGAGCTGAAGTCGGACGCTTTCCCGACTGAGCCGCCCAGGTGCCCCTCAGTATGGATTTTTTTAAATGACCTGCTCAAAAGTGACATAATGACAGAAACCTAACCAAGAATAACCCTCGTCAGTGAGATTGTGTTGGTCGTCAGAGGCCTTTTATAGGTAATACAGGATCTCTCTCTGTAAGTCATTGGGACAGATACTTCTAAAACTTTGGGAGAAAAGACCAGTGAAGGCTCATCTGTGAGCCACCCATTTAAATGTTACACTGTTTTCCTCAATTTGAACCAATCTGAATCTTATTCTAAGTTCCTCCTTTAACTTCTCTCTTTGGCCGTCTTGAAAAAGACGGCCCCTTGGGCACAACTTAACCTGTGGTGACAGAGCCCGAACGTGGTTTACCTCCGGGGGCAGGATACGGTCACTGATGGGAACGGGCTCGGGCGAGCCCTCTGGGGTGCCGGAAGCACCCTGTGTCCTGACTCTGTGCACGTGTGAGAGCCCATCAGATGGAGAGCTTACTCTACGTGCCTCACAGAGATGCCGCTGGCACCGCAGTGCTGTACGTGAATGACGCCGTGGACTTGGGAAGCTAAAATCTCCTTCCCTGGCTGTGGTTCGTCCACGTACGTCCGGAAGGCAGGGACGCCAGTCAGGAGTGTCTATGATCCTGGTTGTGCGCCGGGAGGACGGTGTGGGGCCGACGGGCTCCTGGGCCGGGAGAGTTTGTCAACTGTCCAGCCCCTCCCTGAGGCACCACCTTGCTGTGGGTGCACAGAACTGCGTTTTCCAAACCGCTTACTCAACCGCTGCATTTTCACTTTGGAACCTGGAGCCTGGAACGTAGAGGCTTTGGTGACGGGATCGCATTCTTGCCACTTCTGCTTTGCCCCCCGGCGTCTCTGTCAGCCTCCCGTCCCCCTGCTTTGGTGCTTGGGAGCAGAAGCCAGGCGTCCCACTTCCTACTGCTGAACAAGTACGTGGTGAATTGGAGGTTTTAGGGTGGAGAGGAGAAGGCAAAAGACGATTTAATAAGGCTGAGGAAATGAAGGGCCGTCCTTGGGCCGACAGTCCTATGCATCTTGTCTGTCCGTCTGCCAAAGGTCTCGTGATAGAAGCAAGCCAAGATTATAAAAAGATTTAAGTTTTCCGTATGGAAGAGCCAGGATTTAGGGGCCAGGAAGAAGGAACAGAGAGGGTGTTTTTGATGTTTCTGACACAAGAGAGTCTGCATATGTAAGCCTTTTCTCCCAGAATACCTCCTCTGATGGCAGAGGTCAGGTTCTGGGCCACATGCTGTGCTCAGCTGACTTGGACGGAACGTGAGCTGGCTTTGCAAGAAACACCCCCACACGAGGAAAGCCTGTGGGAGTCTTGCTGAAATAGCACCTTTGGGGCTCATGCTCTTGTCCTGTCGGGAAGTTGCTCTGAATGAGCCGGAGAGCTTTTGCAACCTCCTTCAGGAACTTTGTCACCCAGGACGTGCACGTCCCTGCAGAGCTGAGGTTCTCATATCGGGAGGGGTCCTCGTGTCGGGTTCTCATATCCTGTCTTTCACCAGTCGCGGTTGTTTTCGGTGCTGGTGCAGAAATAACACCGTGAGCCCCCTCGTTCTTTAAAGGTAATAGGATTTGCCAAGTGCGTTCCGTCCCGGGACTGGTCTGTCCTGAAGGCCAGTCAACCAAAACAGTGTGATTCTGTGGGAAGAATTGGATCCGTGGACCCACCAGGACAAAGGAAACCGAGCTTACTAACAACTTAGAACCTGCTGATAATTCGGTGGGCTCCTGACCTCCACCTGGCTCCCATTCTCAAACGGGCCCAAATGTCTGCTTCTTCTGACAAAAACCCAGAGGGCCTGGGAGGTGCTCCCAGCCCAGCATCCGTGCATGGCTAACGGCGTGGGCGCGGCTCGCCCAGGCTCCGTCACCCCTGTCCTGCCTGGGCCTAGAAAGACCGGTCTCAGAGCCCACGCGTGTCACCCGGACAACCCACGTGAGCAGCTGTGCTGATGGTGCCCGTCACAACCTGTTCCGGGACGGGGTCGGGCGCGCCAGCCGTCCCCACGGTGCCAGGTGCCACGTTTTATGAAAGTGAACGTTTAGACCAGAGTTTCCCCCTGAAAACGGCTTTGCAGCAGACGATGCCGCGAAGTAACAGGGCCGGCCTCGGTCACTCAGAGGAGTCGGGAAGAAAACCGACCTCGGGGTCGTTGGTACAAGTAGTTACAGAAATTACAGAGGAAAATTATAATACAGAAGTTCTAAGGTGTGTGTCCAGAAAAATCATGTTAAAACCACACCACAAATCGGGGAAATATGTGACGTTTAAAGCTGGAGTCAGGTTCTCATAAGGGAGTGTGAGCACACGCAAACGCACGAGAGACAAGGCCGTTTGTTGTGCGATTACGAGTGCGTGTACTAAATTAGGACAAATGTGGCGGTACCTTACACGGCTGCTAAAAGTCACGTTTTCAGAAGATTCGAGTTATGTGGAGCGAGCTCATGGCCCGCGCTGATGACACTTTATGCGTCCAGTGTGCAGATTTAGACACAAAGGGGAAAAATACTGGAAGGAAACAGATCAAAAAGAACATAGAGGGTAGATCTTTGTGGTGAGACTGCGGATGATTGTGTGTCCTGCACAGTTTTCTGCGTTTTCAGGCTCAAAACCGACGGACGTGTTCATTTTATCATCAGAAAACAAAAACAGCGTGAAAACAGAAAATCTGTCTCCTCCTCAAAGCTTTGCTCCTCCTCCAAGAGTTAAAGTTCCTATGTAGGATTGGACAAAACTTAGTAAGTGAAAAAGCCCATCAAAGCTATATGGTTTAGGTAAAAAAAAAAGAAGGTTTTAGGCAGCTCTCATGGCTGTGGGTGGGAGGTGGTGGGGAGCAGTCCAGCGTGTCTGCTCTGGCGACACCGTGAGGCTGGTGGCCAGGGGCCTGCAGTCACCCTGTGACACGGGCCATGTCTCCACGCCCCTCCGAAGCCAACGCGGGGAGACTCCTCCCAAGCCCTGTAGCAGTTTTATCATTAAGCCATTAGAAAAGTCTCTGTCACTATTAACATGAAGGGTTGGCATTATTGTTCAAAGCATTTTTAAAGTTTATCTATTATTGGGGGAGACAGGGAGAGAGAATGATTGGGGGGCAGAGAGAGAGAATGAGTGCAGGGGGCAGAGAGAGAGAGAGAGAGAGAGAGAGAGAGAGAATCCCACAGAGCCTGACACGGGGCTTGAACTCGTGAGATCGTGACCTGAGCCAAAATCAAGATTTGGGCACTCAACTGACTGAGCCGCCCAGGTGCCCCCAAATTGTCTTAAAACGTTGGTTCTTACCCACACTTTGGAGGCTCATTTGTATTGATTATTCGCATGATGTATTTCCACCCAGAGTATTGATTAGGGGAGCCTGGCTTTTCGGCTGTCACCGTGGCGTGGCGTCATAACATGCAGGTGGCGATTTGAATTATCTGAGACTCCAGAGAGTGCAGTATAATTTCACAGCTGGAAAGGACCTAAGAAATAATTTAACCCGACTCTCTTTATTGTACAGATGAAGACATTACAGCCGAGGTGTCGGGGCCCAAGGTTGACGCTGTTGGCAACAGGCTCTCTCAACCTCTAGCCCTGGGTGTCTTGGTACATTGTCCTCAGGATAAGCTGTTCCGTGGTGTTGGGGTGTCTTTGGCGTAGAGTCTACACCACCGTGAACCCACGTAGCGGCACTGGTGCCAGGGCTGCTGGCCCTCGCTGCCGCCTGAGAGCAGGTGGGTCCCGCCTTGCTGGGGCTTTCCTCATTTTTCCTCAGAAAATTTTTCTCATTTGTTCTCAGTTGAATTCTTTTAAGCTTAGTTGATTCTTTTAACCTTGGACTTTTGGCTGAGAAGAAAACTCTTTTCGTCAGTATTATTGTTATAAAAACCGAGCTTGTTCAAGTTTTGCTTTTGATCTTTATTTATTAGGTCTTTAGCAGTTGAGTTACATCAATTTAATTTAAAAAAAATTTTTTTTAATGTTTGTTTATTTTTGAGACAGAGACAGAGCATGAATAGGGGAGGGGCAGAGAGAGAGGGAGACACAGAATCCGAAACAGGCTCCAGGCTCTGAGCTGTCAACACAGAGCCCAACCTGGGACTTGAACCCACGAACCGTGAGATCATGACCTGAGCCGAAGTCGGAGACTCAACCGACTGAGCCACCCAAGTGCCCCACATCAACTTAATTTTTAAGCAGCTAATGGATAACTATGAGCAAATTTAGTTAAGGAAGAAAACTCAGGTTCAGTCTGCATTTTTTTTAAATTTTTTAACGTTTATTCATTATTGAGAGACAGAGAGACACAGAGCGTGAGCAGGGGAGGGACAGAGAGAGGGGGAGACGCAGAATCCAAAGCAGGCTCCAGGCTCCAAGCTGTCAGCACAGAGCCCGACGCGGGGCCCAAACCCACAAACTGCGAGACCATGACCTGAGCCGAAGTCAGCTGCCCCACCAGCTGAGGCACCCAGGCGCCCCCACTCTACGTTGTTCTTAAAAGCAGAACTAAAGACTTTCTGTGGATGTTGAGGGACTAGCCTGTCCTCCTGGACAGCAGCCGCACGATGTTGGTTACACTGTTGTGATTCCTTTTGATGCTGGGGATTTTTACTGTTTTTGGAACTCCCCTCAAAGGTTTGGGCTTTTCTGTAACACCCTCACACTTGTGCCCTACTGAGTAATTTTGTAGGGCAAAATAATTGAAAATGGGTGGGAAATGAATTTAAGAAAGGTTAATGAGGTTTCTTGTCATTTCGAGCTCAAACAACAGTTTTGACATGGAACCGAATGTGGACGTTCACTAAAAACTGGAAGCAGAAGAGCTTGGAGGAGAAGGAAACCAGCCCGTTTGTGAAGGAAGAGTATGTTTCGGTCTCTGGTGCGAGGGGGGCCTCGTCCGAGCAGTAACCCCGGCAGGGGTGGCTTCACTGAGGTTATAGTGGACACACATACCCTTGTTTCTATCATCTGTATACTCTGTAGCAAAAATGCAAGATGCTTTTCCTTTTTTTTAGATAAGATCTATAAAATTTCGAAAGTGAAAAATTAGATAAAAACAGGGAGGGGGACAGACCGCAAGAGACTCTTAAATACAGCGAACAAACTGAGGGTTGATGGGGGTGGGGGTGGGCATTGAGCAGGGTGCTTGTTGGGACGAGCTCTGGGTGTTATACGTAGGAGATGAGTCACTGGCTTCTACTCCTGAAGCCGTATTACACTATATGGTAACTAACTTAGAGGTAAATGAAGTGGAAAAATTTTTTTTTAAAGTGACAAGTGTTTATATGTCTTTCTTATCTAAATGACAGTAATGAAATATGTATTTGTTGAATCAGTCTTAACGTAAGTCTCAAAAATGTGCTTCTAAAGCTATGCCCCCAACCTCCAGACTGATCTTTTGGACAGCCTCTCTGTGATATCATCCAAATTATCACTGACTTCACTCAGCTGAAGGTATCATTATATAAAGATACGTTAAATGTAGTTTTAGGGGTTTCTAATTGTACCTAAAGTACATCACTATACATAAATATTGAACAACAGTGAGTGTGGAAATGCGTTCTAAGGTACGTAGGATATATCAACCTGGTTTATTCAGTATTTCACCATTTTTCTGGTCATACCCTATATATTATAAAGTACATACTAATAATTTTTACTCCCATATTCATAAGATTCTCACAGGTTTTCTGAATCATTAAAGGAAGATCGAAGTCATTCTGTTTTCCCCTCAGCGTCATTTGTGTAAACCCCCTGCACTGGCTCCCAACCTGGGCTGCCATCCACTCACCTGCTCCTGCCACCAGACCATTCGTCCTCAGATAGAGTTTATGTCTACCACGTCCCCTGTCCTAGCATAGAGGTTGCACCTACCATGTCCCGTGTCCTGGGATAGAGGTTGCACCTACCACGTCCCGTGTCCTGGGTTAGAGGTTGCACCTACCACGTCCCGTGTCCCGGGATAGAGTTTGCACCCTACTGTGTCCCATGTCCCGGGATAGAGGTTGCACCTACCAAGTCCCGTGTCCTGGGATAGAGGTTGGACCTACCGTGTCCCGTGTCCTGGGATAGAGGTTGCACCTACCATGTCCCGTGTCCTGGGATAGAGGTTGCACCTACCACGTCCCATGTCCTGGGATAGAGTTTGTATCTACCACATCCCATGTCCTGGGATAGAGCTTATATCTATCATGTCCTGTGTCCTGGGATAGAGTTTGTATCTATCACGTCCCGTGTCCTCGGATAGAGTTTGTATCTACCACATGCCCTGTCCTAGGATAGAGGTTGCAACTACCACGTCCTGTGTCCTGGGATAGAGTTTGCACCCTACTGCATCCTGTGTCCTGGGATAGAGTTTGCACCCTACTGCATCCCGTGTCCTGGGATAGAGGTTGCACCCTACTGCATCCCGTGTCCTGGGATAGAGGTTGCACCCTACCACATCCCGTATCCTGGGATAGAGGTTGCACCCTACCTCATCCCGTGTCCTGGGATAGAGTTTGCACCCTACCGCGTCCCATGTCCTGGGATAGAGGTTGCACCTACCACGTCCCATGTCCTGGGATAGAGTTTGCACCCTACCACATCCCATGTCCTGGGATAGAGTTTGCACCCTACCACGTCCCGTGTCCTGGGATAGAGGTTGCACCTACCAAGTCCCGTGTCCTGGGATAGAGGTTGCACCTACCATGTCCCGTGTCCCGGGATAGAGTTTGCACCCTACTGCGTCCCATGTCCCAGGATAGAGGTTGCACCTACCAAGTCCTGTGTCCTGGGATAGAGGTTGCACCTACCATGTCCCGTGTCCTGGGATAGAGTTTGCACCCTACCGCGTCCCGTGTCCTGGGATAGAGGTTGCACCTACCAAGTCCCGTGTCCTGGGATAGAGGTTGCACCTACCAAGTCCCGTGTCCTGGGATAGAGTTTGCACCCTACCGTGTCCCGTGTCCTGGGATAGAGGTTGCACCTACCAAGTCCCGTGTCCTGGGATAGAGGTTGCACCCTACTCATCCCGTGTCCTGGGATAGAGGTTGCACCTACCACGTCCCGTGTCCTGGGATAGAGTTTGCACTCTACCGCGGCCTGTGTCCTGGGATAGAATTTGCATCTACCATGTCCCATGTCCTAGGATACAGTTTGCACCTACCACATCCCATGTCCTGGGATAGAGGTTGCACCTACTACATCCTGTGTCCTGGGATAGAGGTTGCATTTTACCACATCCTGCTTCCCCATGCTGCAGCCCCTGTTCTGGGGACCTTGCTTAGTCTGCTCGGGAAGGTGTCTTGTATGATGTGTGTTTCCTCTCCCTCTGCCTCTGTCTGTCTGAACCCTGCCTGCCCCCCAGACCTTGCTCGAGCTCTGCTTCTCATGTCAAGTTCAGCACCTGTCTTAGGATTACTATCTCCTCACATCCGCTCCCTGTCTCCTGACCACTTAATGTTTGCACTACGCCTTGAAGTTCTGATTATTTTCTTGTATTATTCTCTAATTATTTTTGTCTGGCAGGGAGGGGGGTCACGGTTTCCTGGCACACTGCCCAGAGCAGTGGCCCTGGCTCTGACTCCACAGGTCCTGCTCTGAGGCCTCCTGAACCTGATCCCTGGTCAGGAGCCCAGAGCTAGCAACTCCAAAAATGATGGTGAAATTGCTTGTAGTCACTTAAACTGTGCAGTAAATATTTGAATCAAGCAGAATTAACTATAGATTTTGGACGAAATGGATTTTGTTCTTTAAAAATGGTGATCTGAGTGGCACCTGGGAGGCTCGGTCGGTTAAGCATCCCACTTCGGCTCAGGTCACAATCTCGTGGTTTGGGTTTGAGCCCCACGTCGGGCTCTGTGCTGACGGCTTGGAGCCTGGAGCCTGCTTCGGATTCTGGGTCTCCCTCTCTGTCTCTCTCTGCCCCTCCCCCACTTGTGCTCTGTCCCTCTCTGTCTCTCAGAAATAAATAACTGCAAAGAAATTTTTTTTTCAATAAATAAAATAAAAATGGTGATCTGTGGATAGTGTTACTTCTTTTTATCTAGTTGATAGGATTCTGTATCAGTGAGAGAAATTTTTAATTTCTTGACTTGAGTCACACGCACCTACATGAGTACATATGCAATTTCCCTTTATAAAAATTCTTTCACTTTTTAATTATACAGCTAATTCATGAATACGTTCTCACGAATTCAAAAATACAAAGTAAAACGCGAATCCTTGATTCTTTCCCCTGCAGTAAACAGGGCTATCGATTTGCCATGTTCCCCTCCACATTTTTAAAACACATTTACACATTTTGCATTTAGTTTTTCCTATAAGTACAGTGTGAATTGTTGTGAAAGTCCTCACTTGGTTTGCCTGGGTGTTCTTCCTGTATCAGTGTGTGCGCATGTGTGTGCACTCCCTGCACGGGGTTGCATCCATGGGGCGCCAGCGTCTACCCAACCTTCTGTTAGCAGGTGCGCACGTCAGCTGCCGTCAGCTCGCTGCAGTCCACCCCTCCGTAAGCATCCTGGCCTGCGCTCTCTTGCCCTGAAATGAGGCCTTCCCACTCCGCCTCCTTTCTGTTTACAAGCAGGATCTCGTGGCACCAACACCCACCCCTCCCAATCGTGGCCAGAAAACGCAGGATCGAGTCGGGAAATGTGCCTTTGAGACCTCTCCATTGACTTGCTCTGTGGTCCTGGACCTTCCTCTCTGTCTCGTGAAAACAAAGATTAAATGAGATAAACGTTCAGGGTTCCTAACAGTCTCTCATTCTACCTAGGCCTACGTGCGTGATGCCATTTATTTTTATTATGTTCAGCTGGTAGTGCCATTTGCCTCTTCTGAAGGGACCCGGAAAGGTTTGCAGCGCTTGCAAATTATAGGGCCCTTGTCTCCTGACAGCCTTCCTAAATGAGGTTTGACAGCATCTGCAGATGAACGGGGAGTGAGTGGTGGGGGTGCCGTTCTTGTTTTGGGCAAGTGCTCCCCGGTTTGCAGAAACCTGCCACCCTGCCAGCTCATCCGTGGCTCTTTCTCGTTTCTCACAAATGCTGGGAAATGGAAGGTCTCGTCCAGGGTCACCAGCCGACGATCTCCGGTCCCAGATTTCCCTCACGTCTCTACCACCAGGTTTCCTACTTTGCTGTAGACAATTTCCTCATCCTCAGTATTTATTTAAAATATGCCCCGGAAAACAGTGTGGAGGTTCCTCAAAAAACTAAACATAGAACTACCCTACGACCCAGCAACAGCACTGCTAGGAATTGACCCAAGGGATACAGGAGTGCTGATGCGTAGGGGCACTTGTACCCCAATGTTTATAGCAGCACTTTGAACAACAGCCAAACTATAGAAAGAGCCTAAATGTCCATCACCTGACGAATGGATAAAGAATATGTGGTTTATGTATACAATGGAATACCACTTGGCAACGAGGAAGAATGAAATCCAGCCATTTGCAGCAACGTGGATAGAACTGGAGGGTATTATGCTGAGTGAAATAAGGCAGAGAAGGACAGATAATCATATGATTTCACTCATGTGGAACTTGAGTAACAGTAGACCATGGGGGAGGGGAAGGGGAAAAAATAGTTACAAACAGAGAGGGAGGGAGGCAGACCACAAGAGACTCTTAAATACTGAGAACAAACTGAGGGTGGATGGGGGTGGCAGAGGGGAAAGTGGGTGATGGGCATTGAGGAGGGCACCTGTTGGGGTGAACACTGGGTGTTGTATGAAAGCAATGAACCATGGGAATCTACCCCAAAACCAAGAGCACACTGTATGTTAGCCAATATGAGAATAAATTATATTTTTTTTAAAAAAAGGGAAAAATATGCTACATATCCTCTTTAACATTTACAAAGTGCTTGCTGTTTGTTAGATGCTCTGTAATGTCAGTCCTCCTCTGCCGGCCCTTTCGCCGCCCGCCTGGTGTATTTTGTACTTGGGTGTAGTCCCAGGGTGCGTGGGACGGACGTGCACTTGGTCACGTCCACTGAGCCTTCAGGAGATCCATCACCCAGGCAGCTGTGGGTGTTACCCCGTGGCACAGACCTTACACATCCGCTCTGGTGCATGGAAGTTCGGCGCTGAACTGAAAAGTTGTTATTTGCACGCTGCCCTTTTACAAAAAGGCACAATCCAGTGGGACTATTGAGACAAAACGTGCTACTTTAAAGGGCACTTTCTTACTGACATTTGATTATTGTCATGAAGCAGAAAGTATATTTCCTTCAGGGGTTTTAATTGTTCAGAAATGTGCAAAGCTATATAAATGTTAACCAGATTTCTGGTGGTCATTTTTGATGTATACAAATATGGAATCATTAGGTTGCGCTCCTGAAATTAACATAATATTATGTCAGTTTTACCTCAGTTAAAAAAAAAAAAAAGAGTGGAACAGAATGGAAAGCCCAGAAATAAACCCAGGCTTGTAGGGTCTATTTCCAACAGAGGAGGCGAGAGTATACAACGGGGAAGAGTCTCTTCGACAAATCGTGTTGGGAAAACTGGTCAGCGACATGAGAATGAAACCACTGTCTCACACAGTATGCAAAAATAGACTCAAAATGAATTAAAGACCTAAAAGTGAGACCTGAAACCATAAACATCCAGAAAGAACACATTAGCAGTATACTCTCTGACATCTGCCTTAGCAACACTTTTTTAGATACGTCCCCTCGAGGCAAGGGATACAAA
The DNA here is from genome assembly GCF_016509475.1 of Prionailurus bengalensis. Taxonomy (NCBI): domain Eukaryota; kingdom Metazoa; phylum Chordata; class Mammalia; order Carnivora; family Felidae; genus Prionailurus; species Prionailurus bengalensis. Next base: position 173,071 of record NC_057360.1, read on the forward strand.
AGCAAAAATAAACTATTAGGATTACACCAAAATAACAAGGCTTTTTTTTTTTTTGCTGCCCCTCCCCATAAAAAAGCATTTGCACAGTGAAGGAAACTGTCAACAGAATGACAAGGCTCCCAGAAGATATTCACAAATGTGGCCTCTGATAAAGGGTTAGTGTCCAAAATACATGAAGAACATCCAGAGGGCCAACAGACACATGAAAAGATGCTCAATGTCGCTCATCATCAGGGAAACAGATCAAAACCGCCATGAGATACCACCTCACACCTGTCAGGATGGCCAGAAACAACACAAGAAACCACAGGTGTTGGCAAGGATGCAGGGAGAAAGGAACCCTCGTGCATGGTTGGTGGGAATGCAGACTGGTGCAGCCACTGTGGAAAACAGTGTGGAGGTTCCTCAAAAAGTTAAAAATAGAACTACCCTAGGGGCGCCTGGGTGGCGCAGTCGGTTAAGCGTCCGACTTCAGCCAGGTCACGATCTCGCGGTCCGTGAGTTCGAGCCCCGCGTCGGGCTCTGGGCTGATGGCTCGGAGCCTGGAGCCTGTTTCTGATTCTGTGTCTCCCTCTCTCTCTGCCCCTCCCCCGTTCATGCTCTGTCTCTCTCTGTCCCAAAAATAAATAAAAAACGTTGAAAAAAAATTAAAAAAACAAACAAAAAACTACCCTAGTAGTAATCACTACTGGGTATTTACCCAAAGCAAATGAAAACACTAATTTGAAGGTATGTGTGGACCCCTGTGTTTATGGCAGCGTCATCTACAGTAGCCAGGGTCTGGAAGCAGCCCGAGTGACCGCTGACAGACGAGTGGATGAAGAAGTGGTAATGGGGCCTCTGGCTGGCTCAGTCAGTAGAGCACGTGCCTTTTTTTTTTTTTTTTAAGATTTTTTTAATTTTTAAGTAGTCTCTACACTGAACGTGGGGCTTGAAGTCACAACCCCGAGATCAAGAGTCACATGTTCTTCCAACCGAGCCTCGCCAGGTGCCCCAAACGTGCGACTCTTGATTTCGGGGTCGTGTATTCAGGCCCCACATTGGGCGTGGAGATTATTTAAATAAAGAAGATACTGCAGTTAAAAAAATAATAATTTAAAGAAAGATGTGGTATGTAGAAACGTGCACGTGCACACTAGAATATCACTCGGCCATCATAAGGGTGAGAGCCTGCCATTTATAACAACGTGGATGGACCAGAGGGTATTATGCTCAGTGAAATAAATCAGAGAAAGACAAATACCGTATGGTTTTGTGGACTCTAAAACACAACAAACAAAGGCAGAAACAGGGCAGAAACCGATCCATCGACCCGGAGAACACACGTGGTTGCTGGAGGGGAGGGGTGCAGGGAGAGGGGGTCCGGGGAGGACAGTCACAGCACGGGGAGCACGGCCAGCGGTGCCGTCACAGTGACGAGTGGTGACGACGGCGGCTCCACTCGTGTGACCACAGCATCACGTGCACACTGCAGGTTCTACCGTTCACGGTTCCTGATCGTTTCCCCCTCCCTACGGCCTCCCACTCTCTCCTCGGACATTACTAAGAGAGCTAAACAGTGAGGGAAACAAGGAAACACCATGTGTAGCCTCTCCACATTTTCTTCTGTTTCTTGTTAACTTTTCTCTCATACTTTTTTTTCTGTTACCTTTTTTAAAAACTTCCCTTGCCTCTCCGCCTCAACCCCATAATGGTGCTCACCATGCTCTGCACCCCTTGGCCTCCCTTGTGGGAACGCTGTGCCCTTGACCGAGGGCTGTGCACACAGCACGTTCGCTGGCCACGGGATCCTGGAGCCCAGGCTCTCGCGGCTGCGCCTGTTCTCAGGGGTCAGGTGCGGGGACGGCTTACGGCTCGTTACCGGTACCCAACCCGAGTTGTAAGTGCTTCTTAAGCAGATGGGAGCCTCGTCCCGTAGCAATGTCACTGTCCCCCACTTGTGTGCAGAAACACTTTCTCCTGCGGGAGAGGGAGGGACCCCAGCTAGCCCTCTGGGAATTGTGCCCAGCCCCCAGTGCATCCTTGTGACCGTGTCACCGAGCAAATGCCACCTGCCTTGGGGTTTTATCCAGTTGAAAAAGGCTGAAAACCTAACCAAAGAACAGGCAGAGGTACTATGTTTGGTTTGGGGCGTGCATTTGACCACGTGGTATTAACAGGTGAATGAACTCTGGAAAAAGACTTTCACTCTGTAAAAGAGACTAGATTTGTTTTTAGAAGTTGTTATTTATCAACCCAAGGCCGAGTTTAGGTGAAAAATCGTCCTGCAGGCTCTATTGGAGATTAAAAGCAGCAAATCAGAAAGTTGTCGCCAGGGGGGTAAGATCGCCCCCGGTGAATGAAGTGTCACGGGCGCTTCCGCGACCACAGTGCAGCTCCGACGGGTCCCGGCTCCACCTGTAGGTGTATTTCGGGCGTTTCTGACATCTGACTGTCGTGTCCCCTAAGATAAAAGGTTCAGAGGGATTTTATGGCTTCCCAGGAGGTTACTTGGTAGTAACCCCAAGTTTTCTTTTTCAACAGATGTGACAATCTCCACTTATTTTCCAAAATTTAACATAAAATGAAGTCTTTATGCAAGCAGAAAGACAGTGATGAGTCTGGTTGTTTCAGCCCCTAAGGAATAAACTAGTCATAGACCCATGAATTTATCTGTTTAAAAAAAAGTTAGTGGGGTGAGTAGGAGGAAAGAGAATATTTATGTTTGTTACAACCCAAAACATACCTAAGAAAATACCATGTCTTCCCAGCTGCTCCAGGTTGTGGCTCCGAGGTCACTTCAGACCTAAAGACACGAAGTCTAGTTGGTTCTCATGGAAATTCAGGAGGTGGTTTTGACAGTGTAGGACCTAAAAACGGGGTGAAAGGTTAAGGTTTTGAGTACAAGTTATGTGATTTGCTCCTTTGTTTGGCACCTTGCTCTCCTGCTCTGTCTCTAGGTTTTCTCTCCAAGCTCATGAGTCATGAGTAGCTTCATCGCTGGTGTTCAGGCAGCACGTTCTTTAAAGATGGTCTGTGGAGGCACGAGAAATCCTGACTTGTACACTTTAAATGGATCATATGTATGGTTTGGGGATTATATCTCAATAAAACTTATATTGAAATATATATATAATGGGGGCGTCTCGGTGGCCCAGTTGGTTAGGCATCTGACTTGGGCTCAGGTCATGATCTCACTGTCCGTGGGTTTGAGCCCCGCGTCGAGCTCTGTGCTGACAGCTCAGGGCCTGGAGCCTGTTTCGGATTCTGTGTCTCCCTCTCTCTCTGCCCCTCCCCCGCTCACACTCTGTCTCTCTCTGTCTCAAAAATAAATAAATGTTAAAAAAAATTTTTTTTAAGAAAAAAAATATATAATTATATTGAATATATAGTCTTTTGGGTTTGGGGTAGATTTACCCCCAAAATTAAATGTTCTTCATTCCTCCTTAGGTAGTAACCATTTTACTTTTTTTAAAGCAGGCTTCATGCCCAGCATGGGGCCCAATGCAACCCCGACATGGAGACCTGAGCTGAGCTCAGGAGTCAGACGCCTAACTGATTGAGCCCCCCGGGTGCCCCGAGTAGTAACCAGCTCAGTGGCATGGCTCCAGGCCCCCGGCCGTGTGTGCAGGGGGTCCGAGGCCACGCTCCACAGCATCCACGCGCCTTTGTGCCTCGCCGCTGACGAGTGCGCCGACCAAACCCGAGCTGTGCCTGTCTTTGTCCTTGTGTCCTCTAATTCAATTTTTAAAGAACCCATTTACATATAGGTTCCAAAAAGAAAGGCTTGTTTTTGTGAAATGCAAATGGGAAAAGATCAGATAAAGGTAAATTATTACAAAATTTACCTTTTGTAATTTCGGGCATGTAATACCTGGGCATGAGAGAAACAATTGTAGAAGATTTGGGGGGAAATCATCAGAATTTAGGTGTGTGCGTACAAGCCAGAGCCCCCAGACCGGAGGACCCCAGAGGGTGGGAGACAGAGTTTGTGTTTCCTCAAAGCACAGGAAGCTCGCACAGGATTTTGGTCTAGGAGAGGGTGCCCAGCCAGGAAATTCAGTCATTTATCCAACAGACAGGTACGTACCTTAAGTTAGCATATTGGGTATCGAATGTCCTGATGTCATGACCCCTTTATGCTTTCAGAAATCATCAAGGGTCCCAAAGAGCTTTTATTTATTCAGGTTATATCCAATACGACCACACTGGAATTAAAACTTTTAAAATGTTAATCGATGGGGCACCTGGGGGCTCAGTTGGTTAAGGATCCCACTCTTGATTTTGGCTCAGATCATGAGCTCACAGTTTGTGGGTTCGAGCCCCACGTCGGGCTCTGCGCTGACAGCTTGGAGCCTGCTTGGGGTTCTCTCTCTCTCTCTCTCTCTCTCTCTCTCTCTCTTCCTCCCTCCCTCCCTCCCTCCCTCTCTCTCTCTCTCCCTCTCTCTCTGCCCCGCCCCCCACTCTCAATAAATAAACATTAAAATAATAAAATATTGTTAACTCATTTAAAAATACCAGTAATAAGCTCTTTACATGTTAACACAACATTTGTTATGAAAAATCATTCTAGTTTCCAAACCAAAGAACAATTTAATGAGGTGAGTAAATCTGTCTGGTGTCTTCTAACTGAAGACACGGACTCTCACGTCTGCCTCTGCAGTCTGTGTGCTGGCTGTGCTGTTTGGTGAGACATGCGAAGTCAAGAGACCTGGCCGTGTGCCCTCCCTCATCCAGTCAGAACAGGGACTCCCCTCGGGCCCGGGGAGGGTCTCAGGAACCCCCATCGTGAGAACCGCTGTGCGCGGGAGTGCGACAGCACTGGTGAATTTTGTTGGCTCACCGAATGTTGGCTGAGCGCTTACCATGGAAAAAGTTAGTGTGGGAGGAATAGAATGCGCGGGGGTTGAGACCACGTCCAGTTTGGGGCTCTCCAGACGCCTGGTCCACGCGCGTCGGGGCAGGGAGTGGGTGGCAGAGGCTAAGAGGGAGGAGCCGACAGGTGCTAAGCGGATGCAAGGAAACTGACGGACGGAGGAGCCGCTCCCGTCCTGGGGGAGTAGAGGGCTGCTGGTACGGGAAGGTGCCGGGGCCTGGAAGCGCCGGGCGGCAGTGTGGGCGCAGGCTCGGACCCCTGGGCACAGGCGCCATGACCCTGACCCCTGCGGGGTGCGGACCATCCCGGCCCCGGCCCCGGCAGCCACTGGGTCACCCTCCCCTCGCCCCACCTCCGCCACCCCCACAGCAGCCCGAACGGTCGAGATGCCGCGAGCACACCTTTGTTACGATGCCACGTTTCTGATGGGTTTTCCTTTGCTTTTTTTCAGACCGTGCAGACCTTTCAAGTTACCAAAAAGGTAAAGTAATCTGATCATCTTATTAAGTAGTAAAGTGATTGCATGCCCTTCCCTGCAGTGTTTTCTTCACACTGCTTCGGCCTCCCTCATTCATATTTTTCTGAAGGAAAAGTAAATTTCCCCTGAGCTGGCTGCCAGAGCGATCCTCCCTCTCCAGAACTGGTGTTGATCTCAAGGTTTAGATTCCGTTTGTGGTGAATCGTTTATATTGGCCGAGGTGCCTCTCATTCCTTCGTGGTCTTCCTTGTCTTGGAGAAAGACTGTTCTGCCCTGACCTGGGGTTGTGGCGCTGGAGTTCAGGCGGGTTGTCTGTATTTGCTGCTAAAAATGCCACCGTATTCAAATGGAGGTGGTATTTGAGGTGGAAACTTTGAAGGTTTGTCTTTTCAGTAGAAAAGCAAAATTTTAGGTGGATCGTTGTTTCTGCAAAAAAGCCAAAGCCTTGTCTCCTCAGTGGCGTGCTTGCCGTGGTGGTCCCACGTGGCAGACTGGTGCTTCGTGGGAAACCAAGTGATCTCTGCAGTGCACCCGAGAGAGGAACCGAGGCCCTGATAACCGAAGCCTGGTCAGGGGGCCTGATCCTCTCTTCCAAGTGCAATTACTACATAAATTTTAATTAGGAAACTCCCTTTCCATTTAAAAATTATTTATTTTTTGAAATTGCGGTAAAATATACACGGCATAAAATCTACCATTTTAACCACGTTTAAGTGCACGGCTTCGTTGCGTTAAAGTCCACGTTATTGCGCCACCGTGGCCACCGCCACGTCCAGAGCTTCTTCCGTCCTGCGAGGCAGAAACAGTGGCTCCCCGTCCGCCCTCCCCCAGTGCTCTAGTCTCCAGCTCTGTGAACCGGGCCAGCCGACCCCTCCTGTGAGTGGAATCACGCAGAGTTCGTCCTGCCGAGACCGGCTGACCTCACTCAAGGTGCTGCCCTCCAGGTTTGTCCGATGCTAACAGGTGTCAGAATTTCCCTCCTTTCTAAGGCCGAGTGATATTCCGTTGTATGCGTATACACTTTTTGTTTATTCCCTTTTGCAGACAGAATTGTGGCAGAAGATAAAGAAGTTATACAAGTAAATATGACATGTCTGGAGAATGAATTTCCAGTTTTCCACAAATAAGAAAGCCCTTTCTAAGGATTTTTGCATTTTGAAAAGATTCATACATATTTTTCCTGTTACTAGATTGGTATTTTGAAAAGTCCTAATTTCTTCTTTTCAGCATATACGCATACAAATACAACTTTTTCAGAAAAGCCTTTCCTGATTCCCTTCCCCACTGTAGCTGGAAGTCATCTCTGCTGAATTCACAAAACGTTCATCTGTATCCCTCTAAAAACACGTATTTCTCTACCTGGTTTTGTATTTGTCAAGTTGTCTGATGTTCGGCATCAGGTTCCAAGTTCCTTAAGGGTGAGATTCGTGTCTGCCGTGTGTATTCCCAGATGCCCGTGCCCTTGATCTGTGATGCTACCTGTGCACTGTATTTATTTCTTCCCAACAAAGAAAGAGTTTTCTGTGTCCTCTTTGCTTTGGGGAAGTTTCTCAAGCTTCTGTCTTTCTTCCCACTAAACTGATAGCTGATGCCGTGGGAAAAATTATGATTAATAACATTTTGATCCTAACCCCAAGGACAAGAGGGATACGGAGCAGTTACTAAGGGAACTGGAAGGGGAGAAACCAAGGAGAAAGCGATTTTCTGGAAGAAAGGGTAACTGCTCAGTTCAGGGAGGCCAAGGACCCGGACTAGTTCGCAGTTTCGGCAGGTTCAGAAGAGTCACGGGAACAAAGCCAGGCTGAGGGACTCAGGGTTGGGTGTTCCGTCGCGGGGAGGCCTGTGTCCAGGGCGCTCATGTTCTCTGCTCAGGGTAAGGGGAGAAAGGAGAGACTGTTCCCAGAGAGCCGGGGTGGGGGGGAGGGCGGCAGGCAGAGGAAGGCATCTTTGTGAGCTGAGAGAGGAAAGTGCCCTGTGGAGGCCCTGTTGTGGGAGGACGGGCCCCACGGTGTCGCCAGCATCCGAGGCCCTGTTGGGGGAGGACAGGCCCCGTGGTGTTGCCGAGCAGCGGAGGCCCCATTATGGGAGGACGGGCCCCACGGTGTCACCAGCATAAGTTACCCTGTGAGGCTTTTGCTCATTTGTTTGGACCGATGGGAAATACCTGCTCTTCCCCGGAGAAGCCCACTAACACAGTGGCTGACGTCTGGGGGTGTGGTGAGGGTCGCTTGTGAAGACTGCAGGGAGGCCTGTCTGTCCAGGGCACAGTTCAGCCACAGACACATGTGGGTGGCCCTGCCCTGCGGCGTCCCCCTGCCCTGCGGCGTCCCCCTCCCGTCCTGTAGCAGGGGCGCGTGCCCTCTGACTCTCAGCCCTCCTGGGAAGGTGCCGTGAGCTCTTGCGCACGGCACCCGGGCATCGCCACGGCCTCACGCGGGGGCGCCCAGGCATCGCCGCGGCCTCACGCGGGGCCTGCTGGGCAGGGGACAGACGCAGGTGTCATATGCAGAGCCCCAGAATCCGGGCAGATGTGAGACGCTATCCCGTGCCACGCAGGAGGACGCGCTGTAGTGGCACCAGGGGTCCTTTGACGGGTCTTCTCCTGAGCACGCGGTTCACCCTTCAGAAACGTAACGTGCGGGTGCTTTGTTCTTGTAATGTAGTTAGAACATAGACCTTGAACCCAGACTCACCAGGACTGCAGTTAGTGGAAAATGTAGCAGTGACACTTCTGGGCCATATTTAATTTCCTTTCCTGCTGAAATTGTCCTGCTTTGTTAGGCTTTTATCTTAACATCACAACCACCGTCTGGGCTTCCTACTGTACGTGAAGCTTCTGTTTCCCGTGTGGTGTCCACAGCCCCTCGGACTCCAGCACAGACCCTGACACCAACGTGGGATAGAGGAGAAACGCTCGTCGGGGTGTAATTTCCCCAGAAGAGTCGGGTCTTCTCCCCACGGAGCTCGCGGCACATGAGCAGTGGTCCCTGGGCAGGGTGGGCACGTGAAGCGTGTGCCGTGTCGGCGGGGAGCGCTCCGGGACGCCGGGAGGGCACAGGTGGGAGTCACGGGTGCCGTGTGGCGTCCACGCGCAGTCAGCGCGATACCTGGTGTGGGACGGTGCTGCGGGATCCGAACCAGACGTCGCCACCGGGAAGGGTCCAGACCACATGTTCTCACGGGAAGAGTCCAGACGTGGTCACGGGCAAGGGTCCGAGCCAGATGTTCTCATAGGGAGGGGTCTGAACCAGATGTTGTCACGGGGAAGGGAAACCGTTGCTGAGGAGGGTTTTAAGACTGCGGTGCCTGTGTGTGCAGGTTTTTCAAGAACACAAAACAAAAAGTCAGCCTACGGGTAAATTAGCCCACAGTGTGGACGCCAAGCACTTGGGGCGCCCACCACCCGCGTCGACAGCCTGTTTGTAGGCGGCAGCGAACAACTGCTGGTGATTTGAGAGAAGAATGAGCCACTTAAAGTCAAGTCTGGGCTCTTCCCACTTCCCAGGGCTGGTACTTCGAAGGTCTAAATGTAAAGGACCCTTTTTAAGTCTGAATCCATGAACAGAAAGTCTCAAATGTGCTGTTGACAAAGGACCCAGTTCCGGAGATCTCAGTTTGCATCTGGTGGAGCTGGAGATAAATGTGCAGGTCCTCAGCACCCGGTGTGTTCTCGAAACGGCGTTCGTGCTCGGACAGCCGCAATCCGCGTCTGTGACTCGGTGGCTTCGTCACATCCAGAATTACGTTCACAAGCCCGTTCCGTGGTACCTCGCATTAATTTTACTTTAGTGAGTTTTTAAATCCAGAATTTGGAGGCTCGAGAACAGCGTTCAGAATCAGAGGCCTGTGGACCTGTGTGGTTTTGCATCATGAAATTAACTGTTCGTGTGACTTGGGAATTTAATTTAAAATGTGAATTTGGGGGAGCCACATTCTACTCTGCCAATTAGACTTATTCCCTTGTGCTCAGGACGAGAGGTGACACCATGGTGGTTAGGAGGCCCGACTCAAACCAGACTCCGGGGCTCCCATTTGTGACCTTTTTGTGAACTATAAGTGACACGTGACATTATATTAGCATCAGCTGCACAACGTTAACGACCCAGTATTTGTAGATACTGTGAGGTGACGACAGTAGTCGGTCTGGCTGGTATCCGCCACCACACGGACTTACAGGACTTTCTTTTCTTGTGATGAGGTCTCTTAAGATCTGCTCTGACAGCGGCTCCCAGTTGCGCACACAGCGTCACTGACCGTGGTCACTGTGCTGCGACACCCCCCCGGGGCTGACGTACTTTGTAGCTGGGCTGGTGTCGTGACTCTGGACCGTTGTGTAAGTTGCTTGTGCCTCACTGCGTCTCGCAAAGCTGAAGACTTAAGTGAGGTGCTACAGGTAGAGCCTGAGAACAGCCAGTGCTCCTCGTAAGGAGGTGGTGACCTTGAGGACCGCAGGGCTGAGAATCGCCCGGGGCGGTGCTCCCTTGAAGCGTAATTATGTTGTATTTTGATTTCCTTGTTAAAATGTAATTTGAAGTCAGTCCCCCCAGAAGGCCAGACCCATGGGGTCGAGTGATGGGAATGTGAACATGAGCCAACGGCGTCTTCCTTCAGAGTGACGTTTGCAGCCACCAGCTTCGTGAAACCACTGGCCTGGTTTTGAGGAAATAACCCACAAATACCTGAGTAAGGAGCCAGAAATAGCCATCGGCACGGCCAAGGGAGCTAACATTGTTGAGGATTTGAGGGTAATTGTCCATAAGTGAAATGCTTCTTTTTTTCTCTCTTGCCAACCTCAAGTTCAACCTCAAGTTGGCAAGATACGTCTTGAATTTTAGAAAATGCCATTCAGTCAACTTCTGTTGAGCACAGAGTTCACATGAGACCTGCAGATGTCAGGTCGGGGAGGTCCAGGGTCCTACGGAAGGGAGGGGCGCCTGGAGGACACGGCTCTGGCGGCAGTTTGGTGACAGGAGGGGAGACGGAGGCCAGGCTGCCACGGCTACACGGTGAAGAGAGGGCACTGATGCTACACTAACTGAGTGAAGAAAATGCACATCTCGCCCTCGTGGGGCTCAGTCTGACACACTCATTATAGTTTTCGCTGGAAGGACAGCAGCAGGTGTGTGGGGAGGTCTGGGGTTGGTTATTATTTTTTTAACATTTATTTATTTTTGAGAGACAGACACAGAGCATGAGCAGGGGAGGGGCAGAGAGAGAGGGAGACATGGAATCCGAACTAGGCTCCAGGCTCCAGGCTCCGAGCTGTCGGCACAGAGCCTGACGCGGGGCTCGAACCCACAGACCATGAGATCGTGACCTGAGCTGAAGTTGGACGCTCAACCGACTGAGCCCCCCAGGCACCCCTGGCTTGGTTATTCTTGAGACATGGGTACGTGAGCCTGTTTGTGGGCTGAGCTCTTTTCTAAGAGCTGACAGAGCACAGGATGGAGAGAAACGGGTCTGGAGGAGATGGGGGCTGGGTCCTCTGCCCCCCCACACCTCCTTCCACGCAGGCGTGTGGACCATAGCTGGTCTCCCGAGGAGCAGATGGACGTCTGAAGTGCCGGGTGTCTTCTCCCACTGCATCTGTTCCTGACACACTCCCGGACCAGGTCTGAACCAGGAGGATTTCACAGACGCTGTCTTCGGCAGGGAGCCCTCTTGCCGCTCCTAAGCGGCCTCCTGTGTCCTCTCTGCTCCACAGTTATGCGTCCCTGATCGCCGACTGGCCCGTCGTGGTCCTGGGCATGTGTACCGCGTTCATCGTCGTCTGTGCCCTGGTCGGGGTGTTAGTGCCCGAGCTGCCCGACTTCTCCGACCCACTGCTGGTAAGGAAAACGGCCACTCAAACTTCTTTCGCCCAAAATGACCTCAGAAAATTCAGTATTTTAATGCATGTTACATTATGTAATTACGACCCGTTTTAAAACCTTCTCGAACTGTCGGTAGGGGTGCAGCTCTCCTTCTGAAGAGTAAACTTGTGCCATCGTGGTTTCAGGCTCTTAAAAGGTCAAGGAACCCACTCACCATTACAAATCTGGAAATTTTGCTTCTTGGCTCCCACATTTAAGCCAAAAATCAATAAAATGGAGAATCTGCATTCTATAAAAGTGTTTTTGTGAAGTCGTTAGGACTGAATGTCTCTTCTTTCCACCCAGAAGGAGTTAGAGGAACTTCAGTATTACTAAGAGAGAGCAGGGTCTGTTTTTAAGTAAACGTTCCTGTAAAACACTAACGTGCATGACATAATCTGATGCGACCGTAAGTTTTCATAACATCAAAGTGTTTGCTGGATGCTTAGGTATGAACTGGAAAGAGAACCTTCAGATACGAGTTTTCCTTGTTGCCGAGACGGCTAACGCAGCAGAGAACCAACCCCACTGCCTCGTCGTGGCGAGCAGTGGCTGCCGTCACGTCGGGCCCCCCTTTCGGTGCCATCGGCCACGGGGCAGCGGTGGAGAGGGCCTGGGGAGGGCCTGCACGTCTGTGGACGTGGCTCTCCCGCTCCTAGAACTACACCGAGCCTACGTGACGTACACTAATGAGAGTCTGTGATATTTTGTCTCAGGGCTTTGAACCAAGAGGGACTACGATAGGCCAGAGACTGGTCACGTGGAATAACATGGTGAAAAACACGGGATACAAAGCGACATTAGCAAACTACCCTTTTAAGTATGCAGATGAACAAGCCAAGAGGTAATTATTTGTTAACTTTTACACAGAACATTGCTTAACGAATTCCACTTTTAAGCAGTATCTGAGCAAAATGATTAGATGCAAACGTGTGGCTCAAAATCTTTGCCACTGGATTTGTTGGCATTCTCACTGTCTTTTAAGATGTTGTTGCATTCGAGTGGAAAGTGAGGGTTTGGGTTTTTTTCTTTTACACGAGTGAGGAAGTGAATGTTGCTTGCTTACATTAATGCTAAATTTCAAGTGCTACACAGGCTGTGACTCAGGATACACCGTTACCAGTACACTTACTGGCCTCGAAATAGTCCTTTATTTGTAAATTCTTTTTTTTTTTTAACATTTATTCATTTTTGAGACAGGGAGAGACAGAGCATGAGTGGGGGAGGGGCAGAGAGAGAGGGAGACACAATCTGAAGCAGCTCCAGGCTCTGAGCTGTCAGCACAGATCCCGACACGGGGCTCGAACCCACAAAGCATAAGATCACGACCTGAGCCGAAGTCGGCCGCCTAACCAACTGAGCCCCCCCAGGCGCCCCTGCACATTCTTATTACCGCAAGTCCTCCATTGGCCGTCACACGGCGTTGTGCCAGCGTGGTCGACCGCCTTCCCCGCACGGTCACCAGCACGTCCCTGCCTCTCACATTGTCCTTCCCTTTCAGCCACCGGGACGACAGGTGGTCCGATGATCACTATGAACGAGAGAAAAGAGAGGTCGACTGGGACTTCCACAGGGACAGCTTTTTCTGCGACGTTCCGAGTGAGTGGCCTCGCAGGTGAACAGCCCCTCGGGCCTCCCGGTGTTCGAGACGAGTGTGGTTAGACCGAGTCGGGGAGGAGGATGTGGGGGAGCTGAAGCCGTTTTCCTGCTCTGGGCCGGCCAACCACTAACCTGAACGTATTCACCTACAGTAAAAATCAATGAGAGATTATTGCGTAATCCCATTCCGTTTTATGGAAGATAAAACATCTAGTAAAATTCTTGACCTGGTTGCCCCAAATTTCAAGTCCTCTTAAATGTCTTATGTTATTGAAAAAATACTTTCAGTCATGAGAAAGCGTCTGTCGACAGCTTCTCTGCGCCTTAGGCACTAGAGATAGAAGGATGCGCGGAATACCGTCCCGCGGGGCCGACCCATAACGTGTGCGCGGCAGGCTGCGGGACGTGTCCGTGTCGTAGCCACTTGGCTGCACAGACCGTGGCCTGGAAGAAACGTGAGGGCTTCCCTGAGGTCAAGAACCCATACGTTCGTGTGGAACCTCCAGGTGTTCGAACGCAGGCAGCAGATTCACTAACAGCTTCTCCCCGCGAGCGAGGGGCCTGCCTGGAGGAGCCCGGTCAGCCCTGGAGAGCCCTTCAGTGAACACGGACCCCAAAGCCCTTCCGAATTCAGCTTTTTTTCCCTGTTGACACTCCCCCTAAAGCGTGTATTTTCCTGTCTCGTTAGAGAACTAGAGGACCTCGCTGATCTTGTCCGGCCTGAGGGTCTGCACTTTGGAAGCTGTCTCACAGCACAGTAACCGAGAGATGGAAAGGAGACCAGGGAGGCTTCTGTCCTGGTCCCAGGGAGGAACTCGTGTGTTGTTTTCTGCGTCTTGTTAGAAAAGCCGAAGTCTGGTCAGTCGACTGTCCTGGCTGGTTCCTCTAGGTCAGGTGGTGCTATGTGTTTCTGACTAATCAGGACAGATATCAGCAGACACACGAGATGTGGCCCCTCTGTGTCAGCAGCCCACACACTACACTTGTGCCCCCGGTACGGCCCCGCCTGGAGGAAAGCCGGCCGGCTCCCTGGAGGAGGTGTTTGTTTCCAGGGGCTCATTTTGCTCTTCAAAACCAATAAACATAAGATAATGGCCATCTGATGAAGAGTTTACTAAAGAAAACTTCATAATCATGAATAAAAGCTCACATAGTAAAGCTTTATTTACAAATTTGCAGATTGGTTTTCTTTTTCAGCACAGTTACACATTTCAGATAACGTAGTGAATCCACTCTGTTCTACTGAATGAAGTTCTAATGACTGAGGAGGCAGGAACAGCCCTTACCGAGTGCTGTTTTTCCTTTAATTCTTGCAACTGGGAGAGACGTGCTTACAGATCAGGAGCCCAGGCTCAGAGAAGCTGCTCATCCGGAGAGCTGGGACCTGGTCACACCAGGTCTGCCGCCAGGGCCGTGCTCCGTCCAGTCTGTCCCGCAGCCGGACCCATCAGAAACACACTCTGTGTTAGTGAGATGTTCCCAGTGTTCATTCTCAACTCTGGTGTAGCAGGGAGACTGCGGACCCAGCTGGAACGCCGCATATGTCGGCGATCCTGGGCAGCCCGTGGTACCCGATTGACTGTTTTTAGCACTCTTAAGTTGATCTCCTGGCATCTGTCGTCCCTGGTTCGAAGCCATGGAGAACACCCACGCTTGATGTTCAGCACAGCCTTCCAGGGATTTGTACGCCATTGTGGCGACGTGTTTCGAAATTAAGAGGGAGGCGTGCAATTAATTTCATGCAGAGAGTTCTTACAGATTGCTCATCCGAATCACAGTCTGATCAGAAATAGGTTTGTTCTATGACTCCTACGATTTTTAAGATGTAGTGAGTAGACAAAGGCTTTGAACCAAAATAATATTATGGCAGTGTTTGCTTTCTTTTTTTACATTTTTCTCCTGGAAAATGGGGAAAGGATCCCCTGCTGTTACTGACTTGTGTTTTCCCGTTCGAGCTATTCCTGAAAGCGGAGTCTGATGGGCAGTTACAACCTTTTTCTTTTCTTTTTTCGTGTCACCAGGCGACCGGTACTCCAGAGTGGTGTTCACAGCAGCTGGAGGGGAGACCCTGTGGAGTTTACCTGCGATTAAATCCATGTGCAGTATAGACAATGCAAGGGTACGTAAAGCAAAACTGAAATTCATTTGCAGCAAATAAGATTAGATTTTTGAAAGTCCTTTCCCTGCTGACGTGGTAACCGCTGGAACGTAAGTGTTCCCAGTGCCTGAGTCCCGGGGACCACCCGCCAGAGGCCGGCGCCCCACACTCCTACCTCCTCGGATGCAGGTGCCTCTGCGCCCCCATGTTCTTCAATAAAGAACTCTTTCTTTCCTACCCCTGTTCTCTGTCCAGTCTTTTGTCTTAATTTCACAGCATGTTTCCTTTCTGTGGTGGTGCTCTGTCTTTCCTAAGCCACTTCTGTTGTTGCCTGCTGAGGCGGCTGTCCGCGGCCTAACCAGGCAGTCAACCAGCGGGTCTTTGGGGCAGATTCAGGGCACAGGCTAGGGAAGGAGAAATCGAGGCGTGTGGGTGTGTAGATGGCGAGCGCTCCAGTCCAGGGTGCCCTGAACTCTAGACCCCTTGAGGACAGAGGATACAACGCAAGAAGCCCTCTGCTCTTGGTCTCTGGAGCCGAAAGAGGTCAGCCCCAGAAAACGTGGGGTCGGCCTCCGGGCTCTGGAAGGGCTGTCAGCTCCGTGTGCTCAGAGGCAGATTCTCCGAGTCGAGACTGCCTTCGGGGCCACTCGTGCACCCGTCCCAGCAGCAGGGAAGGCGCTCACCGGTCTCCTAGCGTAACTCTTAACTTAGCCCGAAGTCCCTGCTTTGCTGGAAACCTGATCACGTGTCTCCTAAGAGCGAGCCTGACGCCCCAGCACCCCGGCCACGGGGCTTCTCAGGGAAGCAGACAGGGCTCTTGGGGGCCACAGGGCCAGCGCCCACCATGCTGACTCACATACCTTCTGTGAACTGAGCGGCTCGCCCAGGTCACCTCTGGGCCCCATGACTCTCCTCCTCATCCTGAAAGACTGCATCTCCTGCTGGTCGGGCCACCAGGGTTTTCTGTGAGGGCCATCTTCTGTCTGCCTGGCTCCAACAGACCAAAGTCACTGGCCACCTACAAACAAACCTACAAAAGTGTCTTAATCAGCGGTCAGTCTTTGTTTGCCTTATTTTCTTCTCTTCTACAGCTCTCAGTTCATTATTCGGAAACTGTGGACGAGTCACAGCCCGTCTCGTATGGAAAGTTAACTCTCAAGGAGTAAATGCGCACAGCCCTGTTTAGCATGTGCGAGACATCGCCCCCCCCCCCACCCCCAGCAGCCCTGCCACCGTGGCGCCCGTGGCTCCTGTTCACACATGGCTGTGTGGTAACCACGCTCACGGGAGAGCAGTGCCGCAACTCCACGGCTTCCGGTCCTTCCTTTCCCACCTTTGCTGTTGACCTTTTAACCTTCCCTCCCCAAAGACTCTGAAGAGACCGAATTCCCGCAGCTGATTCATGGTGTTTGTTGGGTTTTGTTGGATTTGTCAGGATGTGTTCCAGACACTGGACTGTTTCCTTAAGTCCTTGTGATAATGTCATGAATTAAATCCTACTATTGGCCTGTCTTGTGGATGGGGAAAGTCCGTGCAGGTGGTCAGCGGCAGGTGTGGGATTTGAGCCCAGCCTGACGTTAGTCTCTGTTTCCCGCCATGCGTCATGCTGCAGAAGACAACCACCCCTCTTCTGTTTTGTCTTGTGTTATCACACACGCCCTCTCCCACCGAAATGATCCTCACAGAGCCCTCGTGGCCTAGAAAGTACGTTGTTTTTACAAGAGCAACAGCCGATCCTGTGAGCACTGCTGGGCTCCGAACGGACCCAGAGGCCCAAGGCCCGTACGCAGTGCTGTGGCACCACGGGAGTGGACGCTGTCTCGTGTACGTGTGGGTGTGTGTCAGACTCTCTCAGACGATAAACGCCAGCAGGACTAGGCAGCTCACAAAAAGGCTAATGTAACAGAACTGAAGGGACGGGAACGGTGCGATCAGTACGCGGTGGCACGGCCGTGAGCCGCACTCCTCCCTCCTCCCTCCCTGGCAGCCAGAGCAAAACAGGACTCGCAATTGGTGACAAAAGTCAGGTAAATAGGGCAGCAAATGTGTTTTAGAAGACGCTCCCCTTCCCCTCGTACTAATACGGGGAGCACCATCCCCGTGGCCTCCGTAGAAGAAGTATGGCGTCCGTCAGAGTCCTTAAGTTAAGTACCACCATGCTTACGGGACGCACAGTATTCAATTGGAGCGGATTTCTAAACCGTGCCTCAGGCTGGCAGCGGGAGAATGTTCCGGCAAAAGCAATTTCTGCAGGGGATTAAAGCAGTAAAATCTAAATATGTGGCTTCCCAGTGGTTTGGCCTGATGCATGTGCAACATTTAGACTGTTGAAGGAGCGGTGTGCCCTCTTGTCTGTTTCCCCGCGTGCTCTGGTTATCAGGACCGGATGGCCGTGAGTTCGGGTTTGCAATTCCTGCAAGAATGTGGCAAGCATCTAGTCTTCTGAAAATCTGAGGAGCAGGCCCAAGACGTGCGTCTGCAGGAATGGTCAAGCCAGTTACAGATCACAACGACAAATGAATAAATAGGGGGTCGAGGCCCCAGAATTCCCACCTCATAGAGCAGGTTGTAATTTTCCTTGTTAAATGCTGTTTTTAATAGTGGCACACACAGCCTCTGCAGTGAGTACGGAACGGTAAACCTTCCTCGCAGAGATCGTGCATTCCCTGACACCCGACGTAGTAACTGTCGCCTAGCAGCTCAGTCTGCAGGTGACTACCGTACCCTTTCCGGGTCTCCCGGGTCGAGACCCTTTGCAGAGCGTTATTTGTCCTGGTCGTGATTCACGCAAACTGTGCACACGCCGCCTGTCAGCCTCTCCCTCCTCCTCCCCTCACCCCCACCCCCGCCCTTGCGCTCCAGCAGCCATCCAGCTGGATGGGACCCACACCAAGGGGTACTGAGCAAGAGGGCTTAACGGCGGGTGCGGTGACCGGAAAATGGCTGGTAATCGGGGTGAGGGCTCAGCGAGGCCACACGTGTCCCTTGTCACCTGCTTGTGTTTGCAGCGCACTGAGCTCAAACCCCAGATTCCCTTGAAGTTATGTGCCCCTGGTGCTCAGGATTCCGATGGGCTTTGGTTTCCAAAGCGAGTGGCTCCTGTTTCTGATGCTGTCGTGTACCGCCTGACACGATGCTGGTTTGCTCAGCGGATTCCCTGGATCTTCATTACCCTTTTCTGCCTTGACATCCCAAGGGACACGCTGGCGGATGGCCATCAGACCCGGCGGAGTGTTTCCCGGGTCCTGACTCTGCTGGAAACCCTTTACCCTGATTCTTAGTCTTTGCCCATCATGGAACTTAGCACTCAAGCAACCAGCTTGTCAAAGAGATGTGAGATTTAGCGCCTAACACCCTGTTTACCGGGTAAGTTTTGTGGACACGTGAGCCCCCCTGCAGCTTAGTGCACTCCAGAAACGTGTGGTACTTGTGTTACAGAGGACAGCGGGGCCCTGCTGTGCCTCGTCTCCCTGGGTCCCTTGAGCTTTCAGTACAAGAGGGGTGTCACGTGGGAGAAGAGTGGATGAGACCCCGTGCTGATCGTCATTCTTCTCTCAGCCTCTTAAAGTGCCTCCGGCCGAGCCAGTAGCTTTACAGGTTAAGGCACCATTGAAAACTCTGCCAGTGTCTTCTTTTTCTCTCTTCTCTTGCTTCCTCCCATTCTAAGTCAGCCTCACCCCTGCTGCTCTCTGGAAATGGGTGTGTGCACAGACCTGTTATAGCCATAGAAGCAGAATGACTCCCTAAAACGTCCCGTCTGTGACTGACGAGAACAGAAAGGCCACCTGCTCTTAAATTACAAGAAATTACTTTCACTGAAAGTTCCCAGTTTGAGAACTTAAAAGATTTTGAAATCATTCCCGCGAATCTCTTTCTGAAAACCTGCTTTCTGCGTGAAGATCGCCTGCTTGTGATCTCTTTAAGACCCACAGCACGACAAACGCCTGTGGGTCTCGCCATCCCCGTCATGAACAACCAAGCCCTTCAGACGCGGGTGCCCCCTCTGCAGGTTCACACAGACCCTTACACATCCCTGCTGCTTCCCCTGTCGAATTATAGTGACTTGAGCTTTTTATTTCTCTGCCTCACTGTGCGTAACTCAAGGGCAAGGATCGCTGTACCTTACTCTTCATGTGTAGGTTCTCAACAAGTATTGTTTTTCTTTTGAGTGGATGGGTGGATGGACAGGTGGCTTGGTGGATGGACAGATGGATGGATGGGTAGGTAGATGGGTGGATGGACAGGTGGCTTCGTGGATGGACAGATGGATGGGCGGGTGGGTGGATGGACGGATGGATGGGTGGTGAGTGGATGGACAAATGGGTGGGTAGGTAGATGGGTGGACGGACGGGTGGGTGGATGGGTAGATGGATGGACATACAGACAGGTGGATGGACAGATGGAGGGGAACATAGGGCTTTACTCCCCAAAAGCCTAAACATTCTCTTGGACTCCAACCCTTTAGATTCAGGGTGCTGGCATCCAACTTGGGGTAAAGAGTATCGGTCACAACAGCTTTCCTCTGTCCCTTCTAACCCTGTCAGGGTCCTCGAAAACTGTGTGGAAGGTTGTACATCAGCCAACACCACCTTTGGATTTGAGGGCTGGTCTCCAGGGGCCCCACTGGCATGTGTTTTTGATAACAGCCATCAAAATACGACCGTCTTTAGTCTGCATTTATGTTGTCTAACTTTGTAATCTCTGGTCAGGCACACACACACAAACCCTGCTGTTACTTGAAAAGGTTATTGAAGGTTATTTTTTGCCTAGTTTTAGCTGGCAACTCTATTTCCTTTCTCTCTGGCATGTGGTTATTTCAACAACTACACGTCTGTTCCTCTCAGCTGACGGCGGGCTTCATAATGGATGCATTTTCCTCCATCTGAAACTCAGACGTCGGGGCTACGTTCCCTTTCTCCTGAGTCACCAGGCCGACTCCAGGGGCTGGTGTGATACTTCTCTGTGGGGCAAAGCTGGTTATCTGCCATGAAAACCAGAGAGACGTGATCCCAGAGCTTCCCCTATGTTAGCATATGTGAATGTTTTTACCTACAAAGAATTAAATACTAATCATACCAGTTTATAAAATGTCAGGTAATTATTGCTCTCTGGAAATGAGCTTAAAAATTAAGCCTTTGTTAAAATAACCATTTTAGTATGCCTGAATCATAACCCTTTGGGCTCATTTTTCTTCACCTTCAACAGAGTAGTCTTTAACATTTTTTAATTATGGAAAATTTCAAATGTATACAGAAGCAGACAATGAATCCCATGGTGGGTCACCTGGCTCTGATGCTTGGGATACACGTGCAGTGTTTCCTCTACACCCGCCTGCCAGGACTGGTCCCGCTCAGGGGTCTCGACAGCCAGAGGCGTGGGAAGCCGGTTGTTGGATGAGTCTAAGTACCAAAGACGCGATCTGTCCCCACGTTCCCTTTGCTTTGCAAAGATACTTCAGCATATGATTGATTAAGCGCAAAGGTGGAGTCGTTTAATCCCAGTAGAAGAAACTGTCACACCCTCCTTGAACTTTGGAGTTTCCTCCCTGGAACAGCCTTTGATAAACCGAGATGAGTGGGCCACCCTCCGAAGAGAAGTCTCTGGCAGGCCCAAGAGAAGGCGGATATTTCCTAAACCGGCTCTCGGGAGGGGGCCACTCATGTAATTTACAGGTTTGGGCGGTGGTGGGACAGTGTTCTAAATGAGGCGCTGTCCACACTAAATCCAGAACTGTCGTGCTTTCCCCAAACCCCAAAAGGAGTTTTATCCAACTTGAATGAGCCTTTAAGGATGTGGAAGAAACCAACGCCTGCTTATTTGTCTCATTAAGTGTACACATATATTTTTAAAAAATCAGAAATGTGGGATATTTTAACCGAGGACCATTGCTCCTGACATCACCAGGGTCACTTCCGGGCTCGCGGACGGTTTTCTGGGGGATATCGTCTTGGCTTCCAGCTAAGCTGGCTGAGATCTAGCTCCCTGTCACCAGAGGTTTCATGCCGACGACCAGAAGCTTTAGGCAAAGCCACCCATTGGTCCCTCTGTCAATTAGACAGCTGTTGTCCGTTCTCTGAATTAATCCTGCAGGTGTGTATACGGAAGCCGCGTGGCCCGTCCTTTTTGTTGCTTTCTAAAGAGACTCCGAAGGCCTGCGTCGCGAAAAGGCGCTGACTCTGTCTCCTTAAAACCAAACCGCCGGTCGTTTCGCGCTTGCGCGTCAGTGCGCCGCGCAGTTTGCTGCCCCGCCCCCCCCCCCCCCCCCCACCGCCCGCCCGCCCGCAGCGCAGGCCTGGGGGACGCCCACCTCGTCCTAGGAGGAGGTCAACTAGCCCTTACAACGCCTCCCGCCCCCCCCCCCAGGCCGCCTTAACTCGGACCTTTGAGGGAAGCGGTTTTAAACGCCGGTCTCCGCGTCTCTCCCTGCAGATCAGAGCCCACCCGCAGTTCGGGGACCTGTGCCAGAGGACCACGGCCGCGTCCTGCTGCCCCAGCTGGACGCTGGGGAACTACATCGCCATCCTCAACAACCGGTCGTCCTGCCAGAACGTCGTGGAGCGAGACGTCGCTCACACCCTGAAGCTGCTGCGGACCTGCGCCAGGCACTACCACAACGGCACGCTCGGGCCCGACTGCTGGGACGCGGCGGCCAGGAGGAAGGGCCAGCTCAAGTGCACGGGCGTGCCGCGCAAGTGCACCAAGTACAACGCCGTGTACCAGATCCTGCACTACCTGGTGGACAAAGACTTCGTGGCCCCGAGGGCCGCCGAGCCCACCGCGCCCGCGCTGAGGTACAGCATGCTCTTCTCCCCCACGGAGAAAGGGGAGAGCATGATGGACATCTACCTGGACAACTTCGCGGCCTGGAACGGCTCCGACGGCGTCACCAGCGTGGCCGGCATCGAGTTCGGCCTCAAGCACAGCCTGTTCCAGGACCACCTCCTGACAGACACGGCGTACCCGGCCATCGCCGTCCTGCTGGTGCTGCTGGTCATGTGCGCCTACACGCGGTCCCTGTTCATCACCCTCATGACCGTGTTCGCCGTCATCAGCTCCCTGATCGTCTCCTACTTCCTCTACCGCGTGGTGTTCAGCTTCGAGTTCTTCCCGTTCATGAACCTCACCGCGCTCGTCATCTTGGTCGGAATTGGCGCAGACGACGCGTTCGTCCTGTGTGACGTCTGGAGCCACGCCAAGGGCGACCAGCCCCACGCGGGGACGGCGGAGACGGTGGGCGTCACCCTGCAGCACGCGGCGCTGTCCATGTTCGTCACCAGCTTCACCACGGCCGCGGCCTTCTACGCCAACTACGTGAGCAACATCACCGCCATCCGGTGCTTCGGCGTGTACGCGGGCACGGCCGTCCTGGTGAACTACGTGCTGATGGTCACGTGGCTACCGGCCGTCGTCGTCCTGCACGAGCGGTACCTCCTCAACCTCTTCAGCGGCTTCCGGAAGCCGCAGCAGCAGTACGTCGGCAAGAGCTGCTGGGCGGCGGCTCGCCGGAAGTGCCACCGGCTGCTGTTCGCCGTCTCCGAAGCCTCGCGAGTTTTCTTCGAGAAGGTGCTGCCGTGCGTGGTCATCAAGTTCCGCTACGTCTGGCTGTTCTGGTTCCTGGCCCTGACCGTGGGCGGGGCCTACGTCGTGTGCGTGAACCCCAAGATGAAGCTCCCCTCCCTAGAGCTGAATGAGTTCCAGCTCTTCAGGGCCTCGCACCCCTTCGAGCGCTACGACGCCGAGTACAAAAAGCTCTTCATGTTTGAGCGCGTGCGCCGCGGGGAGGAGCTGCACATGCCCATCACGGTGGTCTGGGGCGTGTCCCCAGAGGACAACGGCGACCCCCTGAACCCCAAGAGCAAAGGGAAGCTGGCCCTGGATGGCAGCTTTAACATCGCGAGCCCTGCTTCCCAGGTCTGGATCTTGCACTTCTGTCAAAAGCTGAGAAACCAGACTTTCTTTCACCAGACGGATGAGCAGGATTTCACGAGCTGCTTCATCGAGACGTTCAAGCAGTGGATGGAAAACCAGGACTGCGACGAGCCGGCCCTGTACCTCTGCTGCAGGCGCTGGAGTTTCCCCTACAAGCAGGAGATTTTTGAGCTGTGCATCAAGAGGGCCATCATGGAGCTGGAACGGAGCACGGGGTACCACCTGGACAGCAAGACGCCGGGGCCGAGGTTTGACATCAACGACACCATCAGGGCCGTCGTGCTCGAGTTCCAGAGCACCTACCTGTTCACGCTGGCTTACGAGAAGATGCACCAGTTTTACAAGGAGGTGGACGCGTGGATCTCCAGGGAGCTGAGCTCGGCCCCCGAGGGCCTCAGCAACGGCTGGTTCGTCAGCAACCTGGAGTTCTACGACCTGCAGGACAGCCTCTCGGATGGCACCCTCATCGCCATGGGGCTCTCCGTGGCCGTGGCGTTCAGCGTGATGCTGCTCACCACCTTGAACGTCTTCATCAGCCTCTTCGCCATCGTCTCGATCACGGGAACCATATTTGTCACCGTGGGCTCTCTCGTCCTGCTGGGCTGGGAGCTGAACGTCCTGGAGTCGGTGACCATCTCCGTGGCGGTCGGCCTGTCCGTGGACTTCGCCGTCCACTACGGGGTCGCTTACCGCCTGGCCCCGGATGCCGACCGGGAGGGGAAGGTGATCTTCTCCCTGAGTCGCATGGGCTCCGCGATGGCCATGGCCGCTCTGACCACCTTTGTGGCCGGGGCCATGATGATGCCGTCCACGGTTCTGGCATACACCCAGCTGGGCACCTTCATGATGCTCATCATGTGTGTCAGCTGGGCTTTCGCCACCTTCTTCTTCCAGTGCCTGTGCCGCTGCCTCGGGCCCCAGGGCGCCTGCGGTCAGATTCCTTTACCTGGGAGACTCCGGTGTGGCGCCTTCTCCCACGCCGTGTCCACGAGCCCCGGGGACAAGGGACAAAGCAAAACACACACCGTGAATGCATATCATTTAGATCCCAGGGCCCCCAAATCCGAAATGGAGCATGAGTTTTATGAGTTAGAGCCCCTGGCGTCCCGCAGCGGCAGCGCCTCCGAGGAGACCCACATCTGCTCCGAGTTTTCCGACGGCCCCGCGAGGAACTTCGGGATGCCGGTGCGTGCCGCGTACAGCAGAGGCCCCGGGGGCGATGGCGGCGGTGCCCCGTTCCCGCCCCCTCTCGAGCAGCACGCCGTGTGTCACTTCTTCTCTCTGAGTCAGACATGCACTTGTCCAGATGCCTACAGACACCTGACGCCTGGCCCACATGCCGGCCAGCAGGCGGGTGACGGCCTGTGTCCCCAGTGCGCTGCCCCCGCCGGCAGCCTCGTGCACGTGCAGAAGGGCGCACACCAGGCCCCCGAAGGCTTCATGTGCGCCATCCCGCACGTCCATCACTGTCCCTGCCTGCAGGGCGGAGCGAGGCCACCGGGACCGCAGAATCCTCTGCCCACGAGCTTTGTCCTGCACCCCGTGCAGCACATTCAGGCCCCAGAGAAGACCCGCACTCACGGTCTCCCGAGCGTGGGGCACGTTCCCCCGACGGTGGGGCCGTCGGCCTGTGTCTGCAGAAGCCCTGGGTCCCCACGAAAAGCGCATTGTGATCCTGAGAACAGCCAAAGGGGGCTTGCTAGGAACAGAGACGTCGGGCACGTGGAGGGCGGCAGAGGGGCCAGGAACCAGGGCTCGGGTCCAGGGGGCCAGACGGACAAGACGGACAGGAACACGGGGCTGTGCTTGTCACAGGATCTGGAACGGTCCGGTCAGAATGAACCACACTTTGTGTTTAACCATCTAACCGGGGACGCGCAGCCCGGGTCCTGCCCAGAGGGCGACTCTGCAGACTGTGAGGCCAGTGAGCCCCCTGCGTTCACGCACTCGGAACTTTCTGGTGAAAGTTTGTTGATAAAAACACTCTAATAAATATAGTGCTAAATTCAGAACTGATGCCTTTCAGTTGTTCCTTTGAGATGGAGGTAAAACCCGTAAGTGTGGAAAGGGAGCCCAAAAATGGCAGGAACAAGTTGCACTTTGTCAAAAGTCATGGAATATTTTTATATTTTTTATGAGAAACAACAAATTCACATTTCTAAGGAGCGTTGTCTGATTATTGGATTTTATATTTTCAAACAGTACAAAGTTCATAAAGTTTTTTACCTTTATACCCGGCCTGACGAGTGTGCCCGTCCGAGTCTCTGCCGCCCCGTAGCCGCGAGCCACAGAGCGAGGGTCTGAGGTGCCCGGAAACGCAGGTCTCCCTGCAACAAGGTTCCCCCCAATACCCTGATCTGGGCGTTTGCTTGCCCCGCATAAATCCTGATTTTATTAGAGCCACCTTGGCTGGGGTCCAGGGACTACACGACAGTGAGGCCTCACTTAAAGATCCCGTGCCCGGCGTTTTAATGGTGCATTCTGCCCGTCTGCGTGAGTAGACTTTCCATGAAGCCAATAACTTGTTTACATCCAAATGGGGGACTTCACAGTAGCCACAATGTACGATTGTTCCCTTATTACACCTGATAACCCAGGGGTGGGGGCTGCGTCCACATCAGGCCACGTGTCCGGCCCGGAGAGCACATGATAGGGCGCATTTGACTGACGCAGGTAAGACGGACCACGGCCCCTCGAAGCTTTCAGGGTGAGGGGGCTTCTCCCGTGAAGTGCCCCCCTCCCATCTGCCTCCAGCTGGGTCCTCTGAAGAGAGCCCGGGGAGGTGCCTTAAATACCGCGTTCTTTCCCGAAGCTGTATCACTCATTTTCTGGGAATAGTTGTCCAGATCGGCTCTGAACGGTATTCCAGGGCCTGAAAAACGCTATCGGGAGTCGGAAGGGACCTATGGTTCGCTGTACACGCACACAGGTCCGTTAAGTAGCTTTCCAGCTCCTTCGTCACTTGCGTGACGAGGGGCTCACTACCGACTCCCCTGGCTGTCCCGTGGCTCTTCTCCCATCTGGTCCTCCTTCTGTTCTCTGAAGTGAGAACAGTCTCTGATCCTTCTGCCACACAGTGTCCCTAAAGACGTCCTCCACGGACACATCCCTCCACTGCCCCCCGCCAGACACCAGCTGCCCAGTCGTGGCCTCTGCACAGTGTCTGCCACATGTGGGCCCCGGGGCTGCGGGTCCGGCTTTCCGCCGTGTCGCCTCATTGCCCTGAACCCTGAGTGTGGTGGGTTCACCTCCGGACTCTGGGCTTTGAGCTATGTTTTCATGAAGGAATTTCTTTAAGAATTTGTCAGCTGGGACTAGAAAGCTTTTTTTTAAGTCGTTACTGGGCGGCGAAGGGCCCCTGTTTCTAGTTTTGTCTCAACAGAAATTTCATCCACTGTCCTGTGCAGAGAAGAGGTCAAAGTACATGTGGGGAAAAGAGCTCTTTCCCTGGGAAGTGTTTGCACACCGTCCGTTCCCACAACAGCACGTACCTTCAGCTGCGAGCCCACGTTCCCAAATTTGTCCCTGACATTTTCCCTCCGAGCTCACTTCTTAAATCTCAACTTGATTGGAAAGTGCAGTGGGCCGAAAGCACAAAGTTTTTCAGAGCAGAGCTGCGTTGATTGAAATAAGCCGCCCGTCATCCGCGTATGTTCCTCTCTCCTGTGAGTCACCGTAAAACGTCCTGCCTCCCGAAACGATATTCTCTAAAGTTGCGCTTCGCTGTTGTGATAGTAAGTTTCATCGTGGTACTCTGGGCTGCAGCCATAATCCTTCTAAACTTTGAAACTACTGCAACGGGTGATTTGAAGACTAGTGTTACGGGCGGGGTCTTGCAGAAGGTTAGGAAGGGGTCCTGATTCACTCGCCTCACATGGAAACCGCCTCCCCACCCCCCAGCAGCTGCGACACTTTCTGAATGAGAGACAAGCAAGCAATGACCGAACACAATTGTCTTTTCTCTTTAACAAGGAGAGTCATTTTAGAAGAAAAAAGTTAAGTCTCTGTTAAAAACAACATCTGAAGATTCAATTGGATTTTTTTTTGTAAGGTTCAGACACAGCCATGAACATAGAAATGTGTAGGGGCGCCTGGGTGGCGCAGTCGGTTAAGCGTCCAACTTCAGCCAGGTCACGATCTCGTGGTCTGTGAGTTCGAGCCCCGAATCGGGCTCTGGGCTGATGGCTCAGAGCCTGGAGACTGTTTCCAATTCTGTGTCTCCCTCTCTCTCTGCCCCCCCCCGTTCATGCTCTGTCTCTCTCTGTCCCAAAATAAATAAACATTGAAAAAAAAATTAAAAAAAAAAAAAAAGAAATGTGTTGAAGTCATGAGGCCATCTTTTTTTTTTTTTTTTTTTTTTTTTTTTTATGCAGAAGAAACTGTAATGTTCAAATACGCTTTATGGATCATGGATCTTTCCAGAATGTTCGCTGGCATTTAGTTGATTTCCAGTTTTATATTAATCTACAATGTCTTTTTGTAAAACAGCCACTTTCTTTAATGTTTGGTTTTGTACACTATGAGGTTTCAGATCTTTGCGTTAAATATATGAAAAAAAAAAGGAAAGAGTATCCATGGTTGATTAGTAGAATCTTGTGCCTTTTGTCCTTAACAATGTTTTAACTGCCCAAATTTTGGGGTTTTCATGAAGAAAAACAAAACCAAGAGAGTAACTTGTGTTCTCATAAGGTTTGGAG
The DNA here is from genome assembly GCF_016509475.1 of Prionailurus bengalensis. NCBI lineage: Eukaryota > Metazoa > Chordata > Mammalia > Carnivora > Felidae > Prionailurus > Prionailurus bengalensis. The sequence goes on from NC_057360.1 coordinate 200,579, forward strand.
AGCACACCGTGTGCACACCGGAGCAGCCGAGCAAATGACCGGGGACAGCACGGGTCCATCCACGTGAAGGCAGTGGCGGTGGCTTGCTGTCAGGGACGGGCGTCCGTGGCATATCAGCTTGGCCCTCCTGAGACCTGGGGCGGTTTACAGTTCGGGCAGGGCAGACAGCAAAGCCGTGACCTCTTTCATTCAGAAGGGCTCTTCCCTTCCGGCCTGGACTTTCTCCAAGGGCTTGGATTTTGGTAATCTTGACAGCCGTCAACTTTTAACCTGAGTAAGAAGGTAAGTGGTGGCAGGAGCTCTGTCAGGGGACGTCCAGTGGTGAGCGGCCCCACCCTGTGACTTCGGTGACGTGGGGGCCGCGCTTCCTGTGCTCGGATCAAGCAGAACAGCTAAGCTGCGATGTGTTCTCAGTGGTTCGTACCGAGGGGGTGGGGGGCAAACTATGGAACATTCTCGTGTGGTTGCAGATCTATCACACGGTCCAGGCGGCGAATGTCAGGCAGGGGACCTTCCCCGCCAGACTGACAGACCACACAGCGCTTGCTTGTCTGTCCCAGGGTAAGCGGAGGCTAGAGAAGCAAACTTTGAGACCGAATTCAGTCCCTCCTCTAAATCACTGTGACTTGGAAAACATGTAGGGACAGATCTTGCTCTGGAAACAAAAACTGATTTTTCTCATCTGTGGCTTGATAGCTACAAACCCCGCGGGTTGCAGAGCTCATCCTGAATCTGGAGCCCCTTCGGGCAGGAGGGAAGACCAGTTCTTTGTGTTGTGCTGCCGTATTTGGGTCTGGGAGAATCAGGCGATGGTCCTTTCCACAGTGTGGCATCCTGAGTGACCACAGGAAACCGCCCTGGTCGTTGGCGTCGGGTCCCTCTGGCACCGGTGCTAACAACCGCCTGATGCTCTGTCTCCCTCACTAGACCGAGTCCTTGAGAGATGGAGCCCCTACGGCAGCTCACGGGAAAAGAGCCTCACTGAAAGCCATGCGCGCAGGGCACGGGGAGGGAGTCCGAGGAGGGGGAGCCCTGCCTTTAGGAAAGCTTCAGTCCGTAAGGAGCAGAGCTGACGCCCCCAAGAAAAAGAAATTTGCAAAACAGATAACTGAACAAGAAGACTTCTGTTCAAGTGGAGACGTGAAGGTGTTGGGACGAGGGTCCAAGTGCCTCGTGAATATTAGGATTGCCTGGGATGAAGGAGCAAGGCCTTAACCAAAGATGGAGGGAAGATTCACCTTCGGAATCTATAAACTAAAGCCGGCGATGCCCTCCCTGCTCAGGGCGGCAGGGACTCGACGAGGCACACTCCCTGCACAGGTGCCACCCCAGCCGTGGTCACTCTGTCGTCTCGGGAGCACGGTCTGCGGGCTGTCAGCCGGCTCTGTGTCACGGACGCCGTCGGTGCACGTGCCGGTGTGGTAGCAGGTGCACGTGGTGTGGAGAACGTGCGCACACGGTGTCTCCAGTGTGGGTATCTCAGCAAACACTTCAAAGTAACAAAGACTTTATCCCTCTCCAGTCAGTCTCCCTGTGTTTTCAGTAAGCTGCATTTGCTTATGTTCTAGAAGTTGCATCAATGGTTCTATCCACTATACTTTTGGGGTCACCTGTACGTCATCCTCATTTAATTTTTTAAAAATTTTTATTTCTTTCATTTTGGAGAGAGAGTGAGCAAGGGAGGGGGGCAGAGGAAAAGACAGAGAGAATCCCAAGCAGGCTCCACACTGTCAGCACGGAGCCCGACACGGGGCTCAACCCCATGACCCTAGGATCATGCCCCGAGCCGAAATCTAGTCGGACACAACTGAGCCCCCCAGGCGCCCCTGTGCTCCTCGCTTAAATTACATGACCTGTACCGTGAGAGGTCTGCCAGGTGCAGATTGGGTGATGAGTGGTGGACGTAAGCTGGGCGGAAATCTCTGTTCACAGATGATGAAATCAAGGTTGAGGGACTTAACCTGGTCACTCAGTTGACCGGTGCCAAGCTAGGAGCCCAGAGTTTTTTCTATGACATAAACCCCCCAAGATAAAGTCATTATTAGAAACATGGTTAATGATCCCTTGATATTGTGTGGAGTTTAGCAGTCTGTAGGATGCCTCATGACACAATTACATATTAACGTGTTAATCTTTGTTTAGTTCTCAGTCAGGGTAGATGCACAGTTTTCTAGTTTCCTATGTGCTATTTACATATATGGGCACTGCTGCATGATGTGTGTGTGTCGTATTCATTCTGAGGGCCTCAGGATGCCCAGGGATTGAAAAGTAACATCCATGACCCACAGTAGTTTTTCTGCAATGATCTGAACTGAAGATGAATCTTTCAGAAAATGGACACGATTTCCAGAATATACATTTTATTTTTTAAATCTCCATGGGGCACCCGGGTGGCTCAGTCGGTTGAGTGTCCCACTCTGGCTCAGGTTATGATCTTGCTGTTCGTGAGTTCAAGCCCCACATCAGACACTGTGCTGACAGCTCAGAGCCTGGAGCCTGCTTCCGATTCTGTGTCTCCCTCTCTCTCTGCCCCTCCCCTGCTCATGGTCTCTCTCTCTCTCTCTCTCTCTCAAAAATAAATAAACATTAAAATTTTTTTAATCTCCTAATGTAGAGTTTTCACTAATGCAGACTGTCCCTTGATTGATCTGCCATCCACGTGTAGATTCACTTATTTATGCAGCAGACACTGCTGAGCTTGGCCCTGAACCATCTGCAGGTGGAGGTGCCTTGCCTCCCAAGAGCCCAGAGTAGTTAGATCATCACAAAGGACAAATGACTACCTGCAAGAAAACCAGTTTTACATCTACAACAGACAAGGGATTAGTACCTCTACCATACAAAGCTAAAAGAAAAGGTCACCCAGTCAGAAAATGGGCAAATGACATGAACAGGCACTTTGCAGAAGGAGTACAGGGCAATCTACCCACTAGGTGACATGCCATCTTAACCTAGCAGATGGGCCAGAACTGAAGACTGGGGACAATGAGGGAAAGAGGCACTGTTTTGGATGAGTGAAAATCAATACAATATGTCAAGATGGCAGTTTTAACAACACGGTGAACGTTTATAGTCTGTGATACAAGAGTCCCGTTTTAGGACCCATTCCTCTGGAAATGCCAGTGAGAGTCGGACACATGTGTGGGGATGTTGGCGACAAGAACTTGAAAATAACCTGATGTTTGCCAGTGGACCCATGGTTCGGTAACACTATGGGATACTGTGTGTCACCCTTAACATAGTGATGCAGGTATTTATAAGCTGACCTGGGAAAATACCCATGGTTTCCTGTTAAGTGGGGGAAAAAAAGAGTTTCGAATAAAATATTTACAGTGATACACATGAAACTTGTAGCAGAGGCTCCCTGTGGGTAGTGGAGTCCAGTGAGGGACTGATTACCAAACAAGGGAGTGGTTTTACATTACTTACATAATTGCCCAATGTGCCTGGAATATAGGTGGTTTTTACTTTCTTTGTTTTAAATATTGTTTAAATTATTTAAATAATAATTTAGCAGTTTAGCAGAAACTAAATCATTTAGCACAGTTTAGCAGAGAGGCTCCACTCGAGGTGGAAGAGAGGAAGGGAAGGGGTGAGGAATCCTAAGTGTTGATGTCCGCCCATGTGGCCCTGGTTCACCCACCAGTCATCCAACCCTTAACAACTGTTGAAGTCGGCAGCGTGACCTGACTTTATAATGTGCAAACTGAGGGCAAGAAAGATTGGGAAATGTAGCAGCAGAGCCGGGGCGTCCCTCGGGGTCCCAGATCCAGTGCACCTATCTGGGTAGGTGTTGGGGGCAGCAGCTGGGGAAAACAAAAGCAAGAGTTCGGGGCCATTAACAGCTGAGAATCGTTCCTCGATACAGAAAGGCTGCAAAAAAGTGGCAGAACCAATAAGTCACAACAAAATCCAAATCCTTTGTTCTACAGACTTCTTCGGATGCCCTAAACTGAAAGGTTGAACAGGGGCTTCTGCAGAACCAGGAAATGCAGACGTGAGCCTAGAAAGGGGAATCTGTGTGAGCCGGGCTTTGTCCAAACTTAACAGCCTGTTAGCATAGTTGGAAAGCTTCTCACCGTGGTGAACCTGCTTTCCCGCCATCACATCCAGAAGCCCTGCTTACCTTGAGGCTGCCGGCACCGGCTCTGCCAGCCCCGTGGACCCACGTCCGACTCGGGGTGAAGGTGATCATGCCAGCAGGGACGGGCCCACGCAGCTGCTCCTGGGTGTGAGGACGCCAGGAGCTCCTGTACCAGAGTGACTCCAGTGAGGCGCCCGAGTTGTTCTGGAAGCTCAGAGCCCGAGTCTCCAGTGGCATTTCAGTGAGTTTCCTGATGTCCCACTAGGAATCCTGTGCTGTGAACACCACTAGGATAGATTCTGTCCTCTGCAGCTCAGAGCCTTGCTCAACACAACACGAGGACTCTGCGGGGAGGGGGATGTTATAATGTCACAGTCTCCGCCTCAGGGAAGGGATGGAGAAAGCAGCAAGGGACAGGCAGGCACACCAGTGCCTCGGCTAAGACCTCGTCTTCACGACTTCCTGCCACGTTTAGGATTTTCCCTGGGGTTTGGGGTTCTACCCAGAAGTCGCAGTTTATAACTACTGTTCTAAAATGTTCTAGTAACCATGTCTGGGCCTCACAGCCTCTGAAACTTCCACTTTCCCAGCTAACGGTGCAAACAGCTCCACCAAAATGCACACTGGACAGGGTGGACAGGGGCTATGCCCAACCCCCCAGTGGCTTCCTCGGGAGCCAGCCCACCTGGAGAAGAGGGCCATGGACCCAAGGGCACGTGGAGGAACCAGAAAACATGTCGAGTCATTCGATTTCCTTAAGGGAAGGTGATCCGATAACCCAAAAGCTGGGGAATAGCACCATCGGGCAGAAGTCACCGGACCTAGATGGCTCTCTGTCCACGTGGGTAATGGCGTGGACTCGGAGGTCTGACGTGGAGAGAACATTCCAGGTGTTGTGCATGAAGGGAGATAGACTCCCGTCCACCAGGGAGGAGGCGGGAGGGAGTGCCCAGCCAGGCTGCTGGGAGGTTAGGGCTGGGCCTGGGGTGGGGTGAACTGAACACGCCGGGGGCCAGCTCGTGGGCAGATGCTGCTCTGGATCTGCGCCCTCTTTGGAGTTCGAAGCGGCGTTGTGTATCCTTATGTGATGAGCAAACTTTCTTTCATTAAACCAAAAAAAAGAGACCAGCAGTTTGATGTTGGGGGGGAAGTGTCCCTGTCCCAGAGGGGACAGGCCCCTCAGTCTGGGCTCTGCAGGTCTGGGTCACAGGAGGAAGAGGGTTAGGTCTTCTGAACCAACAGCGCATGATCATCTCGGAGCCACAGAAAGGACGGTGTCCTTTTTTGTCCAGAGTTGGCTGGACAACCAGATGCTCACAGAATGACCTTCGTTGGCCCGTGATCCCGGCGGAGGACCCAGGAGCAGCGAGGCCGCGTCAGTGGGCAGTGGCCTGTCCAGGTGATCATGTAAAGACCAGGCAGGAATCCACCGGAACCCTTCTCAGTCCCTGACTGACCACTTGTCTGCAGCCCAGCAGGGAGGCCTTTCCACACCCAGGGCCTGTGGGCATGTCCCCCCACCAGGGTGTCCTGTCCAGTCTCTGCGGGGACGGCTTTGCAAGATTCTCCCGACAGCTTTGTTTCCTGGCCGTGGCAGGGCGGTCTCTCATTTCCTCCCCGTGAAGCTCAGATGTGGCCATGGGACTTGAACACGGGTGGAGGTGATGAGGTCTGCACACGATTCCTCTCCAGTGAGCGGCCTCTCGGTAAAAGTGGCCTGGACGGTGGGTGAGGCCACTAGCCCCAATGAGCCTCGGCCCAGACCAGCGCAGACCCCAGTCCTGACGTGGCAGCGAGAGGCCACGGTGGCTCTGAGTCCCCGTCCTGGAAAACGCTCGTGCACCAATGCTGCCCCACTCCTGAGCACCGGCCGTGCTTTTAGGGGGTGGGGGGCGGGGGAAGGTCTGCCAAGTTGGGTTTGGGGCTGAGCGTCTGTGGGGAGCTCTCAGAGGGTCTGGGGAGGGACAGTCGCAGACTGTCGGGCTGTCGGTGGGACATCGATGCCACTGGGGACCTGAGAACCGAGGCCAGGAGGGGCGGATGGCACGGCCGGGGGCGCAGAGCCCTGCAGGGGTCGGACGCAGCAGGCAGGACAGAGGGAGCTATGGACACAGAGCTCTGACCTCGAGAAGATCCAAGTGCCACTAACACCTGGACTGGAGAATCTGCACACGAAACGACGAGTTTTAAGTTTCCTTAGCAGTTTTCCTGAGCGACCTTCCTGAGATAACCTGCGGTTTGGTCCCCCCACACACCCCTTCCCCGGGGGAGGGCTCACGTCTGCTTTGGGCCCAGAGGTGGTGCCTTCTTGCCGCTGGTTCCCAGAGTCTTTCCTGGCATCTGACGGAGCTGGACAAGGTCCTGGAGGCAGGCACTGCGCCACATCCACACGGAAACTTACAATGTGTGGAGAGCTCTCCATGGCTGCACGGCCACCCCGGAAGGAACAGCCCAGGCACCCAGGCCGGAGGGGACACAGGCTGCTGGGAGAGGCAGGTGGACATCTGTGCCTGGCATCAGTGCCGGCCCTGAGACAGAGTCTGCCCTCGCTCGGCCTTCAGCGCCTGCGGGGAGACCAGTCACCGAGTCGTGTAGGTGACAGGTGTTCTGTGGGGAAGGCTCCAGGCACCCTCCAGGTTCCGCTGGCTGGATTTTCTCTTTTGTCCCCGGAGCTTCCATGTTTAAGCAAACACACAATGGGAAGAAATGCCCACTTTACAGACACGTGATCTCGTGTTCACGCCACGAAGCCACACTGCTTACGCGGTGACTCTCCCGCCTCCCGTCCTCGGGGCTAAGCCGAGGCCGCGCAGGTACCCGGGCGGTGGGGCCGGGAGACGGACGGCTGGTCAGAATCTGGGGCCAGGGCGGGATGCGGGGCTGTCTCCGGTGTGTTTCCCGGTGTTTCTGGCCAGGAGCAGAGCGTGGCGCGTGGGGGTGCAGGTGTCTGTCATTTGTGGTCACCTTGGACACCTCACGCCTGCTGCTGGGGTCGCCAGTTTCCCAGAAGCTAAAGGCGGGTGTGAGCCTCTTGGCCTGTGAGAAGGGGTGGGCGCGCCATGGACGTGGAGCGTTTCAGGACAGACTGTGTCCCCTCGGAAGGGAAGTGAAGTCCTTCCCCGCCCCCCCCGGAACCAGACCCTGTTTGGAGATAGTGGACACGGGATCACGGTGGAGTCCAGTGGGACGCAGGGCGGAGGGGGGGGGGGGCGGGGGGCACAGGCGGGGGACGCAGCAGGGGGGCTGCGGCTTGGGGGTGCTGTCAGGCTGGGGGACCTGCCAGCTGGAGGCCTGTGGCCTGGGGGGCCTGTTGGGCTTGGTGGGGGCCTGGGGGCTGGGGGACCTGCCGGCTGGGGGCCTGTGGCCTGGGGGGGTTCTGTCAGGCTTCGGGGTGGGGGGTGTGGGCTGGGGGGACTGTCAGGCTGGGGGACCTGCCGGCTGGGGGCCTGTGGCCTGGGGGGGCCTGTCGGGCTTGGGGGAGCTGCGGGCTGGGGGCCTGTGGCCTGGGGGGCCTGTCAGGCTTGGGGGGGCTGCGGGCTGGGGGCCTGTGGCCTGGGGGGCCTGTCAGGCTTGGGGGGGCTGCGGGCTGGGGGCCTGTGGCCTGGGGGGCCTGTCAGGCTTGGGGGGGCTGCCGGCTGGGGGCCTGTGGCCTGGGGGGGCCTGTCAGGCTTGGGGGGGCTGCCAGCTGGGGGCCTATGGCCTGGGGAGCCTGTCAGGCTTGGGGGGGCTGCGGGCTGGAGGCCTGTGGCCTGGGGGACCTGCCGGCTGGGGGCCTGTGGCTTGGGGGGGCCTGTCAGGCTTGGGGGGGCTGCCGGCTGGGGGCTTGTGGCCTGGGGGACCTGCCGGCTGGGGGCCTGTGGTCTGGGGGGGCCTGTCGGGCTTGGGGGGGCTGCGGGCTGGGGGCCTGTGGCCTGGGGGGCCTGTCAGGCTTGTGGGGGCTGCGGGCTGGGTGCCTGTGGCCTGGGGGACCTGCCGGCTGGGGGCCTGTGGTCTGGGGGCCTGTCAGGCTTGGCAGGGGGCTGGGGGCTGGGGGGGCTGTCAGGCTGGGGGACCTGCCGGCTGGGGGCCTGTGGTCTGGGGGGGCCTGTCGGGCTTGTGGGGGCTGCGGGCTGGGGGCCTGTGGCCTGGGGGACCTGCCGGCTGGGGGCCTGTGGCCTGGGGGGGCCTGTCAGGCTTGGGGGGGCTGCCGGCTGGGGACTTGTGGCCTGGGGGACCTGCCGGCTGGGGGCCTGTGGTCTGGGGGGGCCTGTCAGGCTTGTGGGGGCTGCGGGCTGGGGGCCTGTGGCCTGGGGGGCCTGTCAGGCTTGGGGGGGCTGCCAGCTGGGGGCCTGTGGCCTGGGGGCCCTGTCAGGCTTGGGGGGTCTGCCAGCTAGGGGCCTATGGCCTGGGGAGCCTGTCAGGCTTGGGGGGGCTGCCGGCTGGGGGCCTGTGGCCTGGGGGACCTGCCGGCTGGGGGCCTGTGGTCTGGGGGGGCCTGTCGGGCTTGGGGGGGCTGCGGGCTGGGGGCCTGTGGCCTGGGGGGCCTGTCAGGCTTGTGGGGGCTGTGGGCTGGGTGCCTGTGGCCTGGGGGACCTGCCGGCTGGGGGCCTGTGGTCTGGGGGGCCTGTCAGGCTTGGCAGGGGGCTGGGGGCTGGGGGGGCTGTCAGGCTGGGGGACCTGCCGGCTGGGGGCCTGTGGTCTGGGGGGGCCTGTCGGGCTTGGGGGGGCTGCGGGCTGGGGGCCTGTGGCCTGGGGGACCTGTCGGCTGGGGGCCTGTGGCCTGGGGGGGCCTGTCAGGCTTGGGGGGGCTGCCGGCTGGGGGCCTGTGGTCTGGGGGGGCCTGTCAGGCTTGTGGGGGCTGCGGGCTGGGGGCCTGTGGCCTTGGGGGACCTGCCGGCTGGGGGGCTGGTCCCACTCCCTCTGCTTACAGGCACTCTCGCCGCAGCCCATCCCGTCCAGGGCCTGGCAGCTCCGGGCAGTGGGGCTGCGTGGCACAGGGAAGGCTCCCGGGGCCTGGAACCTCCAGGACACTGACTCCATCCGGGAAAATGCAAGTGTTTTTCCTGGGTTGGCGCTTGGGAACACCTACGTGTGGGGCTGATTTATGACTGCGTCAACACAAACACAGCTCCTGAGCCCGACGCCCGAGAAGGCCCCCGTCAGTCTCCCCGCCCTCCCTTCCCGCGGGCAGCCCAGGCGCCCTGGCTCCCGTGTCGCTGACCCGCCGGCCTCCCCGTCTGGCCCTCCCCGCAGCTCAGGGCCCGACACGTCAGTGCCAGCGGAGGCACCCGCCACCGTCCCGCCCTGCCCGTGGGACTCCCTTGTCCCGGGCTCTCTTACCACCTAGTTATTACGGCGGCGGGTGTGGGCTTTGACCCCAGGAGGCTCTGGGGGCGTCGGTGGCTAACCCCACAGAGACGCGCAGGCCGGGGGTCCAGCCGACCGTGAGCACGGGGCCAGGACGAGGGTGGGCATGGCGGATCAGGCTCCTCGGCACGGAGCGGGGGCCCCGGAGGGAGAGGCCACCCAGGTCCCACCTCCAGCCAGCCTTTCCTGTCAGATTTCTGCCAAACACCTGCGAGGCGTCAGACGGAGTCTGCTTCCCCTCGGGTCACGGGGTCATCGTTCTCCGTCCTAGGACAAGGGGGCGCTGGGCCCAGACCCCCACCCTGTTGCCACGGGAGAGAGGGGAAGGAGGCTTGTCTGTTCACGCTCTTGTGGGGTCTTTTGAGGAACAGAATTTCTTGACTTCAGCGAAGCCTCGTTTCTCCAACTTTCCTTTGCGGTTGAAGTGTCTGTGTCTAATTCAAGAGATCTCTGCTTGCTCCAAGGTCACGGAGATATTCCGCCGTGGTTTTTTCTGGCCGTGTTATTCTTTTTTGTTTTTTTCCTGACATGAGGGCTAGGGTTGGTCTGGAGTTAACTTTTGTGCAGAGTTTCCTCATGGACGCGGGGCCAGCTGACCAGACCTTCTCCCTGCCCAAGTCGCCGCCCTGGGACCACGCGCAGCCGACGCCACTCAGCCCTGGGTCTCCGTGTCTGTCTTTCCGCTCGCTCTCCCACATGGCTCTCCTTCAAGACTTGTCTGATCAATCCAGGCCCAGTGGGATTCCACACAAACAAAAAACTGTTCTCAAACAAAAAACAAAAAACCTGCAGGGGTTCTGAGTATGATGATAGATCTCTCTAGGGAGCATCCGAGTTCTAAATGCCGAGTCTTGTTCACAAACCGTGTACGTCTGTCCGCCACGTGAACACTCAGCACAGACTCTCTCCCATCCTTCGTCCGGCTGCTTCCTGGACACCCGATCCTTGCTGATGTCATTGTAAATGACGCTGAGAGATTCTCCCTAATTCTCTTTTGCTCGCGTGTAGAAATACACCTAATTTTTGTATGTTGACCTTCGTCCATGACCTTATTAATCCAAATTGTTTATAGAGTATTTCGGACTTTCTGCATGCTCAGTCACACCGTCCGCTGACGGCGACAGCTTTACTCTGTGTCCAATCTCTCCCCCAAGGGAGAAATTGTGTCCCTTCCTTCTTCAGGGACAAAGTTAAATAGAAGTGGTGACAGTTGGCATCCCTGCCTCGTTTTCATCAGCAATTGCAAGAGGTGCTTTGACCACGAGGGTACTTCCTGGGTGCACACAGCCCAGCTCCCCAGCACGGAGCCCACATTGGTCCTACAAATACCGCAGTGGTGTCTTCACGGCGTTGGCCTCGGGCTCCCGGCGGGAAGGAAAGGACAGACACCATGACCCCGGCAGAAATGGGGAGACGACGGAACCGGGACCAGAACTGACACCCTCTGTGCAGCCCCCTGGGCCAGGCTGCCCTGAGACCCCACGTGGGCGGGACGGGGCTGGCGTTATGCTTGGTTTTGGGCCTAAAAGTTCAGTTTTATGACCAGAACTTCCGAGTTGAAACGGTCCTGTTTGGTGACACTTGAGATTCTCCTGTGGCCCCAGGAGGGTTGGGACCCCCGTCGCAGGCTGGAGCCCTCAGGTCAGGGCCGGGCGTCCACGGTGATTTTCTCAGATCCGCTGAGGGCTTCTGGGTGGTCCTGGGCTGGGCACGGAGGAAAGTCATTCCTGCTGGAATAGCGCGCACTCTTTAACAGTTGGCTTACGAGATTTGATAAAAATCAGACATCGCATCGTTGGTGTCATTCCCAAGCGTCTCCAGCAGCCCCGTTCGTGATGACGGCTGCTGCTGACCTGAGGGAAGCTGGGCCTGTGCGCGTGATTTCTGTCCCTTTCTGGAAAACGGAGAGAGGGTCAAGCGTTCGCCTTGCCAACGCCGGCTCCACCTTCCCTGTCCCCATAACTCTGCCAGGACCGCGTGCCCCCTGCCCTCCCCTCCCAGGGCCACCTGCCGCGCTGACCTCCGCGCCCCTGCTGGCCCTGCTCGCCCCAGCACGCACCCCTGCCTGGAGTGCTGCCTCCGGCACCAACAGGTCCTCCTCCTTCTCCAGAGCCCCCGCCACATCACATCAGCCACCACCTTGCTGAAGCGGCCCCTCGAACCACCCCGTTTGGCCCCTCGCATCACAGGGCTCGTATTCGTCTGTTGTGTAGATCGTCGGGCGTCACACTCCTTGAGGTCAGGGACCCGCCTGCTGGTTGGGACTCTGTGTCCAGCGCAGGGCATAAGGCAGGTGCCCAAGACGTACATGTCGATGAGCAGACCAGCAGTCGTGGGGATGTCCGGGCCCCGGCGGTTCCCAGTCCTGCCCTGGGCGGGGACACAGGAGGTGGCAGGTGTCCTGGGGGAAGGCAGAGCCAAGCCCCGAGACCCCGGGAAGGTCAGCAGACCGCGGCTCTGCTGGGGGAGGAAGCCCCGCTGTCTTGTCATAGCTGTGGCTTCGGCTCCTTATCACAGGTCGTCATGTCTCACTCACCTTTGTCACCTCAGCACTGACTTCAGGGCCTGCCACAGAGACCACACTCCAGAAATCTTCAATTGGTGTTTCCCAGGCGGTACCGGTCTTTCGGGCCGCCCGCCCGTAAGCAGACGTAGAAGCAGACGAGAGTCCACGGGGGGTCGACGTGGCCCCTGTGGCAGGTCCCCGGCAGCTCTGCAGTCTGGCCTGAGCTCTGAATGCACGAGCGGGGACAGGCACGGTCAGGGCAGGGCTGCGGAATGTGGGAGGACTGTGTGCAGGACACAGGAGGAGAAGGGGTGATGCCCGGGGAGCTCCTGCCTGGGCGGGCCGGTTAGACTCGCCGCAGAGGGCAGCACCAGCCACGGCCCCCTGGCTTTGTCCCGAAGGGCCAGGTGGCTGGGCGGCCAGTGGCCGGGGGACGTCTGCCTCCTCAGACGCCACAGCCCCTCTATCTGCCCTCCCGCTCCTGGGAGAGCCGCCCCCCATCAGCCTTTCACCCAGACTTGGACAGAGGCTTCCTTTGTGGAGTCTCAGTGCCGAACGTGTTTGGTTTGAAGCCAGTCTCCGCTCGCCTCCAGAGAGCCCGGCCACTTCCTGGAGCCTCCTTGACCCTCCATTTTCTCCCCTTTGAGTGGAGATGTGGATTCCTAAGGCTTGCAGACACTCTGCAGTGTGGACAGCGGGCCGACGGCCCAATCCTGGGAGGCCGTTCATCCCTTTACTGCTGGTGTCGTTACTGTGCCCAACAAATGTGTCCCGAGTGACGGCAGCATGAATATATCTGTTCTCCGAGGTTCCGAGGCTCAGAATCCCGACAGGTAAGGAGTGCGAACAACGACCTTCCCAGTACGACGGGAACACACCCTCGGGCCTCCGGAGGGTGGGTGGCTCTCCCCTCCCCGCTGCCCCAGCAGCCGTAGGTGTGGACTATGGCCTGGCTTGTCCTCGGGGGCCCAGGCCTGGGGCCACTTGTGACCTGGACAGTGAGTCAGTAGGCGAGGCCGGTGCCCCTCCTGCCCCGTGTCCCACCGAGTGCCCGAATGGGCCTGGTTTGTCCTGACTCCTGCCCGGCCCCCACCCACTGCCTGCGGCTCGTCTCCACAGCTGGCTGCCAGGGTCAGACCGTCACCCCTTGCCTACAACTCTCAACACTGAAATGAACAGGAGTCAGTTCTCGGGTCCTGCACCGAAACTCTTGCTCTCCGAGTCACTACCAAAGGTCACCCGCGCCCCACCTGAACCTCCGTTCCGGCAGCAGAGGCACCTGCTTGTCCGGGACGGGCACGGCCCAGTCCTGGGGCACACGGTGCGGTGCTCCCGCCGGACGGGACGCGTCTTCCCGGTTCCCGGGCCACCACCTTGGGGGCCTCTGAGGCTGGGACAAGCTGTGGATGCAGGAGCCCCTCGGCCTCGTTCCAGTCCCGCCCTGTCTGGGCCCAGCATCTGAGGAAAGAAGCAGGACCCCCCACTCGCCTCTTGCTACATGAGCATCTGCAGTGTGGGCTCAGTCGGCAGGGGGTGAGGCTCAAGGGAGAGGGGGGTGGGGTCCCGGGGAGGGATTCTGGGGGTGGGGGGGAGGTGTTCTGGAGATGTGGGGGATGGGGCTCCAGGGAGATGGGGATGGAGTCCCAGGGAGGCAGGGGGATGGGGTTCTGGGGAGGCCGGGGGTAGGGTCCTGGGGAGGGATTCTGGGGGTGGGGGGGAGGTGTTCTGGAGATGTGGGGGATGGGGCTCCAGGGAGATGGGGATGGAGTCCCAGGGAGGCAGGGGGATGGGGTCCCGGGGGGGCAGGGGGTAGGGTCCTGGGGAGGGATTCTGGGGGTGGGGGGGAGGTGTTCTGGAGATATGGGGGATGGGGCTCCAGGGAGATAGGGATAGAGTCCCAGGGAGGCAGGGGGATGGGGTTCTGGGGAGGCAGGGGGTGGAGTCTCCGTGCTGATGTTTTTTTAAGAGACCGTTTACCCGTAGAGTCTGGCCTCGGCTCAGGCACCAGCTGAAATCCACACTCGCCGGATCGGGTGGACTTGGGGGAAACGGGGCCACGCGGCCTGTCCGCAGATTCACCTGTTTGTGGCTCAGGCTTTTGGCTGAAATTTTATGTCTTAGAGCAAGTTACTTGTAGAAACCTCTCTCTGTTGAGTTAATGGAGATTGGAAGTAATTGAATTAAGACACTTTTATTGAGACTCGAACGGTGACACCGATTAACCTGATTGTCTTGTCTTCCCTGCTTTTAAGTCAATGAAAGCTTCTCTTTTAATTAACCTTCTGGGCTTTTTCAAAGCTCTAAGCCGGGATTTATGAGGCTTTGCTCATAAACAAAAACCGCCTGAGTCCCCGCGGGGTAGATGCCAGATGGTGTCTGAGCGGGTCCAGTCCATCAGAGGGTGAAGGCCCGGGGTTTGCGCACGAGTATTACCCACAGTAGGCGTGTGTCCTCTTTCCTCACGGTCAGGACACCACTGTGACCGGTTTATGGAGGTACCAAGTGACAGAGAGCAATGAGCTTAGGAAAGGCCCCCAGGGGACTCCTCTCAATGACTGTGACAGTTCCCTCGTCTGGCTCCCAGTCTCATAAGCCCAGAAATGTGCTGTCGGCACAGCCAGAATGGCTCTGTTTCTTGGAGCACACTCATATTAACCTAACTCACAGAGGCTGATATATAGACCAGAGTTAAATCCTTAACTACAGAGGGGTCTGCTGAGTTCTCTCCCTGTAGCTAGGCCACGTGGGAAGGTAAGTGATCCTCATTGTAAGGTGGTCTTTAAGTTTGGAAGCAGAGTCAATGGATGTGCCCTTGAAGGTTTCATGGCATCACGCTAGGTCAGAAGGAGGGGAAAGCTTGGATTATGAGTACTGCTTGGCGGCTCCCCAAGAAGGTAGGGCCACTTGATTTGTTTTTCATCTTAGCACTTAGCCCACAGTGGGTGCTCAAGAAACTCTTGTTGAATCAACAAATATGTCCCAAGAGGGCGATGCAGATCTGGACCGCTGGCCTGGCAGTGATTAGGGAGGGCCGTATAGACAAAGTGGGTGAAGGGCATGTAGACAGAGGGAGGGCAGTAAGGAAGAGGTCTCGAGCGGTCATGAAAATTAGCCCTGGACAGCTTGGAGCGAGACGTGTGGGCCGGCCGGGCCATTCAGCATCCGTACGTGTGGCCCCCGAATGAGAAGCTGGCGGTTGGGGTACAGAAGGCCGGTTGCCCCCAACCCAGATGGCTGGAAAGGGGGCGGTGTGGCCGAGGTGGGCAGGGTCGGCTCAGCACCGGGTGACAAGTGTAACCGGCACGCCACTGACGCTCAGCCGTGTGGCGCTCAGAGCCCAGAAGCCCGGACTCCCCGGCTGCCGGCCGGCACCGCTGGGCCCGTTCGCCAGGCGTCCAGTAGAGGCGAGGGCCTCCCGTCTTCCTGCAGATGACGGTTTCAGAGGCGACTGTGTCCTTCCTGACCCTTAGAAGGTCTTCCTCAGCAAGCAGCTGGGTGCTCTGAGATTGAGCCTCAGTTTTCCGAGCCCTTGAAAGCAGAGGCAAAGAGGCGTATCCTAAGAATCGTTAAAGCTGTCTTTACCCGGGGCGCCTGGGAGGCTCAGGCGGGTAAGCGTCCGACTTCGGCTCAGGTCTCGATCTCGCGGTCTGTGAGTTCGAGCCCCGCGTGGGGCTCTGTGCGGACAGCTCGGATCCTGGAGCTGCTTCCGATTCTGTGTCTCCCTCTCTCACTGCCCCTCCCCTGCTTGCTCTCTCTCTCTCTAAAATAAATAAAAAACATCTTTAAAATTTGTTAAGAAGAGTTTAAACAAAAGGTCTGTATCTGGCTCCGAAGGGTGAGGCCAGCGGATTGATTCCTGGCTGTGGTCAGCGTCACACCAGCGTGTGACACTCGAGCGCCTCTTCCTGCCCTGGGGACAAGCACGGGTGACATGAACGAGGCCGAGCCCAGCGGCCTGGATGGTGGCTTCTGTTCACTGACAAAAGGCTCTCTGTCTCCCCGGGAGGATTTTACACTGAAAAGGTCGGAGGCTCGAGGGTCGCCGGAAGAAGGGGTAAATTGGGAGAAGCGAGTCTGTGTTGAAGGTGAGGTTGTCAGCACCGGTAAGCGCCTTCTCTGCAAGCGTCCTGCTCAGGGTCACACGCTCCAGGTGGGACCTGAAGGCGCCTCGGGAGCTGCTGAAGCTCCACGCCAGGCCCCACGGCCACCTCACCGGTGGCCCGATGGCTTCTGGGCCCGTCGAGACCACCTGAATCCCCCTGGCGGTGTTGTCCGAGGGCCTAGCGACGAAGGGGTTGTAGCCACATACAGCTGACGCTCGGTGCTCTGACACGCAGCTGATGTTCGTGTTGCCAGCGGCCCATGCGGTAGAAGTGCCCCTCTTCTCCCCGAGGACAAGGCGTGCGGGCTGCTGAGCACCGTTGCATTTGGTGAGCACTCATTCTTCATCTGCTGAAGGGACTGTCGCCTTCAGGAAAGATGCTTCTGGATTCCTGCACTCTGGCCCGGGCCCTCGTGCTACAGCAGCCCCTCCAAGCCCCGCCTTCCCATCAGTGAAAGTTCTTCTGTAAATCCCTCTAGCTCAGTGAGTTTGAGTCGATTTATCCTAAGAGAGACAGAGAGAGAGAATCACACTGTCAGCACAGAGCCTGATGCGGGGCTTGAACTCAGGAACTGTGAGATCATGACCTGAGCCGAGATCAAGAGTCTGACGCCCAAATGACTGAGCCACCCAGGTGCCCCCAGCTCAGTGGTCTCTAGCTGGGGGCACTTTTGTCCCCCGAGGGGGTGTTTGGCAATGTCTGGACGGTTTTGGTTGTTTTACTGGCCTCTGGTCAGTAGAAGCCAAAGATGAGACGGGTGTCCTGCAACACATAGAAGCCTCGGATGAGGGGTATCTGCCCCAGATGGGGGGTATCTGCCCCAGATGGGGGGTATCTGCCCCGAGATGATGGTTATCTGCCCCAGATGAGGGGTATCTGCCCCAGATGAGGGGCATCTGCCCCAGATGACAGTTATCTGCCCCAGACGAGGGGTAACTGCCCCCAGACGAGGGGTATCTGCCCCAGACGAGGGGTATCTGCCCTGAGATGATGGTTATCTGCCCCCAGACGAGGGGTATCTGCCCCCAGATGACGGTTATCTGACCCAGACAACGGTTATCTGCCCCAGACGACGGTTATCTGCCCCAGACAAGGGGTATCTTCCCCCGGACGAGGGCTTTCTGCCCCCAGATGAGGGCTTTCTGCCCCCAGATGAGGGGTATCTGTCCCCAGACGAGGGGTATCTGCCCCAGACGGGAGGGTATCTGCCCCAGATGGGGGGTATCTGCCCCAAGATGATGGTTATCTGCCCCAGACGAGGGGTATCTGCCCCAGACGAGGGGTATCTGCCCCAGACGAGGGGTATCTGACCCAGACAAAGGGTATCTGACCCAGACGACGGTTATCTGCCCCCAGACGAGGGCTTTCTGCCCCCAGACAAGGGCCTTCTGCCCCCAGACGAGGGATATCTGCCCCAGACGAGGAGTATCTGCCCCAGACGGGGGGTATCTGCCCCAGTGGGGGGTATCTGCCCCAAGACGATGGTTATCTGACCCAGATGAGGGGTATCTGCTCCAGATGACAGTTATCTGCCCCAGACGAGAGGTAACTGCCCCCAGACAAGGGGTATCTGCCCCAGATGAGGGGTATCTGCCCTGAGATGATGGTTATCTGCCCCCAGGCGAGGGGTATCTGCCCCAGACGAGGGGTATCTGCCCCCAGATGACGGTTATCTTCCCCAGACAACGGTTATCTGCCCCAGACGAGGAGTATCTGCCCCAGACAAGGGGTATCTGCCCCCAGATGAGGGCTTTCTGTCCCCAGATGAGGGGTATCTGTCCCCAGACGAGGGATATCTGCCCTAGATGAGGGGTATCTGCCCCAGACGAGGGGTATCTGCCCCCAGACGAGGGATATCTGCCCCAGACGAGGGATATCTGCCCCAGACGAGGGGTATCTGCCTCCAGACGAGGGATATCTGCCCCAGACGAGGGGTATCTGCCCCAGACGGGGGGTATCTGCCCCAAGACAATGGTTATTTGACCCAGATGACAGTTATCTGCTCCAGACGACAGGTATCTGCCCCAGACGAGGGGTATCTGCCCCAGACAAGGGGTATCTGCCCCGAGACGATGGTTATCTGCCCCAGATGAGGGGTATCTGCCCCAGATGGCGGTTATCTGCCCCAGATGACAGGTATCTGCCCCAGACGAGGGGTATCTGCCCCAGACGAGGCGTATCTGCCCCCAGATGACGGTTATCTTCCCCAGACGATGGTTATCTGCCCCAGATGACAGTTATCTGCCCCAGACAAGGGGTATCTGCCCCCAGATGAGGGCTTTCTGCCCCCAGATGAGGGGTATCTGTCCCCAGACGAGGGATATCTGCCCCAGATGAGGGGTATCTGCCCCAAACGAGGGGTATCTGCCCCCAGATGAGGGATATCTGCCCCAGACGAGGGATATCTGCCCCAGACAAGGGGTATCTGCCTCCAGACGAGGGGTATCTGCCCCAGATGACGGGTATCTGCCCCAGACGAGGGGTATCTGCCCCAGACGAGGGGTATCTGCCCCCAGACGAGGGGTATCTGCCCCGAGACGATGGTTATCTGCCCCAGATGACAGGTATCTGCCCCAGATGACAGTTATCTGCCCCAGATGACAGGTATCTGCCCCAGACGAGGGGTATCTGCCCCAGATGGGGGGTATCTGCCCCAAGACGATGGTTATCTGCCCCAAGACAATGGTTATCTGACCCAGATGAGGGGTATCTGACCCAGATGACGGGTATCTGCCCCAGACGAGGGGTATCTGCCCCAGATGACAGGTATCTGCCTCAGACGAGGGGTATCTGCCCCAAGACGAGGGCTTTCTGCCCCCAGATGAGGGGTATCTGCCCCAGACGAGGGATATCTGCCCCCAGATGAGGGTTATCTGCCCCAGACAAGGGGTATCTGCCCCCAGGCGAGGGATATCTGCCCCAGACAAGAGTTATCTGCCCCAGACGAGGGGTATCTGCCCCAGACGGGGGGTATCTGCCCCAAGACGATGGTTATTTGACCCAGATGACGGTTATCTGCCCCAGATGACAGGTATCTGCCCCAGACGAGGGGTATCTGCCCCAGACGAGGGGTATCTGCCCCAGACGAGGGGTATCTGCCCCAGACGAGGTGTATCTGCCCCCAGACGAGGGGTATCTGCCCCAGACGAGGGGTATCTGCCCCAGACGGGGGGTATCTGCCCCGAGACGATGGTTATCTGCCCCAGATGAGGGGTATCTGCCCCAGATGACGGTTATCTGCCCCAGATGACAGGTATCTGCCCCAGACGAGGGGTATCTGCCCCAGACGAGGGGTATCTGCCCCCAGACGAGGGTTATCTGCCCCAGACGAGGGGTATCTGCCCCCAGATGACGGTTATCTGACCAGACGACGGTTATCTGCCCCAGATGAGGGATATCTGCCCCCAGACGAGGGCTTTCTGCCCCCAGACGAGGGGTATCTGCCCCAGACGAGGGATATCTGCCCCCAGATGAGGGTTATCTGCCCCAGACGAGGGGTATCTGCCCCCAGACGAGGGATATCTGCCCCAGACGAGGGATATCTGCCCCCAGATGAGGGTTATCTGCCCCAGACCAGGGGTATCTGCCCCAGACGAGGGATATCTGCCCCAGACGAGGGGTATCTGCCCCAGACGAGGGGTATCTGCCCCAGACGAGGGGTATCTGCCCCAGATGGGGGGTATCTGCCCTGAGATGATGGTTATCTGCCCCAGACGAGGGGTATCTGCCCCAGACGAGGGGTATCTGCCCCCAGACGAGGGGTATCTGACCCAGACGAAGGGTATCTGACCCAGACGATGGTTATCTGCCCCCAGACGAGGGCTTTCTGCCCCCAGACGAGGGATATCTGCCCCAGACGAGGAGTATCTGCCCCAGACGGGGGGTATCTGCCCCAGATGGGGGGTATCTGCCCCAAGACGATGGTTATCTGCCCCAAGACGATGGTTATCTGACCCAGATGAGGGGTATCTGCCCCAGATGACAGGTATCTGCCTCAGACGAGGGCTTTCTGCCCCCAGATGAGGGCTTTCTGCCCCCAGACGAGGGGTAGCTGCCCCAGACAAGGGATATCTGCCCCAGATGAGGGGTATCTGCCCCAGATGAGGGGTATCTGCCCCCAGAAGAGGGATATCTGTCCCAGATGAGGGGTATCTGCCCCCAGACGAGGGGTATCTGCCCCAGACGAGGGGTATCTGCCCCAGATGAGGGGTATCTGCCCCCAGGCCAGGGGTATCTGGACCCAGACAAGGATTCAAGAATACTCTACTGAGCTTTGCTAATCAATGATTCTTGCCATTCACAGATCAGTCAGGTGAGTCTGGGGTCACTCGAATGCATGGTTTCTGTTCGTGTGGTGTGCACGGGGACTCTGCCATTAGACATCCCTGACTTGGCTGCAGGGACCCGACGAGAGTGAGTCACCCACAGCAGCCGCGTCCCGGGAGGGAGCACAGATTCTCCCTCATGTCTTTCCCTTGTCGGGACTTCCAGAATTAAAGCAGGAATGGGAGGAACGTGAGGACAGCACACTTATCTCCGTCAGCGGGTGGCAGACTTTTGTCCCTAAGACTTGGCGGACGGGATGGTTTGCTGGGAGCCACCCATTCTCTCCCCGTGTCCTCTGTGTCTGAGGACGGGCAGCTGCGACGTGGCCCCCTCCCTCCCTCGCTCCCTCCACCTTCGCCAAGCACCTGCTCTGGGCCACCAGCTCTGTCCCACACGCCGGCGGGGGAACTGGCACCCTCGGAAACCGCGTGCCCGCCAGGAGCCGGGTCACAGAGCGTCACGGGCAGTTTACCTTTGCAGTCAGATACTTTATTTTGCCCTAACATCAGCTAAGAGATCCTGCGGTTGAGGGACCGCGGCTTAGCTCCCCGCACGGGGCCTCTGCGGCTCCCCGCGCTGCCCCGCGGCCAGCCTGGGAAAGCCAGCCTCGCGGAGTCTGGGGACGCAGGGGACGGGGACTTGTGGGGGGCAGAGGAAAGTGCCAAGGCCCGGCCAGTTCCTCCCAGGCTTGTAAAATTCCAGGGCCGAGTCCAAGCTCCCGAAATAGAAGCGGACAGAGAGCAAACTTCCTGGCTTCGGAAGGGCCGCGGGTGTGTTGAATGAGGTCGTTGGGTCTGGGAGGCTGGTGTGCGTGGGCGGATGGGGGGAGGGCCGGGCGGCCACGACCGGGGGGAAGGACACCACGTAGCCCCAGGAGCGGCTAGGGCCCCACACCCTCTGGCTGGTCACTTCTTTCTTTAGAAAGAGGCAGTTTGTTTTCCGCAGTCCCAGGAAGGAGCAAATGACAACGTGGCCGTGGGACAACGTGGCCGTGGGCCGTGCAGGGCCCGCCCACACGTCTGTACCGCGGGGCGGGGTGTGGGTGCTGCGCGTCTGCGGGCAGCCGGCAGCGGGAGGCGCGTGCCCGCTTCGTGCCTCTGCCCTGAGCACAGCACATCCTCGTTAAGAGGCAGCAGCAGCCTCTTAAGATTTATGGCTCAGCAATTAGCCTTCACACGCGTGTATTTTTTGTTCACGATCTGTCGGGTTGAGTGAACGCTGTTTTGATGTCTTAGTGGCCTTTCGTGGAGGCATCGGGCACCGTTAGATAAAAGCGAGCATCAGATTAAAAAGCAAGACAGCCCTGCAGAACCGACGTGCTTGCCGTGGGCAGGCAGGAGACATGGACCCAGACCCACTGGGCACCGGCCGGATTTGAAAGTCCCGGTGTGAGCTTGGGACACACGCTTCCTGCCACTGTGCCTCAGTCTCCCTCTTTGTTAGCCCTTCCCATAGACGCGGTTGGAGCTGTAACACCCGAGAGAACCCACAAAACCTCCGTGCGTGACCCTGACGCCCAGGAAGCGGCCCCTGGTGTGCAGCAAGAATCCCCTCCGGCCGGCCCACAACCTAACCTCCGTTGACGGGTCCCTCTGTCCCACCGAGGGGCGGGGCAGGGCCCGGGCGTGGCGGATCCCAGAACCACGCATATTCTCCCCGGGTTCCTGTGGCAGGTGCCGACCTGTCCGGCTGTGCCTGCCGCGGGGCTGCCTGAGGACGGGCACCGTGCCAGGCAGACCTGAGGCGAGGGTTTCGCCGGGGGGGCTGTCAGCTCACGAGGAGATCGAGCCGGGCCACATGCACATCGCCCTGTGAAATCCCCTCTCCTGTCCCTCGTCCCTTGGTGATGCAACCACTGTCTTCTCAGGATTAAGTGACGCTGGCACCTTCAGCCTCTGTCTCTTCAAAGGGACTCAAGTGTTCCGGGCTGGGGCCTGATGGGCCACGTGCACCTGCGAGCTGGGTGCTCTCTCCCTCTTAGCGTCAAGGACTCTGAGCCCAAGGCCCGCCAGCTGGCAGGGCCGGGAGCACCGCCCCCCCACCAGTCCTGCAGGTCCCCTCGGCCCACCGGCATCCCCGAGGGATCCCCTCCCTGGCCAAGTCTTCCCGGAGCCCCAGCCGCCCACAGCCGGGCGCGCGCGACTATTATCGTTCCTTGAGTCTCGACTTCCTCTTACCTGATGTGATGTCCGAATGGGAAAGTCAGCCTCCCTACGTGGAGACGGGCGGCTGTCAGAAGCGGTTGGCTGGCGGGGCTCCCCTCATCCCTCCCCCTCCTCCTGACTCCCGGCTGCCTTGCCCTCTTGAAGACGAGAGGGAAAGCCCCATAAAAGCCCCCAAGAAAGGGAGCATGTCCCCCGCGGGCGGGAATTGGACACCGCAGCAGCCTGACGGGCCCCCTCCCAGGAGCCCCCCCTTCCATCTCGCGGCGTGGGCCCTTTGCACCGACGCATGGACCCCGAGTGCCCAGCGCGGCCGGCGGGGGGCGGGGGTGGGGGGCGGTCACAGTCCTGGCGCCTCACGGCCTCTGTCCCACTCGGGCCTCACGCGGTGTCTGCCCGCCATGGTCATGGGCGAGGGGCTGGCGGGAACAAGGCCTCCAGCCCGGCACCCACCTTCTGGCTTCCTGGGAGGTCAAGACCCTGCCCCACATCTGCACGTCACGAAAGCAACTCGTATTTCATTTAACTTCTCACTTGCGGAGTGACTATTGTGCAAAACCTTCCCCCACGGGAGGGGCCCTGAGTCTGTGTCCTGAGGAGGACCACGTGCGTAGGGCGGGAAGGACCAGGGACACAGGGCGGGGAGGACAAGGGACACAGGGCAGGAAGGACCAGGGACACAGGGTGGGAGGACTAGGGCGGGGAGGACCAGGGACACAGGGCGGGGAGGACCATGTGGATACAGAGCTAAGCAGAACACAAAGGCCAGGGCGCAGAGAGAAGTGGGTCCCAGAGTCTCTCAGCCCCGAGGGCCACCTCCCCTCCCCAGCAGCAGGATCTGGCTCCAGGGGGCAGGGTCCAGGGAGCCTCACTTTCCCTCGTCAGCACACGGGCGCCCATCTGCCCTCCCGGGTCCTCACAGGCAGAGGCGGGGGGAGGGGGGCAGGGGGGACAGGGAGGGTAGGAGTCACTTTCCCCGGAACTGGAGACCTGAGACCCGTGTGGGGAAATGAGGTAATGTCTGCAGCTGTCTCACTGTGCAGACGGGACCCACACAGTCGTGTCCCCATCAGGCTGTCCCGGCTGCTGCCAGATGCCCGTTTCTCCCTCCGGAAGACCCCCAAAATGCCAGCCCCACAGCAAAGCTGTGCCGGCAAAGGGGCCGAGGGGAGCAGGCAGGGTATTTACGAGACCGGCAGGAAGCCTGGGCTCCATCCATCAAGGCCGGTCTGTGAGCTCACTCGGATGCCCCCCTGCTCCTGATTCTCCATCAGGGCTGGGCGGCTGCGGTGGGGTGGGACGGGGACCGGGCTGGGGGACGGGGGGACAGCAGGACAAGGACGGGGACCGGGTTGTGGTGGCCAGCAAGGGTGGAGTGGAGGCCTCTGTCTGGGCTCTCACCACTTGGGGCAGAGACGCTGCTGAGCGGGGGGGGGGGGGCAGCGTCCCCAGATGCTGCAGAGTCGGGGGGGGCATCCCCACAGGCAGAGTGGAAACCTCTTTCAAGGTCTGGTACCAAGCGTAGTCGCTTTGGCTCCAAGTTGGCCCAAGCGAGCCCCGAGCCGGGAGAAGGAGCGAGCAGGGGGCAGGTGTGGGTGTTTGGGGGGCCGGGTACACCCCATCAAGGGCCACCAGGCCCTGCCCCGGGAGGGGGGACACGTCTGCTCCTCCACGTGACAGTGCAGCCCACAGAGCCCAGCCCTCCGCCCTCCGGCGACTTGGAGGCACGACGGTGGCGGGCGCTGTGCCGCAGAAGCTGCCGGGCCACCCTGCCCCTCACGTCCGGGTCACCCTGCCCACGGGGGGGAGCATTAGGAGCCTCGCGGGGTGCACTCCAGGAGGTCGCAGAGGCGGCTCTCACGTGGATGTGAGGACACGGAATGCGCTTCTCAGCCACGCCGCAGCCGACTTCTAAGGGCTCCTGTCCCCACCTGCATCAGGCAGCAGCTAGATTGTCCCTGCCGGGGGTGCAGTGGGGGGGCGTGCAGGACGAGTCCCCGCGGCCAAAGGTGATGGACACCTTGACTCTCCATCCGCAGCAGAGCCCCAGTCACTGACACTTATCGCTGTGTGAGTCCCAGCAGTCCTCATTTGGGGGGACAATCGCTGGTCACCACTGAGGACCGGGGGCTGGCAGGCGGAGCCCGACCTCGGGCACCGGGTTAACAGTGGATGTGTGTGTGCACACGGAGTGAGTGTGGCAAGTCTTGCGTGTGCATTATTTGGCTCCTGGAGGAGGCGCCCGTGCGGACAAGACCTGATGGCACTCTGTGTCCTCCAGGCGGGACCTGAGATGCCCTGGGGGCACAGGAGGGAAGCTGTGGAAGCTGGTTTCCCCGAGCGGAGGTCCTGCAGCGCCACCTGGGGGCGGTGAGGGGGGCAGCCGTGGCTCCTGCGGGGTCAGCCCTGTGGCTTCAGTCACCATGGGACAGGGCGGACACAGCTCCTGGGAGGCGGGGGTCTGTGCGGACCCCAAGGTCTGGGCCTCGGCAGGTGAGGAGCCAGCCATGCAGATGGGCTCTATCCTGGCCACCGCCCTCCAGTGCGTTGCGTCCCCTCTGCAGCACCCAGAGGATGAGGCCGGGTAGGGACTCCAGCAGGAGGGGGCCCCGGGGGAGCGACACAGGGGCCCTGGTCCAGGGAGGGGGACCCGGGGTAGCGACACAGGGGCCTTGGTCCAGGGAGGGGGACCCGGGGGAGCAACACAGGGCCCCTGGTCCAGGAGAGGGTGGGACACAGGGGCAGCGAGCTCCGTAGCGGGATTCACCCCTAGATTCCAGGCCCAGCCTCCCCCACAATATCCGTCTCGGGGCCCTCATTTGGGGGGTCCCCTCTGCGTGGTGGCGGCCAGGGCTCTGGAGCAGCCACCAGCATGGCAGAGGTCCGTGTTCCGCAGAGCGGAGGCGGGAGGTGTGGGATCCGGCGGGGGGGGGGGGGTTGGGGTGGGGGGCGTCCTCCAAAGGCTGCGGCCGATGGTGTTCCAGGCCTGTCTCGGGGCCGCCGTGTGGCCGCCCACTCGCGGTGTCCCCTCCCACGACACCCCCTGCACGCGTGTGTGTCTGCACACGTCCCCTCACAGGGACACCAGCCAAGGTCACACGGGGAGCAGGGACATGGAGATTTTGCTGGGGACACAGGTGAGCCCCCAACAAGATGCAGCTGCTGGGCTTTTCCCTGTTGGGTCTGGAATCCCAGAGCCGGAGGGAGCGGGCGTTCTTGGCGGAAGATGCTGGAAGCTTGAGGAGCAATGTGCAGATGGGGGGGGTGGGGGACGGGGCAGGATGAACCGCCGTTCAGGGTACGGAGACCCTGACCTACGAGCTGGGGGCCACATGGGGCTGGGGGCGGATTCTGCTGTGCCTCTCCGTCTCCCGGGGAACCTGTGAGGATTCCCTGGCTCTCCTGGAGGCTGGGGTTGGATCGGTGTCACGGGGTCACCCACTTCCCTCGAGGGCACGCACCTGCACGGACGGCCTTGCGAGGACCCGGCGGCCGATGAGCAGCTGGCAGGCGGCCTCCCCTAGTGCCCGGCAGCCTGGCTCCCGGCTCCTCCGCCCCATTCCTTGGCACTTAATTCCTGTACCTCACACAGCAGGCGCTCGAAGCCGCTTCTGGAGGCCCGGCCCCTTGCGGTCCCTTCCATCGGCCCCGCCCAGTGGCATCCACACACCGTGCGCCCAGGGCGCGCAGGCGGGGACTGTGACCACACCTGGCCCTTCCTCAGTTTCACGGGGACACCCAGGGTCCTCGGAAGACGCCCCCTCTCAAGATCCCACGTGCCCGGCCTTGCTGGTCCTTCCCGGCCCAGGGGTAGCTGAGGCCAGACCCCAGGCACCAGGGGAGGGCTCCGCAACCCCTCATCCCAAGTTGCTGTCGTCACACTGTGCCCTGGGACAGAGCGGAGCCGTTCTTCGATGGGGGATGAGCTGTTTGAACTTTCAGGTGAGTTTCCGGGGCCCACATCCGCGGGCGCCCTCACTCCTTCCGTGGGCTTGACACCCAGGCCCCCCGGCCCGGGATGTCCCTGTTCGCGCCTTCAGACGCAGGCTTAAAACACCCGCCTCCGTCCAGAAACACCCTTGCCCTGGTCTCCAGAGCCGGCTAAGGTGTCCGCCGGGGCTCGCGTCACCGAGGGCAGCTCAGGAGTGTCTCACTTTGCCATCGCGCTGCGGGGCCATAAATGCTGCTTTCTTTCTGCGTTTCCTTCCTCTTTTCAGGCTTGTTTTCCATGAAGAGAGATGGCAGTTGGCAACGTCCCTGAAGCTTTTTAGTGGGGATCCCACAGGGGTCTGCGTGAATTCTGGGGAGGAGACATTTCCTGTGGGATCCCACAGTGAGGTTTGCTTAAATTCTGGGGAGGAAATGTTGCCTCTGCAGGCTCCGAGGCAGGGTTTTAAACTCTTGTGATGTCTGTCGCCGGTCCCCTTTGAGCCAGCGGGGTTCGCCTCTTCGAAGACGTCAGCCCCGGCCTCACCAAGCTTGGGGTTTACGGCTCCGCTGATGGCGAGCCGTGAGAGTGTGAGACTAGGTCAGCGTCCAGTGGCCTCGGGACAGCTAGGGGCGTCCTGCCCTCCTCCCCACACTGTGCATTTGCTCCCAGGTCAGTCTGCGCCTGCTTTCTTGCCCACCCCACCAGGCAGCCCCCCTTTCTCCCTGGGCCTCTGCTCTCCCCTCCCTACTAGGTGCCCCACGGGCACATCAACGCCCTCAAGGCTCCTCCATGTTTCAGCAGAACCAAAACCTGCACCACACGCCCCCCCCAAACACCTGTCTTTTCTGCCCTCCATAGCCAAGCAGTCTCCACTTGCTGTCTCCACTCTCTGGCACTAGTCATTTCCCAACAAAACCGCCATCTGGGTCCCGACACCGCTCTGAGGGCATCAGCGACCTCCACGTAGCCAACGTTAGCCCCCTTTTCGTGGGATTGACACATGGTTTTTGACAATGACCATCTCGCTGTCCATCCACCCATCCATCCTTCCTTCCTTCCTTCCACCACCTACCCAACCATCTACCCACCCATCTTTCTATCCGCCCAGCCATCCACCCACCCATTCACCGGCCACAGAGTTGTCTTATGTATTTCTACTTTTGGAGCCAGTCTCCTGGCTTCTGTGCTCCTGCTCTCTCCTGGTCCATCCCCGCCTCTCTGGTCCCTCCTCCCGGTGTCCTCTCTCCAGGACCTCTCTTCTTCTACTGGCCACTTAAATATTCGTGTTTTCCACATCTCTGTCCTTGACCCTCATTCTCCACACTCTTCCACTCTTTGCCTCAACTCCTCCCTTGGTATTGATGATGCCCAAAGCTGTATCTCCAGCTGAGTCTCTTCCCAAATCTCCAGAAGCTACCCCCTCAGCCCTTCTGGCTCAGGGCCTTTGACTTTAAGGTGTCATCTTACCCGCCTCCTACTCTTCACTGTGTGATCAATGAACCCTGGGGGCGTCCTGGACCCTTCTTCTCCTGTGGGTCAACTTCAAGTCTCTCCCTGGACCCTCTAACAGCCCTCTTGAGCCTTGAGAGAACAGAGTCCAGCGTTCCCGTGAGAAAGTCAAGGCTCCCCCGGCTCCACCTCCAATCCACTCACCCCAGCCTGCCAGCTTCTCACTGACCCCCGCTGTAGCCCCTTTGCTTTGAAGTACTAACGGCCGACATGTCGTGGGTGCCTACTGTATACCAGATGCGGAGACAAGCCCCTTGTAGGAGCCATCTCACTGAATTGTCACAAACCCCGTGAGCTGGGCACGGATATCGTCCCAGTTTTACAGATGGGAGCACTGAGGCCACAGCAGTTTGGCTCGCCCCCCCGCCCCGCCCCGCCCCGAGCCCCAGCCCAGGTCAGAACTGTGGGGTCGCACTTGCGGGGGCCTCATCTTCTTTGCCCCCGTCTCTTTCTGCCGGAGTGCCTAAAAATATAATTAAATAGTTTAAAAAGTCTATTAACTAAAATTGTCTGCCCTCAGGTTGGGTTTTTCAAACCCACTGTCCTCACTGCGACGGGGGTATTTCTTCAAAGTACTGATCTGACCCTGTGCCCTCTGGCTTAAAACCCTTCAGTGATGTCCCTTTGTTCTTAGGACAAATCCAAGGTCATGACGGTTTCTCCTGCACCCGCCCCCCTCCGCAGTCCCAGACGCACATTCACCTCTGTGCTCCGGGCTGCACCCCCTGCCCCTTTCTGTCCCTGACACACATCTCTCGTGGGTCCCAGACAGGCCCGTGCTGACCCGCGAGCAGAGATGAGACAGACAGGCTGCAGGAGCCCTGCTCTCAGGCGTGTGCGGGCACGGGGGTGGGGAGACCACTGTGCTGCAGTGGACAAGCATCCCGGGGAAGGGGACGCCCTCCCGGGTCCCGTGCGGGTTCCCCAGAGGCTCTGCAGGTGGCTACCCTGCTCTCTTTGCCTCCGATGCCCCCCCAGCGCCCCCCTGATCCTCCCCCGCCCCCCCATCCTCCCCCGCCCCCCCCGCCCACCCCCTGGTGCATCTTCAGGGCCCAGGACGCTCAGGCGCAGGGGGCCCCCTTCCAGGACGCCTGTTACATCGCAGGAACAGCCGTAGAAGCCCAGGCACGAATGCTGAGGTCTACCCTAAACGCAGTGAGGGCTCATCTAGGAATTTTAAGCTGGAGCGAGACAGGATGGGGTCTGTGGCTGGAAGGTCCTGGGCTGCTGTGCGGAGGAGTGAGGAGGACAGAGGAGCGCCCGGCACAGTGCCCGGGGCATGCTGGGTGTCCCAGGGGGCTGACAAGGACTGAGGCCTGGGTCCCCCTCTAGGGCTCCCAGAGCACGTGCTCTGTAGTGTGGCCACGGGACTTCCAGAAGCTCCCAGGGGATCCCACTGTCCAGCCCAGGCTGAGGACAGCAGGTGAGAGCGGCGGCCCTCACCCCGCAGCCCCCGGGGGACGTGCAGAAGAAGAAGCCGGCTCCTACCTGCAGGGGTCCTGAAGCAGGTGTTGGGACAGGGCCTGGCGTGGGGCTTTTGGAAAGTCCTGCAGGTGGCTGAGTTGTGGGAGCAGGGCTGAGAGCCACCGAGTGATCCAGGTGAGTGAACCAAGCAGGGACGGTGGGGACAGTGAGGACAGCAGAGACGGCAGGGACAGCAGGGACACTGGGGACGGCAGGGATGGTGGGGACGGCGGGGACGGCGGGGACGGCGGGGACAGTGGGCAGTAGGGTCAGAGATCGTTAGGAGGCAGCACGGATGGAGCCTGATGATGACGGCGATGACGGCTTGGGGGGGTGTGACCCCAGCCAGGGGGCGAAGGGCGCAGGACACCCCACTTACGCCTCTTTGGCCGACTCCCTCCTTTGAGGTGCGGGGACCCGAGAGCCAGCGGATGCAGGGCAAGCCTCCTCCGAACATCCCTCGTCCGCCCGGGGACAGATCCCCCGAGGGGACTGCAGGCTTCACAGACCCCGGGCGCCTCACCCACCAGGGAGCACCCCCCGCAGGAGGGGACAGGTGTCACGCCACAGGGTTGTCACAGATCACAGGGCTCATTCATCTTCCTCCAAATCGTTTACCCCCCCCGAACCTGCACCCCCATCTCCCAAAAGGTGAGGCCCGAACTCCGTGCGCCCTCAGGAGTGACTCCCTTTCCCTGCGTGTGAGGGCTGCCCGTCTATAGCGTGTGCTTGGTCTTCCTTGCCAGTCAGTCTCTTATATCCGGGATCTCCACCAGGTGCTCAGAAGGGCGGAGGGACATCAGGGGCAAGCGGCGGTCCCCCCAGCTCGCGGTCCACCTCCCGGCCCTCGCCCCCGCCACGTCCTGCAGCCCCAGCAGCTGAGACACGCCGAGCCCGGCCGGGCCTGAAGGACCAGGGCCCGGGGCTGTCTGCTCTCGTGAATCAAGCACCGGGTCTCCTGGCACCTGTGAGACCAGGGACCCCCTCCCAGGGGGAAGCCTGGGCCCCGAGACACTGTGAGCGTCGCCCAGAGGAGGAACTGGACAGAGCCCTAGCACGCGGGAGCAGACCACGCGGTGTGGCGCTGCGTCACGAGGCAGCGGCTTGACTCCCGCGTTCTGCTGATTCCGAAGCACGTGTTTTCGTGTAACGTCGAACAGCCAGGATGCTTGCGCGATCGTCACCAAAGTGCTAAAGATGTCTCAGCGGCCTGTCGAGTAGAGGGCGGCGAACGGCATCTTAGACACGGTGGCGTTATTTCACTTTTGTGTTTGTAACTGGCTCAGAAATTCCTTGGGAAAGACGGTCCAGTGGCCAAGCACGCTGTCATCTGGCTTCACCGAGATCATGACAAATCCACGCACTCAGCGGGTCCCTTGTGAGCTGGGATTGTGGCGGGTCCGCTCGCGAGAAACTGTTCTTACCTAAGAAGCGTCGTGGAGAGGGGGGCCCCGGATGACCGCAGGGCTCCGGGGAGGCTCAAGGCCACGGCGTGCGGGCTTTGACGAGAAGGGAGATCTGAGCCATCTCAGACTTGGGGGCGTCACCGGGCAGTCGCGGGGGCTCTTGTGGTGGAGACCGTGAGCGACCTGGGGAGGCCAGGCAAGGAGGTCCTACACCCAGCCTCCTACTGTCTTTCTCTTTTCTTTTCTTTTCTTAGAGAGCGAGAGCAGGGGAGAGGGGCAGAGAGAGAGAGAGAGAAAGAGAATCTCAGCTGAAAATGGGGCTCGATCCCGAACCCTGAGATCATGACCTGAGCTGAAATCAGGCGCCGGATGCTTGACCGACTGAGCCCCCCGGGCACCCACCTGCTGTTTTCTTTAGGGCTGAGCTGTGTGTGGGGTACACGTCCAGCCTGCAGCACCAACGTCAGTCTTTATGCATACGACTGCCTGAATGTAGCTCACACACGCGCACACAAATACACCACGAGAGCCTGCCTGCTTTGCAAAGCCCATCGCACAAGACTGCACCCGACAGCCGCTGGCCATCGGTGCGACAGACCCCAGGGCCACGAGGGACCCCACTGCTGCTGCCCCTCGGAGCTTGCTGCTGAGACCAGACCTAGACAGGAAGCCCCTCTACCCCTCCGGGTGGGGGCCCCCAGCCAGTGTCAGGGAGGGTCCGCTGATCCAGGACTTTCCCTCCCAGGAGCCTGTCCAAGCACCACCCCAGCCGGCCTGTTCCTCGCCAGCGCCATCCGGTGGTCGCGTCCTCCTCCCTGTCAGCCCCGTCGCCGACCTCCCCCCAGGGCGGGCCGCGACACAGAGCGGACACCTCCGATCTCACTCGGGGACCTACCGGGGGCCTCACTGGAGTCTGTGACGTGGCGGTGAAGCACCACGGCTGAGCACGCCATCGAAATGCCGCTGCTTTTACTGGAAGACAAAATACACACGCAGAAATCAGCCCTCACACACGCGGAAAGTTCTAAAACGGAGGGAAATAGCATCCGCTTTGAAAGCAAAGAGAAACGCATTTTAAGTTGCGGACCAGGGGCGCGAGCACGTGTGGCTCAGGGTTCTGTTACTGACCCCGTGGGCTGAGGGCCGGCTCCCGACAGTCCCAAGGGGGCTGTGTGCTGGGGAAGGGGGCCCCGCTGCGCCCGGGACGGACCGTCTCCGGATGTTTCCCCGGCCGGCGCGGACATCGCGAACCCTGCGCTCTGCGCTGTCGACAGCCGAGGGAGCGCAGCGGAGGTCACGGATTTGCCCCAAAGTGATGGGCCCGAACAGGGATTCACAACCAGCCCCGTCCTCCCGGCACGGCTTTGACCGCCTCGCCTGTTGCGGAATTCCACCCGCGCCACGTGCCACAGGCCATGTGCCGCGGGCCACGTGCCGTCAGTTCTGAGAAAGTGCCCAGTGCGGCGGGCGGTGCCACACGTGGGAACCGTGTCACCTCCCTCCGTCCCCCCAGATACGGTTCAGGCCCGGTGGACACCACGGCCGGAGTCAGGCTTGGCCACCGCCCCATGAGGGCCCCTCACAGCCCGCGGCCACCGCCCAGGGACCCCGTCCGCCCCCCAGGCCGCCGGCAGCGCCTGGACCAAGGCCGTGTGTTCTGGCCGGACTGGCGCTCGGCGACGACAGGGAACCGTGGGCTGGGGGGTCGGGGGAAGCGTCCAGTCTCGTCCCACCACAAGCAAGCCCGGCTGTCGGCCGGCGGGCCAGCCAGGAGCGCCCGCGCCCGGCCACCCTGAGCCTCCCCGGCCTCTGTGTACCGGCTCCCTCGGGCCTCTGTCAAACTGGGCGGCTTCCACCGCATGCTTTTGTGGCCTCGGTCCGGAGGCTGGACGCCACAAGCACGGTGGTGACAGTGACTCGGGTCCCTCCCAGGCCGAGACGATCCGTGTCACTATCTCCCCAGCCTCGGGCGCGATGCCGAGGCCTCTGCCCGCAGGCGTGTCTGTGTCCGAAGCCCCCTTACCGGTCCTGGACCACCCGGTCCCGGTGCCGCGTCACCCTGACCACGGGATCCCCTTCAGAGTCCCACTCCGCACCTGTCATCCGGTGAGCCCTGGCCCGGCTGACGCTCGCGCTGACGGGCTGGGCCAGCGCTGTGTCACAGCACCTACACCCGCGGCTGGCCTCCGTCAGCAGTTATTGCTGTTAATGCTTAACTCCTACGTGAGGCCTTTCCGCGGGCGTGTCTGCAGAGACAGGCAGTCACATCAGGTTCAGGCGTCCGCTGGGCCGCGTGGACGCACCCCCGCAGACAAGGGACGAGTCCCGTAACCCCATCTGCAAGAACCCTGCCCCCAAGTGAGGTCACGCTCTGAGGTTCTGGCGTGGGGCCCGAGTCACGAGACGCCATCCAACCTACAGCCTCCGGAACTCACGGTCCTGTCTCCTCCGAGCTGCCGAGAGGCCCTCAGGTCCACCCGCCGGCCCCGGCCTCCCTGGTGTCCCCGGGTGGCCGCGACAATGCTGCTGGCAGGAGCAAAGGACAAGGCGAGTCCCACACAGAGAGCAGCCCCAGGGGGGACCCGACGGACGTTTCGACGGCGACGGAGAAGCGGAGTCCCAAGAGCCAGGAGTGGACCACTAAGAGCTGAGCGGCGTGCTGGCCCTCTCTGGGTGGGAGAGGGGACAGTGGTGCGGTGACGGAGGCCAGGGCCGGGGCCTGCCTGCTCACGCCTGTGCCCGGGAGGAGGCCGGTGCCCGTAGCCTCAGGAGGAAAGAAACTCCTGTGGGCAGACGCAGCCCAGGTGCTCAGCGGAATGGCCTTTACTGCAGCCCCGGACCGTGGCTCCCGGAGGTCCGGGCTCTTGGGAGAAAAGGGACGACGCATCAGGGCCCTGTGTGGCGCCCGGAGGTACTGTGGGGAACCACAGATTTAAACAGAAGACGAGAACGCCTCTAGACAAAAATAAAGAGGAACAGCCTCTGACCTCGGGGCAGGAGAACGTTTCTCAGGCTACAAGGGCGCCAGACGTAACGTGAGTTGGTAGATTGGCTTCATCAAGACAAAAAGCCTCTGCTCGTTGGAGACACTGGGAACAAAACCAGGAGGCCACCTGTCACCTGGGACAGACACGAGCCACTCACACGCGTGTATGACCGCCGCACGGAGAACACTCGTAGGAAGCCACGCGCTTAGGATGGGCGCAAGAAGGCGTGGACAGACCCCGCAGGTGAACGGGTAACCCGCACGGGGGAAGGTGTCCAACACCAGGGCCAGGGGGAAACACAGATGGAAAAGGCCGGGATGCCGAGTCATGCCCGTGGAAAGGCTGACCACCCGGTGCAGGCGGCGGGAGCCTCACAGCGTGACAGCCGTGGTCGCCATTCCGGAAACAGCCCGGTTCTCTCGGTGACAACGGGCCCCGACAGGAGACGGAATAAATAAACGGTGGCGAGTCCATGGACCGTGCTGGACGAGCCCGCAGGAGGAGGTCGAGGAGTCTGAACAACGAGCTGTAAGTGAAAGAAGGCAGACGCAGGTCAGGTGAGTGATTCCATTTGTGCGAGGTTCTAGAAGCTAGAACAGGAGCATCCTTGTGGACGGGAACCAGTGGCCCCCAAGCTGGGGCAGGGGCGGGGTGGGTGGGCACCCTTTCAGGGTGATGGGGGGGGAGGGGCTCTACGTCCTGACCGCGGAAGACGTTCCCCGGGTCCATCCAGGTGTGCACCGAGGACCTGCTTACGTGTTAGAAAGAGAACAGCTCACAGATTGCCTTCTCTGATTCCCAGGGGCATGGCTGAGACTTCCCAAGGGACCAGTTTCAAAAAAAAAATTTTTTTTAAGTTTATTTTTGAGAGAGTTATATTTTGAGAAAGAGAGACACACACACACACACAGAGTGCAAGTGGGGGAGGGGCAGAGAGAGAGGGAGACGCAGAATCCGAAGCAGGCTCCGGGCTCCGAGCTGTCCGCACAGAGCCCAACGCGGGGCTCGAACCCACGGACCGTGAGATCGTGACCTGAGCCGAAGTCGGACGCTTAACCACCTGGCACGCCAACAAGGGGCCGGTTTTACCCCAGAGTCGAGGGACAGCGGCAGTCCTGGAAAGCTGGTGGCCAGCCTGTGCCACGTGGCTCCCTCTCCGAGTACCTACCGCCTGGCGGTGACACACAGCCGGGACCATTTTGTGCCGGGACCATGCTACTTGCTTCCACACACCTTTAATTGGGGTGGGGGGTTGGAATCAACAAGAACAACGTCCAGACCCAGCGCTCCAAGCAGCTGGACCACACGGCTAGCGAGGACTCGCCCGCTCCCCGCGCAGGAGGCGCTGTGTGGCCACCTTCACCTTGGGCTCACCTGGGGGCCGTGCCTGCACCAGCCAGTGACCCCCAACACCAGCTCTCTCCTCTCTGACACCTTCTTTAGAGGCACCGGTGGTGACTCCTGGTCCCCTCTCTGAAAGGGTCTTTGTTTTTGCACGGACCAGCACACAAACACCAGTGACTTCTTTTAGCAAATCTCCCCAGGTCTGACCTGTGGGCCTGGAGGACGCTGGCCCTGTAGCAGCAGGGAAGAGCCAGAGCCGGCCACGGCCAAGGTCACTGGAAAAACCACGAAAGCAGCCTCAAGCGTCAGGCCCGAAGGGCCGCTGAGCATCGGACACAGGTCAGGGCAGCAGGCCGACTCCGCCGGGACACCTGCTCCCTGGTGGGGGGGGGGGGGCGGCTGGGCCCCAATGAGACATGATGTCATGAAGTCTTATCACGTCTCAGGGAGGCGACCTTCCCGGGGAGGGGAGGGGAGGGGAGGTGTCCCGCTGGAAAAGAAACACCATTTCCAGCCGGTTGGATCAGGTCCCAAAGTCAGAACAAAGCCTCCTTGTCCTGCTCGCCCAGACCATGCTGCCGAGAGAGTGTAGCAAATTCCTTCCATGGTCTGTCCATAAAATAAAAATGTCCAGTTTCTCAAAAGGTCTACCTAAGTGGACGTGACTGTGGCCAAGGAGAAATAAAGTCTTTAATTGCTAAGTGAAACAGATGAAACATTTCTTTAATTTTAAGAAAGATAAAATTGAGCAAAACGTTATATGCACCATTTCCCATGTATACTGGACTGCTGAAATGATGTTGGTTTTCTGCGTGGGTGGCTTAATCTTAAAATTCCAGTTAATTCTATTTTCTCTGTCTTCTGCCAAGGACAGAACTTAGTTTCCATTTTATGTACATGTATTGATTATTCATTCCCATCTGCGTTAGATTATTAATCGGTCGTAACGTAAACATGGTCTCCCTCCTGTGGTCCTCCGTGTGGCTCTCCGATGCCCTCAGGTAGGTTTTAAAGCCGGTTTCCCAGCTCCCCCCGACACCCCCAGTGGAAGAATCCAGGGGAACCCCTGCAGACAAGCACCGTTAATGTGTCGAGTTCTTCCTTCCGGCATCTCCAGATCTGTCAACACACGTCAGAATGCTCCTTCTTGATCTGACCTTGGACACTTTGTACCCATTGGCAGCGACGGGCGCTTACCCGTCCTACCCGCCTCTCCTTTCTCCCCACCGTGTTCCTCCGTAATTCCAAACATTCCGCCACGGTCTATTTCACGTTATGTCAGGACTATGTGAATGTCGTTCGTTGCGGATTCACGTGGTTGGGAGGGAACTTCCAAAGTCAAGTGTATTGGGAGCGATGAGTGGGATTCCCTTCCAAGTCTCAGCTGCCCCCAACAGTGTCCTGGATTTTCCAGAATAGTCTTGAATACAGCAAGGTGTCACCATTCTGAGACTGGCTGCGGCCCCTCCCGCCTGGGACGGACCCCGGGGACCCTCCATGGTTGGCGACGCGGGAAGCGGGATGTCCTGGCCCGGCAAGGAGCCCAGCGCCCACGTCCCGCCGGCCTCATGAAGCGAGACTTGGGACACTGGCCGCAAACAGAATTCCAAGTGTTGGCTCTGCTGATGGGAGGGAAGGCGAATGAGGGGCACATAACAAAGTTTCGGGTCTTTGTCAGAAAAGAGAAATTCGGGAATAAATTAGAGTGGCCTGTGGGTTCGTGGCAGCCGGGACGCCTGATGTAAATGGGTCCCCCATAAACTGACAGAAATGACCAAAGGTGCTTTTTGAATGTTTCATCAGGAGAATTACTGCTGTTTGTGTCT
The DNA here is from genome assembly GCF_016509475.1 of Prionailurus bengalensis. Classification (NCBI taxonomy): domain Eukaryota; kingdom Metazoa; phylum Chordata; class Mammalia; order Carnivora; family Felidae; genus Prionailurus; species Prionailurus bengalensis. Next base: position 237,573 of record NC_057360.1, read on the forward strand.
TGAGCACGAGGATTAGAAGAGGTGGATGGACGCCCTCACGTCCGACGCTGTCTGTACCCAACCTACCGTCCCTACAAATACACTTGCCTTGTCCTTCTATGGGCCTGGGTCTGGCCTGGAAACTAGTCATGGTGACAGGCACCCAAAGCAAGGGGGCACCTGGGGCAGCGCTGCCCCAGGACAAGGGAGCGCCCCGCCCAGCCAGCCTGTTCCTATGGGCCGTCCAGATGAGGGACAGGGTCAGGGCCGTGCAGCCACGTTCCTGCAGCGAGCCCGTGGGGCAGGAAGACTGTCCCGAGACGCCGGCCTTTGACCATCTTCTGGATCCCTGGTGGGGACTGTCACGGCAGCAACGTCTCACCGTGATGCCTGTTTCACTGCATTTCCTAGTCCTGGGTCAAGAGAGGCTTCTCACCCTGTCTTCCTTCCCATCTTCCCACCCCTCATCCCTCCCATCGCCCCATCCCTCCAACCAACCTCTCCATCCCGTCATTCTAGCCCAACCCCAGGCTGCTCACTGAGGCTGACTGTCCCCCCACCCCCACCCCCAGGGGCCCCAGCCATGCTGCAGGGTCTGAAACGAGCCTCAGGCTGGAAACCCCCCGCCCCCACCCAGCACCTGCTCTGGCAGACCTCCCCTCCCCCAGGAGCCAACATGGACACCAGGGATGCCGGCCCACCGGGCCTTCATTCGGCACGTACTATGGGCCAGGCACCGCAGGGGCTTAGGAGACCATGATGAATGACACAAGGTCCCTGCCCTCGGGGCCCACAGTCCAGGCACAGCACAGTGCTACGTATCAGTGACACAAATGTGTCGGCTTACAAGGAACGGGCAGTTGTGCTAGGAGATTCACCAGGCAGATTGGGATGAGGACGGAGAGAAGGAATTCCTTCCTGACACCGTATGTGGTCTGTGCCGGCCAGTGGGGGTGGGACACAGAAGAAAGGTCCCCCCTGGAGCCTGCAGTCAGAGTGGGGAGCAGCCGACAGGCTCCCAGCTCTCGGAGAAAGTAGAAAGTGCTGGTCTTAGGAGAACAGGTGAGGTGCCAAGAGTTTGCACAAAAGGGAGGCCCACCAGGGGGCTGGGAGAACATTCCAGAAGGAAGAGGCGGACTGTGGGATGTGTGTTCTGGAGGAGTCAGGGCAGGGGCACAGAGACAGGAGGGTGAGCGCTGAGCCCAGGCCTAGGGGCTCCTGGATTTGGGGGAGGAGGTGTGTGAAACCCCGGGGTGACTTTGGCACACCTTCCCTGGTTTTCTTTATACCTTCGCAGAAAAACGTTCCTGTATTAAAATCAACATGGATGGGGTGCCTGGGTGGCTCAGTCGGTTAAGCGTCCGACTTCGGCTCAGGTCATGATCTCACAGTCTGTGGGTTTGAGCCCCGCATCAGGCTCTGTGCTGACAGCTCAGAGCCTGGAGCCTGCTTCTGATTCTGTGTCTCCCTCTCTCTCTGCCCCTCCCCTGCTCATGCTCTGTCTCTCTCTGTCGCAAAAATAAATGAAAACATTAAAAAAATTTTTTAAATAAAAAAAAAATAAAATCAACATGGAAAAAGACAGAATGCAAAATGTATATAGATTTCTTTTGAGGTAAAAAAATACAATCTCAAGGAAGTTTCGACTGCCAGCAAAGGTGCCCCCGAGTGTGCATCCCTGTGGCCGACAGGGCGACCAAGGAAAGGTTTGAGAAGCCTGACATCCTTGGTAGATACAAGCATGCCCACAGACGAGACACCAGGCCCAGAGAGGGCACATCAGGCACTCTGGGTCACACAGCCCACGGGAGCAGAATCAGGACTCAGACCAGGATGTGGGCCTTGCTCTCCCTGCAGCCGCCGAACGGCTGATGAGTTGGAGGAAATAAGGCTGAGAAAGAACGTTCTCGGCCCACAGAGGTGAGACCTCGAGGGTCAGAACAGGAAGTGTGGTATGGCCCCGAGACATCTAGCGATTCTCGTCCCGGCCTCCTCGGGGTCACCCCTACCCGGAGATGAGGCGTGACCCGTACCCAGCAACGGCACTGTTCCCACGAGGGGGAGGAAACCCGCCTCTTCGTCCGTGTGCTCATTTAGTGTTGTTCTGCAGGGACGGCCTGAGTGCTGGGGAAGGGTCTCCCGGTGCCCATCCCACGACCGGGGCACGCCCTGTGGTCGGCACAACGGGAGAAAACAGTACTCCCCTCCATGGTGGGGTCAGGGAGACCGGGCATCGTGTTGGTACGAAAACCAACAGCCCATCGTGTTCCTAGTAGGAAAGACAAGCTACGAGAAAGGACCCCAAACGGTAGCTTAGCACAGATGCAGAGCTGTCTGTGGCTTGGGATTAGTGGATGAGGAGACGCTCGCTATGGTTTGCAGCTGAATGTCGCCGTCTCTCTTCGTTCCCTTTTCTTTCTTTAGAAGGTGCTGAGAGAGTTTATTAAGAAACCAGTCGACATCCTGGAGGTCTTCAGGCCACCTCAAATACTGCCGCTTCTGCACGAATCCCCTGAGAGACTGATGCTTCATCAGCTGGTACTGGGACAGGGAGCCCACGACCACCAGGATGAGGGCACCGTCGAGGTCAGACACACAGCGGCTCTGGGCGTAACTGAAGGCTTCGAGGCACCAGCCGTCTCGGAGGAAGTGCCTGCTCACGAGACAGACCACCTTCCTGCTGCCCCACACAGCGTCCTGGATGTTGGCGATGTGGTCTTGCCCCGGGACAAAGTCTCTCTCCTCGAAGCACAGGTTGAATCTGTTTTGGTCGCTGTACTGAGCATCTAGGTGCTTGAGCAAAGCGTTTTGCACCCACTCAAAGTCCTTGTTGCTGAAGCACAGATACGCATCGTATTTGTACACGTCAGCCCCGCTGCCCTTGGCGTGGTCCACGGACAGCGGTCTGCAGGCTGCCTTGTAGCAGAAGAAACAAAGCCCCCGGAACTTGGCGACCGTGAGGACAGCCGTGAGGAACAGAGTCACGGTAACACTGGACAAAATGAAAAGGGACAACTTCAGGGACTTTAAGACTTCCTCTTCGTCACAACCCTCCATGGACACAGAGGAGAGGGAGGTCCCAGCAAGCGAGGCGGGGTACATGCAGAGGGCGTCTGCATGAGACCCAAGCACAGTGACGTTGGTCTGGTTGAGCCAGCGGATGAAGGGACGGAGTTCACACTCACAGATGAACTTGTTGTACGTTATGTCCACGGCACTGAGGCCCGCAAACAGATCGGGGTCAGGGGACAGGAGCTGGTTTCTGGACACGTCCAGGACTTCCAAATTCGCAGGCAAGTCGCCGGGAGAAAGAACGGTGAGCCTGTTGGAGCTGAGGCTGAGACCCCTCAGTGCGGTCAGGTCGCCAAATACTCCTGGCGGAAGGAAATTCAGGTAGTTGTTATTTAGGTACAGGACCTGGAGCTGGGAGAGCCCCTTAAAAACATCCCAGCAGAAGCCGGTTTCCCAGGCCAGCTGCAACATATTTCCTCCAAGGAAAAGCTTCTCCAGGCTGAGGCTCCCCGCTGGGGCATGAGCTGGGTTGCAAGAAGAAAGGCGGTTTTGATTCAGAATGAGGATCTGGAGGTGAGGGACCCGGAGAAGGAAGTAGAGACTGTCCAGATCTTCTAGCCTGTTCTCTGACAAGTGGATGAAGTTGGCCGTAAGCCTTACGTTCGGCAAGGTCACCAGTTTATTGCTGCCCAAGAAGATAGTAGGGATGCTCGGGATGAAAGAAATGGTTTTAAGGGCATTATCGCGGAGATCCAAGGTCTGTAATGTTTTCAGGGATTTGAATGTCTGGTCCTGAATGATCCCAATGTGGTTGTTTTGAAGGTCAATATAGGCTACCTCAGGCAGTCCACGGAAATCAGAATTATAAAGCTCGCCCAGAAGGTTATGTGACATGTTGAGAACCTGCAGGCTGTTGAGTCCGTAAAACGCTTCCCCTGCAATCTTGTTTATCTTGTTGTGGGCGAGGTTCAGGACCTTCAAGTGCCTGAGAGACTCAAAGAGCCGAAAGTTCAGAGAGAAGATAAAGCCGTGTGAAAGATCCAGACGTACCACTGAGCTCCTGGCCAGGCCGGCAAATGTGCTCCGGTCAGGGTCCCGGATGTTACGGAAGCCAAACCCAGCCCCCATGATGTGGTAGGTGAGAACCAGAGAGGAGGTCTGGCTCCCATTGATGGCCCTGCTGAAGTTCCCCGTGACATCCGCGGTCCAGCCGTTGTGAGAAACATCCAGGGTTTCCAGCACCATGTCTCTGAATGGGTTCATACACTTGGCCCAGTCCATGGGGACCCTGTTGTACAAGCCATTGGTGGCGAGGCTTAAGAAGGAGAGCGTCTTCCCTTGGAGGGGCTTGAGCTCCTGTTCACATACGATGGGTATCTGGTTGAGGGAAAAATCGATAGACTTCAAGGAATTCAACTCCCGGAATGAAGGATGAAGGTGAAGGCTACGAATCTGATTTTTGGACAGGTCCAGGCGAGTCAAAGACTCCAGATTTCGGAAATAACCGTCTCTTAATACGGCATCGGAGAGAGCACAGAAGAAGAGTCGAAGTTCAAGCAGGTGGGGCAGCCCCTGGAAAGCGTCGAGATGCAGGAAATGCATGTGGCTGCCGCCCAGGTCCAAGACTCTAAGATTGGGCAGGTTTCGGAAGGCCTCTCTGTCAATACGCAAGGGGGTATACTGAGTCCCGAGCTCCAGCAGCCCCAGCTGCTCCAGGAGGGGAAATGAGGAGGCAGTGACAGTCTCGATGTAGTTGAAGCTTAGCAGGAGGATCTCCGTGGTGCCAGGCACCCAGGGCACCTGGGTGAGGTTGCAGAATCGGTACAAGGCTAGCCGACCGTCCGAGGAGCAGGAAGAAATCGCCAGCACAGGACTGGCCACGAGCACTACTCCGAAGACAAGGTCAAGGGGGTCTCCCATGATCCCGTGGAGAAGACGGGAAAATGAAGACACAGCCGACCGAGCTCCAGGCATGGCGCGCGGGCCCCTGGGACATGGGGGCTCCCGCACGACCTGCCTGCTGCCGAGACCCTTTGTGGGTGCGGCTGTGGGGGGTGGGCCTAAAGGTAAGCACTATTCCAAGTCCTTCAGAAACATTCAGTCTTTGCAGTAACGGTTCATTAGTTCACGCAGTCGCTTACTCAAGGTCTGCGCAGGCAGTGGGAGAAAGCTGCAGGTGGAGACACGTCTGCACGTCCCCTGGGCCCGTTCCCAGCCAGCCGGCTCCTCGGTCCTCTGTCCACAGCCAGGCCGCCTCAGCGCACAAGCAGGGGTACTTTATGCCACTGTCCACAAAGCATCACAGGATGGGTCTAATGCGGACGAACCGGGCGCCCCTGCCAGCCGGCCCGCAGGGCTGTGTGGATGCTCGGCGGCACAGCCGCGTCTGGCTGGTGTTCCCAGTGCGGGGCTGTGGGGTCGGAGGAAACGCAGGGGGATCGGGCCTCAGAGCCCCCGCATCTGGTGCCCGCGGCCCATTCAACGGGCTCTCACTGTAACGTCAGAAGTAAGGAGAGACTGATGCGGCTCAGGGGCCAGGAGGAGGGACAGGGAGAGGGGAGGGGAGGGGGGAAAGAGGGGGGTGGGGTGGGGGGGGAAAGGAGGGGTGGGGGAAAGTGGGAGGAGAGAAGAAGGGGGAGAGGAAGGGGGAAGGAGGGGCAAGGGGGGAGGGGAGGAGGAGCAGGGGGGAGGGGAGAAGGAAGGATGGGGGGGAGAGGAGAAGGAGGGATGGGGGAGGGAGGAGAAGGAGGGGTGGGGCAGGGGGAGGGGGGAGAAGGAGGCACCTGCCGTAAGCCTTAGTCCGTGGCTCTGCTGGTGTTTTGCTCCATGTGGGGGCTGGTTTCCATGGAAACCCGAGGCTGTGACACACAGATTAGAGCAAATCACAAGGAGGCATCGACTCCGAGTTGACCCCAAGCATCAAAACCGGGCATTTAATAATCACTGGGAAGAAGTCGGCGATAATGTTGATCCAATCTGATCATTTTTCACGATTGCTGCCCAAGGCCTGAGGCGGCAGCCGCAAGTCCCCCGCACCTTCCATGGTGGGTCGCCCTCCTGGCGGCCTGGGGACTCTGCTGTCCCCTCCCTCCCTGCACAGAGCCCTGGGGACGACGGCCACAAGGACTTCTGTGCTCCAGCTCTGTCTCCCCAACAACTTCCTCGACAAGTATGTGGGCAGTGTCCACTAGGTGCTGGGCACCTTTCGGGACACGGGAGAGAAGACGAACTCACAAGCCATGACTGTGCTCATGGGCTCACGTGCTGGTGCAGGGAAGCAGCGGAGGGGGGACACCCAACAAAAGAAGGAAAAATGGAGACAGGGACCGCCAGGGCTGGGTGTTGGTTGCTACTTGGACAGTGGTCAGGAAAGCCCTCTCTGCTGACATCGTGCCGGAGCAGAGGCCTGAAGGCAGGAGGGAAAAGGACAGGCCCGTATGTGCAGGGGGAGGAGCAGTCAGCACCAGTCCCGGGTGACCGGGAGTGCCAGCACGGCGCTCCTGGCTGCCTCTCCAAACTCTTTCCAACCTCAGGGCCTTGGCACATGCTGCGTCCTGTGCAGGAACGCTCTTCTCTCTGCTCCTCACATGGACACTTCCTCAGAGAGCCTCCCCCACACTCACTATTTGCGGTAACTCCCCTGCCCCCAACTCGCTCAAACACACCTTGTTTATTCCTTGCAAGGCAACTATCACAAGCCCTTAATTATCTGGCGCAAACACTGGCTGCCTTATCTGCCGTCTCCCTCCCTTACGAGGCCATATTCTCCGTCAGCCCAGCGAGGATGGAAGGATGCTGCTAAGAAGAAGAAATGCGGAGTTGAACGAGTATCACTGCCAACAAGGGAACAACACTGATCTGTTTGGGGAACTTGGTCTCCGCTGAGGCAGAAACCATCACCCTGGGTGAGACTTCCTGTGCGCAACAGTGGCTCCCGATGGGGAAGCTGTCTCTGCGGGAGCGTCCTGTGAGCGTGCAGGTGTCCGGGCCACAACGCGCCCCGGGAAGCAGGGAGGCCACACGCACCTGGTCCTGCACAGGCGGAGCTGCTCAGCTCCAGGGACGATGACCCGCCGGGCGTCCCTGGAGGCCGAAACCGTCTCAAAGTGACCTCAGACCCTGACTCTCGTCTGCAGGCCAACCAAGTATTTCCTTTTAAAGTTTATTTGTTTATTTTGAGAGAGAGAGAGAGAGAGAGAGAGGAGAGAGAGCTCAGTTAGAGGAGGGCACAGAGAGAGAGAGAATCCCAAGCAGGCTCTGCTCTGTCAGCACAGAGCCTGATGTGGGGCTCGATCCCACGACCCCAGGATCATGACCTGAGCCTCAATTGTTGGAGAAGCTAGAGAACACCAAGGATGGCCGATGGGGCTAAAACAAACTCCGGTCTCTGGCTTAGAGACCCTCCTCCGGGTTCTTCTTTCTTTCTTTGCTGCGGCTTGCGAAACCCACCCCCCCGCCCACCCCAGATATGGAAGCTGATGACGATAAATTACCCTCCGCGCTTGCATCTGGCGCTCAGATCTTTGGAGAAACGGTCTCCTCCGAGCCCGCCGGTGTTAAATAAATCTCCAATCCACCAAGATCTCTGAGTGCCGCTTGGGTTTTCCGCCAGCGTCCCAGCCTGGTCCCGTAACAAAATCAAGAGTTGGACGCTTAACTGACTGAGCCACCCAGGTGCCCCCCAACAAAGTATTCTCAGCACGGTTTCTATTCTGAATTTTCCAGACACGGGATCTGACAAATCTAGGGAAGATCGTACCCTGCTCAGTTCGCAGCTGCAAACAAGAAGTTAGTCACCATTCCGGAAAATCTCTTCCTAGTGACCTGGGTCTCCACGGGAGCCATGAACCGTGCCATCTGGGTGGACTTCCCGGGGACGGTGTGTGTGACCCCGTTTATGTGGCCCTCATTTCTAAATGTCAAAGGTAATAAAACTTTAAGAAATGTCTGTTGAATATTTTCTTCTCTTAAATCCAAACTTATTCCTTATAAGTGAGTGTGAGAGTCAAAATAACTCACTTTGCCTTCTAGTGTGAGGACATATTTGTTCCTCATCACTTAACGTCCCCTTTCCTTTTCTCGTTATATTCCTGTCAGGGCGTTATATTGATTTCTTTAACATCGTGTTTATAGATTAGATTATACCTCTGCTTCAACTTCAAAATGGAAAAGCCGTCATTTAAACATTTGTTATAATATGGGTGCTCTTCTGGGGCCCCTGGGGGCTCATGTGGTCATGATCCCAGGGTTCGTGGGTTCAAGCACCACGACGGGCTCTGTGCTGGCAGTGTGGAGCCTGCTTGGGACTCTGTCTCTCTCTCTCTGTCCCTCCCCCCTCCCACTCTCTCTCTAAAATAAATAAAATGAAAAAAAAAATTTAAACAAGGATTCTTTCCTTTTTTAAAAAAAACTTTAATGTTTTTTTAAAATCTATTCTTGAGAGAGAGAAGGAGAGAGAAAGAGAGAGCGTGCACACGCACAAGCAGGGGAGGGGCAGAGAGAGAGGGAGACACAGAATCCGAAGCAGGCTCCAGGCTCTGAGCTGTCAGCACAGAGACCGACGTGGGGCTTGAACCCAAGAACCGTGAGATCATGACCTGAGCCAAAGTTGGACACTTAACCGATGGAGCCCCCCAGGCGCCCCACAAGGATGCTTTTCTAAGCACTGTGGCCATAGCCTCTTCTCCCCACGTTCACCACAAACTCTGAGATGATTAAAGCCAGATATTCTTTGAATCCTGTTTTTTCCACCCACATAGCGAGTGGTTGCCCCCCCCCCCCGCCCCTGACGATCAGACCGATGCACACGGTGGGGAGGCCCTTGTCCTGGAAGATGGGACAGATGCAGGGGAGAATTATCAGAAAGAAAACAAAACAGTGGGGGCACAGGTGGGCATCAGGCTCCTGGGAAGCCCCAGAGGTGAGCCCCAGCCCCGCCCACCTCGAAAGGGACAGCTCAGCAACAATGCTGTCCCTGCCATCCTGCTGCTGACAAAACCAGCCGGCACCTGCATGGACAGGATGGGAGGCCGTCCCCGCAGGGCCCTAACTCTGAGCCCTGGGTTCACCCCGGGCCCACACAGACGCTGGGGGAAGGAGGTCTGTTGTTCTCAGGCAGCAGATTCTCAGATGTGCTTCAGGAGGAGAGCCGAGGGTGGGGGAGACACATGGTAGGGGGACGACCTCACTCTGGGTTTTCTGTGACCTTCTTCCCATCTCCCAGCGGGAGGGGACAGGGACAGACGAGGCCCAGCCTCCCTGGCCAGATGCACACCACACTCTACAGTCGTTCTTAAATGTCTTGAGGTCACAGACCGACCCCTCTGAGACTCCGATAGCTCTGGTTCCTTGCCCTCCAAAAACGCAGGTACGCATCACACACCCAATTTTGCACCATTTCAGAGGGTTCACTGACCTTCCAAAATCTGCTCCTCCCAACCCGTGGCTTCACAGACAGCCCGGCACGCTCCGTATCCCGGGACGCGGCTCAGAGCGCGAAGGGCCTGACGGCAAATACTTTAAGCTCTGCAGTCCAACCTCTGTTCTAGAACAGAAGAGAAACTCTGGTTCACAAGTGAGGATTTGAGGGGACTGTAAGATACACGCGTGCCGATAGGGAACCACCGTATTTGCCGGGAAGACGCCACCTGGTCCCCAAGCTGCTGATTTATTCAACCATCAGAGTGATTTCTCCTCTTACGTAACAGACAGAAATCCCTGCAGAGGCGCGTAGCTCAGAACAGCCGAGCTGAGCTTTCTAGTTTCACTTTTGTCTTTTTGCAGACAACCCCTCACCGCCCCGCGGTGTACCCGCCGGACCCGGCCGCTCGACCCTGGATTTGCAGCAACGGGTGACAGAGGAGATGACAGAGGCAGTGCGGGGGGCCAGGGCCCCTGGACAAACAGAATTTACGCAAAATTATCCGGGCTCATGTGGCATGACCAAGATACCATGCAGACCGGCTTTCCCACGACGTACAGCAAGGCAGGACTGAAGCGGACCTCCGAGCGGGGGGCTCCGGGACAGCGGAGCCGAGAGCCGTCAGGAAGACACCACGCGGCGCGTCCGGAACGGGAGCCGGGAGACACGCGGGGTGAAGAAAACATGAACCCGCACCGGTGTCGGGCAGCGGGTGGAGCAGCGAGAACCAGGCTGTGAAGCTGCTTCGGACCCGATCCAACCTCAGAACCTGGAGACCATCCACCGCCCTGGACCCACAGCCCCTCCCACCCCATCCACCATCCAGGCCAAAGCCCCCTCCCCCATCCACAGCCCCTGCCCCCTGCCCCCCGCCCCCCCAGTCCACCGTCCTGGACCCACAGCTCCTCCCACCCCGTCCACAATCCTGGACCCACAGCCCCTCCCCCCATCCACAGCCCCTCCCCGCCCCCCGCACCCCCCCAGTCCACCGTCCTGGACCCACAGCCCCTCCCACCCCGTCCACCATCCTGGACCTATAGACCCCTCCCCCAACCATCGTCCTGGACCCACAGCCCCCTCCCCCCGTCCACAGCCTCTCCCCCCAGCCCCCCCAGTCCACCATCCTGGACCCACAGCCCCTCCCCCCCGTCCCCCCAGTCCACCATCCTGGACCCACAGCCCCTCCCCCCCGTCCCCCCAGTCCACCGTCCTGGACCCACAGCCCCCTCCTCCCCAGTCCACCTTCCTGGACCCACAGCCCCTCCCACCCCGTCCACCGTCCTGGACCCACAACCCCCTCCCCCCGTTTACAGCCCCTACCCCCCTCTCCCCACCTCAGTCCACCATCCTGGACCCACAGCCCCTCCCCCGTCCACCGTCCTGGACCTGTAGGCCCCTCCCCCCAACCATGGTCCTGGACCCACAGCCCCCTATCCCCGTCCACAGCCCCTCCCCCCCCAGTCCACCATCCTGGATCCACAGCCCCCTCCCCCCCCCCCCCCCCCCCCCCCCCCCCCCCCCCCCCCCCCCCCCCCCCCCCGTCTACCATCCTGGACCTATAGGCCCCTCCCCCAACCATCGTCCTCACACCCCCCACCTCACACACACACCCCCTCCCCCATCCCCCCCAGTCCACCATCCTGGACCCACAGCCCCCCCGTCCACCGTCCTGGACCTATAGGCCCCTCCCCCTAACCATCGTCCTGGACCCACAGCCCCCTCACACACACACAGCCCCTCCCCCCCTCCACCTTCCTGGACTCACAGCCCCCTCCCCCGTCCACAGCTCCTCCCCCCCCATCCACCGTCCTGGACCCACAGACCCCCACCGGTGTGACCTCAGCGCAGTTGGTGCCCAATTCTGCAAGGTTCACCCCAGGGCACTGCCCCCCTGCCGGTCATGTCCCCCCTGCCCCTGCCCACTGACCTCCCAGCCGGTCCCCCACAGACACATGCACCCCTCATCCAGCTACCCCGGGAGCCCGAAAGCACACCTCTGATCAGAAGCCTTCACTGGCTCCTTCTGCCCATGAAGGGAACAGGACTTCTGGGCGGTCCACTGTAGACTGTAGTCTACCCTGGAATGGCTGACCTTCTCCTTTGACAGAGGGGATCCCAAGCCAACCCCCCCTCCCGACCGCACCTGCAGTCTGGGCCTGTGCTCCAGAGGGAGGCCACCTGCTCAGAACTTGGCCTCCACCCAATTTCCCTCCTTAGGCTGGACCCCGGGGGGTAGGATGCTTCTGTCTGCATATCCAGCTCGCCCTTCAGAGGCCACCTCGGAGGCCAGCAATCCTCATACCCCCGGGGCACATTTTATCTCACCCTGATATTCTGTCCACACCTCCCAGACAGCGTTTTTATTAAACACCTTCCCCCTAGACTGCACGTCTCTTGAGGGCGGAGACCCTGTTTTTATTTGTGCAGTATCCCTGAGGTAGCACAGTTTAACACCCCAGTAATATTATCCCCACTAATAGTCCGAAGGCTTATTTTCATCAGACTCACCTCCTAGTTCTAACACGGGGAGCTCCTAACACGTCCTTATTCTGGGGGCACAGACCCCCACTCCCCGGCTGGTCCAGGGCTCCAGTTCCTGAGACTCTAGGAAATTCATCACAATGACGAAGGTGGTCAGTGTTGATTTGGTGAGTCAAGATAAAGGGCTTTTGTTTTCTTAAAGGAGAAAAGCTAATTAAGGGGGAGAAACAGAAACTGTGATGCACAAGTTTTTCTATGCCATATGGCAGTTTTCTTTGCAGAAGAATTTGAAGCTTTAGGTGTGTGTCTTACTGAGCAGAATTTCAACTGGAAAAGATCGAGACCATTTTGCAAATCAAGGCACGTGGGCCATCAGAGCCGCAGGGTCTTGAGAAGTCTAGGCCCAGCCTCTGGTTCAGAGGCCCAGTGTCTGGGCCAGTCAGATGGGGAGCTTTCTTCCTTGGGACTCCGGAGAGGGAAAGTCCACACTTTCACCATCCGGTGCATTTTTCTTCAAATCGCTGTGGGGAGGGAGTGTCTCCCCGGACCTAAGTTCCTTTTCACGTGACTTTGCCATGGTCATTTGGTGACGAAGGCTTCCGCCCAGGGTTGAGGACCAGCACTGTCTGCTCTATGGCAGATGGCCAGGTTCGCCATCAGAGTTTGACCTTCGGAGCAGCTCGCTCGCTAAATGAGGGCCGAGTCAGGGGACACTGGCTAGGAATCGTTAGGTCTCAGATTTAGGATGAGGGGTCCTACAGGCAGAGGAAGTGCTCAGGGTCGTGCACCCCTCCAGCTGGGCGCTAGGACTTGAATCCAGCTGCAGACTTAGTTGTCATTTTGATCTTTTCCAAAAACTCAGAATGGAGTATCCTGCACACGGCCCAGCCCCTCGGAGGCATCCGGGACCACCTGCGGGTGCCGCTAAAACGCAATCTGGTCAGCAGGCAGGCGGGGGACCTGACACTCTGGCTCTCCACAAGCCTCCAGGTGACCCTCAGAGCTGAGTGGCAGGGCCCCGAGACCCGCCGTCTGTCCACACTCACTGCTCAGGCTGCCTGTTCTCCTGGGATGAAGGTTGGGTAGGTGCTGCCCGGTCACTTCTGGCAAGGGGCCACGTTAATACACTCACCCCAACTCTTCTCGACCCTGGCGGGTGAAGCACCAGATGGTTGCCAACGGGGATCAGCTGAGGGTCCCGAGGCCGGGGCTGGACACGACGCGTGGGTTCCCTCACTGAGCAGCTGAGGAAACAGGTGCGAGGGCCTTCCCGGTTCCAGGGCAGGCGCTTCTGCCGCCGACCGGCAGGGGGCGGCCGAGGGCGGGTCGGGACGCGGCCGCGGGGTGAGCGCAGGGCCCGGGGTGAGGACTCGCCAGGGCCGCCGCTGGCATCATCCACCCCCCTCCCCGATGCTCTGCTCGCTCTGAGCTCTGCATCTGTTTTGCCCCGCACACCGTTTTGGTTGGGGTCGGGGGGGGGGGGGGAGGATGGGATCAAAATGAGGACTAAGTCTGCAGCTGAATTCGAGTCCTCGTTCCCAGTTGAATGGGTGACCAGCCTCTCTGAGCACCAGTGGGGCCGTCTACACACACACAAGGGGGGGACACTCCGGTGCCTGATCCAGAGTAATCGGTTCCTCACACGCCACCCTCTGATGGTTCTTGTTGCTTAAGGACACAGACATCGTTAGTCCAAGAGCACCTCTCCAGAGATGCACTCCCTTTAGGAGCCACCAAAGGGGAACACTGAGAGGGACAGGGGATTTCCCAGCATGGTGCGGCCTCAGGAGTTTCCCTCTTCAGTACTCCTGGAAGTTAGGGAAAATCTTGCCAGATTGCCCTTAATATCTTCCGGTGGTGGTCCCCCCACCCCCCGGCCCCCGACCACACCAGCATCCAGAGGAACTGATATTCTCAAGAAGCCAGTGTGTCAAAAACCCAACAGAATGGTTTCTCTTCTGTTTATTATAAATTCTTTCCCACCGTTTTAAAACATCTGACTGGAAAAAAAATAATTTCACTTGGGTGATGATTAAAGACTAACAACACGCGCCACACGCTTAAAATCCTCCAGAAAAGGGAGCTCTCCACGGACTGAATATCTCTACCTGATTTCAGCTTCAGGCGGCACCAATACTCTCAGAAAATTAACCTCGAGGCTCTGACAGCCTCCCCGACCGCACCTCGGCCAAGCCTGTGAGCTGATGGCCCGGAGAGAGGGGCAACAGCCAGGTGCCAGAGCCCCGAGCCCCCAAAGAGCCCGCCTTTGCCTCTCCAGAAAGTTATGACAACCTGGATTGTGATGTAAATGGAAGCAGTGGGGGGCGGCGGAGGCACAGTGAAGAAAATCCTTATTAAACTATGGACACGATGGAAATGAGAAGAGAGATTACAAGCACCAGAGAACCATCCTGGGGAGGGTTGTACTCAGGGCTGAGCTAAGGAAAGCAAAAAGAGAAACCCCCCTTGGCTGATGAAACCAAGCCCACTCGGCAGCAGCCTGGCAGAGCCGCCCTGGGTGGGAGGTGAGGGAGGGAGTCAGGCTGGGAGGGGGGAGTCCTGCGTCTCCCAGGGGTGGAGGAGGAAGAGTTTACTCGTGGCACCAGGGACTTGGGAGCGGGGGCGGCCGGGGCTGCAAGCACATGTTCCTGCCTCGTGCCGGCGACCGAGGACCGGGCCCCAGGGAGGTTCCTGAGGGTGGAAACCGCCCTGGGCCAGCAGCCCCACACCCCTGCTCCATCCTGGGTGGGGCGCCGGGGCCAGAGGCCAACTTGCTGTGGGCGGGAACGTCCAAGACCACGGCCAAAGCCCCGGGCTGGGAGAGGAGAATCCTGGGGCCACCGTGGGGGCATCCTTGATGAGCTGAATTCCCCTGGTCCCGTTTCTGAATGTGCACATGTGAGTGTGACCTGGCGGCCAGGTACGTGGCCAGACCGTACCGGAAATAGCTTGCTTTGGTTTCCCAAACAGGAATCAGATCTCTTATGAAACAGACACAATCTCTTCACGGGGCCACTCTTCCCCTCAGGAAGTACAAGGGGCGCCCGCTGCCTGGGCTCAGTTGGCCCCGTGGCCTCCTTCCGGGGCCCCGTCCTGAGCTCCCGTCCTCACCTGTTCTAATCTGCATCTCCCCGTTTTCTCTTGTGGCACCGACAGCTTTGCTCCTATGTCTTCCTGAAATGCCTCCTCCCTCGTCCTCTTGTTCTCCCCCTGGCCTTTCCCTTCCCCCACCCCTGGCTTGCAGGTCACGTTTCACGAGTTGGACTGTCCCCACCACTCGTGCCCCCAGGATCTGTCTCCAGCCCTGAGAGAGGGAGAAGCACGGACGTGGGTGTCTCCTGGGGCCAGGGCCCCCCTCTCCTGACACCTGCCTGGCAGGTGGTGAGCCAGCCTTCTGGGAGACTCTCTTCCTGGGACTGGGCACCAAGTCCCGGCTGCTCTTTCCCAGATGTCTCTAGAGTTGTCTTTCCTTTTACATTCCCACCGCCCTGGTCAGTCTTCTGTCTGGCACATGCTTCCTGGGCATGGTCTCCCAGGGAGGGTGTTAGCCGCTGGGGCTTCATCAAGACAAACCCAATCTCTGCCTTCAGGGAGCTAACGTCCCGAGCCTGAAGGCAACCACGGAGGGCGGGGGCGTGATGTCGTTACAGGACCAGACGTGGTGCCTCGGGGCAGAGGAGGACGCACCCCCAGCCCGAGGGCACCTCTAACTAGGGGTATAGACGCTGCCACCTAAGTCACAGGAGCGGTGAACCGTGGGGGGGGGGGGGGGCAGTCCCGGCAGAGGCACCCAGGCACCGTGTTCAAGGGAGAGGAGGGAGCCCAGGCCTGGAGCCCCCGCAGGTGGAGTAACTCAGAAGGTCCAAGTGTGAGCCTGTGGGCGCTGGTGGGGGCGAGGATGGAGAGGGTATTCTGCAGCCAAGAAGGACGCGCCTGCCATCCCGGGGGCAGAGGGGGCTGCCGAGGGCCTTGAGGACTGCCACCATCTAACACTAGCCCCTCAAGGCCGCTGGGCTTTGGCTCCACCGATGTATCCAGCCTCAGGTTCCCAGTAATAACCCTTAGCCCACACCTTCCGCACCAGGTGGGTGAGGTGCTTCCTGTGTCCTGTATGTGCAACCAAGGATCATGTGCCAAATGCCTGCTATGTGCCAGACACTAGCGCTGGCTCAGAGGGTCCCCAGCGAGTCGGACAAAGACCCCTCCCCCCAGTGGGCACTGCAGGGGACAAGAGCTCCGACGGAGGAGGAGCAAGAAGCGTGCAAGGAGCAACGGAGGGCAGATGACGGGCTCTCCAACTCTGCCCTTGAGGGACCCATCAGAAGAGGGGCCTTTTGAGATGCTTCTTAAAAGATGTAGAGGACTCCCCAACAGGGCATTCTGGGCAGGAGAGCGAGTGTAAGGAGAGTGAGGCATGCAAAACAGGCTCAGTAAGAACCTTCTGGAAGGTCAGTGTGTCGGGGAGGTCAGTGTGTCAGGGAGCATGAAGAGAGTGGCCAGAGCTGGAGAGGGAGGTGGGGGGTTGTGGGGAAATAGGTTTTACTCACACAAATGGGTCAGAAAAAAGCTTCGGGCAGAACGCCACCCCTGCGAGGCGAAAGCGCCTGACGTTAGCTGGCGGGATATTGTACTGGGACTGTGAGAAACGTTATTTCACCTGCAGGAAATTACTTTCCTTCTGGAGCCAATATACTATTGTACTTCGATCACAAAATCCACTCACCACCCCCCCCCCCAGACCCTTTGCTTCTTACACACACACAAGTTAATGATTACTGTCTGATTGTTCTCTCCACATTCATGTGTGTAAGATCTTCTTTTCTTCACACTCACCCTGTGTGTAAGATCTCGAAAGCCCAATAAATGCGGAGAGGAAGCCCCTGTTCGGGGCTCTTGTCTCCTCCCGGACATTAGCCTCTCGTATCCAACTCTGCATCTGCTCTCTTGCTGGACAAGCGAGAACTCCAGAGTCAAAGTCTGCCACAGGGGGTCTGGATCACAGCTGGTGAGCGCCATTACGGATTCTAAGTCTTAGTATTACCCTCGGACCTCCTTCCACCTGCCTGTCCCCGTCTCCAGCTGCCGTTTCTAAATCCAGAGGACGACCGGTGACTCCGCAAAGCCCCGTCTTTACCAGCCCACGCTGGCTGTCACCTTTGAACTAGCAGGTGATAGCACAGGACTTCACACTTAACTGCTCTCGTTTCCCGGATGCTGGTTTTGTCTTTCCTCCTGAACCTGGGAGCCTCTGAGGGGCAGGGACAATGCCTCACACGAGCAGGTCCCACAGAGCAGAGCTCACAGGGGTTGGGATGCAAAGCCAGCAGTGGGAATCACCCTAACAGGAGGCCGTGCGGAAGTCTGGATCTGCGGGCTGTCCACAAACCTAAGAGTGAAACACACATCCGGACCCAGTCACTGCACATCCCGGGGTTTTGTGCTGAGTCTGTGAGCAAGCAGAAGCACCCCAACAGGCCTATTCTGATTTCAACAGTCAGCACACTGGCAGGCAAACCGACAAAGGAGGTCTCTGTGAGGCTGGACACAACTTCCGGAGAAGTCTTCCGAGAAGACAAAGCCAAAAGCGAGCAGGGTCAGTTTTGCATTCAGAACATGCAATCAGTTTCTGCTTCCCTCAGAGCCGAGCCGCCAAGTGGGTGACCCAGTGACAGCACTTAGGGTGGAAGGACCACTGAGGGTGACGTCCCCAGGGCACTGTGAAACAAGCGAGTGGCCCTGTGACACCACCCGACCTCCACACAGGGCGTCCTATGGATTATTGCGTCCTTGCCCAGGAACAGTGTCTACGGTGCCGTTCACGGGTCACCCGGCGCGGGGCAGATGCGCTCAGAGCTGACCCCACGGGAAGGAGCAAGCCCCTCGCCATGGTCCCGGCAGCCTGGCTTCCTGCGGCCGCGCACCCCTCACCCCTAGATGAGCCACACCGCCCTGCGAGGCTGTGCCGGCGGCGGTTTTCCAGGCGCCCTGCCTCTGCGCCCGCGTCTTCACAGGTGGATTGTTTACGACGTGAAGGCCGGCGGTGTAAACCGTGCCGCCTCCGCCGGGCCGCCTCACCGGGTGCGCCGGGTGCCGCGGTTCGGGGGGGCGGGGGCCCTTTTCCAGGGCCGGGAGGCCACCTGCCCCCTCCCAGGTGGGGACGAAAGCGAAAGTGAGAAAGCGACAGCTCTCCAAAGGTGGGGGCGCCCCGGCTTCCCCGTGTCCCGCCCCCAGGGCACCAGCCGGCCACGCGCCAAGTCCCCGTCCAGGGAGCAGAGCCGGAAGCCGCCCGGGACGCCCCCGGGGGGTGGGCGCCCGACCGCGCCAGCAGCCCGGGGTGGGACAGGGGTCCTCGTCCGCGGCGGGGCGCTTACCTCCGGGAAGGGCTCCCCGCGCCTCCCGCAGCTCCGCGCGCTTCTCAGCCCGCTCCTCCACCCGGGTCCCGCCCCTCCCAGTACCCCGCCCACATGCCCCCGCCCCTCCCAGTACCCCGCCCACATGCCCCCGCCCCGCGATGCCCCCCGCCCGCATGCTCCGCCCTCCACCCTCCCCGCCTGGCCCCTCCCACCTGCCGGATCAAGCCCCGCCCACGTGTCCCGGGCAAGCCCCGCCCCACTCACACGCCCCGCCCTCCACCCACGCCCCGCCCACCTGCCCAGCCGCTCTCCGTCCGGGCCCCGCCCACCTGCCTGACGCTGCCCCCGCCGGTCCTCTTTCACAGAACAGGCCCTGCCCACCTTCTAGCCCCGCCCCCGACAGGCCCCGCCCCGAGGCTCTGGTCATCTCTTTAAGCTCTGTGACCAGTGCTAACCCTAACCTCCTGTTCCAACCTCGGGGGGCCCCCCACACTCGCCCCCCGAGACCCTGCGGCTGCAGGGACGAGGAAACATGTAGGGACACCTGTGCGCTTCGGGGCAGGTGGCTGGGACGCGGTTGCTCAGTGCTTGGGGCGCCCTGGACTGGATCCAAGGGGAAGGGGCCGCCCCCGACTGTCCTTGGGGTCATCCAGGCCAGCCCGGCCCCTCCTGCCCACGCCGTGCAGAGGAGACCTGGAGTAACTGTCCAGAGGCACAGCTGAGCCAGCAAAGAGGGGCCTGCGCCCCTGGACCCCCACCCCCCGTGCAGGGTTCCTTACCCCCAGACCCCCACCCCCGACCCACACCCCCACACCCCCAGGCAGGGCTCCTTGCTCCCCAGACCGCCACCCCCGGATCCCCCAACCCCACCCCCCCATGCAGGGCTCCTTGCCCCGGCAAGCCCACGCCTCAGGTCATGATTTCATGTTTCATGGCCCACATGGGGGTCTGCACTAAGCCTGCTTGGGATCCTCTCTCTCTCTCTGTCTCTCTCTCTCCCTCTGCCCCTCCTCCATTCATGCTCCCTCTCTCTCAAAATAAATAATGTTCTTAAAAACCACTACAGACCCAGTGCTTCCTCCAGGAGTACAAATCCTGAGCTGACTTCCAGGGACAACTCAGAGCCCAGCGGGGAAGGTGCACGTGGACACAGATGGGTATAAATTTGATGAAGTGCAAGTCCCTGCATCCAGGGTCTGACGTCCTTGCCGCAACTAAGAAAATAGAGGCAACCTTGTCAGCTGGGCAGAGTGGCTGTGGGGAGGGCAGCGGTGGGGAGGGGGAGGGCAGAGTGGGCAGGGCAGCACCAGGGCAGGGGAGGGCGTTCCATTCAGGCAAGACAGCAGAGGGGAGGGCGCTGGCTCTGGGCCGGGGAACAGCAGAGGTACTGGGGACAGAAGGGAGGTGGCTCATTTGGAAAACTGCCTGGTTGTGTGAATGGAATGCACTTTGTGTGTGGTGGGGGCAGGGATCAGGGCGCAGGAGCCCACGCCCGCAGGAGTGTGGATGGTGCTCTGTCGGCCGGTGGGCACTGGAGACCCCCCAGATGGGGCAGGTGATGAGGGACAGCCCACCCCAGTCTGCACGTCACAGGTACCCCTGACAGCAACGTGTGGAGTGAATGGGTGAGGGACAGGTGCTCAGTCAGGAGGCTCCTGCGATGGTCCAAGCAAACATAACGATTGCAAGTTAGAGCAGTGACATTCATTCATTTTAGCTAATGAGTGTCACTGTGCTTTCATGCGGCAAGCACCAGGCAGGTGGCAGGACCCTAACCACTCACTCCAACCTTTATCAGCGCTCACCACGTGTTCTGCTCTGTTCCCAGCACCAGGCCCGCGCGGACTGATCTAATCCTCACACGGCCTGTGAGTCAGGACCGTCGTCATCCCCTTCTACAAACGAGGAAACTGAAGGAGAGGAGGTTACGTTACTCCCAGGCGCCTACACAGCTGGTCAGTGACAGAGCCAGGTGGGAACTCGGTAATTGGGCTCGAGGATCCTTAACCGTGACCCTGTACTGGGTGTCACGGTAACAAGCAAGCTGCGCAAGGTCGCCACCTCGTAGAACTCACACTCTGGTGCCAGAAGACAGACGGGGGCAAGGCTCAGGTTGTAGGATCAGAAAAAACACGGTCCTCGCCGAGGAAAGAGCTGTCAGTGCAATTCCACCCGGGCTCTGTGATGGGCGGTGTGCCAGCCGCGGAATGAGGAAACGCGGGGTCCCAGCAGAGGGCGGACTTGGAGGGGAGGCTGAGGTCAGTTCGGGGCACACTGGTGTGTGCGGCCTGTGGGACGTGCAGGGGGTGTCACCCAGCAGACAGCCGAACCCGTGCATCCACATACAAGACACCTGCCTGGAGACCGGTCGGGAGGCGTCAGGACAGAGGCGACAGGTGGGGACGGGGGTGAAGCACGGAGTCTGGACACCGACAGGGGAGGCCAAGGCCCAGGAAAGGATAGGAGTTTGTAATGGAAAAGACTTACATTTAGTTATGATCAAATACCTCTGCTCATCCAAAGGGACCATTTAAGGAGCGAAAAGGCAAGAAAGAAAAACTGGGGAAGACGTTTGCGATTTGGAGCAAGAATCCAGATCGTACGAAGAAGTCGCACGATCGGTAAGAAAAGAGGAAGACAGAGGAAAGACCCAGGCGGTTGCTCAAAGAGAGGAAGTCGAAGACAACCAATAAACAAATGAGCGAAAAGGTGCCAAACGTCCTTAGTGTTCTGAGAAACGCCAATCAGAACCCTGGCACATCACATACTCCACATGCACGGAGCCACAACAAAGAGTCTGACAATAACAAGTGTCAGTGGTGCTGCGCGGCGACCCATATCCGCCCATGTCGCCGGCGGAAATGCGAACGGCCGGGGGCGCTTGGGGAAGTGGGGCATGATCTTGGACGGCTGAAGATCCACACGCCCTGAGACCCCGGCCTCCACGCCTGATCTGCGCGCGCCCCGGAGGCACACGTGGAGGTGACTAAGAAAGCACTGTCAGACTATCCCTGGGACAGACGATGCCTGCAGTGGCTCCCAGGGACTCCCAGCTCCCGCACTCCCGCCTCCTCGTTACCCCTCCTCTGGATGCGCACCGGACCCAGTGACTTGCTTCTAGGTTACACAATAACGTGATTTCCATCTGTCCACACCTGCTCTCTGGCCCTGTCGCCGCCTCTCCCAGGAAGCCGACTGCAGTGCGCCCGCTGCCCCGTGACCAGGCCCACGTGGCAGGGGTGCGGGGGGCCTCTTGCCACCAGCCAGAGAGGATCCGAAGTCCCAGTCCAACAGCCTGTGAGAAAGGAGTTTTGCCAACACCCCCTGAGTAAACGTGGAAGTGGATTCAGTCCAGTCGAACCTGGAGACGAGACCACAGCCCCGGTCAGCGTCTGGACTGCGGCCCGTGAGCAGCCGGAGCCAGGGGACCCGGGCGGGCCATGCCCAGAGTCCGTGACACAATACGTGTTGTTGCTTCGAGACGCTGCGTTTGGGGATAAGTTGTTACACAGAAAAAATAACCAGTACAGTCACCAAATTGGAAATAACCCAAACGTCCATCAACAGTAGGATGGACAAGTAAACTGGACACCGATGATGTCATGAAACGGAGCGTCCAGCGTCGTCAAAAAGGAATGGACTGGAATTATATCCCACAACGTGGCTAAAACGCAAAAACATATGTGAGCGGAAATAACATATAATGTAGACAGATCACGACCCAAGAGAGGAGATCGATGTTATCCGTTTATATACAATTCAGAATTGGCGAGGCCACCTTGTGCCGTTTAGGTGGACATAGACAGGTGACAGGTAACCTACCTCGTAAGGTCAGACAGCATCTCTGTGGCAATCGGCGGCCCCGCTCGGGAGGAACGCCCGGGTCTTGTGGGCAACGGTGGGGGGTGGGGGGGCGCTCCGCCCTCGTCTGGGCCTGGGCGCTGGTCACAGAGGGTTCGTGGGCGATTGGTGGTTACAACCCGCTGCTTCATGCGTGTGTCCTACACCTCACATAAGGGCTTGTAAAGGGGGAAGAATCAAAGAGACCGGACAGGAAATAGGAAAACCAAGCCTTGGCCTGGATCTCAGAAGGTGGAGGGGCTCTGGGAGTGCCCCCCCACCCTGTTGCCGTGGCGACAATCCAGTGGCTCCACCAAAGACTCCTAGGGCACGTGGGGACACAGCTGGACGGGTTCTTGAGAAGTCAGGCCGTCACCCTCACCTCCCTCCGTCATAGTCACCTCCGCCAACAGCTGACCCCTCCCCACTCCACTCAGGTCACGCTCCAGGGTCTTTCCACTACTGAGGTCTTCCCATGGCTTCTCCCTCTACCTGGAACACAGGAAAACCCCTTTGTGCGGCCAACAAACTCCTGTCCCCTGCCCTTCCCACTGCCTTCCTGCCCTTCCCCCCCAGCCCTTGTCCCCAGGGCATCCCCTCCTGGACCGCCTTCCCCTTCAGACCAGCCTCTGCTCAGCTCAGAGGCCCCCCCACCGCCTCTCCCAGGCCTCCCAGTCAGACATTACTCCCTCACTCACCCCGTCCCGTCTGAAGTCGGCTGTGTGTTCCCCCTGGGCTTGTTTAATGCGCGAGCTCCTGGCTCACTCTAACCCCAGCCCACGGGTCGGTCGGCCGTGGCTGGTGTGAACATACCAGTAAGGGGAGGGGTCTCTCTGCGGCCCAACCCTCCCGACCTCCGCCCCGGCCTCTCGCCTCCAGCCCCGGTCAGACCCCAACCTGCTGTCTCCACGCCCCTCCTCTCCAATAGCGGCCCATGGCTCGTTGCACCTAAAATTATTCTTGATTTCATTTAAAACGATCTTTTCCATTTCAAAAGTGATTGTGGTTCGTCATCCGTCTAGTTATAATCGCTGCTAACACTCAGATGAGTTTCTTTCCAAGCTATTTGCTATGCAGTCATCACACGGCAACTACAGAATTGTATGAATTTATTTTTAAGAAATAGTCTTTTTTCCTGATTGTAAAAGTGTACACATTCACTGTAGAATATTACCAAAAATGAACATGTAAAGAAGAAAAATTACCCGGATTCTTGGACATTCTTACATTCTCTCCGGGCACACGCATGTATGTGCACACATAAGCATGCACATGCACGCATGCACACACATGCACACTCGCTCATGCACATGCACACACACACGAGCACGTGCACACAAACACATCCATGCCATACGTGCCATTTCATTGTAACCACAAGACAACTTCACCAGGAGAACTATTTTATGAAACACTTAGCTGGAAGACGGGAAGGAGAAGGCCACTGTTAGAAACGTGTCCACGTTCCCATCCGCGGCCTCTCTGCCCAGCCCAGGCCGTGGCATCCGGAGGGAACAGCAGTGACAGCTATGGGGACAGACCCTGATGCCAGCCCTGCCTGGATTGAGCCCCATGTTCTGCGGCTTCCCGGGTGCAGAGCCTTGGATGAGTTATTTAACGTCTCTGTGCCTCACTTTTCCTCATCTGTAAAGTGGGGATAATAATAGTACCTGCCTTGCAGAGTTGGTTGTATTCACAAAGATGCTCAGAACGGCACACAAGTGTTAGCTAATACCAGTCTCATAGAGCGCCCCCCCCAATTCTTTCTGTGTTTTGCAACAATTCAGTTACCACCTCCTTTTGCATTCCCCACTCAGCAAAACAAAAGCCACATGGGTGGGAAATTTACAACTACCACCTGTGTGCACAGTGTGTGGTGTGTGTGCACGTGTGTGGTGTGTGTGCACGTGTGTGGTGTGTGTGTACTTGGTGCTCCGTGTGCCTGTGTGCAAGCATGTAGAAAGCAAACTTGCCACACAAGCAAATATCCCCCTGGAGGAAATACAGTTCATCTTTGTCTCATCTCCTCACTCTAGCCTCCTCTCCACACTCTCTTTATGTGTGTGCGTATGTGTGTGCGTATGTGTGTGCGTGTGTGCGTGTGTACACAACATAATCAGGGCCACACTGCTTATAATCTTTTTAAGGAATCATTGACATAAAAGAATATTCTCAGATGGAAGATGATATGAACAGAGGCGAGTAACATAACCTCTGCTTCCTGGTATTATGTTTAAAAACAAAAACAAAAATACTGTAGCACTCCAGATGTGGAAAAACCACTCTGAAAATTCCTGGTATCGTGCAGCTGTATCTGCAAAGGGAAAAGATTCTCAAAGATTCTCAGTCGGGTAATTCTCCCCGCAGAGCCCTGCAGGATGTTCATCACTCACTGCTGCGGGCCGCCAGCCGCCGGAGCAGAACAGCAACATTGTTCTTTCAGGGCGGGTGAGCATGGGAGAGGCACCGTAGCAAGCAGAGGTGATGCGGGGCGGACGGCACTGGGAACCATGCAGATGCAGGGGAGGAGAGGGCGCGGGGACTCGGCGTGGGCACGCTTTGCTCTGGGAAGCCATAATCCGACCGCGTTACTAAAATTGGGATCCGGATCCACCAAGAGAGGACCCACAAATACACTTGTGTGATTTCATCCGTCTCCTGCTCCAAATTTAGCTCTGGGTTGAATGGAACATATGCTTATGTAATTTTTTCCCATAAAAGCTATATTTTGCATGCCCATACATAAGAATATTTTTATGCAGCTTCTTCATATCACAAGTGATTCGGCTGGGAATAGCATTCTTGCATTCTTACTTTCTTCACTCAAAGTGCTCTGGATGTAACTTAAGAAAAACAAAAACAAAAACATTTAACATTGCCAAGAAGTCTGTAACTTCAAATCCATTCCTTTGCTGAAAATGCAAATTAAAAATTTCCCTTTTCTGGGAAGGGTGAGAGAGTTCTTTCTTGCATTTCCTTACAGTTGAAAACTACTTCCAGAAGATTCCTAGAAATGGGTCGAGTCATTGCTTTTGCCTGGAATCCAGACCGTGCTTTTGTACTTCCCACCCGGGCTGTGTTCTGTAACGATGGCCTTGATGTTTTCTTCTTTGCTGTTTTCTTCTCTGGGAACGGCCCCCTCCCCATGCTGGGGCTCCGTTCTCTTTTGTGTCTGCTCCTCGGGAAGGGAGACTCCGGACTGCCGTCAGGCTCTGCCTCCCTCTCCTGGCTTTTGCGTCTTCGCTCCTTGCTTCTGCTTCCGGGGAGAGCTTCTCGCAGGGTCCTCATGCTGCTCAGTAGATCACAGTTACTTCTGTTCTTTTTTAATGAATTTTATGAAAATTCCCCATTACCAAGTGGGAGAGCTGCAGGTATCATCACTTAGATTCGATAGCTGTCAGTATTTTATTTGTCTGTAATATATACATAATTAAAATGCTGACCTGTCAGAAAATAAATTGTGAATATTATAACACGCCGCTTGAGGGACTTCGGGGACTCAGCGTGCATCTCGTAAAAGCAAGACTTCTTCCTTCTGATCTCAATACTGCATCACACCTGAAAAACATAACAGTAGTTCCCTAATATCTAAGAGGCAGTCCGTGTTCAGACTTCCTCGATGTCCCCCAAAGTCTTTTCCCCCCGGTTCAGCATATGATCAGAGCAGCAACCCCCCACCCCCACCGCCACTTCCTGGATGTTTCCGTGTTCGCTCTGTGCATTCAGGATCTGTCTGATTGTTTCCTCTTGGTGTATTTAGTTTCTTCCCTTGTCCCGAATTTGCTACAAAGTGGAGCCAGGTTCGCAGGTGAACGTCTGTTGTCCACGATGCCAAGTGTGATCACCGTGTCAGGGCAGGAAGAATGGGGCCCTGTGTCGTGAGGACGAACGTCCCCCCTGCGATTAGCAGGCGATCGTGGGGTGACGCTTGGCACCAATGTTTCTCACCGTGCCTACAAGACCTGTTGTAGACCCTTCTCCCTCTGGGAGGGCCGCATCCTTCCGTATCCTTCACAGAATGCCAGGTACCGTTTCTCAGCTTTGCTTGAGGCTTCGCAGAAAACCGCCTGCAGAGATGGGGACCTTGTGCGAGTCCTCGGGGTGATGGCTGTCTCCCTGACCCTCCTGGAGGCGGCGGGGATCCACACAGACGCGTGTGTGTCCACAGAGGGGCGCACGGCTCGTCAGGCCCCTCCCACTGTTCACTTACCTACCTGTCAAATTCCCTTCCCAGATTCTTCTCTGGGCACCAGATCCCGGGAGGAGCTCCGGCCCGATTCCCGCGTCTACCGGCTGTATACCTCTGTTCCCCTGGATGATGCGCGTCTTCTCCAGCCTGTTCTCTGATGTATAAAACACGGTGCTCGGAGCCACCGCTCCCGGGCGCTTCCTGACCTGTGTGCCTCCTTTCCCCCACCTCTCATGCCTGCCCCGTCAGCTTTGGAAGCAGAGTCTGTGAACAGGTGCATGAAGAGAGGGCTGGTGAGGGGTGGAGGGCTGGCCAGAGGGACCGCGGCTCCTTCCTGCTTCTAGTGCAGCTGCCGGGGGTCTGACCGCCCGGTTTTCCAGTTGATGCAGGTTTTGTGCTTTGGAATCCAGGCCCCACAGTGGGGGGAGCGACGGGGCCCCTGTATCTGTGTTGAGACGGACAGTCTGTGTCTGCCTCTGGACTCCTCAGTCCAGGCTTATAAACCTCGTGGTTAGTAAGGGCGACAGATTGACTATTAGACCTAATTTTTAGTGAGGGCTCACCCCCATCTCCGTCGCTATTTTAGTGGGAAGAGGGGAGAGTTATGTTAGTGGCTGACGTCCAGGCTACCCCGTCCGGCTGGCTGCAAGGGCCTTTGGAGTTAAGGCCCCTCCTGTTCCCGTTGGGACAAATCTGGCTCATTCCTGCCTTCATCTAGAACCCCCTCTCCCAGAACCCCTTCCTCCATCACCCTAACCCTTCAGGCGTCCTTAACTCCTCCGTACATGCTTTCTTGACGGTTCAGTCCCCCACACGTCCCTTTTCCTGGGTCCCTGTGGCACGTGGTGTCTGAGCCCTCATTCCACTCGACGTCCACACTGGCTTTTGCTTCGTGTCCACCAGCTTAGTCTGCGGACCAGCCCGAAGCCCTGATTTCTTCCCCTCTCAAAACATTAAGATGCGCCGATTCCAGCAGGAACCCCGACTGGAGGGCGGTGAATTCTCCTTCGGAAGAGGCTCCCCGACACGAGGACGCTGACGCACACTCGTCTCCCGCTTTGCTCCTGCCCCGCGGTGACGGAGGCCGCGCCCTACTTGGCCGTCCGCGCCCAGTCGCTGCGAAGAGGGACGAGCAGCCTCGTCAGAGCCCGAGACACCTGCCGGGCCGGGCCTGCCGCGGGGGCTGTGGGAGCCACCACGGCTGGGTCGCCCAGGGCGAGAGGAGGGTTCAGTACCCGGTGCTGAGCGTTTGCGCCTCGGACTCGTGTGTCAGTGGCCCGGGAGGGGAAACGGCAAACGATGAGCCACCTTAAAGATGGGGTGGGGTGGGGCTCCTGCCACTAGTGGTGTTCCTCCTGTGACCCGCACGCTGTGTCCCCGCAGCTGCCACGGAAACCAAGTCCCCATCCGCCCCCGCACACCCTCCCCAGGCACGCGGCTGGGAGACCTGGCAAGTCTCCGTTTCTGGAAGCATTGATTTCATTATCCGGAAAGTACAAAGAATAACGCCTTCCTGCCAAGATTGATGTATTAGTCAGGGGGCGCGTGCAGAAGTGAGTGGGATCTGCTCTGGGGACACCCTGGGCCCTGGATCTGTGGGATTCACACTGGGGACACCCCAGGCGCTGGGATCTGTGGGATTTGCTCCAGGGAGCTAGTCCGCTGGGTCAGGAAGACCGTGGAGGGAAAACTCCGGTCCTGGCGGTGCAAGTCTGGTGGGGGGGGGCTCCCCTCGTGTGGAGACACGGCCCGGGACGTGCTGGACCTCACCACAGGCACTTGGGGAACGCGCAGAAGTGAGGATTTGGAGGAAACAGCCCCCAGACGGAAGCTCAGCTCCATATTCCGGGACACAGCTCATCAGCTCTGCATTCACAAACCCTCCCAGGACCCCTCGGCCTCCTCTTGCCTGGATGGACACAGGGTCCCCTCCCCAGACCTCAAAGGGACAAGCCAGTTCCCAGCGTGGGTGGGACAGACTCCTTCCGCAGAGAAGGGCATCCTGGGCAAGACTCAGCGTTGCCTCCACACGTCCAGACCCCTGTGGTCCCCGGCGGTCCCCACCGTGCAGCGTGCGGACCTCGGGCTTTCTGTCTCCGGTCGCCCCGGCCGACCTGGCCCCTCGGCCGCTGTGGCCTGAGGCGCTGACCCCCAGGCCTAGCCCGGCGGGGAGGCTGGCTGGGCTCTCCGCCTCTCCTCCACACTGATCTTCACTTGGCGGGTCTCAGCGCTTCTGCTCGGAGCACCTCAGCCATACACACCCCAGACTCCGGCTGAAAGAGCCCATAAAGGGAAGCTAAGGATTTCTTAACTGAGGTATCAAACCCATGTGCCTTTAAGAGAAGAACGGATAAGGGATTTGACCCCACGCAGACAAAAATCTTCAGTTTTCATGTACTCCCACGTCGTCGTAGGTAAGTGACCCCACAAGGAACGGCCGCGGTGATGCGCTGACGGTGCGCACTCCTGGGCAAAAGCCTGGTGTTCAGAACACGTAAGCAATGCCCACAGACCCGTAGATAGAGACAGATGGCACCTTAGAGAAACGGGCAGATTCCCAGGACGGGAAGCTTCGACGGCCAGTACACTGATGCAAACGAACCCAGCCCCGGCAGCGATCGGGGATCCCGCTAAAGCCATTGCGTCCTGGCTGGAAGAAAAGTCTCTTCCCCACCCTGACGTTTTCTTCAAGAAGGAAGAGTCCCCTCTGATATTTAATATTTAATATCCGCAGCCCCTCGTGCTGCCCGGCTTCCTCTCTGTGGAGGCGGCCTCAGTGACCTGGTTGGCCCTTTGGCTCTGGTTTCTCCGCTGGGTGGAAGTCACGTACACAGGCCCCTGAGGGCAAGGGGTCCACCCGGACCACACGATCCAGCCCCCCAGGCAGGTGGGGTTACGCCGGAGAGCGGGCCGTTCCGAGGCCACACTATCTCGACTGCACTGCTGGTGACGTCAATGTTGGCCGTCCATCTGCTGAACGTTCTGTCTTATTTCCCGACTTGCTCACACCGGGCAAGCCGCCTAGTCCTACGGCCTACCCACCAACTGGCAAAAATGAAAACCAAAAAGCCCCCAAACCCAGCAGTTCCAGTGCAATGAGACCTCCAGGTTGGCCGATGGCCTGGGAGCCCAGTGGTTAGTCACTTGAGGGGGTGCAGGGCACAAGCCCCCGACCTGGACCAGCACGCGGTGCAGGAATGGGGCCTCGCCGCTTTGCGCCCGAGTCTGCGTGACAGCACGGGACGTTTCCGTTCTTAAAGGGCCCAGATGCCGACTGACCCAAGACCCGCTCCCTCAGACCCTCCCGTGAGCGTGTAAATTCTTAGTCTTTTCTGACAAATTTCACACTAGTTTGGGTTAGTGCTTCAAATCCACCACGGCATTTCCGTGTGGATGGGTCCCCTGCAGCCTTACAATTCTCGAAGGATGGGAGGAGGTGAGCCACAGAACAAAGGGATGTGGGCTAGGCTAATTACGGCACGTGGACAGCCTGGGGTGCATGTGGACTTCAAGGATGCTCGCGGAGAATATTCGAGTTCCCGAGATACAGATCTACAGATCTACGTCTGTATGTGGAGGAAAATAAATTAGTGTACTAAATGTGCATAATTAGGGTCAAACAATCAGTATTTCTACCCTTTAGAGTTGTCCTTGAGAAAACAGAGCTACTCAGAAGCAGAAATGAACGTGCTCGACAGAGGGCGTTTTCTGGGGGTGGTTGACTTCCGTCAGCATCAGTATGAGGACAGTACAGCCGTCCCCGTGAGGGGACCTCGTGAGGGTACGGCCCCGACTCCCGCGTCCACAGCAAGCGGCAAGTCACCGATGGCTCGGAAAACCTTAAACCCCGGGGCACCTGGGGGGCTCAGGCGTGTGAGCGTCCAACTCTCAATTTTGGCTCAAGCCGCGATCTCGAGGTCATGGGCTCGAGCCCCACGTCGGGCTCCAGGCTCAGCTTGAGATTCTCTCTCTCTCTCTCTCTCCCCTGCTTGCACTCTCCCTCCTTCTCCCTGTCTAAAATAAAAAAGGAAAATGACAAAAAAAGAAAACCTTAAACCTCATCTCCCTCCCTGCTCTGAAATTTCAACGAACCAATGACTCAAGGAGTTGAGATGTTAACTTATAAAACATTTTTTTTTAAATTTTTTTTTCAACGTTTATTTATTTTGGGGACAGAGAGAGACAGAGCATGAACGGGGGAGGGGCAGAGAGAGAGGGAGACACAGGATCGGAAACAGGCTCCAGGCTCCGAGCCATCAGCCCAGAGCCCGACGCGGGGCTCGAGCTCCCGGACCGCGAGATCGTGACCTGGCTGAAGTCGGACGCTTAACCGACTGTGCCACCCAGGCGCCCCAAACATTATTAAATGAAAAAAAACTCGTGTTACAGCGTGTATTTTAAGATCCCAATTTTACAAAACTAACAACACAGAACACCGCACCCTGCGCGTGAAGACACTGGCTGGATGTGGGAAGCCCGGAGAGGCTCACCCCGCCGTGCCCGCCGCTTCTGTCCTCGGGGCCGAGAGACGCTGTGGGGCCAGAGACACCGAACCAGAGGCCAGCCGAGCAGAGCACGGGTGCTGTGAGCGCGAGAGAGGCCTCGCTTCGAACTCTGATGGTGTCCGTTCCCAGCGGGACCCAGGGCTCTCTCGGAGCCACCGGTAACAGTGACATCTAGCAGTGACATCTGAGCATAAGAGTGTTCACGCCGGAAAGAGCTTAGCAAAATGGCGGGCCCGGAGCAAGGGCTTGGTGCGTGGGGTGTTTCATCTATTAGTTATTTGAATAATTTTTCTTTTTTTTTTTTAATTTTTTTTTCAACGTTTATTTATTTTTGGGACAGAGAGAGACAGAGCATGAACGGGGGAGGGGCAGAGAGAGAGAGGGAGACACAGAATCGGAAACAGGCTCCAGGCCCCTAGCCATCAGCCTAGAGCCCGACACGGGGCTCGAACTCCCGGACCGCGAGATCGTGACCTGGCTGAGGTCGGGGGCTTAACCGACTGTGCCACCCAGGCGCCCCAATTATTTGAATAATTTCTTGTCAGGTTGGCTGACCTACAGGTGGTCTCGGCTTCAGGAGTGGAACCCAGTGACTCATCTCTTACCTACAGCACCCAGTGCTCCTCCCAGCAAGCGCCCTCCTCATGCCCATCCCCCACTTTCCCAACCCCCCCCACCACACCCCCATCAACCCCCAGTTTGTTCTCTGTATTTAAGAATCTCCCGTGGTTTGCCTCCCTCTCCCTCTCACGGATTGCAGCTTATTTTTCCTTCCCTTCCCCTGTGTTCATCTAAGTTTCTCAAATTCCACCTATGAGTGAAATCACACGGTATCTGTCTTTCTCTGAGTGACTTCACTGAACATAATGCCCTCCAGTCCCGTCCACGTTGCGGCAAACGGCAGGACGCCGAATAGTCCAGGGCACGCAAACCACGTCTCTTTTTCTGGTCGTCAGTCGACGGGCACTCGGGCTCTTTTGGTACTTTGGCTATCGCCCACAGTGCCGCCTAAACATTGGGGTGCGCGGGCCCCTCCGAATCAGCATGTTCGCACCTCTGGATGAACCCTAGCAGTGCGGTTGCTGGGCCGTGGGTACTTCTTTTCTGACCGTCCTCAGGAACCTCCAGCCCGTTCTCCAGGGCGGCTGCACCCGTGTGCATTCGGGGCGGGGTGTTTCAAACTCGGCCTTATCGAGGCGTCATCCCCCCACGGGAAGGCGCGCCGGGCCTCCCCTCCACCACCGTAGATGAGACGCGCCTTTTCTGTAGCTCCCTGTGCGCGGAATCCCGAGTACGCGCCCCTTTTGCTCGGCCCCGCGCTTCCGGAGGCACCTGGGCCGCGGCCGCATCACGGCTCGGTTCCTAAGCCCGAGACCGGCGGCACCCCAAGTGTCCCTTGGTGGGCGGGTGGCCAAGAGAAGAGCCGTCCTGCCGCATAGGACTGCTTTCGTCTGCCCGGGGGCTTGGCCGCCCCGGAGCCACAGTGCGATCCGCGGTGGATGTCTGGGGCCCCCAGCATCCGCTCCAGCCTCGGGGAGGGGGCGCAGGCCGAAGGTCAGCCACGCGGACTGTCTACGGTCAAGGCCCGGGAAGAAGTCCGGACACGGAAGCTCGCGTGAGCCTCCGGGGAGGGTGATGTGGGGGCTCCGGGAAACTGAGTCTACAGGTTTGTAGGGATGAAGCCGTTGCTGAGACCGCCTTTGCCTTGTAATTTACTGAGATGCGTAAACCGAGGGAGAGTCTATCGTTAACCACGCGTCTTCTGTCGTGTCCCCAGTCCTCGGGCAGCCGGGAGGGCCCGAGGAACGGCACACACACCCTGCCTGGGGGCGGGGGGTGGGGTGCTAGCCTGCGCTGGGCCCTCGGCTGCGTTTCGCTCCCTCATCGGCAGTGCTCTGTGCATTTGCCGCGCACTGATGCCAAAGGGTAGCACATCCCCGAGGACGCCGAGACCTCGCGTCCGAACGCCCCGAGACCCTCCGGCGCCGTGGGTGGAAACTTCCCCTGGCTCTAATCCGGCGTCACACAGATGGAGTTCTGAGTGCGGGCGTTCCTCGCTTCTGTGGGCTATGCCAGCAGACCACTGAGCCTGAGGACGGTCGCGGGGACCCCGAGATCCGCAGCCAGACCCTCGGAGGCGAGGGCGGCCCTGAGGGCCCCAGGCGCGGTGGGGGCGGGCTCCTGGGGAGTGTCCCTCCCCACCCCCCACCCCCCCCACCCCCCCCCCCGACTTGGCGGTTTGGCAAACTGGTTGCGCAAAGGGTGTTCAGTGACGGAAGAAGGAACCAGCTGCCCAAGGGTGGTCACAGCACTGAGCTCAGGACTGCGGTTTTTAAATGCAGCATTCGGCAAATGCCCGGGGGCACGTGACCAGGCCAGGGGCTCCTGCACAGGAAACGCTGTGCTGAGACGGCAGGGAGGGAAGGAAGCCCGGCCTGGAGGGGAGAGGCGCGCGCAGGGGAGGGGCCGGAGGACTGCGCTGGTGGGCAGAGCCAGCGGGAACTTGGACTCGGCCGTGAGGCCGGAGGCCGAAGAGTTTTCAGAGCTGGAGGGAGGTGGCCGCAGATCTGGAAGGATTTACTCTCGCTCCAGAACGGGCCGGTTCCCAAGAGAGAATAAGTGGGGTGGTTGGGAAAGTGTGTCTGCTCTTACAGAGCGGTCGGCCGTCAGTATAGACTGCGGGATGCAATGAAGTGGTTTTCTTTTCTTTTTTTTTTTAATTTTTTTTTTAACGTTTATTTATTTTGGGGACAGAGAGAGACAGAGCATGAACGGGGGAGGGGCAGAGAGAGAGGGAGACACAGAATCGGAAAGAGGCTCCAGGCTCCGAGCCATCAGCCCAGAGCCCGACGCGGGGCTCGAACCCATGGACCGCGAGATGGTGACCGGGCTGAAGTCGGACGCTTAACTGAGCCACCCAGGCGCCCCATGAAGTGGTTTTCAAACCTCCGTGACGGTGACCCGTCTAAACACACCACTCGCACCCATGCTCGTAAGCACACAGACGACACGGCTCCTCCTCTTTTACTATGTGCAGACTTTCTATTCGACTCTGCTGTGTTCCGTTCTTCCTTTACTAAAAATTATGGGTCATTAAGCAGTAAATGTATTCCCTGGCTCAGGCCGTGTCCTCTGACCCCGTGTCCTCTGACCCCCGTGTCCTCTGATCCCCGTGCATCGCTGTGAGGTGGCCGAGCTGGGGGGGACACAAGAGCAAGGAGGGGCCTCTCAGGACGTGGCCTCGGGCAATCCCGTTACCTCCCGCCCCTGCCCCTCTTCACATGGGCTGACCCTTCTCACCTCCTCGAGGCCTTCCAGGGTGAGGTCAAGATGGCGAAAGTCCCCGGAGCTGCCGTGGGCTATTGGGGGAACGAGACCTCATCCCTGCTTTTGCCCCTCTCCCCTCACCCCTTCCCACAGAGGATTATCACTGACAGAGCGTGTGGGGGTCGCGGTAGAGACAAAGCACTGAGCGCCCCCCCCCCCAGGCCCGGCAGGTGCTGCGCATCTTAGATGCGTGGCCTCTAAACATTATCAAATTGTCCTTAGCTGGAAATCATCATCCCCGTCTTACGGCTGAGGAAACAGAGGTCCAAAGTGGGCAGAAACTTGCCCATGGCCACGGGATGGGACGAGGGTCAAAGCCCAGATTGACTGCTCACTGGCCCGGCTCCCCCTGCCCCTCCTACCCCTCCTGCCCCCACGGTGGGTCCTCCGGTTCCCAGGACCTTAGCCACAGATGTCCCTGTGGTGACGTTCTGGGCCCTTCGTGTCGCACAAGGCTGTAGGGGTCAATGCCTGCCATCCAAACCTTGTTTTCCAAAATTGTAATCATGGTAATTGCCAGCGCCCGGGCACCGGCTAAGCTTTGCACGTTCACCTGCCTTTGCAGGTGCCGACCTTACACCTCGTAACGAGGAGGGAAGTGAAAATCATGAGGCGGGGACAGAAAGGAGCCTGTCCGAGGTCACACAGCCCACATCCCCAGAGCTAAACCTTAAGCTGCTGAACACCGTGTGTTCAGGATTTGAGAAACAAGACATTGGAAAGTGGAAGAGACCAGTGTTCACATCCAAGGGCATCCCGGATGCTCTCGAGGAAGCCCCAAGACCAGGGGAAAAGCGTGGACAGAGTGGGGCATCAGCGAAGCCGAGGGGGCACCAGGACCAAGGCCCCAGTCCCCAGACAGGTGCATTGTTCTCAAAATGGCCAGCATAGGGAAGGTGGGGGGCTCTCTCTCAGGCAGGTGAGTTTTCCACAAGGAGGACTTTGTCTTAATGCAGAGAAGCGTGTGGGGGGCTCTGGCAGCTCGGTGGGCCGGCAGTGCATCTCGGGGCCACGGAGACCAGGGCTGAGCCGGACGGATGGGAGTCGCTTGGTGACTAGCTCCGTCCTCCACATGATGAAGCCCTCACCTCCAGCGCGATGGTGCACGGACACGGGCCTGGGGAGGTGACCAGGAGTAGATGAGGTCACGGAGGTAGGTCCTCGTGAGGGATTTGTGGCTTTGTAAGAAGAGGAAGAGACGCAGAGAGCTCCCTGCCCGCCGGGGGGAGGGCACGGGGAGGGGCGGCCGTCTGAAAGCCAGGAAGTGGCTCTGCCTGAGACCGGGCGATCTGGGGCGTCCGGCCTCCAGAACTGGGGGACAGCAAGCGGACTAGACCAGGCTGTAGGTGACTCTCAGGCCGCCCCAGCTCATGCAGCCGGGTCCCAGAGGACGCCAGACGCCTGAGACGCTGCAGCACAAGAGTCACCGTGAGGCAAAGAGAGACACGTAGGTACGAAGGTCCCTGAGTGGGAACAAGTCTGCGCACACGTTCGGCTCGAGGGCATCCGTCCCCAGCACGCAGGCTCCCCCCATGTACACACCCCTCTTCCTCAAGAAGAGGGGCCACATCGGGATGGAGAAGGAGTCTGCAGCCCGGGCAGGCTTCTCCAAGAGAGAAGTGACTGTGCCAAGCGGCATCATGTGAGTTGAGCTCCCAAACGAGTCGTCTTGCCCCCTGGCCACGGCAGCCACGTGGGTGAGACACACCCGGCGCCGGGTCCCTTCTATCACTTGGACTCCCGCTGAGTGCAGCTTCTTGCTCTGGATGGTTCTGAAGCCACGCTTGGTTTGTGTCATCTGACCCAGCGCCTTCTCTCGCTTGTGCAAATGTTTACCTTACATTCTCCCCCGCTGGCCGGGGGAAAGGTCTTACTAACGTGCGTGTTCCCCACGGCCCCTCCGCAGATGCACGTTTCCTCCGAAGCCCTGGGATTCCCGTACAGGGACAGACACGGTGACCAGCCCAGCTCTCCCTCACATCGGGAGCCCGTCGTTAAAGGAGCACAGTTTTTCCAGAGGACGTGCTTCCCACCCCTCGACCCCTGCCCGAGCTGCCCTTTCATATAACGTGAAGTGAGAGTTCCCCCCACACGGAGAACTTTAACATCCCCCGATGTACAGCTTTGCGGGGAGAAAGTGCAAATTGCGACTCAGAGTCGGTCCTGTTTCTGCACGGTGCATGCCGATGTAGATTACCCTTCGGCGAGGGCAGCGTAGCGATTCTTTCCTGCAGATTAATGCCCTGCGTGAATGTGTTTCCCGGGAATGTTAGACAAATAGAGACCATTAGCGACGTGGTTTCCCTTTCAGAGACCCAGCAGGCAAGACGTGGTCAGATGCCAGGTATCCAAGCACCAGCATGTCTGTGGGGCCCTGCAGCTGGTAGCCCGGCCTGGCCCCACATGTATGCGTCTGGGAGGTGAGAACGCGAGATGTGTGGCAGAGTTTGGTGGGGTTGAAGTAGGTGCCTAAAGGTCCTGCTAAAGTACTGAATGAATGCCGTGTGTGCGCGAGCGTGAACGTGTGTGCATGCGCATGAGTGTGTGTGCGTGAGCTGTGTGTGCGTGAGCGTGTGCGTGAGTGTGTGCTTCTGTTTCTGGGGAGACGGAACAGACATACCCTTTGCTTCTTCTCCTTCCAAGGACAACAAGAAACTCTGGACAGTTTATATGAACACGCAAGAGAAGGTTCTGGAAGGTGTGGGGCCTGGGCACGTGGCGGGGAGGCTCCTGGGACTCTGATTCGCATCTGTCCAGGATCCCAGGCCTGGATCAACAGAAAAGCAACAGGTGCACACAGCAAACCCCCAGGAGAGCCTCCCTCTGGGCAGAGGATGGGGGAAGACGCAGCCCAGCAGGACAGAGCCCTTGGACAAGAATCCTTCTCCTCCGAACACTCAGAAAAGGCCGTGGGTCCACCTCGACCCAGCAAAGGGGTCGTGGGGAGCACCCCACCAGCCCTGGCGAAATGGTGTCAGACCGAGACTTTCATCACTGCAGCCGGTCCCGCCGGAGTGTAAAGAGAGAGCATGCAGAAATCTGGGTGTCCGTTCTCGCCCCCCCCCCAGTAACGAGGAGCCCTTCCCTCGGGGTCGGGGGGGCCTTGACTCCTACGTCCCCTGGCAGGACCACCTTCCCTCTGCCCCTCCAGCTAAAACACAGGGTTTTAAGATTCAGGGTCTGACAATCAAAAAACGTTCAGGTTTCCATCAAGAGTCCCTTGTCATGCCAAGAACCCAGAAGATCTCGGAACGAGTGAAACAAGATTGTTAGAGCAGTGGGCAGGGAGGGGGTTGGGGCAGTCCCAGCTCTGGCGTGGGGCAGGCCCCCGACCACAGTCGGACACCACCCCCGCTCTGTCCGAGACTCAGGCAAGCAGGGAAGGAAAACAGCCCCTGCCCCAGTGCCAGGGCACCTTTGGGCCCCTGGCTCTCCTGCCTGGAGAGCCCACGCTGGCTTCGGTAAGGTGACTCCACCATATTCTCTTTTGGCTGCTGGGCCCCGTGGGCTGGCGACCGCAGGTGCGAAGGTCCCCTGGGAGGCAGTGGGAGTGGGGTTTCCAAAACACGGTTTTCCGTTGTTTTAAATTTCCTAACCACCAAAAATGTATGAGTTTCATACTGTTGCAGAGAAAATGGAAATATGATTTACGCTCACAACTTATGGACCCAGTTTCAGAGATATTTGGTGCTTCTATCATGAACTTGACAGGTTCGTATTGTTTTCTCCCCTAAGAAGTTGTTGAGTGTGGATGGAAACTACTTAAACATGATAAAGACTCATTGCTAAAACCCCAGATCAAACATTTTACTAAATGGAAAAATGCTGGAGTCATTTCTATTAACTCGGGAACAGGACCCAGGGCGTGCCACGGATCGACGCGGGGCTGGAGGCATTAACGGATCCTGTGAGACAGGAAAGCGAGCCCAGGGCAGTAACTGTGGAAAAGAAGAGAAAAATCTCTTTATGCACAGACGACTGTGAGCGTGCCTACACAGTGTATTAGATTTTAGTAAAATCGTAGAATTTAGCCAGGTAGGCGGGCACACACGCGGTTCCCATTCGCAGCACAACAAAACCACAAGGAGTCTCTCTCCGGCCACGTTTGACAAGAAAGATGTGCTGCACGGGCTCCTGCGGGTCCCACGGCGGCTCACGGCCTACTCACTACTACTCACGTAGCGGGTGGGTTCTGCTCGTGCAGCCCCCTGAGGTCGCAGCCGGCGGCTGGGAGAGGGGGGAGGCCACCATGTGACTGCGAAAACCGTCCAGCTGAGCCCGGCCGACCCCCAGCACTGCCAGAGGGGACAGTGAAGATACTGTCAGTGTTCGGAGCCGCGGAGCTCAGGGCTGATCATAGTTGGGGCCTCGGCTCCGGCCGCCGAGCGCTCTGGCCAAGCCCCGAAATTCTGTCCGCGCCATCTCCCGGGGCAGGGGCGGCCCACAACCGCCTCTGTGCCCGGCTCGGGGGTGGGGGGCCCGGCTGGGGGTGGCCCCCATCCTCCTTGCTGACAAGGCAGAGGGGCTCTGGTCCCGATGGTTCCCTCAACTCTGGGGACGCCTGGAAGAGGACGCTTGGGGACAAGGTCTGATGAACAGACTCTGACAAAGTGGCGACAGAGCTGAGGTGGCGAGGGCAGGGGGGGGGGGTGGCGGCGAGGAGAGGGCTGCTCTCCAGGGGCCCCACCAGGACGGGGGTTTGAACACTGTGAGCGTCAGCACATCCCGCGATTCAACACCCAGTCAGTAACTAGAGGTGAGGGGAGGTTTTGCAGGTTTTTCTTCTGAGGTAAATGTACTTACAATGAAATCGAGTTTTGCAAAAGGAGAACAGCAGTGTAAGCCAAACCCCGTGAAGCGGAAGGACGTTGCCACCAGCCCAGAACGTTCCTGCTGCCCGTCCTCGGTCGAACCTACCACCCCCACCCCCGGAGGAACCCCTGTCCAGCTTCTCCACCGAAGGTTAGTTTCGTCCGTCCCGGGACTCCTAAGTGGAGTCGTGCATTTAAGGCTCCTTCCCCCGAGCACGTTTTCAAGATTCGTGCATGTGGAATGAATGATGTTGTAGGGAGTAGTTCCTTCCTTTTCAGGGCTGAGGAGCCCCCACCGTGTGGACGTCCTGCCCTCCTCTTGACAGGCGGCCGGACCGGTTCCCAAATGTGTGTATGTGGCCCGCTGAAGGTCGCACTGCGGTGAGGGCAGGGCCACGACCTGAACTCAGCGTGTCGGTCTGATGCCAGAGCCCAGAGGTCTTGGCCTCCCTGGCCGGGGGCTTCCGTGGCACGTGCTCTGTGTGCTCTGGGCGCGTGCGCATCGGGGGTGGGGGGGTCTGCACGGGGGCTCTGAGCCCTGCTTGCTGTAGACCAGAGGGGTGACCTTGGGCACACAGCTGACCCTGCGTCAGCCTCCACTCCTGGGACCCGCCTGCTCCTCCGGCCGCTGCTGAGGCCGGTACCGTCGGCACCTGCCTCGCCGCGTCCCCCGTCTCCGGTAGGAACCGCCAGGCGCTCACACGACCTCCACGAGCGAGGGCATCAGCCCTGGGGCCACGCTGGACCCGCGGCGACAGAGGCCAACACGGGGGGGGGGGGGGGGGAACTCCCAGGCAGTGGGACTGAGCTCCCGGCGCTCCAGCGGTGACATCTCCAGAACAAACCCACGTGTCACCTCTGCTCAGTCTCTCTTCTGCTTTGTTCTTCCCAAGCCGCCGTTCCGGCGTCCTGGCGTCACCTGCCCGCACCGACCGCCAGCAAACAAGCCTTGTTTCGGGCCGAGGAGGCACGTGCTGCGCACAGACTGGCAGGGACGGCAAACGGAGAGCCAGTGCCGGGCTGGCGCTCGCGAGCTGGCATCTGTGAGCCCGGGTCAGTCGCTGTGCGGCCAGAAAGCGCCAGACACGACAGGGGGCAGATGACGGGCCGGCACGACCCACGAGGCTTCAGGGCATTTGTGGCCCTGCAGTCCCACGGGGCCGTCAGGCTCAGGCGGTGTGATTCCTGCCCTGCCGTGGAAACCAGTGTGCAGTCGGACGACACAGCGTCCCTTCGGGCGTCCCCTCGGGGGCACTGCCCGCACCCTGCCCAGTCCCGCCTCGGGGGCGATGCCCGCACCCCCACCACCCAGTCCACCTCGGGCGTCCCCTCGGGGGCGATGCCCGCCCCCCCCCACCGCCCCCACAGCAGCACCTGTCACAGCAGCCGCGTCCGTTGACAGATGATGGATAAACACAGTGTGGTGCAAACAGGCGACAGGGGATTACGTGGCTTACAGAGGGATTTCTGCCACTCGCGGCCACACGGACGAACGCGAAGGACGCCACGGGCAGCATCAGGGGACTTCCCGGGAGAGAGCACGTCTTCCGTCTCTGTCTGGGGTCTACCAGGCCCTGGGAGCGGGTACGCCACCCTCTGAGCTCCTGAGAAAGCCGGTGAGGAGGGGGCCTGCCGGGTGCCCCCGGCCCGACACCCGCTGTCGGGAGACGACCAGAGACGCTCAGCTGTTTGGGTCCGAGTCATGCGGGCGCTGGGGTCCTTGGATCCCAGCGTGCAGGCTTCCCACTCCGGGGCGGGGACACGGCCCCTTCTGGGGGGGACAGGCTGACCTTGGGCATGTCTGACTTGATGACAGAAACCAGAGTCGGTCCCCAAACACTGTCTGCGGCGGTGCAGACGGACGCGGGCCACAAGCAGCAGTTCCCAGAAGCAGGCGCTCAGACAGCGTCCACTGTCGCCAGGTGGGAAACCCAGGGCTGGCGCCAGGGCACATCTGGGACGGAGGCAGAACTGCCAGTCCAGGGTCCGGAGCGTGGGGCAGGGAGGGCGCGGAGCTGGGAGAGGTCTCTGCAGGGGAGGGGGCTCGGCCACAGAGGACAGGAAGACCTCTGGTGACGTTTGAAGACGTTTAAAGACAGGAGTCAGCCCCGTGGAGGGGGAGGGGCACGCGCGATGCCCTTGGGCCCAGGAGGGGGTTCGAGGACCCAAGACAGGAGGGTCTGGGAGCTGTGGGGTGAGGGGAGGGGCCAGAGCTGGGTCTGGCGGGGAGGGCCCCATTGGCATGTGGAGGAGACAGGCCGTGTCCCGATCCACGGGTGCCCGAGCCCCGAGGGTGTGAGGCTGGGAACCGGGGGGTTGGGGAGGGGGGTGGGTGGCCGTTCCTGCAACCGGCCAGGAGCTTCGGCTCCTTGGAGGACGCTGACACTTGTCTGACCCGGCAGCCGGGACGCCTGGGGGTGTCTCTGCTGGGCACCCGTCCAGCCTCACTGGCTTCCAGCGCTGGCTCTCCCCACCCCCCTTCCCCACCCAGCCGGCCCGGGGGGCGGAGCCTGTTGGACTGTGTTCCGGGGCCTCCCCGGGGCCCAGAGCCAGACGGAGGCTCAGCCCCTGTAATTCGGATTCTGGGGGGTTCCGACCGGCCCGCACCTGACGAGCAGGCCTGCCTGGGGCAGCGTCCCTGTGACCCCACGTCTTCCTGGGCTTTGGGCTCGGACTGAAGGCTGGCGGGGTCAGGACGTCAGCTCGCTGTGCCGGCCCCTCCTCCCCCCGTGGGCAGCAAATGGCTCTTTTACAGGAACTGCGGAGAAGGGGTGGAAGGCGGCACGAAGCGCTAAACATCTGGAGACGGGCGTCCACACGCCATTTAAAATCGTCTGTGTCCCCAACGGGCAGGTGCTCCCCACCGGGGGATTTGGCTTGGATCTGGGGCATCGGGGGGAGCCCGGGGGGCACGAGAGGCCACAGCCGGGAGGCTGGGCCCCGGGTGGCCCTCGTGCAGCAGGGCAGGCGCTGGCCTGAAGATGGGGACGTCCCTGAGAGGCGCTAAGAGGACGGGGTCAGCCAAGGGGCAGGAGGGGCTGGTCCAGGAAGGGTTCTGGGGTGCAAGGCTCCCGATGGCTCCCAACCAGAGGACGTGGGGTGCTGCGCTGAGGGCATTCCTTCCTGAGGCAGGAGCCCAGGGGCCCGTGCCATCGAGGGGCCGGCAAGGACCTAGACGGGGACCCACGAGTCCCCGGAGGATGGCCTTTGTCCCGGGAGATGGGACTCCTTGGGGGGGGGGGGGTTGTTTGCATCTTAGGAGGAGCTCCCCACAGGGTTGGAAGCAGGACAAAGAGACGCTGGGCAAGAGGCGGCCCTTCTGATCCGGACCCACCCGAGGACCCAGAGGGGGGCAGCTGGGCGCGGGCCTCCTGGGGGTAAGCGGCCGAGGAGGGACAGAACCTGGGTGTCCTCGTTCCCACCCAGATGGCGGGGCCGGGAAGCTCCTCGCGGGGCAGAGCCGCCGGCACAGGGCGGGGTAACCGCCGAGCCCTCACAGACGCGGCCTCGGCGCCCCACACGCGGGGACGCCCCCGGCGCTGCGTCTGTGGCCTCGCCCGGCAGCGCCAGCCCCCCAACTCTCTGAGTGCACCCCCCCGCCCCGCCCGGCGCTGGGATATAAATTCAGGTTTTCTTGTTTCAAACCCCGTGCTTTCTTCACTTGACCACAGGGCTTCTCTGGGATCCTCTCCGGATGTCGAGCTCACACCTGTCTTGGGCTTTAATCCCGGTCAGAGGGCAGCACCGCGGGCTCCGCCCCATTGTTTCTAACCTCTCACCGAATCCGGTGCCTCCCCACTCACCGCCTGGGCCTCGAGCCACGTTATAGCCGAGCCTGTGGCCGTGTCACCGAAGAAATTCAGAGATTCTCACATCACGTTACAGCGTTTACAGAAATCTCAGAATATTGTTCACACAGCCCTGCCGCTTCGCGTTACGGTCGCGAAGACACCTGCCCTTATGCCTCGTTGTTTAACTGCTGACCCAGAGAAACACGCAGCTGTTATACGTTAGTTCTAAAAATGTTTCGATGATTGTGCTCCCACACAATTCACCGGCTTGGTTTACGTTATGCATTTAAATATTCCCAGGGAGGTTCCCCACTCCTCAGACGACGGCAGGCGTCCGGGCGCGGACGGCCCCGATGCCCAGAGCAGGAGTGGCGAGTTGGAGCCCGCCTGGGTCAGCTCGGTGGGCCCCGTGGCGTCACGGAACGTCTCCAAACCAGGGTTTCTCGCCTGGGCACTGCTGGCATTTGGGGCGACTCCGTGCGAGGGCCCCGTCCCGTGCATGTAGGGTGTCGGCGGCATCCCTGGCCTCCCCCTGCCCTGGATGCGAGTGGTGCCGCCCCCCGGGGACACCCCAGGAGGTCTCTGGACGCTGCCAAACATCCCT
The DNA here is from genome assembly GCF_016509475.1 of Prionailurus bengalensis. NCBI lineage: Eukaryota > Metazoa > Chordata > Mammalia > Carnivora > Felidae > Prionailurus > Prionailurus bengalensis. The sequence continues at coordinate 280,886 of NC_057360.1, forward strand.
GGGGTGCAAGACCCCCGGCTGAGGCCACCTGCTAGGTGCCCCGGGTGACCCCCGAGGGCTCCTTGAGGCCTCCCCGCAGTGACGCCTCTGCTCCAAGCTCTCAAGCAGTGAGACTGTTTGCAAAATCCTGTCTTCCTGTTAGTAAGTTCAGGGTCGAGAGGGGCTGGCGGCCTTCACCGTGGTAGATGCAGGTGCAGAACAGGCAGGGGCCGGGACCGAGGGGAACCCGAAAGGCCAGGATGCTGGACCCCGCAGGGCAGGTGCTGTGGCTTCACCGACCTCAGAGGATCTCTAGTTTCTGTAAAAGCCGGAGGGCGGGTGTCAGGGCCACACTGCTGTCCCGGGTGTTTGGTTCAGGGGGGACAGGAGACCAAGGGAGAACAGGAGACCGGGGGTGGACAGGAGACAGGGGGGACAGGAGACGGGGGGGACAGGAGACCAGGGGTGGACAGGAGACCGGGGGTGGACAGGAGACGGGGGGGACAGGAGACCGGGGGTGGACAGGAGACGGGGGGGACAGGAGATGGGGGGGACAGGAGACCGGGGGTGGACAGGAGACAGGGGGGACAGGAGACCGGGGGTGGACAGGAGACGGGGGGGGGACAGGAGACTGGGGGGGGGCAGGAGACCGGGGGGGACAGGAGACCGGGGGGAACAGGAGACCAAGGGAGAACAGGAAACCGGGGGTGGACAGGAGACCAGGGGGGACAGGAGACCGGGGGGGACAGGAGACCGGGGGTGGACAGGAGACAGGGGGGACAGGAGACCGGGGGGGACAGGAGATGGGGGGGACAGGAGACCGGGGGTGGACAGGAGACGGGGGGGACAGGAGACCGGGGGGGACAGGAGACGGGGGGGGACAGGAGACTGGGGGGGGCAGGAGACCGGGGGGAACAGGAGACCGGGGGGACAGGAGACCGGGGGGACAGGAGACCGGGGGACAGGAGACGGGGGGGGGGGACAGGAGACTGGGGGGGGGACAGGAGACAGGGAGGACAGGAGACCAGGGGGGACAGGAGACCGGGGGGACAGGAGACCGGGGGACAGGAAACCAGGAGAAAGGGTGCATTTCTCAGCTCCTTGGGAGCATGGAGGAGGAAGGATGCTTGACCAAGCGCAACCACCACGTTGGAGCGTCTACTCCGGGCCAGGCGCTGTGCCGTCACTGGATTCGGTCCTGACAGGACACTGGGAGGCAGGTGCCATTCACAGCGTCCCCTGACCGGTGAGGGACGTGAGGCTGAATGCCCGTGTTCCTGTTGCCTCCTGTGAGCGACTGGCCCCGGAAAACCCGAAGCTGACATTGGTACGTGCAGCTAGGGTCCTCGAGGACCGCGGGACGGAGCGCACGGCCAGAGTGGAGAAGGGGGTGTGGCCTGTGGGGGCGGAGCGCTGGGCTCCACCCCTCCCCCACCCCCAGCACCCAGCTCAGCTACTGAACAGATGGCCCGTGAGCCCTGCGCTCCTAGTGGTGGGAGACACAAACCAGTAAGTTCTTAAGACAACAAAGAACAAGTCAGGCCGGACTCCATTCTTTTCTGTGGCTTCGCCCTTTGGAGGGTTTGGGGGAGGGGCGGGGATCTCGGGGTGAACCGGAGGGGCTCAGTGACCACAGAGGACGTCACCATGACGTGCTGCGGGGAAAACAAGCAGCCTCCCATCCCGGATCTCGGGGAGGAAGCCAATAGCCCGGGGCTGGCTGAGTTCAGTGACGAGGCCCACGGCTGACACATTCCTGGACGTCCACGCCAGGCCGGGCCCAGCCCGTCTACACGGACTCACTCAATACCTCCAGAACCAGGCCTGACGTTCTCCAGACTCTACAGCTGCGGGGACTCTAGCAGAGGACGGGGTCCCGTTTGGTGCCGGGAGTCCCCCTGCCGTGGGGAAAGGCAGCTGCTGGTGTGTGCGTGCAGGAGACGACCCCCCTGTGCCCGCAGGCGCCCATCTGTCCGCCACGCTCGGGACACGGAGTCTGTCAGACCCCAAATGGGATGTTGAGAGAGCCCGTGGGATGTTCCATCCCGGCTGGGTTCGGGTGGCCGGGGAGGCGATCCTGGTCACAGCCTCGCTGGCCTCCCGCGTTCTCCAGCCCCAAGAGGCAAGAAGTGCGTGAAGTCTTTTCAAGTTTCTAGTTGTGCACGTGGGTCGCTCTCTTGTCCCGTGGAAGCACAGACTTTCGTGCTTGCTGCTGAGTGAAAGGCCACATCCCGTGTGACTCCAGCCAGGTGACTGTCCCAGAAGCAAAGCCACGGGACAGTAAAAGGTCAGTGGCAGCCACGGGTTGGAGGGGACGAGGGACGAGCAGGCGAGCACTCTGTGTGATGCCGTCACCTCACCGTACCGTTGTCCACACCCGGGGAATGCGCGTCTCCAACGGTAAGCCCGGCACTCCAGGTAATAATCCGGGAACCCCCGCTTTCCGGAAGCTCACGCTCTGCATTAGCACCAACCGCTTTTTTCATAAAAGCAAAACCCCCTCTGGATCCCCTTCAGTTAGTGAAACGGCGGGAGCAGGTCCTTCGTGAAAGCCAAGCGGCCGAACGCGAACTTTTGGAAAGCAGGGGACACTCTTCGACTGTTGCCGCTTCGGCTCAAAAAAGTTTCAGATGGGGGGCGGGGACCTGCAACGCGTCAACGTGGGCTCGTCCGTTGTCACAAGCAAACTCCGGGTGGAAATAACGGGAGGAGGGGTGTGGGGTGTGGGGCTCTGTACTTTCCGCTCGATTCTCCCGTAACTCAAGCTCTTCTGAAGAATACGGTCTGTTGAGAAGCTAGAAAGGTCCGTGCACACGAGCCTAACCAGGGACAGGGCTGCCGTGCGCCTGACACCGCGGCTTCCTCCCAGTGTGGAGACGGTGCCCTGCTGGCCACAGCTGTTAAACACTGCTGTGCCGATGCCGCTCATTCTAAGTCAAGTTTTATGATTTCAAGGCCACTGTGCCCGGGACCCACCCTCCCCGACAACCGACCGCTCTCTCCAGGGCCCTGTTCTGTCTGCCAGACCAGGCCTCTTTATTGTGGGGTCTCTCCCCTTTATCACCCGGGAACGTACGGGCATTAACTTTTATGCTTTCAATCCAAGACAGGCTATAAAATTAGGGAAGCAGGGCTGCTGTGTAGCTGATCTGGGCCCTTCAGAGTCCCCGGGAGACTCCTGAGGGCGTCCTGCCCTCCGTGAGCAGAAGCTTCTGGAACGTTCAGAGGATGGGACACGTTCCTCTGCACAGAGAGCTCAGGGAGGGGAGAGGCCAGGGGAATGGGCCTCACGCTCCCGCCCGTCTGCTGGGGGCGGCAGGGGCCCAAGGCAGGTGGAAGGTGCCCGGAAATCATCCACATGACCCCTCGCACACGCTCGGCCACAGGGGAGAACAGCCACCGTTTGTCAACGCCTACTGGGCGCTGCGTGTGTGTCTGCGTTTGCTATCCTGCCCACCACAGGCCAGCGAGGAAGGCCGAGGGGGCCGGCTCTCATTTCCCCATGAGGAGACGGACGCTCCAGGCGCAACCCCTCGTCCAAACACACAGCCCGCTGGTGGCGGAGGCAGGATCTGAGGCCAGGTGGTGGCTGCGGCAAAGCCGTGCTCTCCCGTGTCACTGCGCGGTCCCCGCAGGGACACCAGGCACCAGGCCCTGGGGCACGGAGAGGGGAGGCACGGGGACAGGAGGTGCATCCGGACCCAGCAGAAGCCTATGGCCTGAGAGCCTCGGACTCCTCCTGGGCCCGCGGTCTCGTGCGGCTACCGGGACTGGGGCAGGGAGGTGGAGAGGGCTCTGAAGCGCCTCAGGGCACCGACCTGACTGCCGACCACTGCCCAGGGCAGCACCAGGACCCAGAGGGGCTGCCGGGACCTTCGAACAGAGAGAGAACAGGATTGAGATGTGCTGGGGCCATCACGAGCATCCTTTTCTGCCACACAGGCTCACTATAGAAACAATCACGGGGAAGAGCATTTGTGGGTGAGACGCTGACGTGACCAGAAACCAGAGGGACCGAGGGGGTCCAGGGGACTCATTTAGACTCTAATGCGGAGAAGCAGCACCTCCTTCCAAGAGGCCGCGATGCTGAGAACACTGCTGCCGCTAACACCTGGGTGTCCGTGGCACCTGCGGGACCGGCCTCCCAGGTGCAGGGCTGGAGCGGCACCCCTGCACGTGGCTCACCGGTGAGAGGGCTGCTCTCTACTTTGGGAGGGAGAACACTTTCCGGGGCCCTTCCCAGCCGTCCCGCAGGAAAGGAGGCACTTAGCCAGAGGTCTCTAACATGCTCTCCGCTTGGGGCCTGGGAGGGAGGACAGGTTCAGGCCTGGGGAACACCTGGGGAGCACCTGGCCTGACCGGGCTCCCGGGATGGCTGCCTGGAGGAGGCGGCCCACGCTGGATCCTCAGCGGCCCCTCAGCCGCCCCTGCCCCCTGCCTCTTGGCAGGCCAGGTGGCATTTAAGCAGAAACACTGATGAAAATTCAGCTCCTTCCCTGCGGCTCGTGATACAAAGTTGTGCCAAACGAGGTCTAGCGAGTCAACACCGCTCCCCACACGCCCGGCGCTCGCTGTCCCGGGGGTTCTCGGGCCCCTCCCAGCCGCCGCCCTCAGCCCCGTCCCTGAGGTCACTGATCCTCCCCTGTCCGCCCGGCCCCACCCCGATATTAAAGTCACACTTCAAACTGTCACTTTGTTTTTAATTTTTACTCAGTCTGCGTCCGGATAAACCAGGATTTGACCAAGCTCCCAGCTCTCTCCGCTCCAACCACGTAGCAATTTTATGGATCAGAGTTTTGTTTCTATTTGTCTAAAGCCCAGAGGAAGAAAGAAATCAAGTCCACAGATGAACATGTATTTGAAGAGACATTTCAGGACTTGGGAGACTTCTTCATCCATCAGTTTCTTAGGAACAGCACCCAACGGGCCCGGGGGAGGCCTGCACAGCAGGTGCACAGGTAGGTGGGCGGCCGCAGGCCCCTGGAGGGAGGGGACAGCCGTCTGGGCTGGGCGGCCCGTCTGCTTTGCAGACAAAATAGAAAGAAAAACTCCAACTTCATTCATACTTTATTTGGAGGAAGAACACGTGTACAGAAAATCTCTGTTTTGGAAAATAAACTGTATGGCTGTTGGGGGCGACGCTGTAACGGGTAATGAGGGGGCTCGCGGCTCTTGAGACATGTGGTCACGCGAGTCCTTAAACCGCTGAACGAAACGTTACCTTGTAACTTTCCCTGCCAGGCCCCGTGTCTGAGCACATCCGACCATCCCCAAAGTCACCAGACTCACCCAACGCGCCGTCTGCGCGCCAGTCCGTGGACAGACGCTCATCACGCTTCACCAAAGGACGGCCTGGAGGGCAGAAACTCCGCTTCTGGACAGGCTTCCAGAAAGCAGAGTCCGCCCTCGTCTTTTCCTTCCTCCCTCGCTGGGATTGCTGCGCCCGCTCTGAGTACAGTGTCGGGTCAAGGAGGTTGCCCCAACCCCCCCCCCCCGGGAGCCTTCCCCAGGGGCCTCCCGCGGGAAGCACAGCCCCCAGACGGAGCCTGCGTCGAGCACGGCAGACCTCGGGGCGAATCGGTGAGGGACATGCTGACAGAGGAGGCAGGCAGCGCCCACAGCACAAGTCACGGGATTGCTCCGCAGCAGGGACACGTTGGACACCTTCTCCAGGACCGCCCGGGCCCCCTGCTACCCTCCACTGTCGTGAAAACCGCCGCCAGCCTACCAGCCGCAGAGTCGAGTCCGCGATGGATGATGTGAGTCACGGCCCCCAAAGCTGGAACCCCCCAGCGCCCCGGAGCTCTGTCCCCCTGAGGCCTCACCCCAGGGCGCACAGTTCACATCCCCGAGGGGCAGGAAGATGGTCGGACCTCTGCTGGTCAGGCATCTTCTTCCATCAGAGGGATCTCTGTAAAAAGAGAGCCCGTTACCAGCTTAGCTGCAGGGATCTGGGAACAAAAACTTGATTGAAGTGTCTGTAATTCCCGGTGTCAGAAGAAAACGCCAAGTTCCGCGTAAACTGACCACATAAAGCACTCATTACGGCATCTTTGCTGGAAAATCTCACACCAGCTCACGCAAAATAAAGTGCTGAGACCTTAACCCCGTGTCCTAGCGGTCAGACCCGCCAGAGGGCGAGATGCTGTGCAGAGGCAGTGGGCGGGCAGGAAGGAGGCCCATCTCTGGGCCACCTCGGCCATCACGGCCACCACACGCCCGGACTGGGGCCCTCGCGTGCCCCGCGGTCCTCTGCGTCCCCCGGGAGACCCTGGTTGCCCCCACTTCTCTGAGAGCTACACTGGCCTTTCCTTGTGCTGGGCGCGTGTGCCCGTTTCTTCATCCCGGCGAGAGGCCTGTGTGCACACGGCTTCTCGGGGCCGCCCCACAGGCGCCCTGGTCTCCCGTGTGCGTGCGTGCATGCTGACCCCGGCACCAAGCTCTTCCAAGCCCTGCCTAGCGGACGGAGCGGGCAGAGAGCTCCCTGGCTCGCCCAGACGCCATGAAACCACCGCGGGCTTCCTGCTCTGACGGCTTGGGGCCTCCTGAAACCTGCACCCATCACGTGGGAGAGGACGGCCTCGCTCCAGGCCTCACGCAGGGAGAACAATGAGCGGCAGGAGAGGCCAGGGGCGGGCGCGGGGCGGACACTCACCGTCGGCGATGTCGATGCCTGGGCTGCTGGACGCCGTCTCCCGCGCCGAGCCGGCCCCCGTGTCAGCGCTGTCGGGGCGGGGGCCCCCCGGGCACGCGGAAGGTGAATACAGACTCTGGAGCGGCTCGGAGGAGCCTGAGACGCCGTCACAGGGCTCTGAGCCCCCTGGGCCCGTGTCCGTGTCCCCTGAGCCGGGGTATGCCGGGGGGCTCTGGTCGTCCACAGGCAAGGGGCAGCCTGGGCCCACGGGGCCCAGGTACCCAGGGCCTGAGGCCCTCAAGCTGCCGCTCACGGCCTCGTCATAGGACGGAAGCATGACGGGAACCCCGTCCACCACCACGAAGTCCGGGTCGCTGCTGGAGCTCCGGGGAGGCCCCCTGTGCCGAGGAGAGTGGCGCCGACAGGTCAGAGTGGCGTGCCCCCCAGGACGGAGGCCCCCAGCAACCCCCAGGATGGAGGCCCTCCCACCCTGTGCAGCGGAGGCCCCCCAAGACCGAGGCCCCCCACCCTGTGCAGCGAAGGCCCCCCCAAGACCGAGGACCCCCACCCTGTGCAGCGGAGGCCCCACAAGACTGAGGACCCCCACCCTGTGCAGCAGAGGCCCCCCAGGACTGAGTCCCCCCCCGTGCAGCGGAGGCCTCCCCAAGACCGAGGACCCCCACCCTGTGCAGCGGAGGCCCCCCCAAGACCGAGGACCCCCACCCTGTGCAGTGGAGGCCCAAGACTGAGGCCCCCCAAGACCGAGGACCCCCACCCTGTGCAGCAGAGGCCCCCCAGGACTGAGTCCCCCCTGTGCAGCGGAGGCCCCCCAAGACTGAGGCCCCCCACCCTGTGCAGCGGAGGCCCCCCCAAGACTGAGGACCCCTACCCTGTGCAGCAGAGGCCCCCCCAAGACCAAGGCCCCCCACCCTGTGCAGCGGAGGCTCCCCAACACTGAGGACCCCCACCCTGTGCAGCAGAGGCCCCCCAAGACCGAGGACCCCCACCCTGTGCAGTGGAGGCCCAAGACTGAGGCCCCCCAAGACCGAGGACCCCCACCCTGTGCAGCAGAGGCCCCCCAGGACTGAGTCCCCCCCGTGCAGTGGAGGCCTCCCCAAGACCGAGGACCCCCACCCTGTGCAGCAGAGGCCCCCCAGGACTGAGTCCCCCCCGTGCAGCGGAGGCCCCCCAAGACCGAGGCCCCCCACCCTGTGCAGCGGAGGCTCCCCAACACTGAGGACCCCCACCCTGTGCAGCGGAGGCCCCCCAAGACCAAGGACCCCCACCCTCTGCAGCGAAGGCCCCCCAAGACCGAGGACCCCCACCCTGTGCAGTGGAGGCCCAAGACTGAGGCCCCCCAAGACCGAGGACCCCCACCCTGTGCAGCAGAGGCCCCCCAAAACCGAGGACCCCCCAAGACCGAGCCCCCCCCAGGACTGAAGGCCCCCCAAGGCTTGTGATGGCAGCGGAGCCCATGTTGAGCCTCTTCCGGGGCTCTGTCTGGCAGATGGTGGCACTGAGGGCCACGGCCACACTGGGACAGCAGCGTCCCCCTTTGTCTGGGCCCCACTGGCCCCTCAGGCTTCCTCCTCCCCAACCTCCGGCCCTGAGCAGGGGACCACGTGGCCCATCCCGCTGTGCCTCCTCAGGGTCGCTCAGGAAGCCCTCTGAAAATAGAGGAGCTCCACGAGCCAACGGGAAACCAGGGGCCCTCAGCGCACGAGGAAACGTTAGACCCTGCGCTTCTTAGACTCCGTTTTTGTTTCCGCTCCAGCGTGAAAGTCACCGATTCCCATCAAGGTAGAAAAGGGAACACCCACGTCGCCACCCTAGTCATTACGCGGCCCCTCCACCCCCCACCCAGCAGCCGCCAAGGGTGGCCGCTGTCTCTGCGGGCCTCGCCCCTGTGCGGCCCGTCGCCCCGACGGCGGTCTGACCACCGCGCTGCGTCTGTCCCCCAGAGGGCCCGAGTGGCTGGTTGACTCGGCTTCCTAGTTCCCTGCTGGGCCCTGGCACTGAGTGACGCAGCCGGAGGATAAATGTCCAGAGGGGAGGACCCAGCCGGCGGGCAGACCTGAGCGCTGACTGCCACCGCCCGGCTCCAAAACCCCGGGAAATGCCACGTGTGGATGCGGGCGCTGGGTGGAGGGGCACAATCCTGGAGACGGAGGGAGGCGGGCAGGGAGGGAAGGCGAGCTGGCCAGGAACGCTCCCCGCTCCCCCCGCGAGAGGCTGCGTGTCCCCATCCCCAGCCTGTGCCCGTCCGTCCTCTGGTCTCACCCGCCGACACCGGGCCGCGGCTCGGCCCCCATGCGCTGCCATTGAGCCCCTCGCTCTCTGGTGTTCCCCGCCCCCGCGTGGCCCGAGAAAAGTCCACTGTGGGCTTGTCCCGAGAAAGCTGTCGTCTGTGTGGCTAACCGAGAATACCCGAGGGTAGAAAAACACCACATGAAAGAGTTCGGGGCACATTTTAAAAACTCCTCGTGCAGTGGATGTTCTGGAAGCTTCTCTCCCAAGCAGACGTGGGGAAATGGCCCCAAGCACCCAACGTGCCACAAATCACGTGTGGGTCAGCCCCCCTCTGCAACCTTAAGTCTTCTGTAGATGCTAGGACTGCTCATGATAGATCCCAGTCCCTTGATTAGTAAGTCAGATGTGAGGCCACAGAGCACAGAAGGTGCCGGCATCTCAGCAGGGGCGTGGCTGGGGCAGCTGCACGGCTCAGCGACACGGGGCCAGCCTGGGGGCCTGAGGGCCGACCAAGCAGCTCCACGGCCTCCCTCAGTCCTCACCTGGCCGGGAGCTTGAGAGACTGGACCTTCCTGGAGGCAAGAGGGGGAAGGGATTCATTCCAGGAGCCTCCCCCACTGTCAACCTGCCTTTCCAGGAAGGCGCGCACAACTCTGGGGGCCACACCGGCCCTGCGGGTGAAAACAAAGCTTCTTCTGGAAGCACGGGGTCCCAAAGGGACTGACACGGGCACGCAGGCCTGAGGACACTCGAGATCCCTCCGGGTGAGGTGGCTGGTGTCGGGGAGGCCTGGCCGGTGATCTGGCCTCTGTTTCCTGAAGGTCACAAACTCGTCCCCCGACAACATCAGCAACGCCTCCCTCCTGGAACGGTGGTCAGCCAGCAGCAGGGGTCAAGGGTCACGCCTAGGTTGTCGGAGAGGCCGGGGCACCGTGTTCCCAGCAAGCTCCTCTTCTGGGATGACCGCCGTGAGGGTGGGGGCACCAGTGTGAGCCCGTGTGTGCGCCAGCCAGGGGAGGGCCAGCGGGTCCTTCCCAACCCCCCACGTCCCGTCCAGAGCCCTGTCTGCTTCCGGAGGCTTCCCTGGCACGTTGGTTTGGAACCTCTGCTGGGTCTCACGCCTTTGCCCGCATCTCCTACTTAGTTCCGCCCTGGGGGTGATGGGAACGGGCCCCGGGGGCCCTGCACGGCCAGAGCCCCGACTCTGTGGGTCCATCTCCACACCCCCCGCGCCTGCCCGGAGCCGTCCACCAGGGGCGCACGAGGACACGGTGGGGAGGAAGGAGTTGAGCCCTGCCCAGCTCCGTGCTCCGAACGCAGACACCCCCTCCCCCCTCCTGCGCCCATCCAGAGCCGTCCACCAGGGGCGCAAGAGGACATAGTTGAGGGGGGGGGGCGGTGGGAAGAGTTGAGCCCTGCCCAGCTCGGTGCTCTGACCCCAGACACCCCCTAACCTGCGCGCCCATCTGCCAGGCCTGACCCAGTGCTCCCACCACCTTCTTTCTCCCGGCTGCTCGAAGGCCACGGCACTGACCTGACGGGGAAATGGGCCTTGAACTTGGTCTGGAACATCCTGGCCAGGATGACGAGCAGCAGCACCAGCAGCACGCTGGTCGCCGTGAACGCCACGACCTTCCACGTGGTCAGGAGGGTCTCGTGAGTGCTGGGCCACGTTTGCTCTGCGGGGAGAGAACAGAGCGGCGCCAGAGGCCGAGCGGGCACGAGTGTGTTTGCTGGATGGATCTGACCTGGGGGGGCTCCGCAGGCAGGCTGGTACTGCCCCAGGTCAGACCCCCCGCACCCCAAAGTCCGTCCCCAGTGTGGCCTCTGTGCGGCTGCCGGCAGGTACGGAGCGCGGACAGCCTGGTGCGCAGTGAGAAACGCACCTGCTTCTCTGGCAGAGAACAGGGGTCACTCTCCCTGGGCACCCGGGGCAGGGGGGTGGGCTGGGACTGTCGGCCGTGCTGGAGAAAGGGACGGGGGGTAAAGGGATGTGTCCTCGGCGGCCTCTCATCCACCTCTGACCGTCAACACGTCTGCCAGGAGGAGAAGGCAGGAGCGGCCCTTCCAGGGGAGTCCCCATCCCTGGGGCCCAGGCCCCCCGTGTGCGCCCACCATCCTCCCTTGGGGCCGCCCCCTCCCCGTGTAACGGGTTCCCATCCAAGGGTCACCAGACGTCCCAGGTTAATAAGCGCTTCCCCCACATACAGCGGCCAGGGGACAGGTGCTGTGGCAGAAAACCCCAGGGCGAGTGGGTGGGACCAGACGGGCGAGAGACCGAGATTGTGGTCACTACCCTGGGCTCCTGGGACCGGTGGTGGGTTTGCTGGCATCTCGCTAGTAACTAGGAGGCCCCCGGGTGTGCAAACGGCCTGCGGTTTTCCAAGTGGGCGCAGGTCTTACCTGCAATTAATTACACCTTCTGTGTTCTACGCGCATCAACTGGAAGAGAAAGGCCGGGCTGGCGCCCAAGGGCCGGGGGCCTCCTCGGAGGGAGGGACGGGGCTGGGGGAGACCCCGTGCGCAGAGGACCGCCCTGCCCCGGGGCGGGGAAGCATCTGGGGCCCCAGCGGGGAGTTTCGGCGACCTGGGTGTCCCTCACGCCGGGGTGGGGAGGGGGCTGTGACCTCACGCTGCTCACCTGACTTGATGCAGTGAACCTGGTAGGAGGGGAACCACTCCCCGTACTGGCAGGTGATGTACTTGTAGTCGCTGGTGAGGCTGTAGCCGGGGTCGCAGTAGAACTCTACCACGGTCCCGTGGTTGTAGCGCTCACAAGGCCGCGGGTGGCAGACGAAATCACCGTGACTCACGGTGGGAGGCAGCGGACACACTGGGGCAGCGGGGAGAAAAACAGCTTCAGGACTGGCTCGGGGATGGCGCCTGGGGCCCGCGGAGCCCCTGCCGCGCCCCGGGCACGTGCGGGCCGCAGGGGCCGTGAGAACCTCGTCAAAGACACGTTCATCCTACGCGGCAGCGCGGGTCTCTTTATCACACAGTACTGACCGCGAGTGTTATAACGCACCCGACAACCCAGTACCTGCAATTAAGAGACTTACAGAGAAACACTCTACCGACGGGAGCCGCCACCCCAAGCCCGTTTCTGCCCGGGGCAGGCGCCTGGCAGGGGAGCACGGCGGGCACAGGGGGGCCACCGAACGCTGTGACCTCGCGCACGCCACACGGCCTCTCCAGGCCCTGCTGTTCTCCCCTGCAAAATGGAAGCCTACCCCACCCACTGTGATTTGGTTTTTCTGACCCTAATACTCTTTGATTTCAGGGGAAGAAAAAAGGCATTTTCAGTTTCCTCTCTGGGCAGAACCGCTGGTGCCCCGTAACCCGTCCCTGCACACAGTCCAGGCACAAACTACCAAGGCAGCTCACGGCCACACGTGGGGGAGTCCCGCACCGCCGGCGCAGACCCCGCACACGCGGGCCGCACGACGGCAAGAGGGGCCACTGCGCACAGTGTCCCGAGGCGGGGGGAGGGGGGCAAGAGGCCCTCTACACTCACTCCTCCGGCCCTGCGAACACCACTGTGGGGTCCTGTGGGCTCCTCGTGGATGGGGAACGGGAGCTCAGAGCTCAGACTCCCTGGCAGCCGCCAGCCCCGGTCTGAGCTCGGGCCCGGCGCCTGGCCAGCCGAGCGACCCCGGCCGGCTGCTTCTCGCCTCTGGGCCTCAGTGTCCTCACCCGTGAAACGGGAGAGTCCGAGGGCTGTTCCGACAGAATGTAGGTGGACGGCCAGGAAGGCCAGGACCTGAGCGTCTGAAGCCAGAGACCCCAGTGACACTGGAGGACGTGGCGGGGTAGGGGCCGGTGGGACTCCAGCCTTCCCCAGGCTGAACGATGCTGTGTGCACCAGCGGGACGGCAGAGGCCAGTGGCGGGGGGCGGGGGGGTCTATGTCTGACAGTGACCTCTGCCCACTCAGGCAGCTGCCTGGGTCCCCCTCCACTACCCCGGAGCCCCCTCAGTCCTGCAGTGCAGAAGGCCCTTTCTGCGCTCAGGGGCACACAGGACAGAGAGGCTCGTCTAGCGCAGGCTCCGCATCAGTCCCAGAGCCACAGGGATCGGGAAACTACCGGAACGTTTCCAAGGCCCAGCGAACAAATGCGCCTCAGCAGCACCCCCTCACTTGCCCTGAAGGACTAAGGACCGGTCACACTGTGGCATTGACCCTGTGGCAAACGGTCCCATATTCTGCTGAGAATGACGAACTGGACGCTGGACAGATCAATCATCTAGGAGGGAATTGGGGGGGCCGCGCGGAACAGAGGGGCAGGGCTCGGATGCCCCCAGATCTGCACGCGACCCCCACTCTGTGCTGATGAGCCAGAGTGCGGGGCTGTTTCCCTTCTGGGGTTTCGCCATCCAAACACTGGGGGACATTGTCCCTAACTTCCGTGCCCTGGGGGACGTGCTACAGCCCCGACTATCCCTGCCACCCCGTGCAGCCAGGACCCCACACGCGCATGTCAAGGCCGCATCTTCTCGATGCCACACGCAAACCACCCACTGCAGAGACTTTGATCCCGTGGCTGCCGCTGCCGCTGGTGAGACACACGAGCCACGAAGTGGGGACGTTTATCTGCACATCTCATGGTGTTTCTACTGCCTGAGCCTGGCCCACCATCGGCTTTGCTGGGAGGGGACCGCCCACCTCGTGTCCTGCTGGCAGCCAGGGTGGGGTGGTCTTTCACTCGCAAGAGACGACGACGGAGACCATAACCATGATCCCGGCAAGCGGCTTTCCAGTAACAACGTGGGAGCCCTCGGGGCTCGGGGGGCGCCCACCCCCAGCCCCTCTCAGAGCCTGGACAGAGTCTGCGGCCCCCTCCCCTGCACCCCTCCCGGAGGGACAGACAGATCTACACAGACAGATGGCACCCCTCACCGGAGGCCCCACACAGGCGAAACTCCGCTCGTGGTTGTGACTCTGACACCGGCTGCTGCCGCGTCCACACAACACCAAACAAGCCCGGGAAAGCCCGCGGGCGGCGGGAACAGACCCCTGGACGCGGGTTTCCTCAACGTCTCTTACAACTCAGAAAATATTAGGTCCAGTCAGGGCTTCTGTGGGCCTTGGGGTCCCGAGGGTGTGCTGGGACTCAGCCAGGACCGGCCCGTAATCCCTGCCCCCTTGTCACTGCCCCGTGTCCTGTCACTGCTCTGTCCCCTGTATCACTTTGTCCCATGTCACCACTCTGTCCTGTGTCACCGCTCTGTGCCCTGTGTCAACACTCTGTCCCCTTGTCACCGCTCTGTCTCCTTGTCACCGCTCTGTGCCCTGCATCACTGATCTGTCCCCTTGTCATCGCTCCATCCTGTGTCAGCGCTCTGTGCCCTGCTGTATGACACAGGGTCACGGCTCCTTCCTGCTTAGCAGTAAGATCTCTACCAACCAAATGTCTGCAAGGCGCACTATTCACGAGAGCTCATCTCCTGTGGGCTGAGGAAGGGGAGTGGGAGACGGGTGCAAAGACACAGGAGCCCCACCCGCTCTCTGCTTCCCCTCTGTCCCCCTCCCCTCCCACGGCCCCGGGCTCCTCTCCCACGGCCCGCGGCACTGCTCGTGATGAGTGTCCACAGTCGGAGTGAAGGAACCTTGCAAACCTTCACAAGGAGCTGGAGGGCCCGTCCCCCTCCCAGGGGAAACCCTCAAGCGTTTCTGGTCCCATGGAAGAGGAAGTTCAGGCGTGATCGTAGTTTTATCGAAGCTTCTCCACCACGTCGACACTGACACCTGCGTGCATTTTAGGGGCCTCAGTGAAGGGGGCCCGGGCCAGCCGGTGCCGCCCTGGGAAACACAGAAACGCAGAGGCCACGTTCCCAATCCGCTTAAAGCAACGCCCTCTGCCCCTTCCCACCATGCACCTCCTGCCACACACTTCCCGCGTGTGCAGCTCCCAGGGCAACAGGGTGCCAGATACAAATGCAGGGTTCGGTGTGGACATGGCGTGTGGCCCGGGGCCGACATCTGCCACAGAGACGCAGCCGCACCCGCGCTGGGTGGGAGAGGCCGGAACTCAACTCCAGCAGCACAGCCGCTCCAAGCTGAGCTGTGACAACGGCCCCCTGCCGAGCGAGGCGGAGGACGAAAGCACACACAGACCCTACTTTTCTGGGTAGAAGAACCCCAAAAGGTTGCCAAGGGGCTGGTGCAGGGGGGCCCCTCCGTATGGGACACGGGTGGCTGCTGTCCAGTGTCGGATAGACGGGGGCCTCGAGGGGCCCGGACACACACCCTTCGGACGCGTCAGGGAAGAAGCCAGGAGAAATCAGGCCCCTTGCTGGGTCTCACACAGCCAGCTGCTCCGCGGGCTCTCACCTGCCCGAGAGACCTCTCCAGCCTCTGCCCGGGCCCACCAGCAGCATCGCCCAGGGTCTGGAAAAACCCCAAGTTCCCTGCGCTTCCAACGCCCCTAGAATCACCCCTTGGGTCTCCCCTTCCCTCACCTGCAGTCCTGGCCCAGGACCGGCCCCTTCCAGGCAGCTGGCAGGTGCCTGGGGGGGCTGGAGGCAGGTGGTCTGTCTGGGCCGAGCTCGGGGAAGCCTCCCTCACTGCAGGGTGGCCACGAGCCGCGGGCTAAAGGGCCCGAATCGGGCACGGGTGCTGCTCTGTTGGGTCTTCCAGGGCGCGGGGCGCTCTCAACCACAGTGTGGGGGGAGGAAAGCATTTGCCAGGGCCCGGGGTCCCCCAAATTCCTCACGGTCCACCCTGGGCCCTGGCGAGAAGCATCCTCCCACTGACCCCGCCTCGTGGGGGGTGAGCCCACAGCGGACTCTCTCCATTCCTCCTCCAGGGAGGAGCCCCCTGGACGCGGCGGTTGTCCTGCTCTGTGGGGTCTGCGACGCTCACATGCCTGATGGACCCTGGCTCGGCAATCCTGGCTGGCTTCTTGTGGGAGGCAGACCACACCAGCCTCTCCATAGACGGGGCTTCCCTACAACACAGCTGACCTGCCTCCCTCGGTCGTGACGGGGCCACGGAGCCTCACCCCGCACACCCGAGTCTGGGCTCCTAAGTCTCCAGCCTCTGAGCATCTCGTGGGGACCCCCGGCTGCTCCTGTGCAGGCTGCTCACTACGTGGGGGGGGGGGGGGAGGGGGCAGTGGGGCGGCCGGACGGGCCCCAGGGTCGGGCAGCAAATGCTGCTTGTGTTTGGGGTGCTAGAAGCGGACGCACATGCTGTCTCCTGCCGGCGTGTGGGACACTGTCATTTGCCAACGGGCAGGCACATCTCAGACGGCCTCTCCCCTGTCCTTCCGTGCGCCTAGGCCCCTTGCCCACCGTCTGGGCTCAGGGAGGCCCAGCTTGTCCTACTGCCCGAAGCAAAATGAAGCTGGAAAGAAAGGCTGATGCATATCTAAGTGGCAAAAGTGATTTCTCACCTGTCTTCCTGTTTTGCGTGCTCAGCACACGGCGCCTGCTCTGGCACAGAGACATGGGACTGATTACCCCGGACAGGCCACATCTCAGGCCTTCTGGAAGGGCCTTCCCACCTCTCGTCTTATGTACTGACTGTGTTCTTTCACCCTCTTTTTAGAGAGAGAAAGAGTGAGCAGAGCAGGGACAGAGAGAGAGAGAGAGAGAGGGAGGGAGAGGGGGAGAGAGAGGCTCACACAGTCAGCAAGGAGCCGGACGCGGGGCTCAATCCCATGAACCGTGAGATCATGAGCTGAGCTGAAATCAAGAGTCGGACGCTCAACCGACCGAGCTCCCCAGGCGCCCCATCTTTCACCCATTTCTTAATTCATTTAACAGACGTGTTTTGAATCGGCGCTGGAACCCGGCACTACGCTGGTCCCCGTCCTCCGGGCTGACTAAAGACGAGGACAAGTAAGTAGACGATGAATATTCACGTGGCTGGTAAGCCCTGTCCGCAGTCCACAGAAGGAAGCATCAGTGCCACCCTCGCACGCACACACGCACTCACACACACTCACACATGAGGTGGGTGAAGTACCAGGCACCCCGCCTCCCGAGGGGCGGAAGGTGCTGGAAACTCCGGGCACAGACGTTGTTTTATAAACAGTAAGATGTGTGCTGGCCCTTGTGGGGGATTCAGGAATGGGGGGTGGGGGGAGGCTTAAAACATGCAGGCCAGGCCAGCTGGCTTCCCCCCACGGGACGGGCCAGAGAACAGCCGCTGTGCACCCCATGATGGAGACACAGAAGACCCCCAGAGAGCAGGTGAGGTCATGGGCCGTGGGCTAGGACCATGGAAGAGGCAGGCTCCAGCGGGACGGCGTTAACC
The DNA here is from genome assembly GCF_016509475.1 of Prionailurus bengalensis. NCBI lineage: Eukaryota > Metazoa > Chordata > Mammalia > Carnivora > Felidae > Prionailurus > Prionailurus bengalensis. The sequence goes on from NC_057360.1 coordinate 298,008, forward strand.
GGGTCAGTGCCAGTGGGGAGCCAGGGACAAGAAAGGAACGGGACAGGCTGTGTGTGGCCCGACCCCCTCAGGAGGGCAGGTCCACGTGGTCCCAGCCCCTGGTGTGGGTGACGCAGGGACCCTGTGATGGCGACACTTACGGGTCACCTTGACTGGGCTGCGGGCGCCCAGACCGCTGGTTAACCATCACTTCTGGCCTGTCCGTGAGGGTGTCTCTTGTCCAGCATTTGAGTCACAGACGGGGCAGATGGCACTTCCCCCTGTGGTGGGCACCATCCAGTCTGCTGAGGACCCGACACAACAGAAACGCAGAGGAGGGGCGAGACTCTCGCTTTGCACAAGCTGGGACTCTCCTCTCCTACCTCCTGGGACCCCAGCACTGGTGCTCGGCCCTCCTGACTCGGGCTGAGTCACACTGCTGGCTCTCCCGGACCTCCAGCTCAGAGAGCACTGCACATCCCGGGGCCTTCCAGCCTCCATGAGCACGCACGCGCACACACACAGGGTACCTGTATGTACACTGTGATTATGTACACACAGAGTATATGCCCTGTGATTATGTGTATATAGTATATACACACAGTGATTACATGTGTATACAGCACATGTAAACTGTGATGAAATATGTATATAGAGAATATTATATGCACTGTGATTGTGTGTATATGTATATATATAGTATGTATTTACACAGTGACTACATATATACACGGTGTACATATACACACATATATAAATATATATACACATATACATATAAGTATATATACACACACACTGTATATATTACATATACATATAGCATGGCATACGTACTGTGATTACATGTTTACATAGCATATATATATATATACACTGTAATGAAATATGTAGATACATTACGTATATATTCACTGTGATTGTGTATATGTGTGTATATATATATATATATACACATATGTGCGTGTGTGTGTGTGTATATACATATATAGTATGTATATATCACACCACTGGCATAGATATATGCAGTGACTATGTATATACAGAGTGTGTACATATATACTGATTATGTTTACACACACACACACGCGTGCGCGTGCGGTATAACATATACATTGTGATTATGTATATATACTTAGTATATACATATATACTGTGGTTATTATACACACACAGTGTGACGTATATACATTGTAATTATATATACGGTACGTGCACACGCACTGTGATCATGTTCATATATGATATGCTGTGAGTCTGTACACATACACACCATGACATATACACTGTGATTTTAAACATACAGAATTACCTGTCGTGTGATTATGTGTAGGACACATATAAACATGATCACGTGGACATACACACAGAAGAGCGTATACACATGCACACTCCTGGCTCTGGTTCTCTCTGGAACCCTGACTGCACGGCTCCCTCACCTGGGCCCTCAACCCCACCCCATCTACAGATTCAACTCACTACTGGAAACGGAGACTCGGGTGTTGTCTCCTGGCAGAGGGCAGAAACGAGGTGCTCCCTCTTGCTCCCGCAAATCACGGGCCGGCCCTGCAGCACCTCCAACAGGGCACACAGGCAGTCAGAGGGCGGGGACGAGTGCCCATCAGCTACAGAACAGACAGCTTCAAGGCGGGAGTCCCACACCACCACCACCGCTGTCTCTGGCACAGTGTTGGTGCCACGAAGGAGCCCAGAGGAGAGGTGCTGACAGTGCGGGGATGAGGGGCCTGGGTGAGGGCAGTGGCAGGCGAGCAGTTCAGGGACGGTCCCCACGGGGGCGGCGTGGCACTTAACCGAGCCCAGAGCCACCTGGCTCACAGCGGGTCCACGCTGATGCTGGCGCACGGGCCGTGTGGGGCGAGTCCCCCCGCCAAACAGAGAAATCCAGCGTAGCCAGTTAGAAACTTTTGTAGCAATCCGACCTTCAACTTGACCTTGCTGCAACATCCATGAGTGTTCTCCACTTCTATCTATTAAAGCGCAATTTTAGTACTGTTGTGTCTCATAATCTAAGGTGGGACTTCTAGGTCTTTGTCTTTTTGGTTTTTTTCTAGAATCCGGTTTTACCATTATACGATTATTGGTCTGTAACGTATTAGAAGACAAACACCAAACAAACCACCGTATCTTCCGGTGCAGGGCGGTGGGGCAGGGGGGCACAATCCGGGTACGCTGGACGCTGTGGGGGGCACAGCCCGGGTGTGCGGGACGCCGTCGGGGGGAAGACATGGATGCCGCTACATGAGACCATCTTTGGGGGGCAGGTGGCCTGGCCCAGTACAGGGGCAGTGACAGCAAGGAACAGATTATGGGACAGACTTGAGTCTGTTTCTCCAACAGGGCTGGTGAGGGTGGCGTTTGGGGGCGGAGAGTGTCTCCCAGATTCCGGATGCTGGCATCTGAGCAGACGGTGGGGTTCCTCCCAGGAAGGGTTCTTGTTGGTTTGCTGGTTCGGGTCGGGGCGGCACCGCTGAGCCTGGGGGCGTCTCCACGTTGGATGCAGTAGCCGTGGAGGGCGTCAGGGGCTTGCCTGGGACTCCAGAGTCATGAGCACAGAGAGAAAGTTCGGAACCACAGGGTGGGGGCAACTCACCTGTGGAGGGAAGGTAGACAGAAAAGAGGAGGGAACCAGTCCAGACACTGGGATCAGTCAGGGCACAAGAACGGCCGGGCAGATGGCTTTCAGGAGGAGGGGTGGTTCCTAGCAGGCGAGAAAGGCAGGAGCAGAGAAGGGACACTCGATTTGGCCGTAGAAAACCTCAGTGACTTGGGCAGAAGGGAGGCCAGTTAGGAGTGAGCTGAGGGGGGGGGTAGGGGCTGGGAGCACACGATGGTGATGGTCGGAGAGGTCTGCTGGAGCCGCGGAGATGCCTCGACCGGGGCTCCGACGCTGTCCCCTATGTGGCAGGAAGCCCAGCAAGGGACGAGGTGGGGGCAGGGCGGGAATGCACCAGAGCCGAGTCCAGGCTGGTGGCCGAGGCTGAGTCCCCGCAGCCGAGTGAGGGGGAGGCCACGTCGGGGACAGTGGCTGGGATGAGAATCTAACTGGCCTCTGTCCTCAGCCACTGACACGTTTGTCCACGTGCAACAGAGGAAAAGGAGTCCACCAACAGCCTGCGCCTCAAGAACGCTCCGAACTCTCTGTGGGGCACTGTGTCGGGAATCCCCGGGGCTGTGACAGGTCCTGTTTCAGTGCCTGTCCTTTGGGAGGGAAGAGCTGGCCCCCGTCTGTGCACCCGGACCACCTGTTGACTCTGTCCCAGGCTCAGAGCCGCCCTGCACCCGGGTCCCTCGTCCCTGAGTTCCAGTCAGCAGACCGTGAGCTGAAGTGACGGACGCCGCGTCCAGGCTGACGCCCAAAACGCTCCGGGTCTCAGGCTGACCACGACAGAGACGACCCCCGGGGGTCCCAGGAGCCGCACCCCGAGGACGGCAGAACCCCCACGGCCCCTGAGTGACAGGTGCAGAAGAACGCCGGCCGGCCCACGCACACAAACACCGCTGCACGGAGACGAGCTGCTATCCTGTTGAGCCATGATACGTTTCTGGGCACCAGTCACAGCAGCGCCCACCCGCCCCGGTGTCAGTGCCGCGTCTCGACAGTGTCTCGGGGACGTACATCAGCAGCTCCCCAACCCTGGCCGCCTGGCTGTTCCGGGTCGGTCCTGGGCACGGCGAGGTCTTCGGGGCCCGAGGTGAGTCTAACAGGGGGTCCAGTTGAGGGCACGGCCTCAGCGGCGGGGCAAAGGCCTCCCTGCCGGGTCGCCAGCTCACAACGTCCGGGGAGCCGGTGTGAGAACCCGGTGGTACCTTCCACCAGGCCCTTGCTTTCAACCCGCAGTCCCCGACCGTCAGCTTTGGGCTCAGCCGCGAGTCTCAGAAATGCACGTGTCAGCGCCAGCCCAGACCTCCTGAGTCGAGCCTTTGTTCGCGCAGAACTCCCGCGTGAGTCAGACAGTCCGGGAAGTGCCACCCCGGGCCGAGTGTGGTGACGCGAGGGAAGGCTGGCTCCTGGGCTGCAGGGGGCAGGGAGGACGGCCGGCGGCTCTGTGGATCGACGAGGGCCCCTCGTCTCCAGACGACCCGGCGTGTTGTCTGAGCGGCTCCCAGAGGAGCCGGGGGCACGGGCCTCGCTCCGCACAAGTACGCGGTCCCCAAGCCTCTGCCGTCAGCGGGCCTGCTGGCCGCTAATAATTAAAGTGGCCAGTGCGCCAGCTGTCCCCAGTCAGGTCCGCGCCTGAGTAATGATTCCAGGAAGCGGGACAAGGCCCCTCTAGGCCAAAGTCACAGCTGTTTCCAAGGTGACGCCTGAAACTTTGCTTTTAGCTCGGGGAAAATCAATCAACGTTACCCGGCACGTTAGATTTTCCACTTTTGCTCGTGGTAACAACACGGAAGGCCGATAAATGTGTCCAGTTCAGGAAGCAAAGGACGATGAGGCCGGAGGGAGCCTGGTGTCTCTGTGCTCAGAGATGTGTGGACAGATCAGCGTTAGGATCAACCCTGCCTGGCTCCCCAAGGGGGGCCCTGGTCTGCTCCGCACCTCGGAGCCGCCCGGTCGGGGTGTCCCTCAAGGGACACGGGATGCATGCAGATTCCGGGCACAGAAACACGGCTCCACAGCAGGAGTCAGGCGGGCCGGGCCTGCAGACACGGAGAAGCCACGGGATAGCACTAGAGCACAGCGCGCTCCCACAGCCCCCGCGGCAGGCCCGGCCCGGCAGGTGTCTCGGGCTCTGACGAGGCTGCTCGCCCCTCTTCGCAGCGACTGGGCGCGGACGGCCAAGTAGGGCGCGGCCTCCGTCACCGCGGGGCAGGAGCAAAGCGGGAGACGAGTGTGCGTCAGCGTCCTCGTGTCGGGGAGCCTCTTCCGAAGGAGAATTCACCGCCCTCCAGTCGGGGTTCCTGCTGGAATCGGCGCATCTTAATGTTTTGAGAGGGGAAGAAATCCGAGGCGCGAGACAAAAAAAGAGACGGCGTGTCACAGTGTTTGCGCAGGAAGCCCAGGGGTCTGGGAGCTCGGGAGCGGGTTCTCTCCACGTCTCTCTCCCGCCACCGGGTCCCGCCTGCGTCCGAGGCTCCGCGGCATCACCGCACGTCTTAATTCTGCTTCCACACTCTGGACACAGCGCTGCAGGGACAGAGCCCGTGTACCGAATTTCTGACTTCAAGGTTCTCTCCCATCAGTTTCGCCTTGGGTTTCTGGTGCTCTCCCACTCTCGTCTGTGAGCAAATGCCGGTGGCTAAGAAGTAGGTCCTGAATAGTCCGTTTGGGACAGCGGGAAGTAACGGTCGTGCTCCGTGCCAAGCTGTGCGCATGCCTGTGTGTGAGCGCGTGTGCAAGTGCGTGCGTGTGCCAAGTGTGCGGGCATGTGTGCAAGCGTGTGTGAGTGTGCATGTGTGTGAGCGTGTGTGTCCATGTGCTTGTGTGAGCGCACGTGTGAGGATGTGCATGTGTGTGAGCACATGTACGTGTGCACACACTGGGCATGGCTCTACGTCCCACACAGAAAATAAACAGCCACGTTTTCCGCCAACAAGACCGCTTCTAAGGTTTGCACAGTGTTTCCTAGAGTTCTGGAAAAACAAACTGCTGTTCCGTGAACCAATCTGAGAATGGGCTTAGAAGCTGCGGGTGTGAGGAAAGAAGAAAGGGGAGGCTGGGGGGAGGGCAGATGAGCAGAGCGCAAGCTGGGGGCTGAGAGGGCATGACCGCCGGGGGTCCCCGGGTGACCCCACAGCAGCTCTACAAAGTGCAAAGCACTCTCTCCTGGGTTCGAATCCCACTCAGCAGATGCACGGCATTTACGTGGCCTGGTTCTGAGCCTAGGTTCCCGTGGCTTGTGAAACAGAAGCCGTAACCCTGTGCAGGCTTCTCCAAATGAGGGATGAGGCCTCCAACCCTGATGAACAGTCAAGGTCATGCTCAGCTACGTGGCGGGCAGGGAAGTGATTACAGCCACAGCCCACGGGGCACCACCGTGGGGGCCACCCACACACTGCACACCTGACCCTAACAACCACTTTGCAAAGCAGGGGTCCCCGTGCAAGTAAGGGAATCCAGCTCAGAGGGGCAAAGTCACTCGCCCGAGGTCACCCAGCCAATAAACTGCCCGGCTGGGGTCTGACCTTAAGTGAGGCCACCCTGAAGCCACACTCCCTCCCGAGTTCTCAGTGGGATCTTGACTGAGTGGGGAAGTGGGGTGCAGACCACCCCAGGGCAGACGTACAAGCAGTGACTTATCTGTTGGGCTGTGTGCGGGCAGGTCGGAGGTCGAAAGAGGCAGAGGGACAGGAGGCGGGGAGCCCCCTGGGCTCAGGGGGCATGGTGGGTGCCGTGCGCTGGCCAGAGGGGACACTAGCCTGGGACAGGGCTATGGACAGAGTCTAGAGGAGGCCGGCCAGCCGGGGCCGGGACGCCTTAAGGAGAGTGAGCCCTTCCAAATCAGAAGCAGGTGGAGGGAAGGCCGAGGGCGTCTGCCTCTTCCTCAGCCAAGGGGAGAGCTTGGGGTGTGGGCCGGACTGTGACACTGGAGTCCTAATGCCGGCTACCCGTGAACGTGACCTCACTCGGAAACTGAGTGTGCGGCAGGTGAAATCAAGTTGAGACGAGGTCCTGCTGCTGGGGAGTCGGCCCTTAACCCACGGGGCTGGTGTCCCTGCAGGAGAGGCACAGAGGGCACACAGCCACGTGTGACAATGAGCAAGGGACGCGGCGGCCTCCCTGGGAGCCAGACCAGGCAAGGAAGGACCGCAGAAGGAAAATGGCCCTGTGGACCCTTGGGTCCTGGGCTTCCAGCCCCCAGAACGACGGGAAAATCTGATCCTGCTGTTGTAATTCACCCTGTATATGGTACCTTGTAGACAGCGGCTCCGGGCCAGGACACAAGCCTGGAGGCGAGGCTGAGCCCCTGGGTCCCCGGCGAAGCAGCCCACCGGACCCAGAGGGTTTCCTGGGTCAGCTGGACCCCGAGATTCCCTCACAGGGACAGTCAACCAGCCACGAGCATCCCTGTGGGCAGGCTGAGACAGGCCACGGCGGGCAGGGGGACAGTGACACAGACCTGAGGCCTGGGAGCCCTGGCGGACATCACCGTCATGCCTCTCCAGGCGGTGCCCACACAGCCAGGCTGGGGACGGTACAGGGTCGCCCGCGGTTAACCAAAGGGCCGGGGTCCCGAAATGTCAGGCGGAGGTGGAGTGAGATCCCACTCACGCTCCTCGCCCCGGCGGCCTACAGAACTCCACAGAATTCCCGGCGGCCGGGCTATCTACATGCACCTTTCTTCTCAGTTCCACTCCCGGTACGAAAACACAGACGGACAAAGGCGCGCTCGTGACCGCCTGCACGGGGGACTAGTTTAAGATCCACGTTCCGATTTAACCGCCTTCTCAGCTACAATTGGGGCGATGGTCCTACCTTCCTGACACCTGCACCTGTCACATCCCTTCCCGCGAGCGGAAGAGACGCTGGGAACCGCGTTCGGTTCCAGCCATCACAACGAGCTGGCCGGCACATGCCGAGTCCTGCGGTGTTTTCAGGGGCCACAGAAGGGGAGCTGTCACTCTGATGGAAATCCAGGCACAATTCATCTTTTTGTAAAAACAAAACCAAGAACAACAAAAACGCTTCCTCCTGCGCCGAGAGAGGAAATGGTTATGAACACAGGAATCACGGTTTCAGGTTCTCCAAAACGAACAATTCGAGACACCAAAACAGGCGTGGAAACGTGTGCAAGGCTTACCTGCCTGTCACGCAAATGTCTAGTTCCTGTGGGAAAGACGCAATTCTGGAGACCACCTGTGAAGACAGGCGGGGGTGGGGGCCGGAGCCGGGGAAGAGTGACCCCAAGCCACCCCGCTGAACGCTCCTGGTGACGTCCTGCCTGGAAGAGGCCGGGACTGACCCGAGGGACCTGTCCCTGTCTGTGGTGCACCTGACTGACCGCAAGAGGCTATGTGACCATGGAGTACAAGTTGCCTGACTTCCCAGAGAGGAAGGAAAGACAGAAATTCTGCCCGGAGCAGCGACGGAGAGGATACTGTGGAGTTTAGGGACAAACAGCGGGATTTTCCCACTTGTCCCGGCCACCTAGTTTCCGAGCACGACAAAGTTGCTCCCGAGGCACGAGCTTGTGGCTCAAACCACGGGCCACCACTGTGCTACCGCTCAGTTCCACGTCCCTTCAGTGACCAACACCTGAACACAAGATGAAAACCTCGGCCGGCTCATCCCTGAGCTTTTCAAAACCAAGAGGAGGCTGGAGGGCAGAGCAAGACGCCGTTGGTGGGAGCCACGGACGGCGAAAGAGAGAGACTGGTCCCCACTCACATCCTAACAACACACCGGGCCTGGGTCGCGAGACCTCCCGTGTCCTGGAAGTGGTGGGGGTCAGGCCAGCTCAGAAGAGCGAGCCCCGGGGGACGCTTGTGTGTGGGGTTCCCTGCCGTGGACACGTGGCCTTGCTGCAGAGAGCTGGCCTCCGGTCACAGCCTCACACGGGCTTCATCAGACCCACAGCGCCGGCTGACCCGGCACTCACCCCCGTCCTGGGCCCTGCATCTGACCACTTCCCATGCAGACGTGACAGCGTGAGGCCCCAGGGCCCCAGGCCCACCACACCCGGTGCCGCCGCCCTGGGGCCAGGATGCCTGCGGGTAGGGCCGAGGGGCGCAGGGCTGGAGTCTAGGGGCCCCCTCTCTGGAGAGGAGTCTGCAGGGGTGGGGGGGGTGTGGCCCTCATTCCCTGACTTGGTGGGAGAAACCAGTCCAGAGCTGACCAGCTCCCATCCTCTGCCAGTCCCTCTGCCTTTGGTGGAAATCCCTCCATTTGAAAGGGGTGGGGAACCAAGGGAGCCCGGGGGCTGATGGCCACGTGTGTCCACGGAGGGAACAGGCAGCAAGGCGCCCAGACAGGGCTGCGAGGGCTCCGGCCGCCAACAGGGACCTGGACAGGGCGAGGAAGCTCGGGGCCACCAGCCCGTGAAGTAGCAGCAGGGGGCCTGAGGGCCCGTTCTGCTCAAACAGGAGCAAGGCCTTTTGGTTTCTGGGGACAGAAAGATCAGGGTTTCTGGATTCCATACAGGAAAAAAGAGGATTAGAAGGATGAAGTTTCTCGATGCCAGAGCACAGCCAGCTCTTGAGCACACGAGATGGGGGTGGGGAGGGCTACGGTGGCAAAAATGCCGCCACAGGCAGACACGGGAGCGCAGCGAAGGCGGGAGATGCCAGTGTTCCTGCGATCGTGCCGCGGCGACGCGGAGCCCTGCGTGGGGACGGTGTGCGGTCGCCTTCCCTCGCGCGTGAACAACGCATTAGGAAGTCTGCACCGTCTAACACGAACCCTGCCGGGTCACGTATAGGCGGCGCCAGCAGAGCTCACAGCCAGGCGCGCGCCCGCGGGGGGGGGGGGGGGGGGGGGGCGGCGGCAGGGCGCGTTCTCGGCCCCAAGCCGCCTCTGCGCCGTTTCCCAGGGGCTCCTGGCCAACGTCACTAACACGGGAGTGGCCGGGGCCCAGGCCAGGACACATGCTTGTCCTCACAGAGCACTGACGACTGTCTTGCTTCTGAGAATAAGATCTAATCTTAGCTGGGCTCCTCACTAGGGCTCGAAATCAGCCGTTTCGCGCAGGCCAGAAGGCTGGGGGCCTGAGGAGGCAGGAGTTTGCATGTGACCCACAGGCCATTTCACTCCCCGGTCTCCAGGTCCTCAGAGGCAGAGCTACAGGAACGGTTTCATGCTTTACGCTGACACGCTCAACCTCCGGTGGAAACACAGGATGTAAACACGTAAAACAGAGTGCCGGTGGGAGTTCAGGAACAGCTAGCTCCAGCCTCCCTGCTCCTCGGGGAGCCCCGCCTCCGGGCCTCCGGGCCTCCGGGCCTCCGGGCCTCCGGGCCTCCGGGCCTCCGGGCCTCCGGGCCTCCGGGCAGGGGTTCAGGGCCCTCTGACCAGGTAGTCCTGGCCCCGGTAAACCTTTTACATTAGGGGGGGGGGGGTGCGGGCAGATAAACAGCTTCCCTCCGTCTTCCCTGAATAGGAGCCCCAGGGCTACACCGAGTTAGGAAGAGGGCATTCGTTGCTCTTCGTGTTCTGATTCAATCTCATACTGAACCCTGAGCGGCAGGGTCGGACGCGCGTCTGCAGGGGGCTTGAGAGCCCAGGCCCGGCCGAGGTGGGGGGTCCGGTGGGTGAGGGTGGCCAGCTGGTCACTGCTCTTCCCACCACCGCAGGCAGGCGCATGTCCGTCCCGGGAAGGAGGGGGGAGGAAGGAACGCCCACGTTGACCCCCTGCATTTGCAGCGCGGCTCGGGCCCAACAAAGAGCGCGTCCTCCCTCCTCGACAACGTTGTCCGATCACGGAGCGTGTCCTCCCTCCTCGATAAGAGAACGTCGTGCGGAGTACGTCGTACGTGACACGTGACGGCAAGCCCGGTGCCCCGAGCACCAGGGGGCGGAGAAGCCGGCACGAGGCCCAGAAGGGGCACCGCCAGGGGAGCTCCGGCCGCCCCGCAGGGCCTGCTCCTTCCGCAAAGGGCCAGCGGCAGGGCCCAGAGCCGTTCCGAGGCTACAGGAGGTGCCTGGTGCAGGACCACCCTGCGCAGCCACGGCTCCCTCCGCGGGGATGGGGCCCTGGGTCCTGCGAGCGGTTGCGGGGGCCTCTCCTCGTGCCCCCTCCCCTCTGCAGCCTCTCTGGGAGCAGAGCGTTCTGGGTAGGAGCAGAGTCGCGGATGTGGCTCCGGGAGGGGCGGGGGGCCCGCATCGAAAAGACGGACCCGCGGAGCCAGGCTTAGAACCCAGACCCTGGCTTCCAGCAGGTGCGCTGGGCCCCGGGAGCCGGGAAGAGCTGCTCCCCCCCACCCCCCCACCCCCCGGGAGCAGGCAACCTTGGGAGAGGGTACACGCCATCCGAGCCTCAGTTTCCTCATCTGCCGGATGGCAGCACATGTGTCGTGACACTCGTCAGGGTGAGGCGCCTCTGGGGGGGGGGGGGGGGGTGTGGGGCGGTGTCCAGGCCCGTGGAATGAATCAAAGGGAGGTCCCCCCGGTGGCCGTTCACCGTGTCATCCCCACGCTGCTTGTAGGAAGGCCAAGTGTGAGTTCTCCCTGTTGGAGAGCGTGGGTGAGGAGGGGGCACAGAGAGGCAGGGAGGGGGTGGGCGCGGGTGCAGACCCAGGGGCTGGCACGCCCTCCCAGGCGGGGACACACCCAGTCAACCTGTTGGTCGCTACTGCTTCATTTCTGCCAAGGAGGCGCAGGGGGGCGTGGGGAGGGGCAGAAAGGGAGGCGGTGTCTAAGGAATTCCAGACGGATGGTCCAAACTCAGCGCCAGGAAATCCCGCTGGGGCTCGGTCCCGCCAAGTTACTTAGAATCCGGTGCAGGAGAGTTTCCGGTTAACCCAGGGATCCGATTCTTCCGTGTCTTTCCGGGGACCCAGGGCAGGAAGGCCGTGGAGACGCCCCTCCCCCTGGCTGGCTGGTCTGCTGACACGGAGGGTCCCGCCTGGTTTGGGGCGGACCCAGCGACACGTGACCTCACAGCCAAGAGATCGCAAGGCACCTTCTTCACAAGGACTCCTGGGGTGCTCCAGCGCTCCTTTAAGACGGGACGGCGCTGGCACGGGGTGGGCGCCCTTGGGTGCATCCTGGACCCCGAGGGGCTCCGGCGGGTCGCATCGAGGAGCCCACACTCCCTGCTGCGTGTCTGCTGTTCCCGGCACAGGGTCGCCTCGCGGTGCCACTGCGCGAGGCCCAGGTTCCTGCAGGGAAATCGCACTGGGGGCTCTGGGACCCCCCAGGTCCTGACTCTGCTCCGCCGTAGCCAGACCTTCACATCCACACTGGCTCTCGGTTTTGATCCTAAACTGGAACCTTTCCAGTTATTTCCCATTTGGCCAAACAGGGTTTTTCAGGTTCTTATTTTTTGCTCTTTCTCTTGCAGAAGGACGTGGACCTGAACGGACCCCTGGGCGCTGGCAGGTTCTCAGGATATCGAGTGCTGCGTTCCTGTAATTTGAGGCTGAAACCGTGGGTTAAACCTGCATCCCTGAGCCTGTGCGCTCTCAAGTGAGCAGAAGGGAAAAATCACTTCCGGCAATTTGAGTGGTGGGACTGGTCGGATTTAGAAACAAACTTTCCCATGTTCAGCTGCTAATGGGGTCAGCTTTGCTTGTTCCGCGGGGGAAATGCCAGCCCGGCGCCTGTTGAAAAGTTCTGCACTGGCAAAGCCACGGCCCGAGTCACCGCAAATGGCACCTTCGTGCCCGCGGATCCTGGGGTGATTTAGTCCCTGTTTGGGAAAAACAAACACAGGCACGACCCCCAGGGCCAGGCTCCCCACCTTCCCGGATGCCCCTGCCCCCCGCCGCCTTCTTCTTCCTCACCGAGGTCCCAGTGACACACAGTATTACATTACTTGTGCAACACACTGATTTGACATTTGCAAACACAGAGAAATGGCCACCGCAGCAAGTCTGGTGACCCGTGTCACCACACACCGTTAATACAACATCGCTGGGTATGTTCCCCACGCTGTTTACAACTGGGAGTTTGTATTTCCTGACCCCTCCCCCCACTGCACCCACCCCACCCCTACCAGCCACCAAATATGTTCTCTCAATCTAGGAGTCTGGGTTTTGTTTTGTTTTTTAGATTCCACACGAGAGTGAAGCCATGCAATATTTGTCTGACATTTTAACATAAAACTCGTCCCTGCCATTGCAAATGGCAAGGTCTGATTGCTGATTTTATGGCTGAGTAATATTCCATTGTGTATAAAAACCACATCTTTCTTACCCATTCATCTACTGATGGACAATTAGGTTGTTTCTATTTCTTGGCTACTGTAAATAATGTTCCAGTAAACACTGGGGTGCACGTATCCCTCTGAATTCGTGTTCTTGTGTTCCTTGGGTAAATACCCAGAAGTGGAATTGCTGGGTCATAGGGTAGATCTATTTCTAATTTTTTTGAGGAAACTCCGTACTGTTCTCCATGGTGGCTGCACCAGTCTGCATTCCCACCAACAGTGCCACGAGGGTTCCCCTCTCTCCGCATCCTCGCCGACACCTGTTGTTTCTTGTGTTGTTGATTCTGGCCATCCTGACAGGTGTGAGGCGACATCTCATCATGGTTTTGATTTGTATTTCCCTGATGAGAAGTGACGTTGAGCATCTTTTCATGGGTCTGTTTGCCATCTGGATGTCTTCTTTGGGAAAATATCTGTCCAGATCTTTTACCCATTTTTAACTCAATGGTTTGGGGGTGTTTGTTGTTATTGAGTTGCATGAGTTCTTTATATATTTTGGATATTAACCTCTCATCGGTCATATGATTAGCAAACATCTTCTCCCATTCAGTAGGCTACCTCTTCATTTTCTCGGTGGTTTCCTTCATGGCAGCATTTTATTTTGATGTAATCCCGCCTGCTTAGTTTTGCTTTGGCTTCCTTTATCTTTGGAGTCAGGGCCAAGAAAACCTCACTGAGGCAGGTGTCAAGGAGCTTACCACCTCTGTTTTCTTCTAGGATTTTTATGGTTTCAGACCTCACACTCAGGTCTTTAATCCATGTTGAGTTTATTTTTGTATATGATGTAAGAAAGTGGTCCAGTTTCATTCTTTTGCATGTAGCTGTCAGGTTCTCCCAGCGCCATTTGTTGAAGAGATTTTCTTTTCCCCATCGTGTATTCTTGCCTTCTTTGTCGTAAGGTAATTGACCATATAATTGTGGGTTTATTTCTGGGATCTCTATTCTGTTCTGTCCATCTACATGTCTATTTTTGTGCCAGGACCACACTGCTCTAACTGCTATAGCTTTGTAATACAGTTTGAAATCAGGGAGTGGGATACCTTTGGCTTTACTCTTCTTTTTCAAGACTCTTTTGGCTATCTAGGGTCTTTTGTGGTTCCACAGAAATTTTAGGATGATTTGTTCTATTTCTGTGAAGAAACGCCATTGGAATTTTGACAGCTTTGAATCCGTAGATTGCCTTGGCTAGCATGGACACTGTAACAAATATGTTCTTCTAACCCATGAGTATGGAATGTCTTTCCATTTGTTTGTGTCACCTTCAGTTTCTTTCATCAAAGTCTTACAGTTTTCAGTGTACCAGTCTTTCACCTCCTTGGTTAGATTTATTCCTAGGTATTTTACTCTTCTTTCATTTCTAATTTTACAGAAAGGCAGACCGCCGCATGCAGCGCCTCACTTGAACGTGTTGACTCTTGGAAGCTTGACTGCCCTACATTCTCCCACAAATGGACTTTGAGAGCTTGTGTGGAGGTCCTAGGAGGTGAACACAGCCACTTGTATGCCTTTGACCGTCCTCCTCTATTGGGGAAGGTCGTCTGCTTCTACTAAGTGTGCAGCTTCGGGAGGGATGCATGTGGAGAGCTGAGGGAGGAAGGGGACACCTGCCCAGCCAGCCAGACCAGCCAAATCAACCTTGGTGATCAATGGGTGACAAATGTCATAGCCAGATCACCCTCTCATCCTATTTGGTTCTTTCTGATGTGATTGTAAATGACACTGTTTTCTTGATTTCTCTTGACGGTTTGCTACTCGTGTATAGAAAAGCAGCAGATATTTGTATATTAATGTTGTGTCCAGCAACTTCTACTAAGTTTATTTATTCTAACAGTTTTTTGGTGGAGTCTTCAGAGTTTTCTATATATAGTGTCATGTCATCTACACACAGTAGCAGTTTTACTTTTTATGTGCCTTTATTTTTTTTCCTTGCCTAATTGCTCTGACTAGCACTTCCAGTACTATGTTGAATGAAAGAGGGAGAAGGGGCATCCTTGTCTTGTCCCTGACGTTAGAGGAAAAGTTTTCAGCTTTTCATTGTTGAGTATATTAGCTCTGAGTTTGTCATATTACGACTTTCATTACCTTGAGGTACATTCCTTCTACACACACTTTGTGGAGAGTTTTTATCATAAAAGGATGTTGAATATTGACAAATGCTTTTCCTGCATCTATTGAAATGACCGCGCGATTTTTACCTTCTGTTTTGTTAATGTGGCATATCACGATGACTGGCTTACAAATGTTGACCACTCTTGCATCCCTGGAATAAATCCCACCTGATCATTGTATGTGATCTTCTAAATATATTGTTGAATTCATTTTGCTAATACCTTGTTGATGATTTTTACATGACTGTTCATCGGGGATACTGGCTTATGATTTTCTTGTGTTGTCATTATCTGGTTTTAGTATCAGGGTAATGCTGGCCTTGTAAAATGACTTTGGAAGCATTTTCTCCTCCTCAGTGTTTTGGAAGAGTTTGAGAAGGATTGCCATTAAATCTTTGAATGTCTGGTAGAATTCACCACTGACACTAACTGGTACTGGACTTTGGTTTCTTGGGAGGTTTTTGATCACTGACTCAATCTTCTTACTAGTGATCAGTCTATTCAGATTTTCTTCATGATTCAGTCTGGGAAGATCATAAGTTTCTAGGAATTTACCCATTTTTTTCTACGTTGTCCGATTTTGTTGGTATAGAATTGTTCCAGTAGCCCCTTTTATCCTCTGTATTTGTGTGCTGTTGGCTGTAATTCTCCTCTTTAATTTCTGATTTTATTTGAGGCCTTTCTCCTTTTTACTGGTGAATCCGGCTACAAGTTTGTCAATTTTGTTTATTTTTTCAAAAAGCTAGCTCTTAGTTTCATTGATCTTTCTATTATCATTTGAGTCTCTATTTCATTTATTTCCTTCCTGATCTTTATTATATCCTTCTTTCTGCTAACTTTGGGTTTTGCTGGTTCTTCTAGTTCCTTTAGGTGTAAATTGTTTATTTGAGATTTTTGTGGTGTCTTTGGGTAGGCTTGTATTGTTACGAACTTTTCCCTTAGAACCATTGTTGCTGTATCCTGTAGATTTCATTATGTCACATTTCTTTTTTTCATTTGTGTCTACGTATTTTTTTTTACTTCTCCTCTGATTTTTTTCTATGACCCAGCACTTGTTCAGTAACATGTTATTTAATCTCCACGTATTTGTTTTCCCAGTTTTTCTTCTTGTAATTGATTTCTAGCTTTATACCACTGTGGTCAGAAAAGATACTTGATAGGATGTCAGTCTTCTTGTGTTTATTACGACTTGCTTTGTGGCTTAACACGTGATGTGTCCTGGACACAGAGTTCCACGTATACTTGAGAAGAATGTGTATTCTGCTGGTTTGGGGTGGAGTACCGTGTATACGTCTGGTAAGCCCATCTGGTATAATGTGTCATTTGAGGTTGATGTTTCCTGATTGATTTTCTGTGTGATGATCTGTCCACTGATGTAAGCGGGTGTTAAAGTCCCTTGGTATCACTGTATTGCTATAAATCTCTTCTTGTAGGTCTGCTAATATTTGCTTTAACTACTTAGGGGCTCCTATGTTGGGTACATATGTATTTATAAATGCTGTACCTTCTTGGTGGATTGACACCTGTATCATCATATAGTGTCGTTCATTGTCCTTTATTACAACCTTTGTTTTAAAGCCTCGAGTCTATTTTTCAACGATGGAGCGACATTGTGGTTCAAGACTATGATTTCAGGTGCTTTGTCCCCTGCCCCCAGCACAGCTACAGGGAACGCGTGCTCCAGGACCTTCCGCTCTCAGTGCGGCAAGTGTCCTGACCTTGGACACATGACCTGGGCCTTCAGCGAAGCTGCTGGAGCTTCTCCTTCCGAAATGTGAGCCCCTCATGAGGCCAGGCATCCATCCTGGGGTCACGGACACCTTGGGGCGGCCATCGGAGCTGGAGAAGCCTGACCTCACCAGGTGCCCTCCAGCCGAGTGAGTCCAAGAGGCACCATGTGGCAGAAGAGCCAGGACCCAGGGGCGGAGGGTCTGGACAGGTCAGGTTGTCCTTCAAGGTGTCAGACCTGGTCTGTGACAGGAGACACTACCCTGGTGGGCTCTCCACCGTGACGGGGAGACGGCAGGTCCTGGGGACAATAGCGAGTGGCCTCCATCTGGCCTCACGTGCCCTGCAGCTAGGATTCCCACAGGACGAATAATGACATAGGAGTCCCTTCCTATGTGTTTTTTCAAAATTTTTTCACTCTTTACAAAATGGCTATAAAAACATCCCGTTATTTCCCTGTTGGACGTTGGAATTTAATTGGATAAAGTGCCCTGGTGATTAGGAACATGAGCTCTGAGGTGACAGAGACCCATGTCTGAGTCCCAGCTCGCCCACTTACTGGTGGTGTGAACTGGTGAGTTTCTGGAACTTTACAAGCCTGGGTCTGCCCATCGGTGAAGTGGGTTAAAACAGCACCTGTCTCACTAGGAAGACTGAGTTACTGTGTCCAACACTGTGACACATAGTAAGCTCTCAAAATTAATGCAAATTGCTGTGGTTCAGGGTTTCTGTCATCTGGGATTCGTCTTATCTGCAGACACCAGAGCAGCGAGAACAGTCACAACGTATGAGCAGAAAAGCTCGGTACTCTGTTCGCACCGCCATGTCCGGACCGGCCTACGTATCTAAATTCTGAGCACAGTGATAACGGCGGCCACTTGGAGGACCACTCACCAACTCCGAACTCGTTACCACGTGGAGCCTCGCAGTCTCGGGAGGAACATACCATCCGCCCCATTTGGCAGGTGCGGAAATGGGGACGGACGAGCCAAGTGACCCACCCTGGGGCAAGGCGATGAAGGGGGAGACCCAGGACGGGAGCCCGCCCGGCGGGTCTGATGGCGGTGCACTCCCTTGCTCAGTGTGCCACCTGCCTCTTGGCCCTCTGTGTGACCCCTTCTCCTGGCCCTTGGCAGGTTTGGAAAAGCTGGGGCTGGGGGAGCTGCAGGACAGGCACACGGACAGCCAACGGGCTGGGGGTCACGGTGAGCCCGGAAAGCGCCACGGCACAGCCGTCCAGACCCGGGCACTCGGGGGCCAGATCGCCCCATATTCAGAAGCCCCTGAGAGCTTCCTGCTTCCCCAGCACCGTGCACAGATTTCCACTGGGCCATCAAGAAAAATCCGATTGTGAGCTCGGAAAGATGGACACCGAGGGGGAAACAGTGGCACGCGCAAGGGGCAGAGCCCTTCAGGACGGTTCACCGACCACGCACGCCCAGTGACTATGCTGTACAAATAGGGCCCTGCCCCCCGCAAACGTGGCACACGATCCCGGCGGAGCTGAAGAAACAGCGACACCGGGGCGACACCGGGGCCCCGCTGGATAACCTGTCGCAAAGTCGCACTTGTTACTTTGACCCATCGTTTAATTCAGCCCCGTTTCTATCAAGTCTTGAGACCAAAAGCCTTCAGGCTGCACCGTGGCTCTGGGTCCAGGACCGTGGCTCTGGGGTCTCCAGCTGGTTAGCAGCGCAACGTCCCGCACCTGGGTCTGGCAGGTGTTGTACGGCACCGCGCGGGGGAATAAAGGTGATCTAAACGCACACGACAAAACTCCAGGAAGGACTCGGCATCTGCAACGCAGGCGGCCCCCTGGGCCACGGCCCTCGCTGGCGGGGGCCGCGGCCCACCTCCCCGTTCAGACCTCCAAGTTTGCCGTACCTGTTCACACCGTGTTCTCCAGGCTCCACAAAAACAAGCGTTCAAAGTTTCAAAACGGAGCTGATCAGAACGCGACCGACTTGAAGAGGTGTGAAAACCGGCATTTTGAACTGACGGGATCCCGCCAATGACTCCCTCCACCGAGTCTCTGTTTCTGGTTGTCTGCGCAGGGAGACGCTTCCGGACCTCAGAGCCCCCTCTCCTGGACCCAGGCTCACCTCAGCCTGCGGTCCAGATGGGGGGGAGGGACACAGGACGCCCCACCCTGAGGTTAGGGTCGCCGGTTTAACGAGTGAGAACACCGCACACTGGGTTATATCAACTTCAAATTTAACAAAGTAATTTTCCACCATGAGTTAAGTCCCATGCCAACGTTCAGGGCACGTTCACAGTAAGAAATAGTTTGCTGCTGGGGCGCCTGGGGGGCTCAGTCGGTTGAGCGTCCGACTTCAGCTCAGTCAGGATCTCACGGTGCGTGGGTTCGAGCCCCGGGTTGGGCTCTGTACTGACAGCTCAGAGCCTGAAGGCTGCTTCGGATTCTTGTCTCCCTCTCTCTCTGCTGCTCCCCTGCTCTGCTCTGTCTCTCTCTCTCTCAAAAATAAATACACATTAAAAACATTTTTTTAAGAAATCATTTGCTGTTTATCTAAAACTCAGATTTAACTGTGCACCCACATCTCTTCTGACATGTCCCCTGGAGGTTGACCCCGGGGGATTTGGGATGGGTGGGCAGTGGGGGCTGGGCTCTGAGGACACCCCTGCCGCTGGTGGTCTGGCAGCCCCTCTCCCCACCTCCCTGCTGACGCTCCACCACCCCCCCAACTCCAAGTCCAAATCCCTGGGGGAGGCGCTTCCCGGAACCCCCAGCCTCTTCCCGCGCCGCACGCACACCCTGGAGAGAACGCCATGTTGTCGTGTCTTGCTTCCCACGAGAGGCCACACAAGCTGTGGACGGGCTCCTGGTGGAGCTCTCGTTGTCTTCTCCCCACCGGGCTCAGACGCCCAGAAGAAAACCGCTGTTTGTTTGATCATAATTTTAAGACCCGCATTAAAGCCAGGGCCGAGCCAGCACGCCCGCCTTTCCTGGCGGAAGCCTGTACGGCTCTACCCCCCAGACATGGGCCTGATCCTGTCACTGGGCGCCCCGTCCCCTCACTGATCAGTGCCCCTTCGTGAACCACACTCTAGAATCATCACAGACATTTAGGGAGGCCACGGAGGAAGGAGCTCTTGGTTTCAGGCTTCCAAGTGTGTGTGCTCCCAGCAAAGCATTTACAGCTAAGCCGTAAAATGCTCGGAAATAGGAAGAAACATCGACACGACGATAAAATGAGGAGTGAGATTAACGATGCCATAATACAATCTGTTTTCATTTAGTGCAGAGAAAATTAATTTTTGAAGACATTTCATTTAACTCCGCAATATTTTGCAGTTTAACCTTTGATGCTTGAAACTTTTCTCTTTTATTCCCTTTAAGCCTAGGACGGGCAGGGGAGGGGAGCCGGTTTTACGATGGTTCTAAGTCCTGCTTCTCGGCCGATAGCCAGGCTCGCTGCCTCAGCTCGGGCCCCGTGTACTCAGGAAACAGAATACTGTGACCATAACGCTCAGCTCTCCTAACGACACGTCCGCTTCAATAACCCAAGATCCAGCTGCGAAACAGGGAGACACGTTACCTTCCAGAGCGAGGCACCGGGGCGGGCTGGACGACCAGATGAGGTTGTGCAAGCATTCAAGATACTCCGACCCCTCCAGCTTAAAGCCAGGAAAGCAGTGATAGGAGATGACGGTCCCCACGGGGAAGGAGGTCTGGAACTCGGAGATGTTCACGTAGCCGTTAGAGGAGGAGAGAGGTCTCAGGCAGCCTGTGAGGGGACAGAAGGGGACAGTCTGGCTTGATCGCCTCTGTGCACCTTCAGATCCTCCCCCGCCCCGGTGGATTCACTCGCTGGAAGCGTGACCTGGCCTCTGGGGACTGAGCGCCTGGGCCAGACCCCTTCATCTGCTCCACTATCCCATTCGTGACTCAGATGTTAGGTTTTACAGCTGCACACGGCAGGTGGGGGGGGGGGTGGAGAGGGGGGGTAGCTGCGGGGCCCTGGCCGGTGGTCGTAGCCCTGAGTGCACCTGAGAATCACCCGAGGAACTTTTGATAAACACCAACGCCTGGTCCCGTGCCCCGGGTCCACAGGCAGCCTGGACACTCTCCAAGTAAGCTGAATGTGCCGCTGGGCTGAGAACCACCGTGGAGGGACCAACACCCTGACTGTTTCAACGGTGTGGGGGTGGGGTTGGGGGGGGGTCTGGGGCGTTCGAGAAGGCTATCACGCAAACCCCCTGCTGCTGTGTGGATTACAGATTGGGTGCCCGCCTGACCCGGTGTGATTCCGCCCAAAGACCCAGCTGTGTTTTATGTGCAGTGGGTAAGGGACCCCGTGGCTCTCAGCCTTGAGAATGACCTGGACAGAGGGCGTCGCAGAGCAGACTGCTGGGTCCTCCCCTGAGCCTCTGGTTCGGGTCTGTGTGGAGCCCAAGGACGGACACTAAGGCTCCGGGTGCTGGTGCAGCTGCGGGGCCCTCTCGGAGGCCCAGTTCTGTGTGCTTTCCGAGTGCAAGTGGGGCTGGGTCCAGCACTGGCACAGGAGCCCATGCAGCCCAGGGGACACTTCCAGTGGGATCTGTGCAGCCCAGTGGGGCATTCCCAGCACACAGACCCACCCGGTGTGGCATCCACTGCAACCATGGGGTCTCTTACTGCCTTCAGTGGTTCCACTGGCGGGAATAATGGCCCTGCCGAGCCGTGCTCTTCCTGGGGAGAACTAACTGTGTGTGAAATAAATAACGTATAATGGAAATCCCTCCTTTCCCTTCCAATCACCGAGTGCAAATTACATCACACCCCCCGCAGCAGGTGACCGGGCCCTCCTTCTAGGCGGCTGTGTTACGTATCAGAAGCATCAGAGGGCTTTGTCTTCGGGAAACTGCTTTGGTCAGCAAACCGGCAGGTGATGTCCGTGTACGAGGGTGAGACCAGGGTGCGGCCAGAGAGGCCCCCCAGCAGGCAGAACTTCGGGAGACACTGACTCTGGGCGGACCCCACACGGCCGTGTGCTGGAGCCACAGAGATCTGCGGACCCAAGAGACCACCCCCCGCACCAGTCAACAACGGTCGGGGTGGACCGTATCTGAGACGCAGCCACATCATCTCTCCACGGCCTTCGATGATTTAACGACGGAGCTGAACGTGGACGGTGTTCGTAACAAAAGTGAAATGTGGGGGGCAGGGGGAGGCTGGGGGTCAGGAACGAACAGAATCAGTAACTGAGAAAACAGAACACGGGTATCGGCACGAACACGTGATGCATCAGAACCGAGCAAGTTCGGAGGCGCTGACACAGGGGACCCTCGCCTCCCGCCGGGGAAGAGTGCAGTTCTGAGCCGCCCACACAGGTAAGTTGGCTTCCGCCAAGGAACAACCAGCTGGCCCACGGCCCACAGCGGGCATCACGCGCTGCTCTCCAATACCCAAAGTTCCCCCGGAAAAGGGGCCTTGGGACAGGGCTCCCTGACCACCCAAAAGCAGACAGAAGGGGTTATGACTCAAGCAGTAAATCAAAGAAAGAGAGAGACGCTGTGTGCCTGGGGACAGCCCGTCCCATCCTAAACACAGCAGTAGAAACCAGACTTTGAGTCAGTAATGTGATTCCTACCTGCACCTCTAGATAATAGAGTGGCTCCTCCTTGGGCTTCAGCCCCCCGGTTCTACAGTGAAAGCCTCAGGGTTATGTCATTCTAAGGGCCAATTATATTCCTCCCAGGGCTCTGAGGAGTCAGGCTGCCTCAGGCAGGGCCCCAGTGGAGGGGAGGGGAGGGGAGGGCAGGGGCCCCATTGGGGGTGCACAGGCAGGGGCTCCAGTGGAGGGGAGGGGAGGGGAGGGGTCCCATGGGGGGGCACAGGTGGGGGCTCCAGTGGAGGGGAGGGGAGGGCAGGGGTGCCATGGCGGGGGGCACAGGCGGGGGCTACAGTGGAGGGGAGGGGAGGGGTCCCATGGGGGGGGCACAGGCGGGGGCTCCAGTGGAGAGGAGGGGAGGGCAGGGGTCCCATGGGGGGGGGCACAGGCGGGGGCTCCAGTGGAGGGGAGGGGAGGGGTCCCATGGGGGGGGCACAGACGGGGGCTCCAGTGGAGAGGAGGGGAGGGCAGGGGTCCCATGGGGGGGGCACAGGCGGGGGCTCCAGTGGAGGGGAGGGGAGGGGTCCCATGGGGGGGCACAGGTGGGGGCTCCAGTGGAGGGGAGGGGAGGGCAGGGGTGCCATGGCGGGGGGCACAGGCGGGGGCTCCAGTGGAGGGCCGGTGGGTGCAGACCAGGCCACTGGAGGAATGAGGCCGGCCTGCAGGGCTGACTGATGAAGCACCAGTCTCCAGCCCGGTGGGTCTGCTCCCTCCTGCCGCGCTGAGACCTGAGTGTGGGGCGGTGGACGGAGGGGCTGGGCGAGCATGGGGAGAGCCGCACCTGAGCCCCTGACAAGGATCCTGCCATTGGGCATTTAAAAAAAATAACTGTGACCGAAAGAGCTGGTGAAGGGGCACGTGGTCCTCACGTGGTGTGAAAGGGAACCTTTAGAAAGTGGGGGAGCAGCCGCGGGGTGAGGGGAGTTTCCGCGGAGAGCCCCGCCGTGTGGTGGGGTGCGTGTCCCCTGTCCTCCAGTCCTGCGCCCATGTTCTCCTGAGGGGCCCCGACTCCAGCCCCCACGGAAGGAAACCACTGATCTGCAACCACGGCTCGCAGAGCGTCAGAGCCTGCCAGCCGGACTCCCACACGCGGGGCCCACGTTGGTCGTCACAGGACCCGGCCCGCCCTCCCCCCAAATGATGAATTATACATGGGTCTCTTGGGCCCTCGGTCCAGGTCCCATGTCAAAAAATAAAATCAGAACTGATGTGAATGGGGGGACTTATTTTCACAAACAGGGTCGACGTCGGCCCAGGCAGATTTTAAAAGTGCAAGGAATACTCACTGTGCGGTTTGGATAAATCTGAATTTGATTATTTTTCTGATCCTTGTGCATTATAAAAAGGGATCGCATTATGAAGATCCTCTGTAATCTTACAGAGGCCTCTGTGAGATTAGCCATAAGTATGTTCTCACCACCACTGAAATGAGTGTAAATACTGTTTTCATTACAATAATTCATCACTGAGCTCACGCCCGGCCGCCAGCCTCCTATCTCCTGAACAATGAGGTATTTCCGCGAATGCTTTTGCAGGGAGGGTGCGGGGACTCCGATCCCAGTGCAGGGGGTGCGGGCCGAGCGCGGTCCCCGCGACCTGTTAGGGACACGTGCTCTGCACCCACCTTGACAGAGGGGCAGATTGTCCCAAGTCCCATCATCGCGACACAGCGAAACCATGTTGTGAAGGTCGGGGTAACGGATCTTGAACCCTTCGTGACAGGTGACGATCAGCTTATCTCCGTGTCTGTAGGTCTTGTTACGGATCTCAGCATCCTCCACCTGAGGGACGCGGCAATCTGCAATTGTGTGAACAGGACACGTTATCGACCTGACTCACACCGCTCGTGGCTCCCAGCTTCACTCCTCTTCCCAGACCCGGCCTCAGGCTCCACTCGGGGCTCAGCTGTGCCCACGGGCAACACAGCCTGCTTCTCAGGGACACAGGAGGGGCACGGGAGGGACACGGGGAGGGACATAGGAAGGGGGATCTGGCCACGAAAGCAACTTCATCTCCTGCCTGTGACACTCGATATCACACAGTGAGCTCTCGGTGATTGTGGCCAAGAGTTGGGGGTTCACGCCGCCACCCACGTGGTGGTCCCCCCACGGCCCACAGCCTCAGCCTGTGGGGCACAGAAGATACGCCTGGTGGAAAAGAGGGGCCGAGGCAGGACTGCACCTGCTAGGACTTCCCACCGACCTCCCCCCATGTGAGGCCACCAGCACTGCCTCCCAAGGGGGCAGCTGGAGCGGTGCGGAGGTCGGGAGGGGACGGGCCGCCCGAACGAGGGCCCGAGGAACAAGGAGTGCACACAGCAGATGATCAAGAGATAAAATAAAGCGAGTGACATCTAACCCTGGGCCTCCAGCGCGGTCTCCTCCCAGCTCAGCGCACAGCCGCCAGCCGGGCTGTGCCTCCGACTCACATGCGCCCGAGTGAGGGGTTTATCCCACTGTCAAGAGTCAGGAGGCCCTGCCTTACAGGGGGTTGCGCTCCAAGCTTCGGAATTTGTTATGACGGTTCTTATTAGACCCCCACACGGCTGGAACAGCGTCAACAGAAACCCGGACCTTCCAGGCCCGCGAAGCTCCGAACTGTCAGCTCTGAGGCCCGAGGCGGCGGAAGGCGGCCCAGAGCTTTGGTGTGGGGCTGGGTGCACAGGGAGCACCAGGAATCTGACCGCAGAAGGTCAGCGCTGGAGAGCCTTGGCCGAGAAGGGCCAGAGGCTCCGAGGGCCGGGGGCTCCCAGAGACGGGGGTTCGAGGGCCCGGGGTTCCGAGGGACGGCCGCCAAAGTCAAGGCTCACCAGCCGGCTCTGCCCTCCTCTCGAGAGCAGGGACTGCGCCACCGGCTTCCTCCCACGTCCACTCTTCTCTTCCAGACTCCCCACACGTCCGGCAGAGAAGAAACGCCCTGGGAAACAGGACCCTGAAGCCCCCGGGGTCCCGCCCACCAGGCCTTCCCTGGGCCTGGGGATCTCAGCAGAGGCCATCTGGCTGGAAACGCTGTCCTGCCTGCAATCTGACCTCTTGGCTTTGAGCTTTGGATGGTGGCAAGGGGTTTCAGCTGCTCACGTTTAAGCAACAGTCTCCCACCAGAACAGCCAAGTCCCCCGGAATCAGTGCCGGAAGAACCCTGAACGGCGTCACGCAGTCAGACCGCTGCTGCCTTCTTAATGGAAAACATGCATCAGTCTTCAGTGTCACGACGCAGGAATCATTCACAGCAGATACAAACACATTCATCGAGGCACCCGCCTATAAAACCTCGCCGTAAATCGACCCTGCGACAGGAATCTACGTGACGGAACAGCCATTTCCACGACTGACTTGGAACTTGTGCTCAGCAGGCAGCCAGCTGCAGGGAGTAAAGTCCACGGGCACCGAGGGCACGCGGACACTGGCCGACCAGGGACAGGAGCCTCACGGTTTCTTGGCGAGGTGGTCGGTAACACAGAGGGCTCTGAACTCCCGCCTACAGGCCCGTGTCCACAGGCAGGGGCCGGGGCACAGACAGGGCATGTGACACACAGGTCACAGGGAACCACAGCCTCCCAGCCTCTGCTCAGAGAGGGGTCACCATGGGGCACGGTAGAGGACCGACTGCTGGGGGACAGGGGCGCCCACCGACCGGAGGGCTGGAGGCTGCAGTCTGAGCTCCCGTAAGCAGGGCTGTGCTGGGACAAAGGACAGAAGTGAAACAGACAAGCTGTAATAAACCCTAAACCACACCTCGACAGGAGCGAATGGCACACAGAGCCATCCTGAATTTTTACCCACAGCGTCTGGCGCCCAGCGTCCCCGCTGAAGAAGTGTGTGTGCCCCAACCAGCCAACTGTACCCATAAATGGCTACGGACAGTATTTCTGTGGAAACAGATAAGCCAGGATCTTTAGTGTCTGAAAATAACGTAATCTTCATCAGTGCTGGTTTCAAATGGAAAAAGCACAGGTTTTCTATAGCACAAATGCATCCAGCAGGCAGCAAGGATTTTTAAAGGCCGCTATAAAAACACCACTGCCAAGGACTGCGAACACAGGTCCATCAGTATTGATTCTGTCGTGCAGAATGGGGTCAACGATCAAACCCTCTGTAGACAGCGCTCAAATGGACACTTCGGGGACGTAACCGAGAGATTATCAAAGGCTTCCCTCCCAGAAATCAACTTCACCCGCCTGCCGTCACCGAGAGTGAGTCCTGCTTTGGGGCAAAGGATTTAATACTGTAAGCAGACGAAGGAGGGGATATTAAGGCGGTGTTTCGCATTTATACCGAAGAACAGGTTAACTGGTCCTAAAGAAGTTAGCACACGGGGGTCCTAAAGCACAGAGCAGAAAAGGAAAAAAGAACGGAGCAGAAAAGGAAAAAAGTCTTAAGAATGCGCACCACACGCTAGACTTACTCCCTTTTTCAGTGTTGAAAACTGATTTGATTCCCTAAAACGCCAACTTCAGACACCAATGCTCGCCAAAAAGTGCTTCCGGGAACTGAGTTGGTAGCACGCCCTCGAGATCCCTAGTTCACGGCTACGCAGCACAGCCTCTGGGAGTCCTGCTGTGCAGGGCTCTGGGTTTGTTTACACCGGCATCTGTACCGTTTATTTACTCGCCCATCTGTCCCATTCGCTGGCTCGCTCACGCACTCAGCAGCGGGCTGCTGAGTCCCGCTCCGGGTGCCGGGCACAGAGAGACAGTCGGGAACAGCACCTCGTGGCAGCTGTGTGCAGAGCGACTGCTAACAAACGAGCAGATGTGTGAGCTAGAGCGTGATGGGCATGATGGTGGCTCTGACGAGCAGGTGCCAAGGTCACACAGACACTGACCAAGGGCCCCCCGGGTTTGGGAAGACAGGACGGGCGCCCTGACATGACATCTGTTAAGTACAGCCCAGCGGCAAGAAGGACTCAGTTGTGCGGATCTGGGAGACGGAGGTTTTGGGCACAGGAACAGCCGGGTGTCGGTGTGTCTGAAACACAGGCAGGCCAGACCACACGGCACCTTGCAGATCAGGGCAGGGATCTGGGGTTGGCTTCGTGCGACGTGCGGCACGGCTGTGGCCCGCACACCGAGGGATTACCCGACCCAAAGACAGGCTTGGTCTTTGCCCTCGGGTCCTGGGTCATGACCTCCCTAGTGCCCTCCCTGAGCCGAGCGTGTCCACCGGGAGCCTCTAGGCCACAGCAGACGCTCTGTGCTGACGGTGTGACTAAGGCTGGGGAGCCTGGGTCCCTGTGGATCCACTCGGCCTCTGGGGAGCTGGAGGCCGAGCCCCGTGAGTGGTCAACCAAGCCTGCGTGGCCGAGCCCCAGGGACAACACTGGGCACCAAGGCTCAGGTGAGCTTCCCTGGTGTTAGCATTCACGCATGTTGTCGCACGACACTGTGGGGAGAAACGGGCACCGTCCACACCACACCACCGCCACGGGACAGCCAGGGAACAGCCGCCAGAGGTGAGGTCAAGAGCATTCGCAGCAGCACGGCGGCGCTCCCCTTGGTGTCCACGTCGGCAAGCAGATGGTCCTCCGCCGGCCACACGCTGCGCCACCTGCCCGTGTCGCTCACGTCACGTGGTCTCCCCACGTGGGCATCTCATCGTCACTGTCCTCACAGAAGAAGGTGAAGGCAGGACAGTAAGACGTTTAGAGACAGAGACCACGTTCACATACGGTTATTATGGTGTGGTGTTATAATTATTCTATTTTTTTAAACGTTTATTTATTTTTGAGACAGAGAGAGACAGAGGGTGAGCAGGGGAGGGGCAGAGAGAGAGGGAGGCACAGAATCGGAATCAGGCTCCAGGCTCTAAGCCGTCAGCACAGAGCCCGACGTGGGGCTCAAACTCACGGACCGCGAGATCGTGACCTGAGCTGAAGTCGGATGCTCAACCGACTGAGCCACCCAGGCACCCCGCAAAATTATTCCATTTTATAATTAATTATTATGTTTATCTCCACCTGTGTCTAATTTATAAGTTACACTTTACCATAGGTGTGTATGTGTAGGAAAAAAACACAGTGACACAGCGTTTGGTACCATCCACAGTTTCAGGTGTCCACTGGGGTCTTGGAATACGTCCTCCACGGATAAGGGCGGACAACTTACTTGTAACAGACCCAGTGAGAAAAATCCCGAAGGCCCATCAACATCAGAATGTTCAAATTCTGGTCTATTTGTAACAGAACACCCTGCAAATGGACCAACCACAGCTGCACGGAAAATAGCGTAATTTCACAACCAAGTAGAAAAGTCTAATGTAAAATACCTAATGTGTAATTCCACGTACATGAATTCAAAAATAAGGCAAAAGTAAATCAAAGTGGTGCCGTGTCTGGGAATGCGCACGCCTGGGCTGAGTGATAACCAGGACACGAGCTCCTGACCCAGGAGAGGGGCAGCCTAGGGGGCCCGGGGGGCTGTCCACTGTGTGCTGATTCTGTGGGCTGTGGGGTTTCGTGTGCTTTCCTGTAAAGGTTATGTTCTATGAGTTTACACAAACAACTACGCAATCCAGAGAGAACAAGAAGTTCGCTGGGAATGAGTCCCCCCAGCTGAACCGGGGCCTCCGGCCGGGCAAGCAGGGAGTGCAGGCAGAACTTGGGGACAACTGACTCGGGTGGCATCTGGATTTCCAAACCCATGAACCCTCACCATCTCCCGAAGGCAGAGGTTGCCCCGCCCAGAACACAGACCTACTTTTCTCTCGATCAACAGTCTCAACCGTTTCATGGGTGAAGGAACTTGACGTCTCTTCCCACCTTCTGGAATGTCGCCTTCACTCTCAGCGACGACGAGGTGACAGGAAACACCTGTTTCCCAGAGCCGAGCTCGCAGGGACGTGAAAGCAGATGGTCCCCATACCCTCCACCCACCGGCTGCGCCTGGAGTGTCTCCTGAGAACCTGCTGAGTCCAGACGCCTGGGGCACCGCGCGGGGCAGAGGCGCTCCCCGCACGCCCCCAGGGCAGTGCCGTGAACCCCGGCGAAGGCGGCATCAGCACAGCCTCCCCGCGTGGGCTCCGCGCCGGAGGCCCAGGCGGGTCCCCAGCACACGTGGGCTCGGGTGGGACTATGGACGTGGCCCAGCCCTGGAGCCAGGAGAATCAGTCCCCCTGCGATGGGTGTGGAAGGGTGCGGGTGGGAAGCACTCCATTCTTCACAAGCAGCCAACCTAATCTGGGTAGTTTCACCTTCGAGCCCGTGAAAACCTGCTTTCTGGGGAATCCACGCCATCTGCCTGGTGCTGGGGGCTCCTGACAATCCTGGGCCCTTTGCACTCGGTCTGACCGGGGTACTCTGTGTGAGCAGAGGGACACTGACACTCCCACAAGCCCACCTCCACGGCCCTTGCTCAGACCGGGCAGGACCCCGGCGCCCCCAGGACACGGGGACAGGACCCCGGCGCCCCCGGGACACGGGGACGCTTCGGGCAGCTGGTAAGGGCTGTGCTGCTGAGCGAACCTGTCTGTGGTGTCCAGCCGTCACCCTGTAGGGATGATAACAGTCATTTAGGTCACTCATCCCCTCTGTGTCTCCCCACCGTGACCTTATTTGCTCTGGATTTGTTTTTGCTCTCACGTCATGACCACGTTAAGTTGAAATCTTTTTTTTTTTTTTTTTTTTAGGTTGAAATCTTTTTAAGAAAGTAAACCAAACTCACACTGAAGCCACAAGAGATGGGGGAGGGGAGGGGAGGGGGTGGGGACAGCACAAATGAGAAGGGACAGTGCTCCTGGGGACGGGGGTCCCGGGGGCGGGGACGGGCACCACTCTGCTTTCCCTCCTGAGGAAAAGGCAGTGAGGACGCAGCAACCTGGGGACAAGCAGGTGCCCGTCCCTGTGGACACGGCTGCTGTCGGATGCCCACACCCAAAGCAACGAGACATTTCCGGTGATGGAAGATACACACGTGGAGAAAAGGACTGTAAATAAACATTCTTGGAGCGTCTCTGTCTTGGTGAAGCCCCTGGAGCTGGGGGACATTCACCCTGACCCAGGGGTGACCGCAGAAGGTGACCCAGAAGGAGCGGGACACACTGCTGTTGAACAACGGCTGTGCCCCTGCGTTCAAGGGCACGGGGCTTACCCGCCACCCTAACTGGCCACGAGTGAGGCCGCATCTGCTCACTTAAAATTCCTAACGTGATGATACCATGTAAACGCACTCTGCACTTGCCCCTGGGAGGCTCGGGGAACCTTGTACCAAACTGTTCATCTTTTACAGGAGCCCCGGTCAGGTCTCCAGGAGTCAGAGCCCCTTAGCAAGAACTTACACATAATGCTTGCTGCAGGGATGGCCTGTCCCCCATTCGGTCTGTGGGGAGGGGACACGTGGAGACCCATGCTCCAGGCCACGTCGGCCACAACCAGAAGATGAGGACAGTGGAGGTGGAAGATGCTGGCGGCAAGTGGGATCCGGCCCTGTGAGCTCCCATCTTTGCCGCCCAGAACAACTGACAGCCTCCTGGAGGACGTTCCAGATCCCGCTCTTTCTCAGGCTCCCTGGGGGCAAGAGCACTGAACGAGGAGTCCGGACGCTGGTCCCAGCCCCAGTGTGTCTGCCACGTGACCCGTACTCCCGGGCTGTAGTGTCTCTGTCCACAAATGCCAGCACGAGCGCTCTCTGACCATACGAGTTCATCTCCCAGGATCTGCCTCACACCAGAGAACGCCGTGTCCTCCCCCCGGGAAAACACTCTGGCACGTCCCAGCGTGTGTGGGCCTCAAGCTGTTTTCAGGAGTTTAAAAAAATATGCAGAGAGCTGCTCTCACTCCTAACCTTCCAAGCCCGGAGGCCTGAAGATGTATTCTTAGCAAGTTCTTGAGACGAGGAGCCCACGGCACACACTTTGGGACCTAGGGGCCTGAACGAACAGACACGACGCCTCCCCCAAGGGGTGTGGGTCTGGGGTCAGGAGGACACATGTCACCCGCTCCCCCCTCCCCTGGAGGTCATCATCTCGGGGGCAATGCCTGGACCTGAATCCCGCTCTTGGACTCGCTTCCTGGGAGGCCCCTCTCACCTGCACTTTCTCGTCTGGAAAGTAAGGTCGTAACACCTGCTTCGTGGGGCTGGGTGGGAACCTCGGGAGGCAGTGCACGGTCCCTGGTACACACACCGACCCTCCTTAAAACACAGCGCTCTTGGTGGGGAAGGGACGCCCAGGTAACGAGCAGGCGCCCAGGTAACACGAAGATGCCCAGGTGAGGGGCAGACGCCCAGATGTACAGGTAACACGCAGACGCCCAGGTGTGCACCGGGGGTGGCCCGGTGTGTGCACCTGAGTGACGGGAGTGGGGCAGGTTCTGGCTGCTGATAAAAAGCTCACCAAGCCAATAGGAAAAACGGGAGGGTTTACACGTGCTTTCCAGGGGGTGAATGAGTCAGAATGGTTCAGCCAAACGCACCTAGAGCTGAAATGTCAGGAAAAGCCACAGAAAGACCCAGAAACCCGAAGTTGCTCAGCGTGAGTACTCTCAGCCAACGCCCACCTGAGGGATGCAAACCTTACCCAGATGGCCTAAGGCTGCGGGGGCCCCGCAGACGAGCAGACAAAGCGCATCGGGAGCCCGGCCAGCGTGCAGAGCGTGGGCCCCGGCCTCCCACCTACAAGGGCCACGAGGCTCCCCTCCCCCCTCCCCCCTGGCCATTCCAGGAGTCGTACTCATGGCCAGAAAGGCCCTGGGGGTCTCCGGACAGGGGCGGCACTTTCGGGGCACGTGCACGTGCAGCTCGAACAACCCTTGGTCCCCCACGCACCCCCCGCTCCTCCTGGGGCAGAAGGAACCACCCAGCCGGCCACAGGCAGGTTCCCCCCCACGGTCCGGGTCACAGTGCCTCTGCTGGCTGCACCCTTGTCAGGAAGGCGCCCCAGAGGTGCAGTCTGGGAACCTGCTCGGGACGAGCCCCGTGTGAACCTGTCTGAGACCTGTGACGCCCCATTTGCCGGACGCCCATCTGGTTTGCTCACTGTGCGTCTGCCTGAGACCGACGTCGGCGTGACCGTGACCATCCACGGAGCCGCTACGGGGACAAGAGAACCGTGTCCGGCCGCACACAGATCACAGCTCCTTTAGCATCTAAACCCCGCTGCGTAAACACGCACGGGTCCGTCTGCCTCCAAAGCCTCCAGCAGAGAAGCCGCAGGCGGAAAAGAGAAGGTTGTGGTTTTGCACGAGGACCAGCTTGTCTGAACACAGAGCTGCGTCCACCCGAAGCTACAAGCTGCCGTCTGACTCTCGTGAGCGTCCCGAACGCCCTCCGGATGAGGGTCCTAAGGGAGGGGGGGCCTGGGCAGAACGTGTAGATCGCGGCCTGGTAACCTGGGCTCCCCCAGCCGGGACCTGTGGGCCATTGTCCATCTGAAAACGCACAGCCAGTGTAACAATGCCAGGGCGCGGAGAGGACTCTGCCCGGCCGTCGTTTCCATGAATGCCGGTGGCACGTCCGTCTGGGCAAGACGCAGGCGGATCACCCCCGCCCCCCCCAGCCCCCATGTGCTATTTTCTCATAACCTAAGTAGATTCGAATGACTCTTATTGTAGTCTCATTTGCGTACTGATCTTCTAAACACACCCCTTCCTTACGTGTGCAAACCATCGTCTGAGTCACAACACTGACCCTGCCCCTGTCAGGGGAGGGACGGCCTCTCCGCGTCCTGGTTTGACACGAGTCCAGTAAGTGTTGGTCAGGTGGCTTCAGGCAAAGTCAGCCTTCACCCCCAGCGAGAACTGGGCGAGGGGTGTTTACCCGCGGGCAGGTGTCCCCCAGCAGACCTGAGCAGAGGCCCATCGGTGGCTCTCACCCTGTCCCCTGGGCTCTGGACTTGCCACATCACCGCCCCGGACCCGTGGGGTGTGTTTTCAGTCCCCTCCACCACACCGCCGCCTCCCCTGCTCCCTGAACAGCGACCGTCCTCAGCTCTGCTTCGGGCCGTGGGGGCTCCGGTCTCCCGGAACCAGCCTGGAGAGGACGTCTCTGCATCTGCAGGGTGGAAGGTCTCAGTGCCGTAAAACTCCACCGCCTACGTGATCAGGCCCATGAGTCCAAACCTGAAACTCGGTCGTTTTCTTGGAGGGAACGATTAAGACTGGAATCGGGGCTGAGGTGGAGCGTGGGGAAGAGTCAGCGGGCACCCGGGCGAGCCAGAGAGGTGCCACCTCGCTTCTGTAGGGTGCCTGTAGCAGGATAACAACACATTTTCCTGCATCTAAACCTACTTTTCAAAAACCCGCATCTCAGGCAGGACTGGCCGCCAGCGTGACAGCCCGGGAGGGGTCCAGGTGACAGCGACAAGACCAGGGGCTGGACCAGGTCTGTCCCTAAATCACCATTTAACTGTGGGAAGGCTCTTGGTTTCCCTTTGGGTCCGACAAAAACCAGATCAGAAGGGGGGTTTGGGCCCCACGTTCCTCTGAGTCCCTCCGCCCTGAGCACCAACACCGCCACCTGTAGTGACCACGCGTCCTTGGGAGTGGCCTATGTGACACGACCTCGCAGGGGAAAACCCGCGGCTCCAAGCCTGCTGCCTGCACGTCTGCTATGTGACCGGGACAAAGCCAGCGAACCTCTCTGAGCCTCACCTTCCTAACCGGGGAGGCTGCCCCCTCGAAAGTGCTTCTCAGCGTCGAGGGCTTATCTGAACGCGGTGACTGACCCCTGTTACTACTACCGCCCAAAATTCAGCACCTTGACGCCCGGACGGACGGAACCAAGGAATTCAGCAGCCCGGCATCCGCACGGCACAGTCCTGGCCGGGGCGGGAGGCCACGCACACCTCAGCGGAGAACGGTTCCGCGTTCTCGCCTCTGTGGGACACCCACGGCGCCCCCGCCCCCGCGGTCCACGAACAGCGACGCACGTCTCCACTGTCGCAGCAGCACAGGCCGCCCCTTCCCGCACGTCTTCCAAAGCCCACCAAGGGTACCGTTATTATTGAGAAACGGCTGCTACTTAGAAAGGTGGTTTCTGTTCTTCCGAACTCTCTGAACCGATCCTGAGAGCACAACACGATGTCTGGACCCTCTGTGGAAAGGGTGGTCTTATTTTCGGCTGTGGAAGGAAGGGCTGGCGGTCCCCGGGGCACCCCAGGAGCACGGCCCTCCCCGTACACCTGGGGCTGTCCACAGCAGACGCTCCTTCCCCTTCTGGAATTACTACAGACTACGTGCTTATGGAGGCCTGGAAAGGGGCCATCTTTTTTTTCCCCCAGGACGGAAATACGGAAAGGTCTCCCCACCTCCGGGCAATAACCACGAAGCCCACGTGTCCTCTTTGCCCTCAGATGTTCCTGAGCTTGTCCAGATTTTAAACACTGAGACCGTAGGGCACAGATCTTGGCAGGAAAGTCAGGATTTGCAAACCAAACACACTTTTAATCAGTAGAACCTCACGGAAACCATAGCCTGCACGGGCTGCACGGGAGCAGAAAATCTGAATGTACAGGGTGCCTGGGTGGCTCAAGGAGGCGTCCGACTCCTCGTTTCGGCTCAGCTCATGATCTCAGGGTTCAGAGCCTACTTGGGATTCTCTCTTTCGGGGGGGTCTGCTTCTCTTCTGTTCCGTTTATTCGTCAGCTTTGCTCTTTAGAATCCACACGGAGGTGAAATCACGCGGTGTTCGTCTTTCTCTGACTTATTTCACCCTAATTCTTTGCGCTAATTTTTTCTCTTTAAAAAAACAAAAACAAAAACAAAAAACCTTGAAATTCAAAGCCAGGGCAGGGCGAACTCTGGGGGCAGGCCGCAGTCCCCAGGAGGGCTGAGCCGGTGCCCCGTCAAGGCCTCCCCAAGTTGGCTACGGAGAGACGTTCACAAGAAGGATCTCGGCTCCTTCAGAGTAACAGCCCGCATGCCGCGGTGACAGCTCCGTGATAAACCAAATCAACGACGGACACTGAACCGAGAGACCCAGGCTCTGCCGGCCTCAGACACACAAACCGCATCACGCCTCCCCAACCAGCTGCACCCAGGGCTCCCTTCCAGACCCCACGCACCTACAAGCAAGGCCGTCTCGACCAGCAGGCGTGGGCTGGCGCGAACGGTAAGGTAAGTGACTGCCGCGTCTCAAGCAGGATACTTGTCGGAAACAAACGCCTGCCAGGTCGGCTGGCCCTGCGGTGCTCCCTCCTTATGCGGCTCATGTCCAAAACGTGCGTCTCCGTATGGACCGAGGCTGCGCACAGTGAGCGGCTCTAACATTCTCCCAGCCGCTCGCTCACACGGACGAAAACGGTGACGAGTGGGGTTGGAACTGGGGCGGAGGAGGAACACGGTCCCTCCTGCCACGGGGGCGAATTCATCCCGGGCCCCAGCCCTGGCCACACCGCCTTCCCATCCGCATGCAGGCTGGGCCGGATGGCGCGGCCCGGGGTATCTGTCTGCCCGGACGGGGCGGGCAGGGCGCGCACTTTACCTTCTCGCGCACAGACAGGCTTATCGCTGGGGATCCAGCCGAGGGTGCCGTTAGGGTGTCGCACACACAGTCTCTTTGTGGAGCCCTTCAGCTTGAACCCGTCTTCACAGTGAAACTGGGTGACAGAGCTCTCAGGGAACACCCCTCCGCTGGGCGTCCTGAAGCCATTCTCGGGGACGCCTGGGTCCGTGCACGCCTGAAGGCCATCGAACCCTACATTGACAGAGAGAAGAAAAGGTGCCTCTGAATGCATCCCCCGGACGCCGAGGGCCTGCCCACGTCAGGGACAGACACTGTCATTCCACACGCCGTGGCCACGCGGCCACACAGCACGAGAGACGAGAATAGAAGCCCTCTCTGTGACTCGGGCGGTGCTGGCGGGAGTCCTCCTGACCGACCCCACCCTTTGTGGAGGCTGGAGGAGCTGAAGCCACAGAACAAAGACGGGAAGGAGGTGGTGGAACCTGAGCCAGGCCCTGCAGGACATACTGACGACACTCCAGGGACAGAACAATGCTGTCAGGGAGGCCAGGATGGCGTCCTGGCAGGGTTGGCCTGAGCACTGAACGCCCCTTCCCCTCTCCTCCCCGCCCCTTGCCCTTTGCTGCTTCCCTTGTGCCAGGCCTCCTGGAGGCTCCCCGAGGTCCTGGTGGCTTCCTAACCCATGAGACCAGCCCTGCAGGGAACAGTGTGGGGAACAGCACGGTCCGTGCTGAGCTGTGAGCCCTTCATCTTTGCGGCCCACAGTCCATCCCGGTCCTGCACAGAAAGAGCTCCCCAGACGTTTGAGGAATGAGTGAACCGTGCTGGGGAAGGGAAGCTTACTGAGGTGACCCTGGAGGGCCGGGTCAAGCGAGGAGGCAGTGGGCGGGTGTCCGGGGGTCTGCAGACGTTATAGCTGGAGGGAGAGCCTGTGCAGGTGTCAGAGCAGAGGGGAAACCTGGCAGGTGCCCGCGGGGAGGGCAGCACAGTGTCCTTAAGTGATGGGGTCGTGTCTTCACTTGGAAGGAAAGACACAGTCGGGCGCCTCAAAGTATTGCTCAGGTCGACTGCCTGCAGTCCAACAGCCCCAGGCGGCCAGGG
The DNA here is from genome assembly GCF_016509475.1 of Prionailurus bengalensis. Lineage (NCBI taxonomy): Eukaryota > Metazoa > Chordata > Mammalia > Carnivora > Felidae > Prionailurus > Prionailurus bengalensis. The sequence goes on from NC_057360.1 coordinate 334,759, forward strand.
ACGGGTGGCAAGGAGCAGGCGAGGGCCCGGTGAGCAGCTGCCCGCCAGCCAGGGGGGTGGGCCTCTGGGTCACTGTGGGGTGGGGGTGTCCTGTCCAGGGGGACCTTCGGCGCAAGAAGCATAGAGCAGGAGGCAGAGCGGGGGCCCGAGGGTGGGGCGGGAGGCGGAGCCACAGTGGGAGGTGGAGTTGGGGGAGGAGTCAGGAGCGGAGCAGGAGGCGGAATGGAAAGGCAGGCAGGCGGGAGAGGCAGAGTCGTGGGGCGGGGTGGGAGGTGGAGCTGGGAGGGGCGAGAGGAGGAGGAGCCAGAACAGGGGGCAGAGATGGAAGGAAGAGCTGGAGTGGGAGGCGGAGCCAGGGGCGGGCCAAGGGGGAGGAGCCAGAGCCGAGGTGCAGGGGGTGGGGCGGAGGGAAGGGAAGGCGGAGCCGGAGTGGGAGGCGGAGCCAGAGCTGGGTGGGGGGCGGGAGGAGGAGCTGGGGCAGGGGGCGTGGCGGGAGGTGGAGCCAGAAGGGGCGGGGCAGGAGGTGGGGCCAGGAGCGGGGCAGGAGGCAGAGAGGACAGCTGAGGGAGCCCAGGGCTTGGTTGCCGGGGGAGGGGGGGGGCGGGGGGCAGCGGGGTGTCACGGCAGGAACGGAATCCTGTGCTGTTAGCTGCAGCTGGCACACGACGTCACATTAGTGTTGGGTGCACAACACGGTGAGCCCGCAGTGTGCATGTGACGCTGTGGTCACATGAGCGGAGCTGCCGTCGTCACCACACATCTTCACCACACATCACTGTGACAGCACAGCTGACCGTACTCACAGTGCTGTGACTGTTCTCCCCGGACCCGCTCTCCCCGCGCTTCTCCCTGCACCCCTCTCCTCCGGCAACCACATGTGTACTCTGGACCGTTTGTGTTTTAGATTCCACGAAATCCTAGAGTATTTGTTGCTCTTTGTGATTTATTTCACTGAGCATAACACCCTCAAGGTCCATTTATGTTGTCACAAATGGCAAGATTTCATTCTTTTTGTGGCTGCGTAATATTCCGTTCTATGTATACCACTTCTTTGTCTATTCATCGGTCAGTGGACACTGGGGCTGTTCGTAGCTTGACGATCGTAAATAACCCTGCAATAAACACAAGGGTGGGAGCGTCCTTCTGAATTAGTGTTTTCATCTTCTATGGGTAAATCCTTGGTGGTAGAGTTACCGGATTACATGGCATTTCTATTTTTAATTTCTTGAGGCACCTCCATCCACACTGCTCTCAAGAGTGGCTGCACCAGTTTGCATTCCCACCACCAGTGCAGAGGGGTCCCCTTTCTCCACATCCTCGCCCACACCTGTTGTTTCTTGTGTTGATTTGAGCCATGCTGACAGGTGTGAGGCGGCAGCTCATTGCAGTTTGACTTGCATTTTCCTGATGATGAGTGATGTTGAGCATCTTTTCATCCATCTGTTGGTCATCTGGATGTCTTCTTTGGAGAAATGTCTGTTCATGTCCTCTGCTCATTTTTTAATTGGATTGTTTGGGTTTTGTTTTTTTTTTTGGTGTTATGTGAGTTCCTCATATACTTTGGATATTAACCCCAGGGACTGAGAGCTTGAACAAAGGGATAACGGGGACCAGACGTATGTCTCCGAATGACTTCTCCTCACCCAGGCAGAGGACAGACTTGCACAGACTAGGCAGGAGGCAGGAAGACCATCAGAAATAACTCCCAGGTACCAGGTTACGTCAGGATCCAGGGACAGTTTGTTTGTGAAAGGCAGACTCATGGATCCCGGTGCTCTCAGGGTGGGGCGCAAAGGGCTGTGTTTCTGGAAAGCTCTCCAAATGGCTCTGAGGCAGCCAGTCCAGCTCCTGGGAGGGCCAGCAATTGAGGCATGTGGAGTCTCAAGCTACTGCAGCAGTCGTGGCGAGAAATGACGGGCCAGAAGAGGCAGGAGTGGCGCAGAGAGGCCGCAGGAGATACTACGGACGCAGAAGCGCAAATTCAGGGACGGAAGGGATGGCAGCGGGGGTGAGGGGAATGAGTTAAGGGAGGCATCTAGGATGGTCCCAGGTCCTGGCGCTGAGCCTGCATGCAGGGGACGGGACGCGGTGAAAACCACCTGGGGCCAAAGGGGGGTGCGGGGAGTCTGGGTCTGGAGACACCCAGGCAAGGTGGGGGTGACCAGCCGGAGGAGCAAGTCTGAGCCGCATGTCTGCGCACAGACGGCAGCTGGAGGCACAGCTGGGTGGCCTCCTGGGAACAGACGGTGAGAGGAAGCCACGTGGCACATGGCTGAGACAGCGGCACCCACGAAGGCAGGCAGGCGGCTGGGCAAGGGCAAGAGACACACCGGGCACGGGGGCGCGGCCAGGTTGGAAGGGACTGCAGAAAGGAAGGGACTGCTGGAAGGGTGCAGACAGCCCGGGCTTGTCCTCCAAGGCACTCAGTGTACACGGAAGAACGTGGCTGAAGCCATCGGGGGTCATCCCGCGGCTGAAGCATTAGGGTCACGGGAGGGGCTTTCCGATTATTGTATTAAGATCTTAAAATTAAAGAGATCTGAGCCTGTCTCCACGCAGCAGGGAGAAAGAAAGTCCGCAGATGAGGGATGGGGAGATGCAGGGGAGGGGGTCCAGCCCCGTGGGGGGGAGGGGGGCTCACCTTCCACTGAGGCAGGAAGGGGGTCTCCCGGAAAACCCACTGAGGGAAGGATGGTCCCCAAAACGTGTCCACCCTCCAGGACTGGCTTCAGGGGTGCCTCCCCGGGAACCATCCTCCGCCTTCAGAGTCTGACCAGGAGCCTCTCTTCCCATCAGGGAACCTGTGCCCACCTCTCCTAGAGTCCTCCTCACCCTGGCAGCGTTGTGGTCTACCTCACATCCTCCCCCGCTGTGATGTGAACTTCTGGGTCGGGGGGGCGGGGAGGGGAGGCTGTGTCTTATTCTTCACCTCCTCAGCCCCCGGCATGTTGTGTAGTAAGGGGGCATTCCACAGGTGCTGCTAATGGAGGAGGGAGAGAGGAAGGGAGGGAGGGAGGGAGGGGAGATGGATGGGTGGGTGGATGGGTGATGGGTGGGTGGATGATGGATGGGTGGATGGATGGATGGATGGATGGATGATGGATGGCTGGCTGGCTGGAAGAGGTACTCGGCGGGTGAGGTGGGCGTGAAGGGCTCTCCCCCAGCACAGACCCGTTCTCTCCTAACACCCTCCCAGCCCCTCCTTTCTCCCAACCCGCGTGGACCGAATTCCTTACTTCCTGACGACCTTCCTCCCACCTGCACCTGCACACACCTCCCCCTTCGTGCCTCTGCAGCGTAGGGCCAGAGCGGGTGGGGATGTGGCTGAGCCACATGCTTCCCTCACACCCACTAACCAGGGAGCCACACCGACTGCCCGTCAAAGGCACCGACCCCTCGGCCCGGCACACCTCCCTGCCCCAGCCAGGAAGCCGCTGTCTCTGAGAAAAGGACAGACCCCCCAGAGGAGAGCTGAGCATCCGTGATCCGTCAGAAGGACTCCTGCTCTCGTAATTAACGAGAGAACCATGCTGCGAGGACGCAGTTTCCTCACGGGCCCGGTTCTGTGCTCTCCTTACTAATCCTTCCCTTCAAAAACCACCGCCCCAGGGACCAGCCGCTGCATCGCCCCGTTTCCAACGGTCTGAGGATCAGGACGCCACTGGCTGGGCCCAGCCGCCGACACAGAGGAGGGAGTGAGAACAGGTGAAGGGACCGACGTCGGAGGATGGGATGGCGTAAGAGGCCATTCTTCATCCGGACCACTGACCCCACCGAGCCAGACGGTCGCTTCTCACGGCCTGCCAGAGCTCGAGACGCCGCTTTCCAAAGTACCCCCGGCGGGTCGGTCCCCAGTCGGGGCTGCTTCTCCACAGAGCCATCCTCTGCAACGTGGGGGTCAGCACACCGGACGCACACCCACTGGGGACGGGGGGGCCTGCCCGGAGGGTCCTAGTAGCCTGCCGTCCGGGCTCCAAATCCTGCAGATGCTTTGGAAGTGAGCGGCCGCAGCTTAGGCAGGAGGAGAGAGTTCCCGGGTGATTTCTGATATGTTTCTTTTGGGGGAAACAGACAGAAAAGGGTACTTTCCTTTTTAACAAGCCCTGGGAGGTGGTACCTCCTGGCCATTCCTCCTAAATCCGATTCAGAACGCGGCGTGTACGCACAAGGGACAGTCCGTGTGACGGTCCACCTTACGGGTCAACGTGACCGGGCCACAGCGCCCAGACATCTGGTCACACGGTCCTCTGGATGCGATCACCACGTGAGTGGGTAGACTGAGTACAGCGGACGGCCCTCCCTGACGTGGGTGGGCCTCATCTAATCTATTGATGGCCTGAACAGAACAAAAGGTTGAGTAAGAGAGAACTCTCTCTGCCGGACATCGTCAGGCTGGCGCGTTGACCTCCTCCCGCTGTCAGACTCATCCTCAGACCAGAGCTGATGCCATCGGCCCCCACTGGGTGACCAGGTTGCCAGGTAGATCTTGGACCTCCCAGCCCGCACACCCACGTGAACCAGTTCCTTATAGAGTGTGTGCATGTGTGCGTGTGAGTGTGCGTGTGTGCGTGCACGCACATGTGTGAGAGAGCAGGGGAGAGTAGGGAGAGCCCTCTCCTCCAGGCCCTGTTCCCTCCCGGGGTCCCAGGCTCGTGCCATCTTCCTAAAGGACTCGGACACTTTAAGGACGTGAATGACAGGAGAGTCAGTCGACCCCTCGTCCCAGGGGACACTGTTTCTCTCCAGAGCCGTGTCCCAGGAAGCAGCCTGGTAGGCAGTCCCGGCCTGTGACAGCCCCGGGTCCGGCGTCCCCTCCGCCGGCACTCATGTCCCTGCCCAGCGCTGTGGCCCCAGGAAACGTCCAGAAAGCTCTGTACTTGGTGCTCTGGCCCTCGGGGGAACAGGAGGAAGGACCCTTCCCTTTTCTTCCAGCCGCAGGCCCCGAGGGTCCTTCACATACAAAGAAATGCATCAAAACCCCAGGCTCACGGGGGTCCTGACTTCCCACCTGGCTACTCTGGAGTCAACCCACCAGGCAGTTTAGCCGTGAGCACCCTAAGAAGTCCAGAAAGAACCCTAAAACCGAAAGTGGCGTGAAAAGCAATCTTTGGGCTTTATCATAACTGAAAAGTCATGTTGGAGGAAGGAGGGCTGTATCCAATGCGGCCAAATCAATTTAGAACCGGGGCCGGCTCTATCCCTCTGTAAACTGCTGTGTGAGTCTTTGCAGGAAGATACAGAATACAGACACAAAAATTGATTTTTTATGCATTCGCTTAGTGAGAGGGTCTGGGGCCAGCGAGGAAAGGGCGTCCCCGCCGAAGTTTAAACAGACGCGTCTGCACGTTTGCAGTTGAATCCAGAGCAGCACCGAGCCCAGCCCCCAGCACCCCAGTCAGTGTCACTGGCAGGCACGAGACCCCCCAGGGGTCGGGGTCAGAGCCCTGGTGTCTGGGGTGGGGGGGATGCCGGGCTGGGAGCAGAGGCTGGAACCACACCCGGACTCGGGATCCCGGCCCCCATGCGCCCCCCCCCACGCCCCCCCCATGCCAGCCACCCCCACGGCCACCCACGGGGCCTCTCCTGGCTCACGTCTTCACGACTCTGCAAAGTCTTTGAGGAAAAGGACGTTTGTGAACGTGTTTGGTCTCCATAGCTGTCCGGACAGGACGGAGCAAACAGCAGTGGTGAACTGTTAGTGCCTCCACGGGACACAACCCTCGTGGTCCCGCAGCACAGACACGTCCCGGTGCACGGTGTGGGCGAGATGCGTCACCCAGAACACCCGGAGCCCGGCGAGCCGGTCACCGAGCTCCCACTGACCACAGCGTGGCGGGTGCCACACTCGGGTGCCGAAGCCTTCTCCCGGGGAGGCCGCGGCTGGGGCCTAGCGAGCGGCTCCTGAGGCAGAACCGGCCCTAGACAGCACGGGACACTTGTCCTCAGAGACGAGAGTAAAGGCAGGAAGGTCGCGGGCCCCAGGAGTCCCTCTCCACACCACGAGGACGTTCCTCCGTCGGTCTGAACAGACCCGGCTTCGCCTGGGCCGAATGCGCTTTCTCTGCGGACAGGGTTTCTCTGAGAGCATCTCACAGGAGAACGAACGCCTCTTCACCAGAAGGGAAAACCTTCACCCCTGTCCTACTCTGAAGACCCTGGAGGTCGGGTGGCCCGGCCTGTGGAGCCAGAAGCCGGGTAGGCCCTGAGACCGCGGCGAGGCCCGTCTGACCGCCTGCTCACCGCACCTTACGCCCCCTGGAGCTCTGCCGCCTCCGAGATCCTTTGCCCTCAGAGTGACCTTCGCTTACCTTTTTATTTTATTTTTATTTACTTGAGAGGGAGAGGGAGGGAGAGAGAGAGAGAGCGAGTGGGAAGCAGCAGAGAGAGAGGGAGACGGAGTCCCAGGAAGGCTCCGCTGTCAGCGCCGAGCCTGTTGCCCGGCTCCACCTCACACCCGTGAGCTCACGACCTGAGCCGAGACCAGGAGTCAGGCGTTTCACGGACTGAGCCCCCTGGGCGCCCCTTAGCTCATCTCCTAAGCGAGCGCGTGGACCAACAGCCTGTCGGATCCCGGAAGCACAGGAACTGGTGGTGTGTGTGCAGCAACACAAGAGCAACACAGAAGAAATGACACGAAGCAAAACCGGCCAGCAGACGGACCAACCCTCCGACACCAGCGTCCGCGCACACGGCGCTCCAGGTTGATCACATGGAGCCGCCTGCCACGCCGGAAGCTTCCGGCCACCGCACAGCCACCAGGACATCGTCTTCACATCCCGGCGGCCCGTCCTGGGCAAGGTCAGGCTCGAACACGCACAGGATCCCGTCCCCGATGACAGACAGTCCGGGGGCCGCGGTACACGTGCCAGGAAAGGCTGGAAGGACCGGGCAAGGTGGCCCCCGGCTGCCACGGATGCCTCCACTCACCGGGAGGGAGGAGGCCGGCCCGTCCCAGGCCCGCCCTCCCCTGCAGAAGCCAGGGTGGGCCACGGAAGGCCCTCGCAGGACTTAGAGGAGGTCTCAGAGTCAGAACTTGGTAGAAATAGCAACCTAACACTGTTACAGTTACAATTAAAGTCTACGGGAAAACGTAATTTACTTTATAAAAGTTGATTCGTGACCCGCATTTCCCTCACAAGATCGTTATTAAGTGGTTCTTGACCCTCTCTGTTCCAGTCGAAATAATCTCCGTGTTTGACGGCATTTCAGCTCTTTGTTTTTAAAAAGAAAAGGGAAGAAGGAGAAAAGGGGATTGCTATAATCTATTTATATGCTGAACCATCGCACAGCGCTGGGCACTGGGAGAAATTCACTCCACAAACCACCGAGCCCAGGCCCCCTGAAGAGTGAGCTTACATCCAGGACTGTCAGAAGCGGTTGATCCGCATGTTGTGGCCTTACGGTATGACGAGACCTATTTGAAGGGTCACAACGGGCACTTTTTGGAAATGAAATAGAAAGGAAAATCAGAGTGGCTCTCACAGGGTAAAGGGGAGGACAGTTTCGTGTGGTTTCATTAGCTGTTAGTCTGCAATGTAAAATACATCTGTTTCAGCGGTTCACAAACAGGTTTAAAAAACACTGCTCTAAATACACCCTGCCCTGTCATTCTATTGAAAACATACAGTTGCTTCAAATAACGTAGTTGATGCCTAAGGGCACAGGTTGTGGGGTGAGACTGTGTGCTTTGAATCCTGACTTTGCCATTTTCTAGCTGTGTGATCTTGGCCAAGTTACCTAACCTCTCTGTGTTTCTTCATATGTAACGTGGCTATTATAAGTGCCTACTTCTAGGGCTATTGTGTAATTTAGATGAGGCATAAATAGACATAAAGCAATGACTAGCACACGGCAAGTGCATAATAAGTGAAGGTAAGCTGTTACATTAATATTCAACCAGTTCCCTAAAGAACAAAAACATAGAGCTTCATAAAATGGTAACCTCCTGATTTCCTAGAACCACCTTAATTTCCAAAAATATTCAAGATTGTTTCCTATGATGCTCTAGGATTAAGAGTCTTTGCAAATGACTGTTGGGCATGAGCACAACAGTCCTGCCCTTGGCCCAATGGGTGAGCCTTAAACAGGCAGACTCTGACTTCTGTAAATTAGGAGCCGAGCCTGGAGGGGAGAGCTGTGGCCGGCACTCTGGGCACTGACCTCTGTTCTGGAGCCAGCAGCCGGCTCCTGGGGAGGCCTGTCCAGTGCTGTCCCCTCTGCCCAGCGCTGTCCCCTCCCCCTGGCACAAGGACAGCCACATTCCTGGGGACCTGAGAGTCCAACCAAAACCACACAGAAAACACGGAGAAAGCACTCAGAGCAAACGAACAGGTTTAAGACAAATTTTCAGACACGACACACAACCAACAATTCAACAAAGCAAACCAAAGGCTTCTAAGTTAATTGTGTTTGTGAATGTGGGGCTGTGTCACTCCATAATTCAGCATATTATCACTTTACAGATTTAAGAGGTATCTGGAAAAAAACATTACTAATTAGGCTAAACAGATTTCTCACTGGACAGACAGGATCCCCACCCACCCCCACCGCACCCTAGGAAACACAGCGAAGACACCAGAAAGCAAGACCCGGCACGTTGCTGTGGCCCGGTGTCTGCGTCCCAATGGCCCACACGCTATTGTTACAGCGGAGTGACATCAAGCAGACCCCACCGACACCGACTTTCCTGGGGCCACGCGATGACGTCCACACAGCACCCACCCACATTGGGGCCACGGCCTGCACCCCATACCCGGTGGGAACCTAACGGCAGCTCCGAGCAGCTGGGTGGCCAGCACGTCAGGTGGCTCTTCCCTGGAAATCGTGGGAATGCGTCAATGTTTCCAGAATTATCCAGAGATGAATACAAAGTCTGCTGCGTCTGAGCAAGGAAATGCAGCAAAAATAAGTCTTAATAGCATAATTTAGACTTGATTAAAATGCATAAAGGCCACAGATGTGGAAGTGTAGCGCCTCCCCGTTTGATGCCAGACTGACATTTTCCCCCTCTTGATTTAATTCACTTTGATTACCCAATTATTCCTAAACTCATTCTCTCGGTTTCAGCTCCAATGAAACGGATAACGGTACTAACTCATAATGCGGTTTCCACCCCAGTCTCAATACCGTTCCACAAACGCTCGCCCAACAACATGACACAATTATCCCAGGCTGCGATATTACAACACGGCAAAACAGAATAAGGCTTTAAACGTTTGAAATAAAGCAGTACAGAAAACCACCCCCAGAAGACTCTGAGGGTCTCTCTCCGCAACAGGATACAGGGCACGGAAATTCTGTAGATGCCGTAAACCCAGGATTATTACTTGACAACGTCTGACAAAGACGTGGTAACATTGTGAAACTGATCAGTAAGTTACAAACGTGACTCTTTTCTAAAGCGAGTCCCGACCAACATAAGGAGGCTGTCTGTGTGACCAGCTGTGTCCCCGACAGGCAGCTCGGTCTTGTCACTGAGTGAGGTGCACGGACGGCCTCTCCCTCCACTTGTAAATTCCAGGATGTCTAGTCTCTTTCTCATAAAAACTGGTGACGATCCCCCGAAGCACAAGCCCTCGGATGGAAGCCCAAGAGATGAGTCAAGGTTTAGAAAAAGAAGAAATTTCTAGAACACATTCTCAAAGTGCCCGTGGCCCTTTTTGTTTCTGAAACTTCAAATGTCCTTTCGTTTCTGTGAGCGATGGCTGTAGGGCAACACTAGAGCCGTTTTCCACGTGCTCAGGACTTCAGTTTCCAAAGTGCACACACGACCTCATTTCATCCACGTCACCCCCCGTGAGATCAATACAACAGTTGGCGATATCGGCTGTCACAGTCACTTCATGAAAATCCAGCTGCTAATAAACAGCCCTAGCCTCACACGGTCCTTCTGGAAATACCATGTGTCGGCACCCCTTCCCCGCCAAAGGTTCATGGCAAGCTGGGGTCCAGGTCACCTGTGAGGCTCCTAATCTCTGTGTACATTCCCAAGGGCCACCCAGACTTTTCAGGGCTCAGGGACAGCGAGGAAGGGCAAGACACTGTGAAATAAGGCGGAAACACAGCGCTGGCTGACTTGGGGCCACGCTCTCCCCGACGGGTCTGCAGGTGAACCCCACCGCGTGCTTCGTCAAGCAGCAAAGAGCTCGGGGCTCCGTCTCGGTTTGCCCATCTCTCTGTGCTCAAGACGATTAGCTGGAGGGAAGTCTCGCCTGCCACCGCCTACCAGAGTCTCCACGGCAAAGCTGCCCACGTTTCCACTCCGTCCCCTGGAGTCAGCAGTCTCGTGGGTCAAAGCCACCACGCTGCTCACTGACCCTCCGTCTGACGGAGGGCAGGGCACGTGGCAGTAACGAGAGCTACATGCCACGTCTGTCGCACATCTCCTTCACAAGCTTATTTAAGTCAAACGGATCTTTACAAAAATACATTGAAAACTATAAAATACTATGCACGTATGTATCAGCTGAAACTGCTCAGCCATGCAGAAATTACAGAAGGTTCCTGCTGGAAGGAATCTTAGAAGTCACCCAAAATAGCTGGGAAATGTGAGACCCAAAAGTTTAACCGACTGCATAAACTGGGACAGCTCCGAATGAGGGGGTCCCAGAGCCCCCCCCCCCCCCCCGCCCAGGTCTCTGCCTGCTCGGGGAGGCCACGTCACGTGCCCCACGATGGGCACCCTGACCCGACCCACCCGTGCCTCAGACCGCTGCCAAGCTGACCTCCAGTGAAACACGTGGCGGGGGCGGGGGGGGCAGGTCATTAAATACGAAGGGTTTCCTCCAAGTCACGATGCCAACACGAATTTGTTCCAAGCGACTTAGGCAGAGCCTGTCATTCTCCTCTTCTTTCCTGACCATAAAACGTGGGCTCACCCTCCTCCGGATGCTCGACACCCTCTGCCAACCACCTGAGCCCGGCAGGCTGAGGCACCGAGCAGCTTCCTGCGCCAGGCCAGCAGGGCTTCAAAGCGAATCAGAATCACGAGGACGCACGGTGCACACGTGCTCCAACACCTCACAGATGACGGCACAGCCCGCGGGTGCACCGGCCTCCCCCCTCCACGCGCTCCTCACCGTGTATCTATGTGCCATCGGCTCCCTGTGTCCCTGGGGCTTCTCGCTGGGCAGCAGGGGGGCAGAGGCCACTGCAGGGCCAGGGAGGCGGGCCTGGCGTGCTCTGGGGGGGGCTGGGGGGCCCCTGAGCCGCCCGGAGGAGCAGGGCCCCAGACGCTGGCTGTAGAACCGACAGCTGGAGAGGCAGCCTGGCAGCTGCCAAGGCCTAATGACCCCAGCGCCCTCCCTGCCTGGCGCCCAGGACCGGATGACCCTGGAAGGACCGGGAGAAGGAGCGGCCCCGCCCCCCATGACAGACACACACACACACTCCTGAACTTCTGATCGAACTGCTCATCAGCCAGGCCGGTAGGGCTCCAAGGACATCACACTTAATTTAGAAGAATCCAGGGTGTGCCCCTTCCTGCCTCTCGGTCTCCTCCGCACGGAGCCTCATCCCTGCTGTGGGTCTGGCGTGAGCACGGAGAGGGGACCCTGGGAGCCACTACTCCAGAGCGAATGAGGCCCCAGGGGGAGGTGTCCCCACGGAGGAGACGCACTCTGCCCAAGGACCGGCCTTCTCCCACGACCAGACTCTAACGCCCATGAAGCACAGGCATCTGGTTTCCCTGCGCCAACTATGTTGCTCACGAAGTCGCATCCGCAGCGTCTCGCTGAGCGCCAGCACCGGTCCGTTCGGGAGCCGGGACGGACAGGCCGGCCTCACTGTGGCCTCGGGCGCAGGGACGAAGGAAGGTTCTCGAGCATAGGCATAAAAAGGCTGCGTGTTTTATTTCACGGAGGCCCGCGGGCCGGTGTCTCAGACCAGGCCGGGAGGGCTGAGCGCGGCAGCAAACTGGGACTGTCGTGCAGACACAGCACGGCTCCGGCCGGCGGCTGCGGCAAGCGCGTGCAACCCGACGCTCTCCTACCGGGGCCTCATGCACGACCTCAGAGACCCCTACCTGCAGACGGTGGGTCACGCGGCACTTTCTCAGGAGCACCTGTTCGTGTGCGATCCATTCCTATGATAAAACACTCTAAAACCATTAAAGTCAGGCTTTGAAGATTTTCCAATCATTAAGTGTTAATGGTTATGGGCCAACTCCGCACATATGCAGTTGATTAAGAAGACAAAACACAAAACAGCGTGCACGTCGTGGTCCTTGTCTTTAATACACAAAAGGGATGCACGTTTGTAGAAAAAAAGGGAGATGACCGAACGTTACCTGTGGTTACTTGGGATTGAGGGTTGACGTTTTGTTCTTTATACACATCTGTATTTTCCAAGTTCTCTGCAATGAATATTCATAATCGAGAAACACGTTATTTTTTTATGATCCCTGGTGGCAAGGGGGCGTTAAGCTGGGGTGGGTGAGAGAGAGCCCGCGGGGCTGTCCACAGACACGCAGCGTCAGAGACTGCAAACAGCACAACGGGAGGTTCCGCCAGGGGGACGCCGGGCTGAGGACAGCCGTGTGTCGCTGGGTATTAAATTCCACAGAGCCGCCCGCCAATCACATACCGTCCCTGTAGTGCTGTTCCTAAAACACCTCCCTGCCAGAGCGTCCCGCGGGCCTGGCTGCCGGCCCCGAGATGCCGCGGGTGAGGCTGGCGGCTCTCCCCCCGGGAGGGTCCCCTGCACGTGGAAAACAAACGTGTGCACTCGGGCCAGGCACGGTGCGACCAGGAGAGCAAAACGGATGGATGCCGGGGATAAAACCGCCATCTGGTCGGGATTGATAATGAACTGTTACATCCTAGCTGCAATTACCTAATTTCTGAAACTGTGTTATAAATACGCCGTCAGTGGAGTTCGCTGGCAAAGAAAGGACGTGGACCACAAACGGCTGGACGAAACACCACCAGTTCCCAAAACGAGCATGCTTCTCCCTCACCTTAGGTGAACGCTACATGGAGGATGAAGGGACACGTTCCCTGGGCAGCCTGGAGGAGCTAATGAGCAGCTCTGCTTCATAAACAAAATCACAGTCACCAAAGGGCATCGAAAGACGCCCCTCCCGTCACAGATTTCCACCCTCACTCACGTCACAGAATTGCAGCGGCGACGGAGGGGGGGCTTTGTGAGCGGTGCGTGTGGGAATAAGTTAATTTAAGATGAATGCGAAGGAAAAATGCAAGCAGGCATCTGTTCGTTCAGAAACAGGCTCCGGGGTTTTACTGTTACTATTTTTCTTGCAAAATTTTATAAAATCCCCAAAGCTCTGTAACATAGAAGCAAATGAGTCTTCCTCCCTCGAGTGCCAAGTGCAGCCTGGACCGGCGTGAACCGGCCAGAAAACAGGACGCGGGTAAACCCCAGGCTGGCACCGCACCTCTGTGCTAGTTGCTAACAGAGCAGCATTGGGGGCGGGGCTGAGCTGCCTGCTAGTTTTCTCCCAACTCGAATCATCTGCTGATGTCATCTCTGCACTTATTCTAGCCAGGAGCTGTGGTGGCGCCTTCCCCCGCCCCAGAAGGTATTACGAATTAGAGCCAACAGGGTGAGCAGGGATCTGTGCTTCGTTTGCACGGCTAATGGTTCGGTCCTGAATGGTGGTGCTCAAAATACCGCACACGAGCCAGCCCGAAAAAAACCGCACGATTCTGGCTGCATTTAAGGGCTCCTGGATCCCGAGGGCCCAGACAGCGTACCTGGAGCTGCCGTGCAGATGCGCCCGTCACAATTTCAAAGTCGGACAGGAAGAAAATGGAGCAGCTGCTGCTTAATCTTTCATGGAGCCCAGTTTGCCTCATTAGCTGGCAAATAGGACAGGCTGGGCCGGGAGCAGATCTGGCCTCCGCTCCGCACGAGAAAAAGGCATCTGTGTCAAATCGCTCACTCTGCTTGGGGGTGGGGGCACGGTGGCCGCTGGCCCGCTCTAGCGCCTCAGTGACACGTGGCCCTCGGCAAACTGCAGAAGCTTCCATAGAGCCTCGTGACCGTGCCTGAAAAAGAGGGACTGGGAATCACCTTGTCCATCTCAGACCTGCGGGGCGCCCAGAGAAGGAAGGACCCCGACGCTTTGAAAACACTGAAGGGCTAACCCAAATGCAATTTGAGAGGCCCTGAATTGGTAAACTGAGTCCCAAGGGCAGAGCATTGGACTGGAGGCACAGAGGTGCGGCTAGGACCCTCAGCCCTCACCCGAGACCCAAGGAAAATCCCTATCTTCCCGTCTGCTTGATGTCCCCTCCCCCTGCAGCCAGGCAGTTGGAAAGAGAGGTAGACCTGGTTTCCTGGGTCATTTCAACTCAGAAACGGGGTGGTGTTACCAGGAGGCAAGTGGTGGTGACCTGCTGAGGGGGGAGGTGGGGGGTGAAGGGAGGTAAGCCACTGGGGAGGGGGAAGGAGGGAGGGAGGGAAGCCGGGGGGGAGGAAGGGAAGCCGAGGGGGAGGAGAGAGCTGGGAAGTGTGGGGCAGCCAAGAGGGAGGGGGGGCTGGGAAGTGGGGGGGCCAGCCAAGGGGGAGGCCAGCTGAGGCAGTGGTGGGGGAAGGGGGGGAATCTGGCTGGCCCGGCCCCAGCTCCTAGGCACGCCTTCCAGCTGGGACTTCCCAAGTGATGTGTGTCCTTCTTATCCGTCCGTGGTCCCAGGAGAGCTGACAAGATGACCCAGGATGGAGCAGGCCAAGCCCAAACACCAACCGTGTGGTCAGAGGTGGGCTGTGAGGCACATGGCGTCAGCCTGCCCTGGGGGGGGTGGGGCACAGGGCGGTGAAGATGCAGTTTAATCACGTGGCTAGGCTGCTGGCAGGTGGGGGGGGTGGTCGGCTCCAGACGCGAGTGCAGGGTGTGCCATGCAGGCCGTGGCCCCACACCACCGCACGGGGGCCTTGAACCCTGGAACCTACTAGGGCTCCGAGGGCAAGGGGGAGCTGAGGCCAGAGGCCTGGGAGCCGGGAGGTGGCCTGGTGGGCAGCAGGTGAGCCCCTGGGCCGTGTCAGACCTCAGCCTGGTTCCAGAGAGATTGTACTCTGAAATCCACTCACTCCTTCTGGAAGCCTGGGGACAGGGACTCAGCCGATGGCACACTTTTCTCCCTCCCACCCAGGACGCTGCTCACTTAACTTCTCTAGAACTCGAGTCCAGTTTTCAAGAGACCAAGCAGCCCGTTCGCCCCCAGGGTCTGCTCGGCTGCGGCTGGCCTGGGGCTGCCCTGACCCCCGAGCACCTGATGCTCAGCCTCTGGGCCCGAAAGCAAGATTCCTAAACTGGCAGGCTCTGCCTTCACCAGATGAGGCAGCAACCTCCCCTGGGGGACATCGTCTTCGGCAAGCCCGGAACATGCACGCGGAGAGTTCACAAAGAGCCAGCGCATGAGGCAGCAGCGGCCGGGATGGTCCACCTGTCGCCGGCATTGGGAAAGCTGGCCTTTCCGCAGCATCAATGTCCTTCCCAGGGGCAAGCTTCCTCCCGCTGAATTTTAATCCCCAGTTCTTCACGGTTTTCAATAAAGTCAGGAGCTTGGCTGGCACATTTCCAACTAGCAAATAAAATAAGGTATAAATACGTTTAGTGCTGGGGGTAGACAGCGGGGCAGGCAGCGGGGTGGGTGGTCAGATGGGCAGGGGCTCCAGTCCCTGCATCGGGCGCGAGTCCTGCTCTGCCAGCCCCGGTGACGGCGGACAGGCCACTCCTGTGGGCGCTAGCATGGCCTCCAGGCACCGCCAGCCCGATGAGCTCCCTCCCGACTCCGTGTGAAACTTCTGGCAGGAGTTCAATTTTGTGCTTGAAAAATGCTGGTGGGATTCCGCAGGAGTCCCTTCTGTCTCCTCTCTGCGTCTGTCCCTTGTCAGCAGGTCTCGTGGCTCCGGAAGAGAGAGGTTCCCACGAGAGCCTGCCCAGCTCTCCCGTGTCAGGGGCAGGACGGGACAGGGCACGACCTTCTGATCCAGGAGCACCCCACACCTCACCTCTGCAGACTGAGCCAGCGGCTGCCCTCCCACTGAAAAGCAGGACCAAAGGGACGGCGATGACAGAGCCCCCCCCGCCCCTACCAGCTCCCCGGCCCAGCCTTCCTCCAGTGTCCTAGGGGCGGCGCACACACGGCCAAGGGAAGCAGAACCTGCCAGAACCCGCTGTCAACCCCGAATCAGCCCATCTCCAGCTGTTTGAGGCAGGGCAAGTCAATGAACCTCTCTGGGCCTCAGTTTCCTGCTTTGTCAAAGTGTGTGGGGGCACACGTGTGGGTGGCATGCATGCATGTGTGCATGAATGAGTGTGCACGTGTGTGGGTGGCGTGCAAGGCTGCAATGGCAGCTGTGCATCGATCACACGATTTGAATCCGTGGTTGTGAATCTGTCTCCTTGACTGAAGCAGTATTGTCATGGACACAGACCACGTTTTATTTGTTTGTGCAACACGAATGGTATCTTGAAAATACTCACCGGGCATATTTTCATTCCCTTATAGTCACGCTCCCGGCAGCCACCAGGCCCGTCCCCGTGGTGTGGAGCACGGCACCAAGAGAGGGAAGGAGACCTCGGGACAAAGGCTGGGGAGTGGACAGCCGTCCACACTGGGGAAGAGCAGGGGTGCCCAAGGCAGCACCAAGGTCCCGAGGGCTCGTATTTCCTGCATCCCCCGAGACTGTGGGGAAGGAGACCCCTGCAGGTGTCTCGACATCGCCAGATGTCCGCCACGGAAGGGAAACGCCGTGGTAGTGGCTAGGTTCTCGGCTCCCACGTGGCAGGAAGGGACCTGCTGGGGCCACGTAAGGTATGCGGGGGCTGCCGTGGAGAGAATACGAGCTGGGGACGGGACTCAGGACAGACCAGCAGCAGGTAGCTGTACCGAGGAACCTCCCGGTGTGAGATCCCCAGCCACAGACTCGGGTGTGGACACCAGCAGGACGCCCGGTGACCGCAGGACAAGGACCCCGGGAAGAACAGCTGGAAGCCAGCATCCCGCTCCCTCCAGCACAAGGACACCTGGGCTTCCCTTCCCTCCACCAGACGCCGGTCAGCACCGGGGACGCAGGGCTGAAGCGAGCGTGGCCTCACGTGACCAAGGAGGAGGCTCCCGGTCCTCGGCACAGCCCCACGGTCCGGGCTGCGCACACCGACCCCACACCACCCCAAGGTCGGCACAGCGTCCAGCCCGGGCTCTGCCTCGACGCGGCGGCGGGCCTGTGAATCCTCGGTCTTCGTTTTGCCACGGGGGAGGGAGCCACGGCAGCTGGAATTGGGAGTGCCACCGGATGGGGCTGGAAGCCGGCTCCCGTCACGTGGCGCCAGTGCCCCCCCCCCCCCCCGTCTTCCTCGGAAGTCAGGAGAAACCCTCCCACGGGCTGAGATCTTCATTTAAAAAAAAATCAACAAGCAAATGTAAACAGAAGAGAATTCCCAAACGATACTATCATTTCATCAAATTTAGCCGTAAGACAAAAATTCAAGAGAAGACAGGACTCTGACAGAAACATACTGAGAGGTGACGGGGAGATACGGTGGTTTTACGCAATTCTGAGGAAAACAACTCGAAACTCACACCAATCTTCATCAACGTGCACAATTTCCTGTAAACTCGACGCTGGGCTCGTCCTATGATTTCACCAAGAAAATGGCTTTGCTGGAACGTGGTTAACCCTGACGGTGTGACCCAGACCCACTCGGCCCACGATCCTGCCACTGCCGGGGGCGGGGAGGCCCCTGGCACGCAGGAGAGGGCCGAGGGGGTTCCAGACCAGAGTCCGGACACGATGGGGGCGCCTTCTCCTGGCCCGGCACCCGGGACGGGGGACCCGAACAGCCGTCCCCGGACGCCAGGGTTCAGTGAGACAGCAGGTTACACAGGGCCTCCGTGGCCAGACGTTCCAGGCACCAGAGAGCGGGTTCTCAGCGCTGCCTCCCGGCTCTCTGGCCTCAGCAGCCACCCTCCCCTCTGAACTGAAGACAGGATGGGGACGGGACACTGCAGGCCGAACGTCACCTGTTGTCAGTAATTAGAGTTCTCCCAAAATCTTTGACGAAATCTGCCATTCTCACCTGCTACTGGACGTGAGGATGTCCAAGTATGACCCTTACCGAACACCCGCGGCCGCTGGACCGTCCGGACTTCACGAAGGCTTCTCCGGCACCGCCTCGCATGCGGTCCTTCCTAGGGGCCCGGACACCCTCCGCTTCGGGGGTGAGGCTGCTGGGCCCTGAGATGCTCAGTGATCTGCTTGTGGTCTTGGGGTGGAGCCAGGACCAAGGTCACCACCGGCCCCTCCTGCCCACTAGCCACTCAGTCCTCAGTCCAGATGCCTCCAAGAGAATCCACCCGCTCGGCCTTAGAAAGTTCCAGGTCCCTCTGGTGGAATCTATCAGGACCTCCTCTCTGCCCAGCTCGTACCTCTGTGCCTGCTGTTGGCACCTACTGCCCACACCGCCCAGTCAGGGACAGGGGCCCGACGATGCTGCCTCTGCATCTGCCAGCCCCATCCTAGGTGAGCCCGACAGGCCAGCACCCGCGCCTCAGGGGCCTGCCCTGCCGCCCTGGCTGGTCCACCGGGGATCCCGCCATTCGGACAGATTCGGCAAGTCCTGCCCCTCCCACCCCTCCACGGACTCCTATGTTAGCCTGAAGTTTGGGGACACTGAGAACGATGCTTCGTGCCCCCGGGTTCCAAATCCCCACATCACCGGGCTGTGCCCAGAAAGCAGAAACCAGGGGCTGAGCTCAGCTCTGACCACCAGCTCCTGGCCTGGCACCCAGGGCCTCCCTGCACGTACGCCAGCTCTGTGCACTCAGCCCACTGTGCCCTCTGGGGCAGGTTTCGCTTCTGACAGCAGCTTCGTCTGTGGCTATGGGGTAGGGGGGTAGGTCCGGCTTTCCGCTCCTGATCAGGGAGCCTCACCCCCAGCTCTCCCAGTCTCGATCAAGAAACGCACAGGAATAACTGTGGGTTGTCTGCTCCGACTTCATGGTTTATGCAGCCTCATTCCCCAAACCTGGAAACACCTTTTCCCAGAGCAGTAACACCCAACCTCTCCCCTCCCGCATTCTCCGCCCTGCGGCCTTGTGTGCTGTGCTCCTGCCCAGACCCGAGTTCTCCCGTCAGGCCTTTCATGCCGGAGGGGCCAGCAGAAGCTGACTCAGTGATGGGCCAACAGATGTGGTAGATGGACGGATGGACAGATGGATGGTCAGTGGACAGGTGGAAAGATGGATGGATGGACAGATGGGTGGATGGATGGATGGGAGGACAGACAGATGGGCAGACAGGCATAGACAGGTGGACAGTTGATGGACAGGTGGATGGACAATCGGTGGATGGATGGATGGACAGATGGATGGACAGACAGGCATGGACGAACGGATGGATAGATGGATCGACAAGTGGGCACAGACGGGTGGACGGACGGACAGACAGATGGTCAGTAGATGCGTGGACGGATGGACGGAGGGAAGGCACAGAAGAGGGACTCCTCCTCCGTGGAGGCCACCATGTCTTTCTGAATTTCCTGGACAAGCAGTCCACACCCACCCTCATAATCATGCCCTCTGGATGCCAAGCACGTTCTCAGTCGGGAGGTTGTGCGGTTTGGCCGCCGCAACCCCTGGACGGCAGGTGCATCGGCAGCTCAGGGAAGGCGTGAAAGTCCCCAGACGGGAGTGGCTACATTTCTGACAGAAGCCCGACCCGCAGACGGCTGCTCTCACAGGCCTGCCCTCTCCCACCTGCTCCTATGCGTCCCAAGAGCCCCCGAAGCATCTTGATCCCTCCCTGAGACTCTCATTGCCGGTCTTCAGCAGACTTTACGTTTAAACGGAGAGATTCAGAGAGCAACAAAGGAGAAAAGAAAGTCCCCGCTACGAGAAACAAAACAGGTCAGCCGACAGCAAGGGGCGTGTCTGCCAGCATCTGTCGTGGTTACTGCTTCTGCTCTCCAGAAGCAGCACCAACAGAAGCGCACGTCCCCTGCCCGCACAGCCACCGCGCAGCCGGCACCCGGCACCAGGAGCCACAGAGCCGCACGCGGGGCACCGGCCCAGGTGGGCAGACTGCACGCACAATCGGGCGGGGCAGGCGGGTCTCACAGGCGACAGCCACGCGGCAGCCACGGCTCCCCGTCACGGATGTACTTGCCCGTCACGGATGTAGCAGTGCAGACGGGAAGGAGCCAGGGGCGCCGCCCACAGGGGGTGCTGGGGTCTCGTCCCAATAAACACGTCTGTGCCCGCACGCCGGTGTGTCCCACAGCACGGTCACCACGAGAGGCACCACAGGTCTCCACCCGTGGCTCACCCGCTGAGGGGAGGGCGTTCTCACAGGAATTCCACGGAGCCTCCGACGGCCCGGCCCACAGGCCACCTGCTAGGACATCAGCGGTCGCCCGCTCCCCTCCCACGGCACCCAAAACCACGGCCCCTCACAGGGGTGACCACTGCCCACCACCCGAAGGGTAACAGTAACGACTCCCATCCAGCTCTGACCCCTGGGGGCTTCCCAGAGCCACAGGGGAGATCTGCCCCTTCCCACGTACCCGTCACCCGGGGCCCCAAATGCAAGTTTCCCCCTTTTTCTTTAGTCTCGGCTTTCCAAGCCAACCTGTGTGCCCGCCAAGGTCTGCCGTTGCTGCAGACACACAGCTGGACCTGTGTCCCCAGGGGCTGGGACCCAGCACAAATGCACACAGGGCCTGGCAACCGCGGTCGTCCAAGCCGGCTGCCGGAAGCCCTCGCTGACCTCCGGGGCCCTTGTGCTGTCACTGGGCACGGGCGGAGATGAGGTTCTCCATGGAGACTCTCCGACACAACGCGCCCCACTCACTCCCACCGCGCGGGCCTCCACACACAGGACTCCATGCCTTCTTTTTTTTTTTTTTTTTTTTCAACGTTTATTTCTTTTTGGGACAGAGAGAGACAGAGCATGAACGGGCGAGGGGCAGAGAGAGAGGGAGACACAGAATCAGAAACAGGCTCCAGGCTCTGAGCCATCAGCCCAGAGCCCGAGGCGGGGCTCGAACTCACGGACCGCGAGATCGTGACCTGGCTGAAGTTAGACGCTTAACTGACTGTGCCACCCAGGCGCCCCTCCATGCCTTCTTTAGCCCGGCGCGGAAAACTCCATTTGCTCCCCTACCGGGCTCAGGACAGGATCCCGAGGACCCCCACCCCCACCCCGCATGTGCGTCCTCGTCTTCCCCAAAGGATCACCCCCGCTCACACGGAAGGGTGGTGACAACGTCCACACTGTACTGAAAACAACACTGAAGTCACAAGACAGCTACTAACGGACGGGGCAGCAGGGAGCCCCTGGTGACCCCAGCCTCCCCCACCCCGTGCCTCCCGCCCGCCTGCAACCTGCTCTGGGAAATCCCAGCCCGGCAGCTGTAGAGGCCTCCTGGAGCCCGCACACGGGGCCGAGCCGCGGGGACAGAGGCGCCCGCGTGGCCCCAGCTGCCAACCCGTCCTCAGCCCCGAGCACCCCTGCCCCTGGTCAGGTGCCCGTTACGAAGTGAAGCCGCAGGCAGGTGGGCACGTCGGGGACTCTGTACGAGCCATAGAACACGCAAATGCGGCTTATAAAACATTTGGAGGCTGCGTGGAGGCTGCGATTAGGAAGTGTAGCCAGGCTACCCCCAAGCCACTTGTGTCGTACGTGACCACACGTCTGCAGGCACCGTTACACGACGTGTAGAAACGACACGTCTATGTTCAGACACGGCACCTGAATTCCAGCAGGCACGGACGGGATTAAATTACCCGGGGGCTCTGGCAGACGCGGTGTTCACCGCTCCAGCATCCGTAACCACGTCCAGGCCCCCAGACACCTGACACAGCCTTCCCGGCTCATCACAGAGACCACACGGCTCCTGAGGGCCCGTCCCCTTCAACCACAGGTCGTTAGTCATTTTAAGGCTGTAATTTGGATCTGAGGTTTTAAAATACACATCCCGGGCGCCAAGTGACTTGCTCTGCGATCCTTGGTGAGGGGAGGTGGTGTGGGAGGGTGGGGCCTCCTGACAGGCCACGGGAAAACGGAGCCACGGCTACCACGTCCTCCCGCGGTGCAGTCTGAAGCTGGGTCCCTCGCCTCCTGCTCCCTGTAGCCCCTTCAGGTAGGCGGCCACTGGGGGGAGCCTCCCAACAGCACCCTCTGCCCCGTTCTCACCCCAAAGGTGGTCGCTGGCCACGTGCCGCGGGCGCCCCGGGCGAACACCGTCCCCCGCACGCCCAGCATCCCCGGGAGACCCGCCTCAGCACTACCGCGGGGCCGCTCACAGCTCTTGACCAGCTTGCTTTCCTCTCTCCTCCCGGGCCCGGCGTGGCCTTTCTTCCTCGTCCCTGTGACAGAAGCCCACCCCCCCCAGGTGCCGACTGCACCCTCACCGTGTGCCGTCCTGCTTTGCGCACCCACACGCCCTCCTCCCCAAGAACACACAGTGGGGGCCGCGGTTAACGCTCAGACCCCGCGTGCACTTCCCCCAGACCCGCCGCTCGCCACCCGGGCAGCTACCCAGCCTGGCTCTGCCTGCGTCTCCAACACCGCACGCAGGGTATCGGTACCTCCCTCCAGGGCAGGGGTGAGGCCTCAGCGGGATGACAACCACGAGCCACTCAGAACAGCATCTCATACCGTTACCCGTGCAAAAAAGGTGAAATTAGGGCTTCGTGAACATGTCAGACTTAACATGTGCATAATTTTTCTCTTTCCCAAGACTCCACTAAAACGACAACAAAGGATTCGGAAAGGGCATAAACCCCCAACAACACAGAAAACAGGGGAAGTGAAAATGCAAAAAGTGTCTCATTTTTAAAAAATGGAAGGTGGACCGAGGAGTCGGCAGAGTCGTGAAGAGTAACGTGAGGGCGCCCCGGGGCCAAGGAGCCCCGAAAGGTCCTGCAGACGGTGGGGCGGGCGCGGGGAGGCAATGCGTGTAGAAACAGTTCAACCCAGGTGCCCTCCTCCAGGGCAGGTGCGGAGGCTCGTTCTCAGGACGCCCCACTTCAGAGATGCGGGGGCACCAGCAGAGAGCAGGGAAAAGGCAGCGTTACCCAAAGCAGGCGCTTGAGGGAGGGAAAGCGTAAATCTGGACCAGCACCGCCGCCCGCTGCTCTCCTGCCTGTGCAAGAACAGCGGCTCCAGGCCGCTGGCTTCATCCCCACCCCGGAGAGAAGTCGGAGGCTCTGCCCGGAGAGGAGCAACAGACCTGCTCCATGTGTGTAGCCGGGGACCCCCTGCAGATGTGCACGGCTGGGGACCCCCCTGCCTCGAGGAGGTGGCTGAATTCCAGCCCAGCAGGTCCAGAAGGGACCAGTGGCACCTGTGCACACACGGCCCCTGTCGTCATCATGGACGGTCATAAGCCTCCACTTCGAGAAACACTAGGTCACACCACAGAGAAAAAACTACAACAGCATCATCCTCAAAGATACAACACAAGAAACAAGACCAGAGTGCCGTTAGATAAAAAGGAAGGGTTCCTAGTAATTAAAATATGGCAGCTAAAACACCTTGACAAAAAAACATGGGAAAAAGTTGTGGAAATCTCTCAGGAAAGGAGACAGATGGAAGGAGGAGCAGGAACATTCCGGGGGAGTCTGGGAGGGCCAGCGTCCTGCAGACAGGAGCCCGGAAAAAAAGGAAGGACAAGAAGTCATCACAGCAGCGATACCAGAAAAGGCCGCGTGAGGGCGCCGTGCCGGGACGCCAGGGGCTGGGCGGGCCCTTGCGCAAAGGGGCCACGGGGCCACGGGGCCACGGGAAGCACAGCGTGGAACCCACCAGCTGAGGTCCTTCCGCCACGGCCTCCCTCACGCGGGGCATGTCCCCCACACTGCCGTCCACAGCCCCCAGCCCTTCTGCGGGAGTCACGCTCCCTGGGGATGATCCGCGGCCCAGTCCTTGGGACAGCGTCTGGCAGTGAGTGGCACGGCGTCTGCTTGAGGCTAGTCCCAAGGACGAGCCCGAGCCCGAGCCCGCTGTCTGAGAGCCTGGGAGCCGTCGGCCCCGCCCTTCCCGCTGCAGCCCGGCCCCGCCCACCACCACTCTTCCCCGGCAGGACTTTAGGCTCCAGAAGCTTCCGGGTCCTTCTGAGCCTCAGCACACAGGCGAGGCCCCCCACGGGGTGCGGAACCGGGTGGGGTGCCGGCTGCCGTCCGGATTGAGAACCGCATCAATCCTGCGTAGGAGCAGAGGTGGGAAAGCCCCCGGGCGCAGAGTAGGCCTTCAGGAGTTAGCGGGAAGGGGCTGGGACGCTCGTTCATACCAAGGCCGTAAGGTCCGCCCTGCTTTGCCCTCCGAGGAGCCCTCCTAGGAGGCGAGCCCCACAGGGGTGAGCCGTGGGCCCGTCCGTCTGTCTGTCCAGGAGCTGCAGGAGCTCAGGGAGGGAGAGCCCGAGCGGGCAGGCCTGCGGCCGGACGGGTTCAACGCTGCCCAGCTCCCCCGGGAACCTGCCCCCTTCGGGACAGGAGCCCGTGCTGCGGAGCCCTGGGACGACCAGGCGAGCTCCGGCCCCCTCTCCTGACTTGGCGCGAACCAGCCGCCTGCTCTAAGGGAGGAATGACCGCGACTTTGGCTCCTGACATACACGTGTGACCTGCCAAGTCCTCCTCGTGAGGCCGCGGGCCGCCATCTCCTGCTGGGGAGGGGGGTGGGGGGTGGGGCGCCGCCGTCCTCGTAAAGGCAGGAGACCCTCCGGGCCTCCGAGAACCAGGGCAGCACGCGCCTGCTGGCACCCTGACTCGGGGGTCGTCTGCCCCCCACTACCTCACGGAACCCTGAACGCAGAGCCAGATGCCCATCGGGTGGCCGGCAGGCCACAGGCGCGGCCGCAGTGAGCAGGCGGGATCTGGATTCGGCACCAGGAGCGTCGGCCTCCACGGGCGAGGGGCACAACGCCCCGGATGCAGGGAGACCGGGCAGCTGACCCCGCGGATCCCACACTCCAGGGCCGCCCTGTGCGGGGGTGGGGGCTCCCCACAAGCCGCCCTCCGCAGATCACCCAGCGCACAGCTGCTCCGCCTCCCGGAGCCACGGACGCGGGTCTCAGGTTGAAGTATGAAACCAAATGGCAGGAACATGGAGAAAAGTTGATTAGGTTTTTCGTAAGTGCAAAAACAGTGCTTGTAATATACATGGACAGGCAGATACATGAAGTTTTCATAAATGAATGAGAAAAATATAAAAATCACCAACAGAAAAACTGAAGAACAACATGAACCAACAATCCGAGCCGTTCAATGCAAATGGCCCATAAAAATACCAGGGTGTCCTCGCTTCCAGGTTGTTGAAAACCCCGCGCCCCCTGGTGACAGTACTCCCGCGCAGGCTGCTCCTCCTCCAGGAAGCCCGCCGGTACCTGCACACAGATGAACCCTCCCCTCTGCTCAGCGCCAAGCTTCCCAGAAACACGTGCCTGACACGCTCCAACCCGAGCTCCCGAGTTCCCTGCCAATGAGCACATTCAACACCAACCGGATCCCCTCGGGCACTTTTTACAGCGAGTAATTACAGCTTCGTTTTCAGGATCATCAGGCCATTTGCCCCCCCCACCCCGAAAAACCGCCCCTGTTTTTCAAGCACCAGATATGCAGCACATCAGTTAAATAAATTCTGCGATATGTATAATGCAGAACACTACAAAGTGAGTTAAAATTATTTATAAAAGATTAATTTTTAAGAGACGACAAAAGACACCATGATTTACCGTTAAGCAACAAATGCAGGTCACAAAATCATGTATACAGTCCCGTTTGGGGGGAAAACGTGCACATGTAGAAAAGATGCCTGCATCTCACTTTCAGCAGAGTTCATGTGACAGTTACTTCCTTAGTTTTGTTCTCTAAATTACCTTTAAAGTCTCAACAACAAATACACACACACACAACCCCTTCGCTATGGGGGACAGATTAAAATCTCTAACCCAAGGGGTCCCGGGTGATCCCTGCACATTGTCTCCCGGACGCTCCTTGTCCACCTGCCAGCTTTGATCCCTCGGCAGAAAGAAAAAGCCCAGCCCCCGGGCTCTGTGCAGAACCCTCTCCATCCAGCCGCCTCCAGGCCCCAGATGACCCATCTTCAGAAAAAAAAACTAAATAAGGGCACACTGCACTTGAAGAAAACCTCAGATTTCCACTAAGCAGCCAGACCCCCGCTGTGCAGACCTCGGCAGTCCTGTGACCTGACAGATGCTGCTGGTGGTCCAGGAGGAGTCGCACGCGCCCTCAGAGGCAGGAGGATGGCTTCCTTGTGTCCGTCTGGCCAGTTTTCCTGAGTTTCCAACGTTTAGTGCCATTCGCTGTGTTCAAGGCTGGGCATCTGGAGTCAGAAGCAAAGCCAGTTCCACAGAAACGCCCACGAAGTCCCCCCTGGACCGCCCCCCCCTTTTATAAACTCCTCCCGGACTCACCTTCTCGTGCTCCCCCCGCGGCCGCTGCCTCCTACGCAAGGAGAAAGGACGAGGCTGCACCGGGAACCCGCTGTTCCCCCCACATGCTCGCAGCCCCCTCGGCCGCCGTCAGAGAAAGAGCCGCATGCTGAGGTCTCGCCAGGAACGCCAACCACGCAGAGGGGCGCTGGAACCCCCCATGACCACCAGCGAGCTAACACAGGCGCTGTGCCCTCGCCCGCACCGTTCCACCCCTGGGGAGTTCCACCAGCCCTCCCCCAGCACCCCTGCACCTCCCTGGCGCCTCACCGGCTTCTCCAAATGCCCCCGGGCACTGTGACCAGACTGAGGCACAGAGACGCTCAAGGACGTGCCCAAGGTCATGGGCTGTGCAGCTGGGATTCAAATGCAGGCCCCCGGCTCTCCCTGCGCCCCAGCCTCTGTCTGGGGAGCCCCTGGCGGACCCCCAGCCTGCAGGCTCCTCTCTGGACCACGAACGCTGATCTCAATGACTGCTTCCCAGAGGATGACTCTAAATCTGCTTCCAGAACCCCGACTGCACCTGCCATCCTGATGCCTGCGGGGCAACTCCACCTGCACATCAAACTCTAAGTGTTTTCAGACCAAAGTCACCTTCCCACAATGAGCTCTTCCCCCTGACGTCTCCCTGACGCTCACGGACTCCACACTCCTCCCCGGCGCCTGGACCAGAAACTCCACTGCCGTTCCTCTCCTTCCCCTCCGTTCTCTTGACCTCACCCTTCCCTACATGTCCCCAGCCTTCCTTCCCCCCCATTCCCGCCCCCTCCCCTGGACCTTACTGCCCCCACACGGAGCACCTGCCCGGTCTCGCCGCGGCTGGACCAGTCCCTGGAGCGGCGCTTCCCAGCCTCAGGCCTAGGGCCGAGCTGGGCCACGCGCGAACCCCTAAAGCGTGGCCCAGACACACTGCTCCTTTCTTGGCCCCCAGGGGCTCCCGAATGACCTCCTGATGAGTTCCTCGGAAGGAAACAGTTTGCAAGAGATTAGGAAATTATGCTTCCTGTTGGAAGAGGTTTTGTTCGAGGGGAAAGCGGGCAGGCCGCTGGGAGATCCATCCCAGTCTGACATCTGAGGCGCCAGGGCCGAGTGCCCCCAGCCTGCAGGCGGTGGGGCCGGGGGCTTGCATGGGACCCCAGCCCCGGTACTGCTGGTTTGCTTGTCTGAAAACAGGCATGAACACAGGACCTAAGCCATACGGCTGAACGAGTTCATACGTGGAAAGAAAACACTCGAAACGTGAGAGGCACGAAGCATGTGGGTGAGGAACACCGGCCATCGTTACTGCCGTCATAGTCGTGTTATCATGACCACACGTCCGGCTTCACTGACCGACTGTCCCCACAACACAGTCTCAGTTCAGGCCAGAGTGAGTCCTCACTGGGCAGCAAGCGAGCCACACACCGGCCCATGGGCGGCCCTGCCCGTGTCCCTACACGTCACCCGATACAGACGCCTCCCTCTTCAAACAAGTCTGAACCCGTGTCTCTGCGCCCAGACCCCATGGCGCTGCTTCTGCATCGGCTTTGCCGATCTCAGCACGGTGAGGCTCCGTGAAGCCCCACGGTTTGTGCTCATGAGCGTGAAGTTCTCGGCGTGACAAGTCCTGGGCGACGCCCGCTCCCGGCTCAGGAACCAGCGCACACGGCACGGCGTTCACGGGAGCCAGGGCTTCCGCAGCACTTGGGGCCTCTGTTCCCAAGGGACACATCGCCCCGTGTGCTCGGGAAAGACAGCAGCCCGGCCAGCCGTATTACTCAGAGAGGGACCTGTCACACCAACCTCGGGCGGTGCATGCACCGGGCAGCTGACCGCCAGTGCCGCCTGTCCAAGCCGCAGGGGGCTGGGCCCCCAGGTCCCAGGAGAGGGGATGCATCACATGAGGAGACAGAGACACAGACAGACATCTCCCAGGAGGCAAAGTCTAGCAGCCGCATAGCGAAGTCTGTAGACCGTCCCCCGTGGCTGTAAATGTGTTTCAGGGAAATACAGAGAAGGATGTGATAGCTCTTGAGCATGTGACATTTATCACCCAGGACACGGGGGGGCAGGGCGGGAAGCACCTGTTCAAGAAGGCCTGAAGCGGGTTTGTGGAGGAGGCTCACAAGGACTAATGGAGGCAAGGACCCCTTGTGTTCACCGGGCCATGATCTGGGCCAGACCTTGCTGTGTGTGTGTTTCCTCCTATTATCACATTTAACCCAAAAGACGCCTGAAAGGCGGGCACTGCTGTTACAACCCCAACTGTCTGCAGGGGTGCGAGTGACATCAGAGAGAGGAAACTGGGGTCCTTGGCCGGCTCTGCTGCTCACCAGCTGTGAGAGCCCCGGGCCCGTTTCTGCACGAGTAATGACCGCCACCTCCAAGTTCCCTCCAGCACGGACGCGGGCCGACCACAGATGTGCACGACGGGGACATTGATCATGTTTCCAGTATTCATCATGGAAAACAGTTTCTCATAT
This sequence comes from Prionailurus bengalensis, assembly GCF_016509475.1. Lineage (NCBI taxonomy): Eukaryota > Metazoa > Chordata > Mammalia > Carnivora > Felidae > Prionailurus > Prionailurus bengalensis. The sequence continues at coordinate 363,637 of NC_057360.1, forward strand.
GCAACGAAAGCATCGGTTTGTAACACAGGAAACGGTACCATAATCACAGTTACGAAGCCTGTAATGCCTCGGTTTGTCGTAACGACGGGCTGAATTACAGAGACAACTAAGAGGCATCGCTTTTGCAGGTTTATTGGAGTATTTCTCATTCTGTCTGCATTTTCAGGGGAAAAAATAAAGATGGATATTTTTTCCACACATAATTTTCCACAACGGCAGAGCTTCTGGGTCCCGCCCGTCATTCGTGTGAGCGGCACACACGCGAGTCTTCACGCACGCGTGGGGGCGGGTGGGGCACTCACAGACCGTGGGAAGCTGGTCCTCGGGCTGGAGGCTGAGGGCTCCCAGGAGGCAGTGAGCAGACAGGGTGACCGTGGGGAGCCCGGCCACCGCCTGCCTGGATGAGGCCGCCGAGGACCCGGGGCCCCACAGCCACACCAGGCACGCAGACGAGTCGGACACTTAGAACGTCGGAAGGACAGGAAAAAGGAACAGAGCAAATGTTTGGGGGAGAAGAAACCCAGAAAAGATAAGTGCGAATGATTAAACCTGCGATCAGAGCTACCCTCCCGTTACTGCAGACATCAGCCGCCACGTCTCCGCAGGCCGGCTCCAGGCGGTAATTCAGTATTTACCTGACCTAACCCAGACGCGGCCCACGGGGCGGCCTGGGAGCCACGAGCGATTGATTTTGTAGTGGCCAGCGGCTGTAATCGAGTCACAGGAGCGTCTAGCAGCCGGCTGATTAGGTTAGAGCAAACACCGTGGCCTATGATTCGGGGAACTCCGCACATTTGAACTTTCAGATGATCCCGGGGCCCCGGTGTCTGCACGTTAGTCTGCATAGCTTGACCTCAGCCAACGCCTGGTGACTGACTCCGACTGGAGAGAACACACGAGTAGGAAAGCAATGGTTTGCTGACCCCCATCTCTCTCTCTCTCTCTCTCTCTCACACACACACACACACACACACAAGCGCATACACACACAGGCACAAACGTGTACACACTCAAGCGTGTGTGCACACGGGCAAGGCCACGTGGCCACACCAGTGTTCGTGCTGCTGCTGCGTCCGTCTCGCTGCCACCCTTCCTCAGAACTCGGCCCTGGTATCACCTCCTCCTGGAAGCCTGCCTGGTCTCCCCCGGCTGGGATGAGAACTCTGCGTCCTCACGGTATCTTTTTGTCAGAATTCACATTGGTCTTCCTTGGGTATCCACTGAGGACTGACCGGTGTCCCCTCCCAATTCACATGCTGAAGCCGAAGCCCCAGTGTGAGTGGGGAGGTCGCGAGGGTGGGGCCCTGAGCCCGTATGACTGGTGTCCCAATGAGAAGAGACACCGAGGGCCCCTCTCTCTGCCTCCCCTTCCACGCCCGTGCACACCAGGGAAAGGCCTCGCGAGGCCCTGGCAAGCAGGCACCGGGGAGCCCAACGCACAGCCCCCAGAACTTGCCGTGGCCGCCCGGGGTGGCCTGTGACAGAGCCCACACGTGGGTGCCACGTCCTCGGTCCCATTTCCGGTCTGAGCTCCTGGAGCAGGGCTCGCACACAGCAAGCGCTTAAGAAGTTCCTACTGAGTAAACGTGACGGGGGGCAGCGGGGGGGGGGGGGGGAGGACAGAGGCTGGAGCTCAAAGCCCTGCTTGAACCCGTCAGGCCAGAGTGAGGGAACCTCGGGCCCTCGCGGCCGTCGCTCTCCGAGGGCAGGACAGGGTTCAGGGTGTCCTTCCGGCCAGTGATCCAGGCGTCAAAAGCAAAAGGGAAGAGAGTCAGAAGTAACAAGATGCTCAATTCAATAACACCCCGGCTGCAGAGCCCACCGGCCTGCCGGCCAAGCAGAGGGGCCAGGCCGGGCTGGCTACGTCCATCTGTGCTTCCGGAGATCTGGATGGAGCGCAAGCCTGGAGCCCAGCCTGGAGGAGGAGCCAGCCGTCCACCATGGAGGCCCGACTGCTCAGGAGACCGGTTATGAAGCATCTGGATGGCGGTCAGGTAAAGAGTCGGCGGGGCCCCTGTCTTCTGACAGTGAAGACAAGGAACGATGGAGGCCCCGCCAGACATGCCCCTGTGACGGCTGTTCGAGCCTCATGGCACCCCACCCCCATCACACAGACGTGGACGCCGAGGCACAGACACGTCAAGTCGTTCCCCCGACATCTGAAGACAGCAGCAGGTCCGGGATTCGCTTTGTTCTCTCAGTGACGACGGCACAAGCCACACGGGAGTCTTGACCTCGTCTCCCTCGTCTGCAGGCAGGGGCCCCAGCTGCGGGGAGGGCGTGAGCGAGCCCAGCACATAAAGCAGGTGCAGTCAAGTAGAGCGGGTGAGGCCCGGGCGACTTGCCCAGGGGGCCCCGAGGCCGCACACCATCCAGCAGACCCCGCGGGGGAGCCAGGGGCTCCGTGTAATGTCCCGGACCAGGCGGCCTCCGTGGCGCCCGGCTCAGACCAGGATTCTGGTGCTCCCAGGGCTCTGAGGACACGGCGACTTCTTGGACGGGGGCGGGGGTGGGGGGTGGGGAGGGGAAGGGCTGGGGCCGTCCAAGAGGTCACGGGAGGGGTGGGGCGAGGGGTGAGCCGTCTCTGAAGGGACAGGAAGACTGTGCCCAGGTAGGAAAGGGACGGAGGGCCGTCCAGGCCCGAGGGGTTGCTGGCAGCTCAGGGCGGCGTGAACAAGTAGATCCCTCAGGCCTCATCCGGGTCTTGCTCCTTGCCTTCCCGGGCCAAGGGGGCACCCCTGGTGCAACATCTTCCGGAAAGACGGGTATCAAGGAACACGCGGCCACTTGCTCTGTACCTGGGGGCGGCAACTTTACGTGTGGGCCTGAATCCAGGAAGAGCAGTGCAAAGACAGGCTCTCGGTGTAAACCGAAGGCCCGAGGAGACTCAGGCTTGCTGCAATCTGCCGCTTTTCCGCTACGTCACTGAGAACATGACCCAGTTAGCGGCAACATCCACCCAGCAGGTACGAGAGAAGAGCCAAGTGCTAGAGGCCGAGGTGCGTAGGAGAGAACGGCCAAGCGAGGGGAGGCCAGGCGGCCGCTACGCTTCTGATGAGGGCCCGGCAGCCACTCCACACAGAGCCACACAGCGAGGCGAGGCGGGGGGAAGAGTTTCAGCCGCCACCCCAGCTGGCGGGGACCCGCCCGCGAGCGTGGTGGCCACGGACACAGGGCAGGCTCACCCCCACTCCCAGCCCCCAGAGAGCGGGGTCTCCCTGCATCCGGAGGGGACACGGGCCCAGTGGTCTGTGTGCTCACTTCCACGGAAATGAAAACCTCGTGCAGACTTCCCACAAAGCCACTCTCCAGGGACACGTGCCCGCGACCCTACAAAGCCACACAAGGCCCTCTCCCACTGATGCAAGGCACACTGAGCAGGCTGCACGTAAGGACCCTTCCCCAGGTAAGACCCTGGCACCGCACAGCCCTGAGGACAGGCCGGGCCCACAGGCGGCACCGAGACTGGAGGGCAGACAGAGGACCCCAGGCCTCTGGCCCACAGACGCCCGAAAGCAGCTGCAAAGGGGTCTCAGGAAAGACCACACGCAGCTGGCACTCAACACAACAAAGCGTTTGGTGATTCCCTGGATCCAAACGCAGCTCCCGATTCTGGGGTCCAGCGCTCCCAGCACCGAGGTAGTGTGCAGGATGGGGGGGGGGGGCAAAGAGAGGGACACGAGGACCCCCAGCCACCGTGGGCCCTGGGCACGAGGGTGAATCATGTCCAGTTTCTCCTCCCCAAGGCTTCCGTGAGCCCAGAAAAGGCCGCCGGGCCTTCCTCTGGCCACACAGGACCTTCTCTGCCTGCAGACGTGGCTCCCCCTGAGCACACTCACAGCTGCCCCCCGAGCTCTCACGTTCGCCCCCGTGGGGGAGGCGTTTCCGTGGAGCCGTGGAAGGAGGTCTCCTTCCAAGCTGCGATCCTGACTCCGGTCCTGCCGCCTCCACGCACACAGCCCGCCCCCGTGAACCCCGTCAAGTGCAGGGGACGCCCCTCTGCCCCGATCGCAGACGAGGAAAACAAAGTGGGGTGAGGTCAAGTGACCCGCCCAGAGAGGACAGCGCTGGCCACAGGGGTGGGCGTGACAGGGGGCGCTCCTCTGAAGGTTAAGTGGCAGCAGAAGGGCGAAGGGCGCAGGCAGCCCCCGGAGCGCGGAGAAGCCCCGCCCATCACCGCGCACACACGGCCCCCTGACCAGTGACCCCGGGAGGGAGGACCTTCCGGCCTCGGGCTCTGCCCTCCCAGCCCCCACACCTGTGCACAGGTGCACGGCCAGGTGCGGACGTGCAGAGTCCCAGGTGCTTGAACAGCATCCGAGAACGGCGTGGGAACAAATCTCGGGCCCACGTCTGGAGGAGCAACCAACCCAGGGCCGCGTCCCGCCGTGGCTTTACTGTTACTGTGGCCGATACCGTGGGCATGACCGCCTTCTCCTCTTGACGCCTGAGTGTGGGTGTTTCCCAGGCTTCGCCCTCCAGCCCTCCTCATGGCTCCCCCCGCATGCCCCTCCCCAGAGGGCCCCTCCCCCCCGTGCAGCTCCGCTCTGCTCCCCCTCCCCAGAACCCGACCCGGTCTCAGCTGTACAGATCGCGACCGAGTGGACGTCCTGAAGGCGACACGAGCCGGCTGGTCACGGGAGCCCCGCCCGCCAGCTGTCGGCCCCATTCCCGACTCCTACAGGCACCTGCTCCTCTCCGCTCAAAGCCCTCGTGGGATCGGCCTCGGCCGGGGGAGAGCTTTCGACCGGCGGCCCTGGAGTTCGGGCCGAGGGCAGCGCCCCGTTCTGTCCCGACTGTGCCCTCTGCAGAGCCACCGGCAGAAACACAATAAAGACGGTGAACAGCTGGGGTGCCTGGTGGCTGAGTTGGGTCGCGATCCCAGCCAGCATCGTGGGATCGAGCCCCGTGTCGGGCTCCGTGCCGACATCGTGGAGCCTGCTTGGGATTCTCTCTCTGCCCCTCCCCTGCTTGTGCACATGCACCCCCCCCCCGAAGAATAAATAAATAAAGGCTTATACCTTAAAAATAACCAAAGACAGCGAGCAGAGATGGCTCTCCCTCTCCCCCATCTCCACGTTGCTAAAAACTCCCTTCCTAAAATGAAGATCCAGGCACATCACGTCCCTGAAGACACAGGTTGTCGGCTCTGACTGCCTCCAGTGGTGGTTCAAGTTCCCGATCCCTGCGGTTAGCGCGACCGTGGGTCCAGCCTGCCTGCCCTCTGCTAAGGCTGCCCTCTGGACAACGGTCTCTGGTTAGCCTTCCCCGTGGACCCGCCACACCACGTCCCGACCACGGGGGCCACGGACCAGCACCACCGGGTGTGCTTGTTACCTACTCAGGTACTTGTTAGGCGACAGCTTTTCAGGACAAAGGAGGCTCCCAGTAACTGCGCCACCCACGGTGAACGGAACAAGCACTCACTGCTGGTCCGTCAGTGAGGGTTCTGACCCCTCGAACACTCATCGTCCCTCTGTTGGCGCATCCGGCCCTCACGACAACCACGGCAGGCAGACGGTGTGCCCTTCCCATTTCACAGGTAGTCACAAGGAGGCTAAGGCAGCAACTAGGTTAGCAGCCCTTAGCCAGCCAGTGACCGCACCAAGGAACCCCGGCATGTGAACTTTGTCTCAAGACGCCAAGTCGTACCCCCCACGCCGTCACGACAGGCGGACGAGGACCTCTTGTCTACAAACACTGGTGTCAGTGGAAGGGAGGCAGGAAAACAGGGAGTCCCCCAGGTACCATCCAAAGAGAAAGAGCTGGCAAGGCTTTGAAGTCGACACAGCAGGGGCGCCCGGCGGTTCAGTCGGACGAGCGGCCGACTCTTGATCTCAGCTCGGGTCACGAGCCCAGGGTCACAGGATGGAGCCCCACATCGCGCTCTGTGCTGACATCGTGGAGCCTGCTTGGGATTCTCTCTCTCTCTGTCCCTCCCCCACGCTCTCCCCCCCCCTCTCTCAAAATACATAAATAAACATTAAAGTAAAATTTAAAAGTCCACACAGCAGTTCACAGCCAGGTTGTTTCACAGCAGAGGAAGCGCAAACATGACTTAAACAGAGGTGGCCCCAGCCAGCCGTGGGGCGCATTCTGTCACACCGTCCTTAACGTGCACGTGTCCCCGAAGGAAACGATTACAAGGCACTGCTGGCTGGGGTTCTGACACTGAGACTCTGAAGGGTCTGGTTCCAAGAGCCCCTCTCGGGATGAGCCCCCTAAACCCATCACACTCTGCAAAGCAAGACTACTTCTCGCCGGGACAGAATCAGCTTCTTGTGAGTTTGCAGGATGAGGGGGCCCAGGGTTCCTCCGCGTACTGAGAATCTGAACGCGGGAGGCCAGATCCAGAATGCTGCCTTACATGCACAGACCTGAGGAGAACGTGTCTCAGGAGAACGTCCTTCTGCCGGGCTCACCGCTCGATCACACACATCTTTCACAAACGCAACCAGACCGAAAAAACGAGATCTGTTTGTGTTCGGTTACTCTGAGGAAAAGGAACAGAGCCCACGAACGACCTTCCTGGTCACTCCGTTCCCACGCTGCAGCTCCGCGAGACAAGCCACCACTTTCGAACAGAAACCTCGGATAACCAGGTCGAGTCTCCATTTCCGAAAACCCTTACTCATCCTCCCTCTTGAAAAGTTCAATTTACTGGGATGATGACAAATGATCACTGGTCAAGCTTATCAGGCTCCCCAACTCCCCTCCCTTCTCAGAATAAAATTCCATTCCCGGGGCCCGGGCCTGCCTGTTGCAGGTACATACCTGTGTCTGCCCCCACCCCCACCCCCCGGGGCCCTCAGGACCTTCGCTCTGGAGTGGAGTCATGGCGGCTCATCCGCTAGGATGCTCCCAGGTGCCCTGTCATTTCCAAGTAACTTCCAGAATTATTTTGTTTTCCTTCTCTGACGTTCCGAGCTTACCTCGTTTAAGATTAATAAAGCAATTACGATACTCTCAATTAAGAAGCCATCTAAAAATGCACTCTTAATTTGTGTGCAACTCCCATGATTTGTTTGTTTTTCCTCTTGAGTGGATAATTCCTTCTGTCTGAGAGTAGTACAGCAGTCTCTTCCTCAAAGAAGAAGAAATATCGGACCAAATCCTTCCCTAAAACTCAGCACCTTAAGCTCAGTCCGTGAAACGCACCTTCCTGGACAGCAGACTGAGCAATTTCGGATTTCGCCAACTACCAAACCCTATTCTTACCTCAAAGTTAACCTTCCAGAAGGAGCAGTTACTCACGCTCATGACCCTCAGATACAACTGTCTTCTTCCGCTTGGAAATGCACTAACTACGCTGTCCTGTACCTCACACGACTCGAAGACAGGTGTACCAGTCGGGTCCGCGGGACGTGGAGGGGAGCCTTGACCCACCCGCCTGGTTCCCAACCTGCTTTGTCTATTTTGAGACACTAGGAGATCCACCTCGCTGAAAATATTTCTTCAAATTAAAAAAAAAAAAAAAAAAAAGGATGGGGGAGGGAAAAAATCAAAACCTTCTCCTCATCCTCCTGGGTTGCCAAGAAAATCAAAGGCAGTGATAAAGTCCATGTGAAAACAGCCGGCAAACAGCACGTAAGCACATACTAAGTAAAATTAATCGCAGGAGAAAGGGCCTCGCAGATGAAGGCCATCACGCCGAGGCCACAGGCAGAAGGTGGGGACGGTGTCCCAGACCCCGTGTGCCCACCCTGTGCCCCTCAGCACGGGGGAGGGGTTCCTGGCCTCGTGGATTCCTCACGGGTTCCTGGCCGCTTCCTCCCTCCCTTCAGGGCTCAAGGCACCGGCACTCAGGCCTTCACTTTCTCCTGAGTTGTGGGGTTTCATATTGTTGATTTGCTTGTGTGTTTTCCCCTTTACGGTCATAACACAAGACTTCACTTATATCAGTTCCTAAATATTTGGTAACTGTGGCTTAAAAAGCGATGCTCGCCTTGAAATACAATTTAAAGAAAGACAAAAAACGCCTGTAGTGATTGGGATTTCCACACCTACAGAAAAAACTCGTGATAAAAAAGATAATCTGGGTCGCCGTGCCTCACTTACCAGCTGGGCGACCCTGAGCAAGTTGCTGAATCTTCCGTGCCTCGGTTTCCTCGTCTGCAAAATAAGAACCAGGAACGGCGCCAGCCCCAGACCGGTGTGGTGGGGATCCCGTGAGCTAACAGGTGCAATCGCTGAGCGCAGCCCCGACACGCAGTAAACGGTCTCTAAAGGTTCACAATCGGTAGCACTGTTACTAGTGACTTGCAGACCGGTCACTCACTCAGACGGTGGCCAGCCGGAAACCCTGTTTCTCCTTTCCCAATCGTCCATGTTGGCAACAGGTGCACAGCTCATTCTTGTGAGAACGGACCAATACGTCGATAAAATGGCGAATCTGACCCACGAGAATATGTATCTGGTCCTAAAAGTTGTGCTAGGTTTTGGTGAAAGGTGACTGAAAACACATTAGCAAAAACTATGTTTCTGCCCCTTCTTTCCCTCGGTTCAGAGCCAAGGATCCCAACGGTCTCTTCAGACACACTGCTGCTGTGTGTGGTTATTTCACCGTCAGACACAAAGCAAACTTGCAAAGAAGGCAAGGGTCAGGAAAAGTAGCCTGGGGAAACCAACCTTCTCGTCCGGATCAGTGAACAAGACTCAGTTCTAAACTGAATAAAAACATACACGAGGGGCGCGTGGGGAGCTCAGTCGGTTGGGCTACCGGCTCTTGATTTTGGCTCACGGTTCGTGAGTTCAAGCCCCACGTGGGGCTCTGTGCTGACAGAGCCTGCCTGGGATCCTCTCTCCTGCTCTCTCTGCCCCTCCCCTGCTGGCTCACACACTCTCTGTCTCTTGTTCAAAATAGAAATAAACTTTTTAAAACAGCGTATGTGAAAAAAATAATTGTACGCAAGCATTTCACACCTAAGCTTCTGAGAAGAAACCGGCCCGGACTCGGGTGTTTCCCTGGGAGCAGGACTGCGCCCCTCGCTGTGGGTGCCCGGGGCACAGAGCGGACACTCGGAAAAGACCAACATGGGGGTGCAAGACAGAGAATCAGCTTTACAGAGAGGTCGGCACCCATCAAATGCCTGTCATCACGGAAGCAGAGAACATCAGCGACATGGAAAGAACTGAGCCCGGGAGAAGCCGCACCCCTGCCCGAAGCCACGTAGCTATTCAACGGCAAAGACGGAACGTGATCTGTCAGCCCGGGAAGATGCCAGGCTCTCGCGCTGCCGCAGGGCTCCCCGCGGAGGGCAAGTCTCCTGGCCTCTGGGAGCTTTTGAAATATACGTCGGACGCCAGGAGAGATATTGTGGGTGCTTCTCTCCACCCACAATTCTGGTGTCCAACCAGTATTTACTGCAGGGAGATCGTCACCTCCCCCTTCATTACCGCAGGAATTACGGAACCACGGACTCTCTCCACCTCGCCACTCAGGCCTCAGAGACGACGGATCTGCTGGCAGCCGCGGGAAACCCTTCCCGTGTCTGCGACAGCCCTCAGATTCCACCTCGCGGGTACATCGACAGAGCTTCCAGGCTGCTCACGTGTATTAAGGCCTCTTGTTGAAGAAACGCACTTTGTAGTTTTGAGGAGTTGGGACCTCGGTTTAGAGGCTGAGGTAAATGCAGTTTGAAATCGTGACTTTTAGACACAGCGTTGCATGAAAAGCTCCCAGTCCACCAGGTAACAAAACCTTCTCGATAAGATGCCAAGGGCCCGGCACCTCCAAAGGAGTGAGCCAGTCAGGGCATTTGTGTCTCAGCGCGGGCATAGGCCCGGATGCCATGGCCACATGGCCTCAACGAGACCCCAAGGAGCTTGATTCAACCCCACTGGCGTCACAACTCTGACGCACAGAGAGGGCAGTCAAGTGGGGGGTCCCAGGTCAGCAATTCGCAAGCAGAGAGAGGAAACCCAGCACAGCTCGGATGGTATCGTGCACCTGCCCCAAACCCCTCAGCAGGTCCCCACAGCCTGCGGTGAGACATTCAGAATCCTCACCAGGCCTCCCAAGACCCTTACAACAGGGTTCCAACCTGTCTGCCCTCCTTACTCTCTGGCTCCCTGCAGATACTCTGTTCTAGACCATCCCTACTCTCTGGCTCCCTCCGGATGTGCTGTTCTAGATTAACCGGACTGTTTGCTCTCCCTGAATAAGACAACCCCTGACCGCCTCCACACTTCTGCACAAGGTGTCTCTCCCCCTCCCTCGGTGCTCCAACCACCCCTCCCACAGACACCAGCCGAAGGGCCACCTCTGCTCTAGAGCCTTTGAGGATTGCCCCTCCAGCCTCCGAGACCACCTCCAAATGGAAGTGGCCTCAACTACCCTGAGACCCTTGCACTGTGGTGAGCACCCGCGGTAATTATTTTCTAAACAGTGGGGCAGGGATCTGGGACCCCTTTCCTGCTGTCGGTCGACATCGGCAGAGCCTCTCCTGTATGTCAGATGCTGTCCTGAGTGCCTGAGACACAGAAGTGAATGAAGTCCAGGTTCTTGCCTACAGGGGGCTGACGGTCCAGTGGATGAGACAGCGCTAGCAGGGAGGGTCATACGTGGCGCAGTGGCAGCCCACGTCAGGGCCCAGTGGCCAGGGAAATACGAATGACAGCGCTTTGAGTTTGGAAGCGAAATTTGTTCACTGGGCAGAAAACCAGAGAGTAAGAGAGGGTCCTTCTAGGCAGAGGAACATTATAGACAGCAGTGCCTAGCACAGGGTGTGGACGGGCACACGGTATCTATTGAACGAATAAAGCAAAGGCCTGGAAGGTTCTGGCACTGTCCCAGCCCCCACCTCATTACCACCTGCACTGACTCAGTGCCTACGCGGCTTCCATCCCGCACACCAAGCCCTGACGTCAGGTCCTCGGCTTACCCAAGACACTGAGGCTTCCAAGGCCCCAGGCGCCGAAGCTGTGCAGTGTAGAGCCCCTCCTGCGATTCGGACGGGACGTGCTAACGAATCTGGCCTCAGGGACTGACTTACAGGGCAAACTCTTAGCCCTCTTCCTGTGCGGTGCGGACCCTGCAGGCAAACCCCCAGCAAGCGCACCGGGAGGGAGACTCTGGGGACAGTGGGGCTCATGTCCCTCTATAAACCTGGTGTTAGTCCCCTCGGGGATTTGGTCTTAGTGGCCCCAAATGAGGGCCCTTTGTCCTCATTTCCAAAAAACAGCCTAGAAAGAGCCACGGAGAAGTCACTTCGGGCCAACTCGGGCCCACGGATGCTCTCCAAGGTCTTAAAGAATTGAAGCGAGCTTGCCTTTCCAGGACGAAGGGTTTCTCTTCTGACAAAGTTCTTTTCCCCCTTCGTCTGGTCGTCTTCTCAGTTCCTCCCCTTTCTAGCTCAGGCTTTTTCTGTAATACTTGCATCGGATGCATGCTTTTTTCCTCCTAGCTGAGACTACAAAATCTTGCTATTGTTCTGTTTCTTTTCCCCTTGGAAACAATCAAAAATGAAAATCCACATTTCAGAACAGTGTCTATTAAAATACACATCTCGGGGCGCCTGGGTGGCTCAGTCGGTTGAGCGTCTGACTTTGGCTCAGGTCATGATCTCACGGTCCATGGGTTCGAGCCCCGCGTCGGGCTCTGTGCTGACAGCTCAGAGCCTGGAGCCTGTTTCAGATTCTGTGTCTCCCTCTCTCTCTGACCCTCCCCCGATCATGCTCTGTCTCTCTCTGTCTCAAAAATAAATAAACATTAAAAAAAATAAAATAAAATAAAATAAAATAAAAATAAAATACACATCTTTTTTGTGGACAAAAGCAAAAACAAAAAAGAAAGCCCTCTCTCTGTGAGGGCTGGTTTTCAGCTCTGTGGATCACAGGAACGTCGGGAGACCTCTCCTCCCGCCCCCTCCCCACCCCCGGCCCTTGCACTTGGTGACTGGGAGTGAGTCTGGGGTCAGAAGCAACTTGTTGAAGGAATGCCTTCGTCTAAAGCACTGCTAATCAGTGTGGCCCTCCAACCGTTAGCAAGGCATCAGCTGGGAGCGTGTTGGAAACGTGGAATCTTCCGGACCGACCCCCCAGACCGACCAGAATCTGCCTTTCGGTAAGATCCCAGGGAATGGGTCTGCCTGTCAAATCTCAGAAGCACGGGTGCGGAATCAAGCGATTTGCTTCTGTGACCACCCTGGAGCCTGCGGGTGGGTCTCTGCCCCGAGAAAGAAGTCTCTGTATGGCGTCCTTCGTAGGACAGCCCCACCACCCTTTGCACCTGAACTGTTTACTCGTGGAGGAACTAGGAAAAGATGATCCTCTCCCAGAAGCCACACGGGCAGCCCGAGGGAGTTCAAGATGAAACCGAGGTGGGGGCTGGCCCTTCCGCGGTGCATGAGTGCCTGAAAAGGCCCAGCTCTGAACTCAGACGGGACAGGCGACGCTCACCCCGTCCTCCCTCAAGGCTCTGGACGCCGAGCGTGACGGCTTCTCCCTCCGAAGACGCGGTAACGGACGTGTGGTGTGACCGGACGGTCACTAACGTGAGCCTGAGGGGCCGTGCTGAGCACTGAGCTGAGATTCTTGAGGAGAATCTCTGTGAGCACGAACAGTAGCATCGGGGGCACAGCCGCCACGCTGCAACCAGGCCGCCCTCCGAGCTCACGCTTCCAACGACAGCGGTCGGGCGCTACGCAGATAAACCCAGATATCCCTCGCTCCGAGAGAGAAATGGGCCCAGGGGATGGAAAGAGCTCATGGACCTGGTTTGAGAGATCAAAGCTTGAATGGAGGGGGGAGGGGGGAAACAACAGGGAAGGAAAAGGCCCAGCCCCACGCGTGCCCTCCTGGCCCCCAGAAGCTATGGCCGCAGCCCCGGCAGGCGGCACAGCTCCTGGCCAGCGGCCCCTTTGCCCACGTCCTCTCTGAAGAGAAAACCTGCCTGGGAGACTTTTCTATAAATACAAGAGCACCAAAAACGTCCCCCCTTGTTAGAAAATCAAACAGCCCAAACCCCGTCCCCAGGGTAAGGCGAGCGTCTCGTCACTAATTCTGAGACCAGCACGTCCCAGAAAGCTCCTTGATGCTCCAGAAGTCTTTCCCACGGCTCAGCAACATGCCCCAGCTAGGGAGGACTCTGCCAAAGAGCCCCACCCGTTACCCCTCCCCCACTTTTGCTAATTTGTTACCCACGCCTTCCCTCTCCGCCTTCATTCTCTGAAACAGCAATATTTGAAAACAGGAAATGGCTTGCGTATATCAATCAATACCTGCTTTTCCACCAATTATCGTTTATTTATATACGAACAGCAGTTCAGCTCCGGAAACACGAGCCTGCCAATCTCACAGGTGCGCAAGCGCTCCCAGAAATGCGGAGCGGGCAGCGATGACCCATAGCGACGAGGTCGCAAATGCAGACGAGGGTCCCCATCTGTCCTCCTCCTCCCCTCCCCCATGAACCCCAACAGCTGGAGATGCGCCACTGAATCGGAGGCTACGATTTTACTTCGGCCAGCTTCCGCTGCACACGGCGCCCTAGACCTCACTCCCCGTGACAGACCCCCGAGGAGCAGAGCGCGCCCCAGCGACACACCTCCGGGAAGCCCTGCACCCCACCCCGCCCCTACTTCATGCAAACGGAACCCCCCCCCCCCAGGAGAGAGAAAGTTAACTTTCCCACAACCCCGTCCCTCCGCCGGCCTGGCCCCTCCACAGGCCCCACACGCTCACAAAGGGGGTGCCCCCAACTCTCGCCTAAACCCAGGGGCTGAAACCTGGGGCACAGACAAGGGGCAAAGGGCCACAAACACGCGCTAAGCACAAGGCACCCCACTCCCCTCTCTCGCTCTCTCCTGGCCGAGGGGGGAATAATGGGCCAGGTTTATGGTCGTCGTCCCCCCCCACCCCCAGAACCAGGGGCCAGGCCCGTGGTGGGGGAAGCCCCACACAGACCGCGGGGGCGCCTCCAGTCGAGATGGGGAGCTCCGGGGGTCGCGATCTGAGGGTGGTCTCAGGCCGGCGGCGGGCCCTGGCGCGCGCCCCGCAAGTCCCGCCCGTCCGGCACCCCCCCAACCCCCCCACCCCCGGGCCCTGCGGTCACTCACCGCCCGTGAGCTGCGCGGGGCCGAAGCACAGCGCCAGCTGGAACCACAGGACGGCGGCCAGGAGCCGGCGGGGGGGCGGCGGCTGCGGCGGCGGCGGCTGCTGCCGCTCCAGGCATCCGTCTCCGGGGCTCGGCTTCATTCCATGATGCATCGTTCCTGCACCGCGGGCATCCGGCGGGCGGGCGCCTGCAGCCGGGAGCGGACGCGGCGGTGCCCGGGCCGCGGGGCCGCCCCCTCCTCCGCCGGGACCCCCACCCCGCCCCCCTCCGCCTGGACCCGAGCCCCCCACCCCGCTATCCCCACGGGACCCCCCCCACCCCGTCTTCCCTCAGCCGGCACCCCCTCCCCCTGGACCCGAGCCTCCCCCCACCCCGGCTACCTCCCACGGGACCCCCCCCACTCCATCTTCCCTCTGCCGGGACCCCCCTACCCCGCCCCTTGTGTCCGGACCCGAGGCCCCCACCATGATTCCCCACCCCGCCCCCCTTCATTGGGATCCGAGCCCCCCCCCGCACGCCCCTGCCACAGGACCCCCTACCCCACCCCCTCCGCGACCCCCCACAGGACCCCCTACCCCGGCCCCTCCGCGGGGATTCGAGCGCCCCCCCTACAACGTCCCATTGGACCCCCCCACCCTGCCCCCCTCCACCGGGACCCGAACACCCCCACGACCCCCCACGGGACCCCCTACCCTGCCACCCTCATCCGCCGGGACCCCCCCACTCCGCCCCCCTCCGCCGGGACCCGAGCCCCCACCCCACGACCCCCTTACGGGACCCCCTACCCCGCCGTCCTCCGCCGGGACGAGCCCCCGCCCCACGCACGACTCTCCACGGGACCCCCCCACCCCGTCTCCCCTCCGCCGGGACACCCCTACCCCGCCCCCTTCTGCCGGGACAGAAGCCCCCCCCCCACGACCCCCTCACAAGACCCCCTATCCCGCCCCCCTCCTCCGGGACCCGAGCCCCCCCAACCACTCCGCACGGCACCCCCAGACCCCGTCTCCCGCCCCCCCCCGCCAGGACCCCCATACACCGCCCCCTTCTGCCGGGACCGAGCCCTCCCCCCACGACCCCCTACGGGACCCCCCACCCGGTCCCCAGGCGCGCGCAGCTGGAGGCAGCGCCACGGGGCGCCGCGCGTGCGGACCGCGGGGGAGGGGTGGCCAGGCGGGGGTCGCGCCGGGACCGCGGCCGCCAAGTCCGCAGCCTCTCCGCGTCCCCAGGCTACAGGAGCACTTTTCCCGGGCCTATGCGTGTCTCTGTCGGGCATCTCGCGGCGCTGCAGCGGGTCCCCGCAGCGACCCGCCACCCCCCACTCCTGCGTCCGGCCCGGGGTCGCGGGGGTCCTCGCGCGCCGCCCCCTCCCCGGCCACGGGCTCCCGCGCTCACCTGCGGGGCTCCTCGGGCAGCCGCCTTCCCGCCTCCGCCTCCGCCCCGCGCCGCTCCGACCCGCATCTGTGCGCGACCTCTGCCGCCGCCGCCGCCGCCGCCGCCGCCGCGCGAGCCAGACGGAAGCCTCGGCGGCGCCCGCCCCCCGCCCGCGCCCCCCCTCCGGCTCCCGGGGCGCTCGGGCGCGGGGGGTGGGGACGCCGGCCCGGCCGCGCGCCCGCCACCTGAGCTCGCGAGAGCGGCGGCGCGGCCGGGGGCGAGCGGCCGGGGCGGGGGCGCGCACGGGCACGCGCACTCGGGGCGGGGCCGCCGCGGCGCCGCGACCAATTGGAAGCCCGCGCGCCTGCACCTGCCAGCCCCGCGGCCTGCGCGCCCCGCCCCCCTTCCGGGCCCTGGGAGTAGGAGGCCAGTCCCCGGGAGGGACGCGCGGGCCCCGGGCCCCTGGCCCCCGCCGAGGCTCTGCGTGGGGACCCAGGTGGCTGAGACACTCTCCTCCCCGCACCGTGGCGTCTGCCCTTCGTGCAGGGCAGGGGGCGCTGTCCCGCGAGGAAAGTGGGGGGTGGTCCGTGCAGCTGCAGAAGGCTGGGTACCCGGAGAGGGGAAGCTTCTCGAGTGGTGGGTCGCAACCCAAGGGGGTCAGGTTGTTTGCTCCCGGCGCTTCAGGGTGCGCCCCCGTGCAGATCTTGGCACACAGCCCCCCACCCGCGATGGTGCGGCCCACCCCCCCAAACCCCACCCCACCCCCCACACTCCCCCCTTTCCCCCATCCCCGTCCCCACTTACCCGCCTCCCCCCACTCCCCACTCTCCCCCCATCCCCGTCCCCACTCTCTCCCACACACTCCCCCCCCACTATCCCCCCCATCCCTGTCCCCACTGCCCCGCCCCCACACTCCCCCTCCCCCACCCCCACCCCAGTGTCCCCGAAGACCCCCGCAGATCCCTCCCCCCTCCAGAGGCCTGGCCTCCCTCTAGTTGGGTGGAAGAAGAAGGAGGTGGTGCCAGCAGGGGTCACATCAGAACCCGTGACAGACGCCCCGTTATTCTCATGCAATTCGCCAACCAAAAACTGTATTTCTTATACTGCCACCAAATCGTCCCTTGCTTCTATCAGCCTTGCCAAAACTCACGTACTGATGGTCCTCAGGAAATTACAGTTTTTACTGTGTCGTCTTTCACTGGGAGTAATTTTAACAAATTCTTCCAGGATAGTTTAACTTTTAGTAGATAAATCAAGCTCGGTGTCTGTATTTGTTGATTTGTTTATGCTTTGTCAAACAGATGACAGTTTTTGGGGTTTTGACTGGTGCACGCTGATTCCTGCGACCCTGTTCTCGGGGGTCTGGAGCCTTAGCTGGGCACCCTTCCCCATTTCTGAGGTCCTATGACTGACCTCCATGATTTGAATACTGATTTCACTTTTCCCCTCGGTTAATTTCGAAAGCTCTTCTAACAGCCATGGAATCAACAAAGCTGGGGAATATTTGTTGACGGTCGTAGGAGATGTACCTGAGCACAACTGAACTGGGTCCTTCAGCCAGAGAACAACCCTTTTGCACAGAGAGTATCAGGGCTGAAAGGAACATCCAAGTTTATCTGGTGGGAACAGGGGGTCTAGCTGGGGTCCCCTCTCTAACTTTTCCAACAAGCGGCCAGCCAGCCAGCCCAGGGGATGCTTCCCGAGGAAGCCAGCAGCTCGTTTAGAAAAGCCTCCTGTGTCCTGAACTGAAACCCACCCACAGTTTCTGGTGCTGCCCTCCCGGCCCAGACAGCTAGATCGAATCCGCCTTCCTGAAGACCGCTGTCGCTGCAGATGGCTTTGTGTGCCCCTGGGCCTCCGTCTCTGGGTGAAACGCCGCCACAGCCCACAAGACCATCGCTGGACTCCTCGCCGGCCGCGTGGCCTCTCTCTGGATGCGACCCAGGTTCTGACCAGCCCATGGCAGGGCTGACAAGTCATTTTGAGTAATTTGCTTAGGATGCTTTAGTGCATCCTAAGACGACAAACATTTGGGCGGCAGCTGCAGCGGACCGTTTGTAAGTTTTCTACCGTGTCTCGTGTCTGCTGGGGCAGCCGTGACCAAATCCCACCCACAGACGTCCGGTTTCTCACAGTCCTGGCGTCAGGGTTTGGTTTCTTCAGAGGCCTCTCTCCTCAACGAGTAGATGGCCACCTTCCCCCGGGGTCCTTGAGCTGTCCCTCTGTGTCTCTCCCTCCACATCCTCTGCTTGTAAGGACACCCCCCCCCCAACGACCCGATTTGAACCCTCTCCGAATGTAATCACGTCCTGAGGCGCTGGGGCTGGGGCTTTGAGGGGACACGATCTGCCCGAGACGTGTCGCGGCAAAATTAGTGCGTGGTACACTGATTTTCCAGGTGAGCATGAGGAGGATGAAGGTCAGTCCACTGACTCAGGAGCACCCGGGCACAGACCGGGGCCAACTCCACGCACACCTTCCACCAAGCATCCGCCCTGGACACATCACGATCTGGACTCCTCCCGAGAAGAGGAGCAGCATGAGGCCAGCCGGCGTGCGGACCCCGGCCAAGTGGGAAAAGACCCCTCTAACCCTCTTCCTCCCTCACAGAGGCGTCGGCCGCAGAACCCGGGCTCCCCTCCCAAACACAACCGTATTTCATTCCAGGTAGATGAACTGGGCACCGACTGTGAACGGAGCACTGGCTGGGCGCTGGGGATGTGATGGTGAACAAGGTCGCAGATCGGCCTCCGAGAACTCGCCGTCTAGTTAAGGACGACGTGCTAAGGGAAAGCGCGTACGTTCCGTGGTGTTAGGTGCCGGGCGGAATGATAAACACGTAACGATAAATATTACACAGGTAACATGACGTGCATGGGACAAGTACACGTCCTTAGGGAGGGAAGAGGGGGGTAGGTCCCCGGACAGGAGGGGTCCTCGTAGCAAAGCATCCAATACCCTCGATGACTCACTATTCCAGGTGGGCGCGTCCCTGCTCCACCTTCAGGGACCCTGATTCCCCGAGTCACTGCCCTGCCGCCCCCTGAGATAACGTCTTTGTGTGTAGAGTTGAGGCCGGTCACGGGCCTGTCCCGGGTCCCGCCTGAGGGAAAGGGGGAGAGACAGCAAACCCAGGGCAACCGTCTCCTTTGGGGCAAGCGGCAAGTCACACAAGTTTGTTCTCTCGCAAATCTCGCGTGGGCACCGAGTCACGTGGCCGCACCGGGCCACAAGGGGAGCCGGGAAATGTAGTCTTTGTGGGGAGACTAGGTGACCAGAACGAAGAAGAGAGTGGACTGGCGCGGTCAGGGGGAGCCACCAGCCCTCACGTGGTCTGTGCGAGGAAACAAGTGGGGATTTCTTAATAAGGTAAGCAGGGGAGCCCTCCTTGGGGGTGACTTCCAAGAAAAGACCTGGCCAAGGTGAAGGAGTGAGCCATACAGTTTTCTGGGGGGAAAGCATTTCCAGGCATCAGAGACACAGAGTCCCTGTCACCTGCAGGAAACAGGAGGGACATCTGGGGGGCTGGAGTCGGTGGATGGTAGGGAGACTGGGGGACTGAGGTTGCAGCGGTGGCCTGGCCGAGGTGGCCTTAGAGTCCTTGCCCGTGACCCGGCCTTTCCTCTGAGTGGGCACAGGCCACGGGAGGCTTGTGAGCAGGGAAGGGACGTGATGGGTCTCGCACTGTGCCAACCCTGTGTCCTGCATGTGGTCCCCCCTGCTCCCTCCCGAGCCCTCTCGGGGCCCCCAGGCACCTGCACGGCCCTCACCCCCTAGACATCACCTCCCCCCCAGAACCTTCCATCCACCCTGCAAGACTGCACGGTGTTGGGGGGCGGGGGGGTTGCCTGCCAGGCGTCGGGGCAAGAACAGGCCTGCCTGCATGGTCCACCTGTGGCTGAGCACACAGTCTGGAGCACAGAGGAGCAATCAGGATGTTTCTCTGAATTAATTAATTAGTATTAGAAGGAGATTCCTCCCCGAGACTGACAACCCGAGACGAGCCAACTGACCTCCTGTCTTCTCTGTGGGTCTCCAGAATCCTGCACGTCCAGGAAAACACACAACCGACCACAGCCTAGGAGCTCAGAACTTGCTAGAACACTGCACGGATGTTGTGTGTGAACGCCGATCTAGAATTCTCAAAGCGTCTGATGCGCCTGCCAGCACCCTCAGGGAGGAGACGAGCTGTGGCCTGGGTGGGGACAGTCACCTCGCACACATCCTGCCGCCCGTGCGAAGCGTCTGGTGGGTACTGCTCGGAACGGAGGCTTCGGGAACGGAGAAGATGCATCCTCGTCTTCAACGAGTCTATAGTCTGCGGAGACAGCTGACAAATAAGTCTGCGATTAACGTCACCGGGCAGGTATGGGAAAGCACAGAGGAGGGGGTGTCCTGGCAACGGACCCTGGAGGTGACCCCGTATGTCATATGAACGTGTGCGTGAGGGGAAGGAGGGAAGAGGGGTTCAGGGGTCGTCCCAGGCGCAGGGAGCAGCCCTTGTGAAGACCGGGGGGCCGGTGGGGGTCGGGGTGGGGCAGAGACCAAGGAGAGAACTTAGAAGGCAGGCCGAGAAGCAGCACGGAAAGTTCCGTAGTGAGAGGGCTCAGTGAGGTGTGCAGGGGAGCTGGTGTGTAAGACAGAGATGGGTGTGTGTGCGGAAGCGGGAGTGACCTGGGAGGGGCTGCAGAGACGTGGAGACCCCAGCAGCACCATCCATCGCAGCACGGCGACGACCACGGGCGCCGTTTTCACCCGTCAGACCGACTACGGATGCACGTCTGACAACATCAGGTGTTTGGTGACGACGCAGGGAGGGTGGTCCCGGATCCCGCAGGGAGGACCGAGAATCGCTGTGTATTAACCGTGTCTTTGTCTTCCGTGCTGATACATGGACACTGGGCCCTTGCCGGCCCCAAACATTAGGAAGGAGACGATGTCAGTGCCCGCCCCGCAGGACGCAGGCCGGACAGATCACACCTGGGAAGTGTCCAGACAGGCAGATCCGGGCACGTTCGCCGCAGGCGCTTTTGCGACGGCGGAAAATCGGGAACAGCCTGGCGAACGGCATGACTGCGGTGTGGGCACCGGGAGGGTCGCTGCAGCCCCGAGGGGGGGGTTCGTCTCCACGTGGGAGCCCGGGGTTGAGTAAGAGGGGCAACTCGTGGAACCAGGTGTGCGGCGAGATGTGATTTACGGGGAAACAGTACCGTACATTTTCTGTGGAAAAACGTGAGCACCGAAGAAGAGACAGACGTGATGGACGGCAGACGGGGTCGAGTCCAGGTCAGCGAGAGCAGGTGGAGTCAGCGGGGAGAGGTGGTCCGAGGTACTACCGTTGTATTTCTATGACTTTTATTTTGTTTTCATTATTTAATTTAATGTATTTGGATTTTTTTTTTTTTGGTTATTATGGATTGCTTAGGTGATTAAAAATTTATCTGAGATGCAGAAGGTGGGGCGCCTGGGGGGCTCAGGGTGTTAAGCCTCCGACTCTCCGTTTCAGCTCAAGTCATGATCTCGTGGTTCGTGGGATCGAGCCCCGTGTCGGGCTCTGCATCGAGCGTGGAGCCTGCTTGGGATTCTCTCCCTTTTTCTCTCAACCAAATTAAATTGAAATGAAAATGCTAACCCGGTTTGCCACTTGGCAAAAAGTCAACCTCTTCGTCGGGCTGTTGGGGTGGCGGCTCCCATCTCTCCAGAAGTTTCCCACCCCGACCACATCCCCAGCAGCTGGTGGTTGTTCTCTCCTGGTAACTAGAGTAGGGTCGCCCGCCCACCGTGGCAGACGGGCTGACCCCGTACTGGGCCAGCATCACTCCCGTAGCTCTACCCCCGCCCCCAATGCGGGGCAGGCGCTGACGCGGAGGGAGGTACGGGGACGGCGGGGTGGACCGTCTGCTCCCGGTGGCCATTCCGGAGCTCGGGCAGAAGGCGACTTTGTTGTCCGCAGCACATGGCTTTCCAGAGCCTCTCGTAAGACTCACAGATGGCAGGACCCAACACCAGTGACGCTCAGGTGAAGGGCAGGATTCTTTGTTACTTAGAGCCACAAACGGGAGGCTGTCGGGCAGGGCCACGGGGGGCTGTGCCCAGGGCAGAGTAACAGCAAACAGGGCTCTCGGGCGCAGCTAAGGTGCGTCAGGTGGGACATGCTTAGCTAGGTCCCGTGAGCTCCCGGAGGACTGGATAATTTGCATAATTTTGGAGGGCTCTGGGGTGCAGGAGTTATCCCTGGGACAATTAGGGGGCATGCACAGTGACGCAGAGCGTGAAGGAAGGGGTTGGGGTGTGGACCAAATCCACTGCTCAGGAGAACCGGCCAGCCCTGGGCCAGGGTCTCAAGACTGGGTCAAAACAGCACAATCAGAACAAATGTTTTCACATCCTCCCACAGGGGAGGGAGGACGAGGCTCCGGGGCTGTGCTTAGTGTGACCTCCTCTCTTCTGCCTACTTTCCACTGAGGTCGTGTGGCCAGCGAGTCACAGGGTCCCACATCGATGCAGAGGGGCCGGGAGGAATTTGCGGAAGAGAAGGAAAACTTGGGTTTCAGTGGGCGAAGAGCCTGCTAGGCTGAAAGGCTGTGAATTAACCTGAACTCACTCATCTCTTTGCTTCTCTCCCCCCCCCCACCGCTTCCTCTCTGCTTCTCCCCACCCCCACCGCCCCCTTCCTCATCGCTGTCTCAGCTGCTCACACTCCAGCCCCTTCCGAGTGAGGCCCATCACACTCTCTTCCTCACGGCTCTTTCATCGCAGTATGAAAGATAGCGGCCACTCCAGAGCCCATGAGCGCTCGTAAATATCTGATACGTCGAGTGTCATTTCAGTTACATTTAGATCACGGGGTGGGGCGGGGTGGGGAACAGCAGCAGAAAAGCTCTCTGGGCTTTTAGCCTTTCTCTTAACGCTGAATTGGACACATTCACAGCAACTCCAAGCTTTGACCTGTATCTGCCGAGATTTGGTTCTTGGATTAAATGGAGCGGGTGTTGTTAATGAGGTGGTTTAACAACGTCGCGCCCGGTGGTCAACCCGTCCACTCTAGCTGACTACCGGCTAAAGGTACACACGCTTTCAGACACGCTTTCAGCAGGGAATTATATTAAAAATGCTGTTGGGGCGCTGGGGGGGCTCAGTCGGTTGAGCGTCCGACTTCGGCTCAGGTCACGATCTCACGGTCCGTGAGTTCGAGCCCCGCGTTGGAATCTGTGCTGACAGCTCAGAGCCTGGAGCCTGTTTCGGATTCTGTGTCTCCCTCTCTCTGACCCTCCCCTGTTCATGCTCTGTCTCTCTCTGTCTCAAAAATAAATACACATTAAAAAAAATTTTTTTTTTTTAAATGCTGTTTTCCGACCTTCCCCTTGTGTCCCATCTCCTACCACCCGGCCTTTCTTCCTTGGTTTCGCGAAGGCCCTTGCCTTTGAAAGCGCTGTCGGCTCGGCACCCGCGTCTCCTTCAGGAAGCAAACACCTAACGTTCCGTGCAATCGCCACCTCGACGCTCAGCCAGCACGCGCTGAGCTCGCAGCCGAGAGCCGAACCCCACGGTCTCTCCCCGGCAGACACGCGCTCAGTCCCACTACGTGCGAGACGCCGCGGTAGGCACTGGACGCGCGGCACGGAACGGGACCGCGATGCCATCCTCCGGGGCTTACGGTCGGTCATCGCCCGACCCAGCCCTCCGGCCCAGAAGGGTTTCCTTCACCTGAAAGTCCCCTGGGATTTTAGGATCTTTCTTCTGGCCACTGCCACCGTCCACCAGGTACGTCTAAGTTGACAAAGAGCAGGGACCAGGTCTTGATCTCTACATCCACTGTATGCCAAGGACAGGGTTAATAATGCTCTGTGGCTCGGGTGCCCGGTGAGCTGTCGGTCACACGTCCGACTTCGGCTCAGGTCACGATCTCCCGGTTCAGGGGTTCGAGCCCCGCGTCGGGCTCTGGGCTGACAGCATGGAGCCTGCTTCAGATTCTGTGTCTCCCTCTCTCTCTTTTCCTCTCCCCTGCTGGTGCTCACACTCTGTCTGTCTCTCTCTCTCTCTAAAATAAATAATAGAACATTAAAAAGGTTAAAAAGTGTGTCTTTTCACGGAAGCACAACGCGCGCGGCCAAAGCAGGTGCTGGAGATACTCTGGGGACAGAAGCAAGCGGGTCCGTCCGTTCTCTCTGGGAGCTTCCTGGCAGAGGACTTTGTTGATCAAATACTCACGGGGCCACGCGCGTAGCCCTGCGGTGGACCCGAGCCAGCAAGGAGCGCCCGGACGGGGCCACAAGAGATCACGAGAGGTGCCCACTGGACGCCCAGACCCCGCTGCGCAGCTGCCCTCCCTCTCGCAGAGCTTCTGAAGAACACATTTCCTTTGAAGTTAAAAACTCCAGGCTCCGTTTTAACAAGCCAGGGGGAAGGGCAGACTTTAAAAAACCCACGCTTTTAAGTTTTGACAAAGCACGCTCTTTCCAGAAAACGTTCGGCAGAATGTCTGTTACGTTGAGGATGAAGAAGTGACCCCAAGTCGGGTAAGTCATGACGTGCAGCCTCCCCCCTCCCCCGGTTTCTACTGCAAAAGCCTCTTCCTGTGTCTAGCATTACGAACTCCTTGTCATAAGGTTTCAAAATGAGTAACGGAATTGTGCCATCGTGTGCGTCTGTCACTGTTGGTGGGTCCCCCTGACCCACCGTGGGGGTGAGCTCACCGCCTGCCCTGAAAGTACGCGTGACCCCTCCTGTCCTCACGAGAACTGGCTGATTGCCATCTGCCTCTGATTGCACTCAGGTTCATCAGATCCCAACACGCCGAAAACCGCGACTCTCTAGAACCCTCTCCTCCCCCTCGTCCACACGTGACTTTCTCCGGCCGAGGCCGCGGGGCCGCCACGCGGAGGCTAGGCTGGCGGCCAGGCCGGGGACACCCTCTCTGTGCCCCAGGAGAGGCCGGGCTGCGCCCCTCGCCGCTGCCGGGAAAGGGTCTGCGCCCGCAGCACGCGGAGCGACGATGCCCTTACACAGGGCAGCACACGTGTGGAAAGCGTGCATCGTGGGTAAACGGTGGTTTCCACGGAAACGTAACTGCCAGTTCCAGGCTCTTAGCCCACTTTTTTCTTTTTCTGAAGAAGTTTACAGGCTACAATTTTCATCCCTGGTTCTGCATTAGCGTAAGTTTTCCGTTACTGCCCTGGGTGTTCACGCAAGACTTTTCTTTCTCTACCGCTCTGTGGGCCTGGCGTCTTTCCTGCGTCCGCGTCTCCCACACGCACGTCCAGAGTGGCCCCTGCTGTATCTGCTGACCCTACTACTTTGGGGCGTCTGTTTTCCTGGGTGAGGTGAGGAAAAAGTGGGGTGGGCAGGAAGGACCGAGTTCCTGTGAGATTGGACTCCACAGCTGGAGTTTGAAAATTAATACTTGACCCTGTCATCCGGCCACGGAGAAGAAACTTTCGCCCCAACTGTCGCCTCCTTAGAAAAGCTGATTTCAAAGTAATCCACAGAAATCTGCCACAGTTGACATTACATATACATGTAACTTTAAATTTACTAGGAGATCAAAACAAGCCACGTGTGAAATTAACTTTGATATTTCCTTTAGTCCGTTGTGTTCGAAATACCATCCCAAGTAGCCAAGATACAGGTGTTGAGATATTACGCTCTCCCACGCGTGTTTTTGCGATCCACACGTGTTCTACACTCAGAAGACGAGCCACCCACGACCCAGCTCCGGGACACGCAGCAAGAAGTCTCCAGAACCTTCTGCCAAGGGCACAGGGCACACCCCGTCTCACAGACGGATTTGAACGAGGGGGTCAGTCTGCCATAGTTGCCAAGATTCCGACAAATGAAACAAAGGAGGCCCAGGTCTTTGGCAGAAGGCCCAAATCCTGGGGCCTCCAGGGAAATGCTTTGAGGATTTTTCTGCCAACTGAAAAGGAGGCCGATTGTTTGCAGTTTATCAAGAGAATGATT
The DNA here is from genome assembly GCF_016509475.1 of Prionailurus bengalensis. Lineage (NCBI taxonomy): Eukaryota > Metazoa > Chordata > Mammalia > Carnivora > Felidae > Prionailurus > Prionailurus bengalensis. The sequence continues at coordinate 389,021 of NC_057360.1, forward strand.
GCCTGGCCACTCAGCACTTGCCAAACGTCCCTTCCATCCGCGCGGAGGAGCCGGCCTCTGCCCAGGCTCAGGGGGACCCGCCCACCGCCGGTCCGGAGCCCTCGGAGGGAAGGACTCTCTGCCCGGCTCCGTGCAGTCTCTTCCAGGCACTCTGCTGGCTGTTCCATGCTGTGGGGCCGCCATGCTATCACAGATCCTGCGACTCATTTCCACGACTGCTGTTCCCAAGGTCACCTCCGTCCACACCCGCCCAGGCTTCTGCAGGCGGAACCCACCCTCAGGTCCCGGTCTCGACCTCTGACCTGCCCCTCCCGTGCCCTGGCCACCCTGGGGTTACCGTCCTGCTGGCTCACCTGGATTCCTGACCAGCCAGCCCCCTATGGCCCGTCTCCAAGGGTGAGCTTTAAAATACAGACCCATCAGATCCCCTCTGTTTCAAGACGTGAATGGACTCACTATTGTCTACACAGTGGATTTCAACCCTTTTTAACAAGCAGAACCCCAATTCTCTTCGGCGAGGTGTTACCAAGAGCCCCAGGATATAAAACAGGTTAAGCATGAGCCGTACTGGGGACAGAGGGGCAGGGACCTCAGAGCTGCCCGAAGCCCTCCAGCCCCACGCCTGCCAGGGCCCTGGGGAATCCTGGGGCCTGGTGGGAGACCTCTGGAACGCGGGCCCAGCCTGCACCGCTGGGGGACCCACCCATCAGGCCCCCCCACCGCACAACATATACGCACACGACCCCTGTGTGCCGGTGTCTCTGCGGCTCCCCCCCGGCCACGTGGCTTCTGCCCGGTGGGAACTCCCACCACACCCATCCCAGTCCGCAGGGATCCTGGTTGCCCCCACGCGGGGGTAGTGCCGACGTCACCCTGCACGAAGCCCTCCTTACAACAACCCAGATGGCCTTCCTCGTCCTGGCCTAGACCGTCCGTGGATATTTGTGTCACGGTAAAGTGGGGACCGTGTCCCGCGTTCAGTCATCAGCGGAGGTGAGTGAACTACTCTCAACTCCACAAGGAATTCTGGGGGCCCTGGGGGAGGCAAGAGCCCCGGGTGGGAGTTGGAGTCCCTGGGTTCTTTGCGTGGCTCTGTTCCAAACCCGGTCTTTCAATCCAGCCCCACGCAGCTCTGCTTCCACTGCTCTTGGCCTGATGGTCATGATGAGTCTAGTGGCCGATGCTTACGAGGCTGCGAGCACAGGCCGGGCACCACGGTAGGCGCCTTTCATGGGTTAACCGTGTTTGCTCTACAGAATGAAGGCTGCAGTGGTGGCCAAGCTTGAACTCCCTCTTTCCGGTTACATCTGGGGCCGAAAGAAATCCACAGATTATCTCCTGCAGGGCCGAAGAAACGGAAAACTCGGGGGGGGGGGGGGAACGTGACCACTTGAGGGGACTCCACGGGCTGCAGCGCTGGCTGGTGGCAGGTCTCCTGGCCCTTGGGTGGCTGTGTCGTGCCCCACGGCACCGCTCTGCCGTGACCGGAAGCGGCCTGGCACCGGCCCGAGCCATGTTCAGGCACACAGGATGTGTGACAAAGAAGTTAGAGACGTGGGACACTCGGGTATCAGCACCGCTCAGTCCATGCCTAAAAACTTCCTAACTTAAATTATTCCATTTCAAATCTAACTTAATTTTTTTAAGAAGTCACCTCTTAGTAAAAATTAGTCACAATGTGATCTCTAATGACGGTATCAGTAGCACCAAAAATCTTATCCTCAGCTGCAGATGTGCTAAAGTGACAGCACGCGAGCCCCCAGCCCGGCAGGAGGCCCCGGGGGAGGGCAGGTCACTCTGGTCAAGACTGCCACCACACGGCCTCAAGGACATGGCCACCATGACCCTCTGGGGGACGTGCCGTCCTCATTTTCTTAAAAGCATCTCACCTTGGGCGGCTCAGGCTGCTACACCCAAACACCACGGGCCAGGAAGCCTGAGGACTATTCCAGTCACAGGTGTGGAGGCCAGGAAGCCAAGATCAAGGCGCCAGCCAGTTCAGTTCTGGTGAGGACCCGCCTCCCGCCTTACAGACGGCCGCCTCCTGCTGCGTCCTCACAGGGCACAGAGGAAACTGCTGTCTCTTCCTCTGCCTACAGGGACACCGATGCCATCATGGGGCCCCCGTGACCCCCTCTACCCCTAATTCCCTCCCAAGGCCCACCTCCAAATACCAACACAGTGGGTGTTGGTGGGGGACAGCACAGGCCTCAACTGAAAATGCATTTCCTGGAGGCAGCATGGCATCATGGGAAAAAAGTGGATCTGAACACCCTGCCATTGACCACGTGACCTGTGGGGAAATGAGTTCACAGGGCCAGGCTGCAGCCTCGTCTCAAGGAAGTGCTACCAGCGTCACTGGCCCTCCCTGTGCCATTCAGAGATGTGGGTGCAGCAGCTGGGGTGGGGGGTGGGGCGGGAATCCTCGTCTCTCTTCTTTAAGGAGAGACCGTATTTGAGAATATTGCCCAGAGCTGTGTCCTCACTGCACCTGGAGAAAGGAGAGGATGTCTCAGATGCAGAGCACAGGACAAACATGACGGGGCCTGCTTCAGAATGGTACTAACTCCGTTATTCCGTTCTCTTCTTAAACTAGGAATCTGCCGAAACTTTCCGTAAACCCACAGATGAAGTCTTACAACTTTTAACGGAGGCCTAGCAGGATGTCAAGATAACATTTATTACATGCTAAGCCCTTGACCCTCAGGGGTCCTGCCGCCCTGATGATGTCAGGCCCCTCCTCCACGTTTCCAAAACTTCCGGAGACCACACGGTGGGGGGGGGGGGGGGGGAGGATTCAGACTCAGTTCTGCAGGACCAGATCCAGTGACTCCCCCCGCAGCCCCAGGTGCCTCCACAAGGAGAAAACGACCTGATGCTGTTTCAGAAGTGTGCGCACAACATTCACGTTTTGACAAAAGTAGTAATTGCTGTACTAGGGAAAAAATAGACTAGTCTTTTTCTGTTCTAAAGTGAAAAAAAAAATAAACAAAACACACTCGGGTTTGCTAACTTAACCGGCAGAGCGTGGGGAGGGGCGTGAGCGCACACGGGCAACCCCGCCAGCCCTCCGCGTTCCATGCTGGGGTGACGCCCTCTCCCGGTTCCGTTAAAATCCCACCACGTGAAGGTGTACACACGCGAGTTCAGTCCTCGCCTGAGACCCCCGGGGCTCCCCGTGCACCCTCAGCTTCTGGGGCTCCTGATACCTGCGGCCCCAGGAGGTGGGGCTGTCCGAAGGCCCGGCCGGGGAGCATTGTGAAGTAGCCGGGGCGTCACAGGCGCTGAGCCGGGGCAGGGCCCCCCGCCCCCAGGGGCCCCCCGCAGCGTCGCGGAGCTGGACACGGGCGCGAGTATGGAGGGCTTAGACCGCTTTTGCCCGAGCTCCCTCCTGGACCTGGGCTCGGGGGCCACCACCCCGGGCTCGGGGAGCCAAGCCGGGACACCCTCGCCACATGCGCGCTGCGCGCCCACCGCGCGGCCTCGAAGGCGCAGGTGCCCGGACTCGCCCCGAGAGAGCCGCAGCCTGACCGACGTGGCCACTGGGCCCCCGGACGGCGCCAGGAGGCCCCGGCCCCACGGACGGCGCCTGGAGGACGCCTGGGGCGAGCCGGGGGCCGGCGCGCAAGGCCCGGCCTGGCGACGGCAGCCTCCAGGGCCCTGGCACTGCCCTCCAGCCCGGGGAGGCTCGCCCCCACCTTGCCCCGAGGGAGCGTCCAGCCCCCCGGGCGGGACCTTCGGGGCGCAGAGGGCGCAGAGCGGAGACCAGTGGGCAGTGCCGCCGTGCGGAGGAACGGGTCGCCGGTCCCTGTCCTCGGCTCTGTCCCAGAGGTCTTCGGGGCGGTCCCAGGAGTGCGCGGCGCCGGCGGCTTGCGCGTGCGCCCACCTGCGGGAAGGCAGCGACCCCGGGGAGTCCGCGGCCCGCCAGCCGTCCCAGCCGTCAGCGTCGCGCGAGGAGCGGCCGAGCCCGCGCGCCCAGCTCCTCAGGACCGAGCTGGAGGCGGCGCTCACGACCTCCAGGGGCCAGAAGATCGTGGCCCTGGTCCTGACCCGGCTCCGGAAGGCCCAGAGGATGCGGGAGCTGCAGCAGCAGGCGGCCGCCGCCTGGGAGGAGCTGAGGCTCTCGGACCAGAAGGTGCAGCGGACCCTGGAGCGGGAGCGCGAGCGGCTTCTGCACGAGAGCCGCGAGCAGTGGCGGCAGCAGGAGCGGCGCGTCCGACGGCGCCACGGCCCCGCGAGGCCGGACGACGACCCGGAGCGCGCCCCGAAGCTCGCGCCGGCGACCCCCGGGCAGAGCCGTGAGCTGCGCGCGCCGGGGCCCGAGAGGCCCGAGCGGGCGGGTCCCCGGCAGGGCCTGCACCCCACGGACACCCAGGAGCCGGCCCGGGAGACCAACCTCAGCTCCCTGGTCAACTACCAGGCCCGGAAGGTGCTCCTGGACTGCCAGGCCAAGGCCGAAGAGCTGCTGAGGAAGCTGTCCCAGGAGCAGGGCGCCCAGCCGTGCCCGGGGGCGCAGCCGGGCCTGGGGAGGGAGCTGGGGCCCGGGGCGCAGCGGCCCCGGGAGCCTCTGCAGCAGGTGCGGCGGCGGCGGCGCGCGGAGGAGGCCGGGGAGCAGGTGCCGGCGCACGAGGGGCTGCTGACCGAGCTGGCCGAGCGCAGGGCGCGGCGGGCCGGGGGCGGCGGGGACGAGCTCGGCGTCCTGCGGGGGGAGAACCAGCACATTCTGAAGCTGAAAGCCGAGAAGGAGGGCAAGTGCCACATCGAGGGCATCAAGGAGGCCATCCGGAGGAAGCAGCAGAGGAGGGAGCACATCTCCCGGGAGCAGGACGCCACGTTGGAGGAGTTCGAGAAGCTCTCCAGGGCCCCCCGGGGGGACCAGGGGCGCGCGCTGGCCGGCAGCCTCCTGGACCGGCGGGCGCGGGAGGAGGCGGGGCCGCAGGGCTGCTGAGGGCGGGCGCGCGGGAGGGGGGAGGTGCGGGGGGGGGGGGCTGTGGTGCGTGGCACTCTGATTAGAACTGAGCGTTGATTCGAGAAAGTATATAAAATACTGCCGTGTCCTCTCGTGAACGAGTTCTGTGATTCACTGGGGGTAGTTGAGAGTGTTGGGTGGAAGGCGGGGGGCTCAGAAAGTTGCTTTTGCCTTGGTAAATTCAGGGTTAAATAGAAAATAGTCATTGAGCGCTCCAGTGGTCTTCGAAGCGCGCATCAGGCACGTTGTTGAGAAAGTAGAGAAAAATCCACAGCTGGGGGTTCAGTTCTGGGTCCTAAGGCTTTTCCTGTCCCGGAACTTGCAAGTTATAACCCCAACGGCAAAGGGATGTTTGGAGGGATGACGAAATAATCCGTGTAAGGTAAAGTGTGAGGTTACAGTGGTCACAAGAAATCTCCGAGAAAGGAAAAAAGTCTGTGAATGGCTCAGTGGGGGGATTTCTGTAAACCAGTGGTTTCTGGAACCCTGCCTACTACCTCCCCTCTTGGGTGTTTATAACGCACCTGAACGTTTTAAAGGCTCTGACAAGGCCTGCAGCAAAGAAATCCAGTTCTCTAACCAGGTCTTTCACACGAACCATGGGACCCTTTTTCCCTTAGATCACTCCGTGGAACTCATGTTCTGTAGCATGTTTTGGGCAAACGGCTCCCTATAGCTCCCCACGAGATTGTGAACCCTTCTGCTTTCCCTCTGTGTTGACAGCATGTGTCTATAAGTCCCTCAGGACCGCTGCCTGACTGCTTTGCCACAGCCATGCTATCCAAGCATCTTCTGGTCTGATTCTTTGCACACTCCCCCTCCAGCATTTTGGAACAAAATTCTATTGGAATCTTTCTTTCCCCTCTCTCTCTCCCCTGTCTCTCCTGGGTGACGCCGTCTGTCTGTACACACTGTGTCTCGTTGACCTGAATGACTCTGAATGAATGACTAAGCGTGATTCGGGAACATGACATTGTTAAATGAAGGAGCCACAAGCTGAGTAGAATTCAACCCATCACATCCCAAACCTTCTATCAAAAAGCTCTAAAGGTTTTTCTTCAAAAGCCCCCAATGTAACATTTGTCTTTAGAAAAGAAAGACAGTAAACCCGGTTGTCTCGCTAGTATTTTGGAAATGACACAAAAGGTAACCCAGGAAGGGATTTTGTTGGGAGGGTCACACTGTCACCTTACGTAGCAGGAACTCGACCCTGCCCCCGTCTCGTGTCCTCACCTGCCTTGGGTTCCCCCGATGAGGGCCACTCAGGTGCTCACCCCTTTGCTGAAAGACCCCTTTGCTCACCCCTTTGCCCCTCCGATTAATCCGCTGCTCCAGCCAAATGCCACGTGCACCGCCAGCATTCTGGAATGGTGTGTGAGGTGTTCAGACCTCCCACGAACCTAGCGCCTGACGACTTTGAGCAAGTTGCCTTCCCGAGCCTCTCTCTGCCCATCGGAAAAACAGGGTTATCACTCATACACTTGTGAGGCGTGACTGACGAGTCCTCGTAAGCTGTGTGGCATAGTGCCCAGAGGCCCCCATCACCACCATCACCACGACCACCGTGCAGTAACCGAATGCCCCTTCCTCTTCCTGCCGGGTGGTGAAAGACAAAGTCTCGTGGACAGTGAGGAGTTTTGTCACCATCCAGCAGCCAGGGAGTATCCGTGTGGCCTCCAGGGAGGGGGCGCTCCCGCCTCCACCTGGCAGGAACGAGGTCTCAACCTCCCTCCTTCTGGAGCAGTGAGAGAGGAAGGCAGAAAAACAGGAGGTTTCAATAAAATCCAGTCTTAGGAAACTCAAAATGACCAGGCTTCCACTGAAAATCACTCGTCCCACCAAGAACCGAGAGTATCTCAGACTGAATGAAAAAGACAACACAGATGATAAACGGGAGAAGGAGCTGAAGATTCCAACGCAGACACAATAAATTTGCTTCCACAACGATTACGAACGCACTTGAAATAAGTGGGAAAGAATTGGAAATCTCCGCCGAGAAATAAAACATAAAGAATCACCCAATGACTGGGTGGCTCAGTCGGTCGAGCGTCCGACTTTGTCTCAGGGCATGATCTCGCGGTTCGTGGGTCCGAGCCCCGCGTCGGGCTCCGTGCTGACGGCTCGGAGCCTGGAGCCTGCTTCAGATTCTGGGTCTCCCCCCTCCCTGCCCCTCCCCCGCTCATGCTCTCTCTGCCTCTCAAAAATAAAGAAACATAAAAAAAATCTTAAAAATAAAAAAAGAATCACCAAATGGGAAGTTCACAACTGGAAAACACAATAACAAAAACAAAAAGCTCGGTGATGGGCTCCACAGCAGAATGGAGGGGACAGAGCAGAGCTTCGCTGAAATGTAAGACAGAACAGTAAAAGTTACCCAAACTGAGAAACGGAAAATTTTCTGAGAAAAAACAAAAAACAAAAAACTAACAGAGCCTCCCAGACACATGGGACAAAAGACCCAGCATTCACGCCAGGAAGAGGACAAAGCAGACAGAGCTGAACAGGTGCTCAAGGAAACAATGGCGGAAAAATTTTACAAACTTGGTAAAAGAACTAACCTTACATATTCAAGATGTTGAGTGAACCCCCAAGAAAGGGTAAACCCACAGAAATTCATCAAGACGTGTCATAGTCAAATTTCTAGAACTCAAGAAGAAAATTCCCGGTCAAAAGAATGAGAAAACAAGTCACAGACTAGAAGAAAATATTTGCGAAATAGTGGCTATATTTAATATAAGATACAGTGTACTTCAAATAAAATACAACCACCGCAGACAGACAGGAATATCCCCCAGGAAGACACCGCAACCCTAAGTATGTGTGATCAAACAACGGAGCTACAAAATATACCAAGCATAAACCAGTGGAACCAGACAAATCAGTAGAATCAACTAGAATGTAGTTCTAGAATACCCTTCTGTCAACAGGTGATGGAAATACCGAACACAAAATCAGCAAAGGCACAAGGATTCAACACTACCATCATCCCACAGGATCGATTGAGCATGTATGGAACAAGGCTGTTGACCCACCAGCAGCAGAATCGAGTTCTTTCCCAGCACCTGTCGAACAGACACCAGGACAGGACCCACCCTGGGCAGTAAAATCGAGCCAAGAAATTTAAATAATGAAAACCATACAACATGTGTTCTCTGACCACCACGGAATCACGCTAGAAAATCAGCAAGAGTGACAACAGGGAATTCTCCAGCACTTGGAAATCAACCGGGACACTTCTGAATAAGCCACGAGTCAAAGTCTCGAAGGAAGCTTTGAAACATATGCTGAACTTTCGCGTCAAACTCGTGGCCACGGCTAACGCGGTGCCGAGGCGGCAGAGTGCCCAGCGCCAAGTTCGTACTCTAGAAAAGAGAAAATCTCAACTCTGTAATCTAAGCTAGCGCCTCAAGAACCTAGAAGAAAGCAACATACACCCAGAGCAGGAACGAAATGACGAAGGCAAGAGCAGACATCAGCTGAACTGAAAACACAAAAAGTAGACAGAAACAATGAAACAAAGACTGTGTTCTCTGCCAAGTTTGAGAAAATGAACAAAGGGAAGACTCAAGAGTGCGGCATCATGAACGAAACCGCGGTATCAACACAGACCCTAGCGACGTGGGGACAGGAACAGAGAATGTTGTCAACCTCTTTATACCCAGGATTTCGGGCACTTCACCAAATGGACCAAGTCCTCCAAATTCGCAGATTCACCCACCTGCTTCCGATTCTGTGTCTCCCCCTCTCTCTCTGCCCCTCCCCCGCTCACGCTCTCTCTCCTCAAAAATAAATAAACGTCGAAAACAAAAATTAAAAAAAAACCATAAAACGTATACGGAAAGATCAGGGAAGCATAATCGCTAAAACAACTTCAGAACAGGGAAATCAGGTGAGGGGAATGCGTCCCCCCAGCTTTACGACTTACGCCGTAGCAGCAGTAATCAAGATTGCCTCAAGACTGCCTCAGTGGAACAGAATAGAGACACCGAAAACAGGCCTACATAAATATGTCTAATTAGATTAATTTTTTAAAGTTTATTTATTTTGAGTGTGAGGGAGAGCGCGAACAGAGGAGGGGCAGAGAGACAGGGAGACAGAATCCCAAGCAGGCTCCGTGCCGTCAGCTCAGAGCCCAACACAGGGCTCAAACTCATGAACCGTGAGATCACGACCTGAGCTGAGATCAAAAGTCGGTCACTCAACTGACTGAGCCCCCCAGGTGCCCCAGATTTTTGACACAGACGCAAAAGCGATTCAGTGGAGGAAGACGACAATTGAACGTAATGGTTCTGGAGTGAGTGGGTATCCACAAGCAGAGAGACAGAGAGGGACAGAGACAGGCCAGATGTCCTTCCGTGGCTGAAGGGTTAAATAAACCATGGGACGTCTACACTGAGGAACAACTATTGAAACACACGACAGCTTGGATGACTCTCCAGAGAATTCTGCCAAGTGAGAAAAGCCAATCCCAAAAGGTTACACAGTGCGTGACTGCATCTACCCAACGTCACGGAAAGGACAGACCGCAGATATGGGGTGCGGAGCAGGACTGCCCAGGGTCCAGGGGGGGCAGAGTGGGCGTGGCCATGAAAGGCAGCAGGAGGGCCCCTCCCTGTGTCTGGACTGTGTCAGTGTCAGTGTCCTGGGGTGGGGAGGGGAGGGGGGTGTACTATGCCATAGTTTACAAGATGTGATCAGGAAACACCAGCAAAGGGACACAGGGTCTCTCTGTATTTTGTTCTTAAAACTGAACGTGACTTTGCAATTATCTCAAAAGGCTTCTCAAAACAAAATAAAATGGACATTGTTCGTTGCTGGAAAAAAGCAGCATTTTTGTTGGTGACAATTGAGAACTTCAAAAATCGGCCCCAGAACAACAGTAGACATCTATTAACACGAAGTAAGTTCAACCGTGGCTAAAAGTGCCAATAGTGAAAAGTTGTTACCAATCAAAGTTACAGGCTAGAACCAGGTTGTCTTTACAATGCCCGGATCTGTAGAATTCGGCTGGTGGAGACCGAACCTGGTAGAAACAATTCCCACAAGGGAAAGCCCATGAGAGCAGAGGTGGTCATCGGTCATGTTTGACGTCGTCACAAACGCCGACAAATAAATGGTTAATCTCAATGCAAAGAACGTTTGTAAGTTGAAAACAAAACAGGAAAATGCGGAAGCATTGACTTGACCATACCATTTAGAAACTGATCACAGAAGTGAGTTGCCTTAAAGGAGTTTGGGCTGGAAAATGCTGTCGAGGAGAACCTACTGGCGTTGGCATTCTGAATCACACGCTGTGCTTAACTACAGACGGTTTCCGCGTGCTCCCCGTCAGCCATGAGACGACAGGGTCAATTCACTGACCACCTGTCTATCTTCGCGTTCAGTACAGCGTGTCCAAGAAATGACCCCGGACAGTCGACATTTCTTCTCAGATAGACTTTGTGTGAGGTGCTTGCCCAAGTGTTGGCTGACGTGGGTGTTACGGGCGTGTTGAAGGTGCGAGGCTCTGATGTTCAGTAGGTGAAGTGTAATTGCATGCATTTCTGACTCGGGATATTTTCAACTGGTGACGAGGTTATTGGGACGTAACCCCATCGTGAGTCAAGGGAGATCTGTACCTCTCAGATCAAAATTGTGGGATTAAAACATCTTACCCTCTAGCAGCCAAACCTTATGAAGTATTTACTTGGAGCCGGGCCCCTGGGGCACACTATTATCTTCTTTATTATTATCATTATGCTATAATTATTATCAATTATCTTAATTTTATAACCTCTATGCCATTTCACCAATGAGGACCAGGCTCGGTGAGGGCAAGCGGGGTCTCTGAGATGTTCCCGCCGTGAATGCTACTACTGGATCTGAACCCACTTCTCTCTGGCTCGCGGGCTGTTTCCAGCATCACGTGGCTCTCCGTGGTAGTGGCGAGGGCACCGGCTCTGGAGGCAGACCGCACACACGCAAGTCTACGCTGCATCACTCAACCGATGAGTGACGCCCAAAACCCATCCACGCATCGGTTTCTCTATCCGTGCGAAGGAGCTAGACTATATAATCACAGGGTTGTGACAATTCAATAGCTTCACGCACGCAAGGAGTTTAGAACAATGGCGAACACACAGTACTAAAGCCGTGTTCGCTTTTATTATGTAATATTTTCTTGAGTTGGATGCTGGACAAATTCTCATTTAAAAAAAAATGAATTTTGGAGGAATGGATGGCAAAGCAAACCACCTCCTGTCAAGTCTTGGCGTGCCCGTGTCTTTTATTGTAGAATTTAAAGACTGGCAGTGATATTAGTCGCATTTGAACTGAAAGACATCAGGAGTTTTAAAGCAATTGCCTTTGGCTCTGGGGGATCTGAGTGTTTCTCCGCTGACTGTGTAATTGAATTAATTCCACATTGGACCAGCTTTTATTAATGTTCTCCCTCCATCCTGATCCTGTAGTGATTCTGCAGGGAGGCGGGGGGTAGTCTGGAAATGCTGACTTAAAGGAATATTCTCCGCATGCACCCTTCTGGGGCTCGGAAGGTCGCCGAAATGACCTGGGGCCGTATTCCTCTCCTTTCTGTATGCCCTGGCTAATCAAGAGTCAATAATGGCCTTTTAAGAAATGCTTTTTTGAGACACCAAACAATTGCCAATTGATTCTGCCTTCTTCAGACATCAGAAAGCCCTGGGTATTTTCCAATTCCACATCTCGTTACAACCAGACCCATTGAAAGCAGAATAGTTCTATTTCCAGTTAATTTTTCCGGGCTCCAAAGGGAGCCATTGTTTCACTTTGATGTTGCAGACGTTCCAACTCAAAGGAACTAGGAGGTCAGATTCACTGTCAAGCCCACAGGTTGAGGTTGAGCTGATTCCCAACAGGGAGCAGGGACCCTCCGGGAGAATCTGCATCTAACTTGCTTATGGGCCCGGTTATCACTTGTGCTGCGTGGACGGTGGTGATGGCTCAAAGCCATGGCCCTTTCACCGCCTTGAAGGTGGCAAAGGGACAGACGGTCCAGGTCCCTGTCTCAATCTGTGCTTTGCCAGCGACTCCCCACTCCTTTATAACCATTTTGTAAACATCTTCTTGAGGCTCAGCTAAGAGCCCTGCATTGACCACAGACCCACATGGCATGGGATGTAGCCATCAGAGACCTCAGGCTTATGTGTTTCCTCTCTGCAGTCCAAGAAGTGAGAGGTCTCTGCCTCCAACATGAAAAGTTCCAGGGAAGACTTGGACTGAGCCGACCTGAGTCCCAGCCCTTCCCATGCACCTGCCTCTGTCCACACGGCATCCCATGGACCTGTCTCTATGTCCACACAGCATTCCAGCATGAAGCATTCTGCTTGGTCCATCCTGTGAGTTGAGTCCCCCGAAGCCGTTACAAGATGGGGAGGAGTGGGACCCTTGCCCGTTCCCGAGACGCTAATGAGAAGAAAGGACGCTGAGCTCTTGGCACTCAGGAAGCCAGCCTCACCCCCACGAGGCAGCCGGACGACAACGACAAGATGAGATCAGGACAGTAGGAGCCACAAGCAATAACTAGCATTTGTTAGGCTCACTTCATTTTTTTTTATTTTTTTTAATGTTTATTTATTTTTGAGAGAGAGAGCGCAAGCAGAGGAGGGGCAGAGACAAGGAGACACAGAATCCGAAGCAGGCTCCAGGCTCCGAGCCGTCAGCACAGAGCCTGACGGGGCTCGAACCCACGAACCGTGAGATCATAACCTGAGCCGAAGTCAGATGCTCAGCCGACTGAGTCCCCCGGGCGCCCCAGTTAGGGTCACTTTAGTTCAATGAAATACTCCCATATTTCCCTGAATTCTCATCCCCCTCCCGTTTATTGATGCAAACACAGGCCCAACTTGTACTCCCCGCACTGTGGGAGACTAGCAACGTTGAGGGCCCTCCCGCTTCAGAACAGCGATATCCTTCACATCATACGATTCTTCGCTGGGCTTGCAGAAGTGAGGGAAACCTGCCTGGAGACCCAGACACATTCATACACCAAACACAGTCAGAGACCTGAGCCACTGCTCTGAAATTATTCCAAATAACAGCATGTCAGAAAGAGAAGCTGATTCTGACCTTCTGGTTTAGACCAGGGACAGGAAGGGAGTGACACTGGCCCAGGTCAGCCGCGTCCCTAGCTCCCGGAGAAGCAAACACGACCCCCTCTGGAGTGTGCTCGCTTCAAGCTCCGGGGATTTCTACGGATCAGGATGAGCCCAGCACAAGCCCACAAATCACAGTGAGTGAAAATCAGCAGGAATAAGGCATACTAACCCATACAGATTTGAAATATTGGAATTCTCAGAATCAGAATAGAGAATAGCCACACGGGAAAGATTTAAGGAAAACAACACAACTGTGAAGTGAACAAGCGGAAAGGAATAGGAAATATGACTAGGAATATTCGAAAAAGAAAATGACATAGAAGTTTTAGAAATGCAAAATAAAGTTTTTGCTATTAAAAAAACTCAGAGGGTGGGGTAAATAGCACATCAGACACAAATGAAGAGAGGATTAGTGAAATTGAAGATCGATCTGTAGAGATTTCCCAGAAAGCAGTACCAAGAAAAAGACATAAAGTGCAAAAGAGAGGTTAGGAGACAAGAAAGAGAGAGTGAGAAGTTCTAATATCAAACCACAGTCTGGGAAGGAGGAAGAGCGATGATGGGACAGAGGCCAAATTTAGCTTTTTTTTTTTTTAATTTATTTCTTTGAGAGAGAAAGAGAGAGAGAGAGAGCATGAGGGAGAGGCAGAGAGAAAGGGAGAGAGAGAGAATCCCAAGCAGGTTCCACACTGTCAGCGCAGAACCCAACGTGGAGCTCAAACTCACAAACAGTGAGATCATGACCTGAGCAAAGTCAAGAGGTGGACGCTTAACCAACTGAACCCCGCAGGCGCCCTGAGGCCAATTTTTAAAGGTATTTTTTTCTAAGACTTACGAAAAACATGAGTGCAATGACACAGTAATCATGGCAATTACCAAACAAGACAAAGGAAAAGTAAATCCAAACCTAGACACGTTGAAAATAACACGCGAAACACCAAAAACAAACCAGAGACCTTAAAAGCATTAAAAAACGATGCATCACCTTCAAGAGAATAACGGACTGATGGCAATGTTCTCAGCGGCAAAAACCAAAGCCAAGAGACAGTAGAATACTACCTTCTGGATGACAAGAGAAAATACCAGTCACCCTAGAATTGTCCACCCAGCACGCGTGTCTTCACTCTCGAAACTGAAACAAGGCATTTTCAGAAAAACAGAAACAGATTTCGCCACCAACAGACCTAAGCTGATGGAAGTTTTAAAAGATGCACTCTAAGAAGAAGGAAAAGGGTCCCGGGAGAAAGACCTGAGACACAAAAGAGAAGGAGTGGGCAAACATTACACTGTCTGTAACAAATAATCCTAACATTGAATCCCTGTGACTAACTTATGGCAATAGAAGTACCTAAAAGGAAGACATCAAAATCCCGCGGGAGAGCTGTGTGAAGGCTGAGGAAGGAAGTCGTTGTGTGGTTTGGTGGGAGGGATGGCAGAGTTCGGCAGCTCCCCAGGGTGAAATGTCCAGGGTGACCGCGAAAGAATGTAAATAGAGTACAGAACAACGTCTAAACAATTAGGAGGGAACAATGGAGCAAGAACACAAACACGTGAAGTTTCAGTAGTCAAGAAGCAGAAGAAAATGATATAAATAGAAACCAAAAAGGAACCACACTGCTAGGAAGAGATACACACAGGTTAGCCGTCACAATGAACGAAAAGGGCTAAACTGGCCGCACACTAGATCGACATTATCACGCTAGCTTTAACAATTCAGCTTTGTGCTATTCCCAAAGGATACATTCAAACATAATAAGAACAGGGAAGCAAAAGATACATGGAGGAAATGTTGACGGAAGAAAGCTTTCTGCTGTTAGAAAAGGGAGATTATTTTCAGTGTTTATTTATTATTTTGAGAGAGAGCATGCAATCCAGCACGCGCAGGAAGCGAGTGGGGAAGGGGCAGAGGTAGAGACAGAGAATCCCAAGCAGGCTCCACGCTGTCAGCACAGAGCCCAAAGCAGGGCTCGATCTCACAACCCTGGGATTGTGACCTGAGCTGAAATCAAGAGTCAGACACTCAACCAGCTGAGCCACCCAGATGCCCTGAAAAGGGACATTTTAATAGATAAAAGCATTATACAGACTGAGTCTCTACATAACAAAGTGTTCAGTTCATCTGGAAGACAGAATTTGTATACGCGTGTAAGGCAAAGTCGATAGAACACACAGAGAAATTAAACTCATCATCAGAGTGGGAGACGTTCACGGTACCTCTTTTATTTGATGGGACAAAAAACTAGTAGAATTTTAAAAAAGTGATTAGCAAGTTCAGCTTATTGGAAATATATAGATTCCACACAGCACAGGATATTTACAAAAGTTGACCATGGAGTGGCGCCTGGGTGGTTCAGTCAGTTGAACATCTGGCGTCAGCTCAGGTCATGATCTCACAGTTCGTGGGTTTGAGCCCCGCATAGGGCTCTGTTGCTGACAGCTCGGAGCCGGGAGCCCACTTCGGATTCTGTGTGTCTCTCTCTCTCTGCCTCTTCCCCATTCTCTCTCTCTCTCTCTCTCTCTCTCTCTCTCTCTGTCAAAAATAAATAAATGTTAAAAAAATAGAATGCCTATTACGGAAGGGTCAACATTTTTCAAATATCTGTTATCATATGGACTAAGTTTTCTAACCACAGAACAATTAAATAACAACTCAAAACTATATGCTTAGAATTTTTAAATCTCACTTTTATTTTTTAATGTTTATTTATCTATTTTGGTGGAGGAGAGAGGAGAGACACAGAGAGAGGTAGAGAAAGAATCCTAAACAGGTTCCACACCCAGCACGGAGCCCAGATATGGGGCTCGATCTCATGACCATGAGATCACGACCTGAGCCAAGATCAAGAGTCAGCTGCTTAACTTACTGAACCACTCAGGAACCCCAAAATCTCACTTTTAAATGCTTTTTGAGTTAAAAAAAAAAAGCATTATGAGAAATTTTTAAAATTTTAGAATTAGACAATCATGAAAATACCATACACCAAGGCTAATGGCTTGTGGCATCATTAACCTTAAAAATAAAAACTGCCAGT
The DNA here is from genome assembly GCF_016509475.1 of Prionailurus bengalensis. Classification (NCBI taxonomy): domain Eukaryota; kingdom Metazoa; phylum Chordata; class Mammalia; order Carnivora; family Felidae; genus Prionailurus; species Prionailurus bengalensis. Next base: position 405,136 of record NC_057360.1, read on the forward strand.
TACTTTAGCAGCAAAAACGGGTTTATTAGGGAAAAGCAGAGAAACGCAATCCCGAGCAAGCAACCTGTGGCCAAACCCCAGAACAAAAGGGAGGAAAGAGGAGGCTGTTGTAAACTAAAAGCCCATTGGAGGAAACTGGGAGCTGGAAGTATACTGCCTTCTCATTGGCTGGGCTGTTGCTGGGGCGGGAGGAAACCTTCCTTCCCGGGGCTGGGGTGTCAGAACCGTGTCACCTGCCAGGTGCGTCCCCTCCGTCATGTCTGCAGTTCTCAGAGGCGCACCCTGCTGCCCCCCAAATCAGTGCCAAATAAGGTCTTGGAAACCGCGAAGCTATGGCAGCATCTGGCAGAATTGTTCAAGAAAGAAGGAGATGCACAGTAGCAAAAAGGGTGTTATGGGAATGTAACAGAGACTAACAGCCAAAGTGTAAAGAAACCGTCCACCAACGAATGCAGAAAGATGAAGGAGCTTAGACAAAATGAGCACATTCCTTTAGAAATAACCAACTCCAGGGGTACCTGGGGGGCTAGTCGGGTAAGCGTCAGACTCTTGATTTCCGCTCAGGTCATGATCTCGAGGTTGGTGAGTTTGAGCCAGGCATCCGGTTCCACAGTGACAGCATGGAGCCTGCCTGGGATTCTCTCTCTTTCTCTCTCTCTGTCGCTTCCCAGCTCTCTCTCTCTTAAAAAACAAATAAACATTAAAAAATAAAACTCAAGGGGTGCCTTGGTGGCTCAGTCCAAAGAACGTGTGACTCTTGATCTCAGGGTCATGAGTTTGAGCCCCGCGATGGCTGTAGAGATTACTTTAAATAAATACAATCTTTAGGACACCTGGGGGGCTCAGTCGGTTGAGCGTCCGACTTCGGCTCAGATCATGATCTCACAGTCCACAAGTTCGAGCCTGCATCAGGCTCTGTGCTGACAGCTCGGAGCCTGGAGCCTGCTTCGGATTCTGTGTCTCCCTGTCTCTCTGCTCTGCTCCCTCCCCCAGTTGCACTCTCTCTCTCTCTCTCTCTCTCTCTCTCAAAAACAAACATTAAAAAATTGTTTAAAAAACCTCAAGAAGAAATAGAAAGTCCAAACAGCTCAAAACCATGAAAATGAGTGAACCGATGGTTTGATTTTCCTACCAAGAATCACCAGGCACAGCTGATTTTAGAGGAGTTCTACCAAACGTTCCTGGAAGGCGTCACTCTACTCTGACGCAAGTCATTTGAGAAGAAACAGAAAGGTAAGGCTCGCCAACCGATTCTGTGAGTCCACTCTGCCTTTAGTACTAAAATTTTAGTGAAGAAATATCACAGGAAAGCCTCATTCATGAGCATACAGGCCATAATCCTCCATAAATAGCAAAATGAATTCTGTGCTTGGAAAGAAAGATAACAGGTCTTGACTACGTTGGGTTTACTCCAGGAATATAATGCTTCACTTCAGAAAATCTGTAATTATCTCTCACCACATTAGCATATTAAAAGAATAAAACAATATGGTTATTCCAATAGATGGAGAAAACACATTTGATGAAATTCAAAATACCTATTTATGATCTTGCAAAAAATTTAACTAGCTCCGAATAGAAAGGGGTTTCCTTAATATGATTGGGGGGAGGGGTGGGTCTGCCAAACACCTACAGGAAACATTTTTAACCCTGAAGCCTTTCAAAGTTGGGGGGGGGGGGAGAAAAGAAGTAAAAGGCAGAGGGTTTGGGAAGGGGGGAACATCCTCCACGCTCATTAGTCACAGAGGGCGTGATTGTCCGCGGAGACCATTTTATCTACAACCTTCGAAGTTCAAATACTCATAATAATGCTTTTGGTAAAGAACCGGAAACATCCGAGTGTCGGTCAGTGGTGGGACAGTGGTGGGACGGGTAGATAAATCGAGGTGCATTCACACAGTGGGATTCCGGGGGGCAAATAGCCAGCGGCCGGTGGGTCACGACCATCCCCAGCCTCGCGGTGGATCTCACAAACTTAGCGGTGGAAGGAAGACGCCAGGCACCGAACGCGCTCGCTCGCTGCATGACTCCGTTTACATAAAGTACAAGTGCGGACACAGCTTGTCCCCCCGTCGAGGGGCCGACGGCTGGGGGTGCGGGGCACAGCCACGGGGTGAGTGTGGCTGCAGGGTCAGTCCGGGCCGGGTTCAAATGCAGCTTTGCCGCTCAGCGGCTCACCGACCGTCCACAAGGGACGAGGCCACCGTGAGCTCAGTTTCCTCCGCTGGAAAGGACGTCACGACCGTGCTCGAAACTCCTGAAACAGTCTTCACTTGGCAGAGGGTTTAGATTTCAAGATGCGTCCTCCAAAGCTGCTTTGGGGACCCTCCTCACCCCGGATGTGCCCTGTCCGGCCTACACTGCTGTTGTTCCGTCACTGAGACCCCTGCCAAGGTCACAGGCAGCATCGGCAAAAGGTTCCCCAAGTGGAGGCACTAAGACGTGACTCACCAGCCCGCTCCCAGCACGTGCGCCGGGTCTCGGAACCAGGAAAACAGGACTCACGTTCTTACCTCTGCGGTCACAGCTGCTTGAGTCCAAGGGCATTTCGGAGCTGAAGGGCCGTGCTTGGAAAGCCTGTCACATGGCTCAGGGACGGGTCCAGCAGCCGCCCCACCCCACCCTGCAGGGCACAGGTGTTTGTGAAGGAGAGAGCACAGCACCTGCTCCCTCCACCCCCACATTTCCTGCCTTTTGTAAAAGCTTCTATAATAGACTGGAATTGTATAGTCCTCCTACAAGGCTGTTTTGCAAAGTGCTTCTGGAATAATTATTTGTGCTTAGTGTTTGAAAACTAACCTTGTTCTAAGAGAAGGAATACGATGTGTGTATTTAACATAACCGACATTAGTGGCAGTCCCCCAGCTGATGGCCGAGCCTGGGCCCTGGGAGGGAGCCGTCCCCCCGGCTGACGGAGCTCTGCAGAGCGTTACCAGTTAGTGGTCCCCTTCACTGGACGGGACAGCTGGGGACCCAGCAAGTGCACCCCCATGCACGCGCTCTCGCATTCCGGTGGGCCCGAGAACAAGCGGGCAGTCCAGGCACCCTGCCCATGTGACTTCCGCTGCACCCCAGCGTGAGCCTGGGGCCTTTGGAGGAGTGAGGAAGGCAGGAAGCACCCCCAGTTCCCGGGTCACAGCAGGAGAGGGCCCGAGGGGGCTGGGCTGGGCTGCTGCCCAAAGCCTGAAATCAAGCCAGTGCCTCTGCAGCCAGACAAAAAGCCATCCCACCTCTGCCCCGGCCGAGCAGGCACTCTAGTCTCTCTACCGCACTCCAGTCTCTCGGGCAGAGACGGTTCTAGACAAGTGCTTGTAGCGGGATGGACGTGAGGGAATCTGCTTGGGAGCAGAGGGGTAGAGATGACAGACAGAGTCACCGTGGGACTTAGGGGACTGTACACAGTAAGCCCCCTGGTATTAGCGGTGGGCTTGCGAGGAAGGTGCCGGAATATTTCTTCTGCATCTGCGATCAGGAGCCACGGGGCCGGCCGTGTGTGGGTGAGGACAGCGTCAGGCCTGGCCTGCATCGGGGTCGGCCCGCTGCCCGCCAGCCACCAGCAGATCCTCTCCTCCCTGGCCTTGGGCCTCCACATCTGCAAATGGGCCACGATGACCGCGGGCTCCGGGCTCGGAGGGAGGCCACGTGGTTAGAGCGCCCAGCTGCCGCCCACGGAGCCATGAGGTGGCACAGAGGCGCGCTAGGTGCTTTGTGTCCGGTCCCCCGCTAGCCCGCACGGGAAAAAGGACGTGGCCGGACGCTGTTCTCCGTCTGAGATGAAGACACTGAGCGTCCGAGGGGCTCTGAGAGCCAAGCAGTGTGCCCTGGGCCCCCAAACCCAGAGGTGGCAGGACTGAGGACCAAAACAGCGCCCCCGTGTGGCCGTTTCTCCCCAGCGAATACTGTTCCAATCCCAGCTAGGCCGAGACTGTTGGCTTTTCCCGAGCTCTTGTCCCCGAGCGTCTGTTCTGCTGCGACGGCCAGTACATATTTACTGAAATTGAACCGTCACGGCTCTGCGGGCAGGTCCCTGCCAGCCAGGTCCAGCCGCCAACAGCTGTTCCGTGAGCGCACGTGAGGCCCCGCCCCAGGTGCAGTGACCCCTGCGCAGGGCTCGGGGGGTTCCAGGGTCTGCAGACCGGCCGTCTGAAGACAGGGGCCACGGGCAGGTGTCTGGGAGCCCGGGGGCGTCACCTGGGCCTGCCCCAGGACTGTGCTTTGCTGTCTCACAGCTTCCACAAAATCACCGGAGAAGCCGCATTTGAGAGCACTCTGGCCTGTGTTGTAAGTCCGGGCATGTTTTCGAAAGCCTGCCATCGAGACTGTGTTGCAGAAAACACCGTCCCGACAAGTCCCCGGTGACAAGTAAAGCAGCCAGCGCTTCAAATCCCGGCTCCCGGACCGTCTCTTCCCGCAGAAGGACGGGCAGGCCTTGATGTGACCTGACACCCAGGCATGGCGGGAAGTCCTCTGGGAGCTCGCCATAGCTTTGAGCCGGTGATGCGTTAACACCAGTGTAAATTCTCTTTAGAATAACTTCCTCGTGCTTGGGGGGGCCTAGGCGGTGGAGCGTCCGACTTCGGCTCAGGTCACGATCTCACGGTTCGTGGGTTCGAGCCCCACGTCGGGCTCTGCGCTGACAGCTCGGGGCATGGAGCCCGCTTCGGATTCTGCGTCTCCCTCTCTCTCTGCCTCTTCCCTACTCACACTCAGTCTCTCTCAAAAATAATAAACATTAAAAAAATTAAAAAAGAACTTCCTCAGGTGCCAGAGATGATAACATTCTGGGCCTCAGGTAAAGCAAAGTGGGCTTGACTGCTTCCTGGGCCGTGACGGGGACTCAGTGGGTGAAATGGCCTCCATCCCCACCCTTGGGCAAATCGACCCTGTGTCCCCTGGTTCATGCAAGTGCCCGGTTCCGAGTGAGTTCTTTCTGGGTCTCTGTGACCCCGGAGAGGAGTGTATCCTGCCGTTTGCCCCTGGGCAGACACCTGCTCCCAAGCAAGACGGGCCCTGCCAGTGGGCTGGCTCAGTGCGGTGTGGACGGGACCGTGTGTCCCGGGGCCCCCGGCTCCAGCACGAGGAGCTGTCCAGTCCAGTGGCCTTTATGCAAATGTCCCCATGGAAGATACTAGACTCCTGCAACGTGGCCCCGGCGGTGCCCGTGGGAGCCCCCACGGTGCCCACGGGCCTCTCGAGGCCTCGTCCTGCTCCCGTGTGAGGGTGGCTGCTGTCCCCACCTCCCAGCACTGCTGAGGCCCTGCGGCTCCACAGCCTGGGGCGCGAGTGGACAGCAGGTTCTACTCCGGGCCGGGACACTCGCCCGCTGTGCGGAGACCTCTCACAGGACACCGTCCCTTCAGCCCTTGCCTGCTGCCCGTCCTGTCGGGGGCCCGGCACGAACCCCAGGACCCTGAGTCCTGGTGCAGTTCAGCTCGTGCAGACGGACCCCGGCTCACCAGACTCCGGACAGACGCTGCAGGAGCGCCTCGGGGTCTCCGGGGCGCAGGACTCGCTTTGTGCCGACAGCTCGTTTTTAAAACAGAGAACATATAAGCAGGTGGATAGGCTAGAAATGCACCCTCTCGGTGGAAAACCAACACGTAAATGTCAGAGGAGCAACAGGTCTGGAACAACAGTACCAGACAGCCGTCATGAGATCTGGGATTTATTTATAATCGCAAGGCATCTCCCCACAAGACGCGTCCGAATTATACAGAAACTTTACTACGCTGGGGAAAGTCCAGCCCATTCCGCCTTGACCAGGGGATCAAAGCCACACCTGCTTCCGGACGCGGATCCCAGCGACCGCCTGGGCACACAACCCCGAGGGAAACACGAGACGTGGGGGAAGGGGTGTTCCGCGAAGTCGCTGGCCTGTAATCTCAGAAACGTCAACACCGTGAACACAGGCAGGTGCTCGACGGCTGCTGGAAGTCACGGGAGGCGACAGAGACGGGACAGGGGACAAGCGGACGCGGAGCCGGGTGTCCTCCGCCGTGCGGATGGACGGCAAGGCTGCCTCGGTCCCGCTGCTCTGGGCATGCGATGCAAGAGAACGTGGTAGGACAGACCGAGTAAAAGACCGGCATTTACTTGAATCTGAGTGGGATTCTTGGCCTTGTAACTTCCCTGTAAATTGCAAACGATGTCAAAATTGAATTTAAAACAAAATCTGAGCTATCCCTCGAAGCGTCGGAGGACATGTCTGTAGGGTCCTGGGGTCAGGGGTCTCATCCACATCCCTGTCCTTGGCGGGGGGGTGGGGGGAGGGTGAGACCATAGCTTCCCAGACCTTTGTGAGGGAGACTCTTCACTGTCACCGAACTCGAACCCGTTCTAAACCTTTCCACGGCCGGTTCGGAATAGCTTCCAACCGTGGGTGGGGGCGGGAGGGAGCCGCAGCGTCTACAAGGATGCAGGCCCCATGCACCCCGCGGGATCCACATCCGCGAGCTGATCAGTGACTCGGGCCGCAGGAGCTGGTTTCTCGCGGTACCAAAAATAACTCCCGCTGCCCAGAAGCTCACACGTCAGGCACCCTGAGGCGCTCTGGCTGGTGTCAGGACACAGAGATGCCTTATTAAACTGCTCTGTGGGAGCACAGATGTGTGGATCATCAGCCTGGGTGCCTCCCGGGGCGCGGGGACGGCCTCAGATCCCGGTGAGAAGCAAGGGAACTAGGTAGACCTTGGGCTTCTGGGCTGCAGAGCCTGGTCTCCAGGAAAGATGAGCCCTGGTGCCTCCTCCTCCTGCTCGGGGCTGGCCCTCCGGCAACCGCCCTCCCGGCCAGCTGGGGCCGCCCCACAGGGGGCAGGGAGGGCTGGACCTCTAGTGCGTGGGCTGCAGCACCTAGAAAATAGTATTTTCTGTGACTCTGTGACGGGTCCTCCTATGTGGGAGTGACCAATAGACTCTAGAGAACGTGCCGTTCTCCCAACATTAGTCTGCAAGTGGCCTCGCGGTTAAATGCGCAGGAGGGACAGGAAGACACGCGTGCACACACACGCCCATCACATGCCCGAGTGAGTGTGAGGTGCTCACACAGCCGGCAGATATGAAACAACACCTCTTGGTTCTAATCAGATAAATCCTGCCAAGACCATATCCAACCTCACTGGTCACCTGCAGGTCTCTGGCCCTCGGCAGCCGGCAGTGGGGGGTGGATATTACAGGAGAAAGTGGAAGTTTAGACTCAAAGCGGGGAGCCAGGTGGCCGCATGGACGAGGAAACAGCGGGAAAGACTGTTTGGAGAAGGTTGTCGCCAGGCTTTGTGCGTGACCTTGGCGTCCTCGAGGCCTCCCTGTCTCCACGCAGGACCCCTGAACCCCTGCTCTGGGCCCGGCCTCTCTCCTGAGCCACACAAACCCCCTGAAGTGAGGCCTTGGCCTGATAGCCCGCCCAGGACGCCCCACCAGGAGCCCACGCCTGGCCCGGCCCTGTGTCACCCTCATCGTGGCTCCCGTCTTCACCCCAAACACCTGCACCTCCTGGCCCAGCGCCAACGTTCACCTCCGGAAGGAGGGCTGAGTCTGGAGCGTTCCCTCCTCCGGGCGCCACACTCGGTCTCCGTGTCCCTGTCCCCCACTGTCCCCACCCAACTAGTGACAACAGATGCTTGGGCCACAGACGGAGAAACCTTCTGGACTTGCCTCTGCCCCACACATCCAGCCTGTCGGTGTCGTGGGCCGGCCTCTGGGCTCCGTCTCCAGAGCAGGACGTGGATCCAAATAGTCACCGTCTGCACAGCCGGAGCCCTGGACCAAGCCACCAGCTGACCGCAGTGGTCCTCCCAGCCCACACCACCCACCTTCCCTGCCACAGGGCATTTGTCTCCCGGTGGCGCAAGGGAGTTTTGAAAGCGCAGATTAGACCATGCTGTCCTCCCCACTCGAGGCCGTCCCATGACGTTCCCATCGCCACGGCCTCCACGGCCCGCCCGATGTCCTGCTCCGTCCTGCCACTCTCTCCCTGGCCCGCCACGCTCCAGCAGCCCAGGCCACGTGTTATCACGTGGTACAAACACGTGGATCCCATTCCTGCCTCAAAGAGTTTATGTTTGCCTGGAATATTCCTCCCCGCAGACCTTCCTTCTAGCTTTTTCCAAGATCGTAGGTCATAGCACTCAGATCTGTCACCCCCTCTGAGAGTTTCTCTGGCCACCTGGCAGAAGTGGCCGACTGGCCCCATCCCCCCCAACCTATTATTCTGTTTTTCCCCTGGTTCGTATCAGGATATGAAATTAACTGTACAAAAGATGCTTGTTCATTGTCTACCACAGCCAACGCACGGAAGCAGCCCAAATGTCCGTGGGCTGCTCAGGGATCAAGACGAAGTGGTCCACACACACGATGGAATATTATCCTGCCATGAAAAAGAAGGAAATCTTGGTGGCTCAGTGGGTCGAATTTCTGACTCTTGATTTCGGCTCAGGTCACGATCTCATGGTTTGTGAGATCGAGCCCCGTACTGGGCTCTGTGTTGAGAGCACAGAGCCCGCTTGGGATTCTCTCTCTCCCTCTCTCTTTGCTCCTGCTCGCTCTCTCTCTCTTAAAACAAATAAATAAACTTAAAAACAAAGAATGAAATCTTGCCATTGGCAATGACATTGATGGAGCTTGACCGTATTATGTGAAACAAAGTCAGAGAAAGACAAACACCCTATGATTTCACTCATGTGGAGAATTTAAGAAACAAAACGAATGGACACACAAAAAGGGAGAGACAAACAGAGAAACAGGCTCTCAACTCCAGAGAACACATTGCCGGTCACCAGGGGGAGGCGGGTGGAGAGATGGGGATTAAGGAGGGCACCTGTGATGCGCACCAGGTGATGTATGCAGCGTGGAATCACAGTATTATACACCTGAAACTAACATTACACTGTATGTTTATATATGTAAATTTTGAAATACATAAATAAATTTTTTACAGTGTTGTCGACTGTCTCCCCAGATTAGATAAATTCCGTGAAGACAGAAACTTTGTCTTACTTCTTAGAGCCCAGTTCCTAGTACGGCACCTGACACAAAACGCGTGGTCTCGGGAACTACGTGTTGAGTCAAAGATCAAGTGAGTTTCAGAATAAGGTTTGAAACCGGGCCCACGTAAATGCCAACCTCGGCCCCCGTATTGTGCCGTGCTGGACAAGGACGGGTGATGGTCGCCTGTCTTGGAAATCCCAGGACAGGACAAGCTCCCAGGCGTGCGTGGCCTCACTGAGCCCTCTGTGGCCAGTGCGATCTGCGTGGCCTCACTGAGCCCTCTGTGGCCACTGTGATCCCTAATAAACTAAGGCCAGTGGGAGAGAAGCGGGGTCTGGGGTCTGCCACCATGCTTCACAGCCATCCCGCCCCAAATGACCCTTGCCTCTCTCCACACCAGGATGGAAACTGTGACATGAATTCAAACCCCTAATATCGCCCTAAGGTACACGCTACTAGCTGCCTTCCCACCGGGTACCGCCACCTTCGATCCCAGATCTTAGTCACGTATCTGCCAACAGCTTGCCCTGGGCTTTGGGGAGGCTGGGAACACCCCCCGACCCAGGGTCCGGGGGTCTAAGGCAGCCGTGGTGGCCGCTGCGGCCACGGTGCCCTTCCATGGGAGAAAGTGTGTCACGGGGTCTGGGACTCACTGGCACAAAGGTCGTCACCTTGACTGGAAAGCAAGCTCACCTACCGGGAAGGGCAGGGCAGGGGCTGGAGGAGAGCAGGGCCCAGGTGCCACCGAGCCCCCGGCCCCAAGACCTCTTCCCACGGAGGTGACACATGGTCCTCGCTGTGCAGACCATTCCAAGTGAGGTTTCTGTTCCTTATGGCCAAAAAGCAGCCTCAAGGAGCCTTGTGCCGTGAAGCTCCATCCGCCATGTCTGGGCTTTGCATCGGCTCTCCACCGGTCTCTCTCTCTCGGAAGGACGCGCCAGGTCAGACCGTTGCTGTTTCGTCCTCGGTCCTGAACAGGTCTACACTATGTGGGATCCTTCCAGATGGAGGACAGCCACATGAGGTGACGAGAGCCACGTGAGATGACGCGTTTACTGTGCTTGGAACATTTTCTTCCGGAAACAATGTTTAAGGGCCCGGCATGTGCTGAACACGGGCAGGCTGCGTGACATAGCTGTGGGCAGACCTGACAGGCTTACTCGGAGGCGTGCAGGCCGTGGTGAGCAGCCTGCAGGGGTGAGGAGGGCGATGGGGCGGTACTGTGGTTCTTGGCAGCTCTCGGAAGGAAGTTTGTCGTGGGGGTGAAGACGGAACCACAGCCGGGCACGGGGGGCCGCGGCGTGCGGGTGAGCCGTTGTAGTGAAGGGCTATTTCCGTACGCAGGAATGCTGAAAAAACACCTAATCCAGATTTCATCGAGCCATCTTTAATGAAACTCTACTAACTTGTACAATGTTCTGTAAGATGACGTTTTACAAAGTAATCAGTAGATTTGGAATATTCTGGGTTGAACCTGGTCTACCTGGTTAAGCAAAGTCAAATCTGTTTCGTTCCTTCGGCATTTCTCAGACTTTAACTCGAAGCCACGTAACCACAGTGCCTACGCGCGATGGGGGCACAATAATGGTAAAGTCACAAATTAGGCACTAAAATGTGAATTACTTCCGGTGTGGATTCAAGTGCATAATAGTCCTTTGCTTCTTCAGCTTGTCCTGTGGGCATGGACAAGCAATCAGAGGAAACAATAACGCCGGAAGCACCGGCAATAAAAGGACAAAAGGACAAATTTAAAACTTGTAACCAACAAAGGACACGCTCAACAGAGTGAAAAGCAAACCTACAAAATGGGAGAAACTGTAAAACATGCTTCTCTTAAAAGGTTAGCATCCAGAATACATAAAGAACTCCTACAATACATAAAGGACTCCTACAGCTCAACAACAACAAAGGAGCCCAGTTTAAAATGGGCAAAGAGAATGAGGTCATCAAGACGGTGGAGTGGGAGGAAATAGACCTTGTCCCCCCACAAGAAGCAATCAGACAGCCGTCCACAGGTGATGGGAGGGCTCAACAGAATTGAGAGCCAGAGTAAACCCACACATATACAGTCAACTCATCCTTGGCAGGGGCTCCAAGAATGCCCAACAGAGGAAAGACAGTCCCTCCAATGAATGGTGTTGGGAAAACTGGACATCTACCGGCTAGAGAAAGAAATTGGACACCTGTCTTACACCACTTACAAAAATTAACTTAAGATGGACCGATGACTTAAATGTAAAACCCAAAGCCATAAATCCTAGAAGGAAACAAAGGCGGAAAACTCTTTGACCTTAGTCTTGGTAATGACGTTTTGGATATGACACCAAACACAAACCAAAAGCTTTGTGCACAGCAAAGAAGACAGTCCAAAAGAGAAAAGGTAATCTGCAGAATGGGAGGAAATATTTGCAAACCAGATATGTGATAAAGGGTTAACATCTAAAACATGGAAGGAACTTGTACAAGTCAATAGAAAAACGAAACAAAACAAAATCCAAGCAACCCAATTTCAAAATGGGCAAAGGGCCTGAACAGACATTTTTCCAAAGAAGACGCACGGATGGCCAACAGGCACATGAAAAGATGCTCAATATCATCTGACGATCCCAGATCATCAGGGAAATACAGATCAAAACCACGATGAGATATCACCTCACACCTGTCAGAATGGCTGACATTAACAACTCAGAAAAGAGCAGGTGTCGGCGAGGATGCAGAGAAAGGGGACCCCTCGGGCACTGTTGGTGGGAATGCAAACCGGTGCAGCCCCTCTGGAAAACAGTACGGGGGTTCCGGGAAAAATTAAAAAATAGACGTATCCTATGATCCCACCACGATCCCACGTCTGGGATTATATGTGAAGGAAGCAAAGTCAGCATCTCAAGGAAACATCGCACTCTCACAATCTCTGCAGCTTTATTCATAAAGGCGGAGATGTGGAAACAACCTCAAGTGTCGACCGGTGAATGGATAAAGATGTGGTCTTTGCATAATGGAATATTATTCGGCCATAAAAAAAAACGAAAAACAAAAAACACCGAAATCCTGTCATTTTAGACGACATGGATGGACCAGGAGGGCATTGTGTTAAGCGAAATAAGTCAGGCGGGAAAAGACAAATACTGTATGGTATCACTTATATATGTGGAATCTTTAAAAAAATAATAATAATAACTTCTAGAAACAGAGTAAAATGGTGGTTGCCGGGGGCTGGAGGCGGAAGATAGGGGGAGATGTTGTGTTCAAGGGAATAAACTTTTAGGCGCAATCTAAAGACGTTCTGGAGGGTCTGGTGAGCCACACGGTGAGCAGAGCTCATGATGCCACATGGTCTGCTTGGAATTTGGTAAGAGAGTAGACCTTAAGCATTGTCTCACACACACAAAATTTAAAAAGTAACTATGCGAGGTAATGGATGGTAATGAACATGATTGTGGAAATCATTTCACAGTGTGTAGCCATATAAAATCATCACACTATATACTGTAAATATATATAATTGTATTTGTGCGTGTATACCTCAATGGTAAGCAGATAAAAGGGAAGCTGGACATCAGTGATTGTTAAAGAGACAAGCCTGAGGACCCTCATTTAGGAATTGGGAAAATCTATGCTTTTAGTTGAAGAGATTACAGAGATACGAGGTGGCTTCGTGGATGGTATTTAATGAAATTCGGCTTAGTGTCATTCCTTGTTTCTTCCTTCAGAAATGGAATTGTGACTACTGGATAGTAAATAATATGAAATGCACATGTGTTTTATTGTGTCCCTAATCTTGTCGGTAAATACCTCTCAACAGAGGGGAAAAAAAAAAAAAGGCAAAGGACTTGAATAGACATTCCTCCAAAAAAGACACACACAGATGGCCAAGAAGCACGGGGGAGGGTGTTACCTCCTATGTAAACTGAGGCAGGCTCCACGGATCCAGCAATTCTCAGCCTGGGGGCGTAACCAAAGGAACTGAAAGCAGGGTCCCAAAGAGATATTTGCACACCTGTGTTCCTAGCCACGTTACCCACGACAGGCAAACGGTGGAAACAACCCAAGTGTCCTTCAGTGGGTGGATGAAGTGTGGTGTGCACACAGGCGAGACCGTGAGGCGTTAAAAAGGACAGAAATTCTGGCACATGTTCCCGCATGAACCTTGAGGACATTGTGCTAAGTGACATAAGCCGGCCACAAAAAAAGACAAAGAGTGTGTGACTTTACTTATGAGTTACCCAGAGTCAAAGTGGTAAAGACAGAGTGGGGGAGCGTCTGGGTGGCTCAGTCGGTTAAGCGTCCGACTTCGGCTCAGGTCATGATCTCACGGTTCGTGAGTTCGAGCCCCGCGTCGGGCTCTGCGCGGACAGCTCGGAGCCCGGAGCCTGCTTCGGATTCTGTGTCTCCCTCTCTCTCTGCTCCTCCCCCATTCATACTCTGTCTCTCTCTCAAACATAAATGAACATTTAAAAAAATTGAAAAAAAAAAGACACAGAATGGAAGTGTGGCAGCCACGGGGCTAGGGCGGCGGGGTGGAGAGTGGGGGGCCGTTCTGAGCTTCAGTTCAGTGAGAGGAAAGACTTCTGGAGATCAGCTGCACAACAGTGTGAATATATTTAACACCGCACACGTAGGAATGCTTCAGATGGTGAGATTTACGTTATGTGTGTTTTGTCCCAATTAAAAATGAAAAAAATTACAAAGAAAGAAAATGAAGGAATAAGAGAGGGAAATTCCATCAGCATCAGCCAGAAGAAAAAAAACAATGCACTAATGTTCTGTGTCTCTCCAAGTACAAAATAAGGAAGAAAAAACTTTAAAAGATCGGTTACAACATCATCAGAGCAAACTGAAGAAGCGAGACGTGAAGTCAGGCAATTGGTAAGTAAAAGCCAAAATGCCTCACACATTTGCAGAATGGCCGGCCGGCCGCCTGGAATTCAGAACTGGAGCCACTTGTGAATAACGCTCTCTGGCAGGTGCACCACAGCGTCTGGGGGGCACTCGGGCACACTGCAGAATCAAATCCGCTCGCTGCGGGTGAATATCTGCACACGGCAGTGATCGGTGATCGCAGTGATCGCGGCTGTGGTTAGAATCCCCAAGGAAAGGGCTTGGAAATACCTTATCCGTTGTGCAAACAAGGCCCCAGACAAGCCCGAGGTGCTGGGATATTCCGAGTGATAATGGGAGCAGTGGAAGGAACAGCGTGGGAACCCCAAGTCTGTGTGCTGTGGGTGCAGCTGCGGAGACGGGAGGGGGGTTGTGTTGCACAAGTTTCCTCTGAAAATCGGGCGTGAGTGACGCCATATTTCACTCACAGGGAAGCCCTCGTACGTACAGATGTACCTATAGATCTGAATCTCATATAGAAGAAAACGGCGAATCTAGGGGCACCTGGGGGGCTCAGTCAGTTAAACACCTGACTTCGGCTCAGGTCACACGATCTCACTGCTCGTGGGTTCGAGCCCCGCGTCGGGCTCTGTGCTGACAGCTCGGAGCCCGGAGCCTGCTTCAGTTTCTGTGTCTCCCTCTATCTCTGCCCCTCCCCTGCTCACGCGCTCTCTCTCTCTCTCTCTGTCTCTCTCAAAAATAAAATAAAAACATTTTTAAAAAACCCGGCAAGTCTAATGAAACCCAAGCTGCCTGGTCCCATCTGTTTATCTAAATAAATGGTATCATCACATCCAGTTCTTCTGCTCATACTGAAGTTTATCGTGTAGGGATTTATGAACACAAGGAAGAATTAAAAATTAATTTACGAAGCATCCACACCCTGCAGACATACCAAAGAAGAGTTATGACTTTTTAAATGGTTTATTTAACCATGTTGGAGGATCCAATAGAAAGTCAAAATTACAAGAATTGCACAAAGAAATACAAATGTGTGTGGCTGAAGTTTATGAAATTCAAAGCAAAAATTTAACTTTGGACAAGTGGGGTTCATGTGATTTACAAGTGCTATTAATCAGGACTAATATATGAATCCCCAAAACGATTAAAGGCCAGCAGGGAAACACCAGTACAGGCTCACGGGAAATATTCGACATTATTTACAAATGCCCATCCTGGGGGGCGCCTTGGGGGGCTCAGTCGGTTGAGCGTCCGACGTCAGTTCAAGTCATGATCTCATAGTTCATGAGTTCGAGCCCCATGTCAGACTCCGTGTTGACAGCTCAGAGCCTGAAGCCTGCTTGGGATTCTCTCTCCCCCGCTCTCTGCCCCTTCCCCCGCTCACACTGTCTCTTTCTCTCTCAAAAATAAATAAACCTTAAAAAATATTTCTTGAATAAATGATTCAAAAAAAAAAAAGAAAGAAAGAAAGAAATCCCCAACATGATGGACTTGGATTGCATTTCTAATCCAGCCACATCATCACAAGATATTGTATCTGTCAACGGAGAAGACGGAAAGCCTTAAAGCATCACCTCACTCCGAAAGCACAATTATACGAATCCTGGCAGGCAGGGCGGGGGAGGTTCCCGCCGGGTGAGGAATAAGGGACAGACCCCACCGTCCCTGCCCGATATGTGCTCCCTGGCTGCCTGTGAAAATCCTGAAGGTTTACACGCTGACACTTCAAATGGAAAAGCTGGAATTACAGATTAAGCCTGCGAAGCCCAGGCTTCTCACAGATCCCTTTGAAACGTAACAACTCGTGTTTCATTTTCGACCGCAAGCGCGTGACATGAGGAATGGCAGTGTCTCCCGTTCTCCAGTGAGCCGGGGAAACCGTACCATCTCCTCTGTGTGAGCCACGGTGTGGAACGCGGGAGGGCGCGGGTGAACAGGTCACGTGCACGTCACGTGGGCCCGGGAGGGGACCGCAGCGCACAGCTGTTCCCAGAACATCCCTGCCTGGGGTGGCTGATGTCCTGGGGGCACTGGTGTCCCGGGGACCCACCCAAACCTCTGGCCACCGCGTCCGTCCGGGGAGGGCGTGAAGTGCCCCAGGTCAGGGCGAGCGGGTCTCCACTTTCCAAACACCTGCTCCTTCAAGGGGGAGGTCGAGTAGGACCAGGATGAACCCCCAGGCAGCTCCTTGCTGTCTTCGTCTTCCTGGCCGCCTGCTCTTGTCCCACCACACCCCTGGGAAAAACCGGGGTCATTCCGGATGCCCGTCCTCATTTTCTGTTACTGACTCCTAGGACTGGGTTATATCGCCTACTTCCTTGTTTTTTCAAGCATTTGGCTAAGTGGGCTCATTGGAGAGAGTATTTTCCAAAGCTCATACTCTTTTAATCATCCAGAAATTGGAAATGCCGACCGCCATCCCAGAGCCCCGTGGGGCAGGGGCAGGACCGGAAACTTCCAGCCTTGAACCTCCCACTCTGGTCCTTGACTTTCTCCAGTCTTGGCCCGTGTTGACGTGCTGCGTGTTGAGCAGCCTTGGGGATGGAGAGGCCATCGGAAATGCTCACGTGGGGAGAGGGAGGCCACGGCAAAGGCCCCCACGGAGCCCCCGGAGTCGTCCCCAGCTGGGCCGGGTCTCAGGCCTTTGTCCCCCTGCATCACCCAGCCACTGGGGACCCTTCATCCCGGGAGGAGGGCAGGAGCATCGGCCATGTGGCCCAGCACCCACTGCCGTGGGGCCCTCCTGACCTGAGCACAGCGGCCCATCTCCCAGCCACGTAAACGCTCAGAATTCTTTTTTTTTTTTAATTTTTTTTTTAACGTTTATTTATTTTTGAGACAGAGTGAGACAGAGCATGAACGGGGGAGGATCAGAGAGAGGGAGACACAGAATCTGAAACAGGCTCCAGTCTCTGAGCTGTAAGCACAGAGCCCGACGCGGGGCTCGAACTCACGGACCGCGAGATCATGACCCGAGCCGAAGTCAGCCGCTTAACCGACTGAGCCACCCAGGCGCCCCAACGCTCAGAATTCTTAACCACGTGTCACAGACAGGACACCGGGAGGCACGGAGCAAGTGCCCTGAGCTCGTTTCTTCTCGGAGTTCCCCTCCCTCTCAGCTCTGCTGACAGACGTCCTTCCGTGGGATTTCTCTCCATTCTCTCGAGGGGATTTCAGCTGTCCCGCCTCTCCGCCCAGCGGTCCCTGGCGATACATGCCCCACACCTCCTGCACTTACAAATGGACCTGCTTGACTTGTTCAGGTGGCAGGACCCTCCCCCCTCCTGGTCGCTGGGTCTCTAGCCGCCTCAGCACCAAGGACCCAGCACCAAGGACTCAGCACTGAGGGACCCTCCCCCCTGCCCAGCTCACCCGGCCCCCCAGACGGACGGGAAGGTCCACGTGGCAAGTGGGACCTATCTACCTCTCCCAAGGCTGCGTACAGGATGTCACGCCCTCCTCATTTCCACCCCCTGCCTGGGTGCTGCCCCCAGGGCTCTGACCGTCAGGCAGCTGCTGGGACCCGTGGTCCCCCCACACGACCAGCCCTGCTCTGTCCCCCGCAGCTTCTCTGGACTCTGGAACACGAGGTAAGCGAGCTCCCAGGGCATACGAGCGGCTTCCTCCACGGGGAAGAAACAGAGGCTCGTTTCTGAAGTCCTGGCCTGGAGGGCATGTCGCAGGAGGCCCCAGGGTACAAAGCCGGGGACGTTCGTTAGGAGGGGACCCTAGGGACGCTCGGCACACTTTCACTCGGGAAGCCGGGATTCACACCGGAGGGTTGGGACCATCTCACTGGAATCAACCAGCCCAGGCCCCGACGCTCCCAGGCAGGGCCCGCGAAGCCGGCCGACGGCGCGGGCCCTTCTCTGCGCCGTGTGACACGCACCCGCCCGCCGTCCCGTCCCACGTGCAGGGACAGAAATGAAATCACCCACCGCTCGTGACACCGAGGCCGCCGCTTCCAGACTCTGCTCTCATGGCTCCAAGTGCCGCAGAACCGCTGAGGCAGGAGAGCCTGCCAATTAACTTTCCCTGATCTCGGCCCCGGACGGAATCCTCCAGGCAGACGGGCCCTGGGCGCGGGGACAGGGCGGGGACTCCCTCGTCCCCTGCAGCCCTCCTCCACCGGGCCGGGTCCTCCTGTCCCTCCGGCATCTACGTGGACCTTGACGGCATCGAGCCCGGGATGCGCAGGCACGCTCGCACGGTGTCATCGGTCGCCCGCACGTCAGCCTGATTTACTGCTCCTCGCGGCGTGCGGTGCGCGGCCGGGCCCGGAATGCGAATGAAGTGATTGCTTTCATCAGATCGTCTTTTTATGACTGGATAATTTCGGTAGTTAAAACCTCGGCTGATATATTCCACGAAGCAGCCAGAGGGCTACGCTGATGTATGGCCCTTATTAATTTTTGAAAACCAGGGTGAAATTTGAAGGATCTGCCTCCACACACTTCAAAGCTCTGGGAGGAAGAGAAAAGGAAGAAGGCAGGTGCGATGGTGATTAATGCAAACTAATTAGCATTCATTGTTTTCTATTCCCCCTTCCCCGCCTGGAAAGCCGCCAAGGAGGCTATGAGCGATGCCCGGCGCATTACTCCAAGCAGATTTCAAGTCCGGGCTCGCTGCGGGCTGCCCTCGGGTGCGTTTCGGAAGGAGGGAGGGGGAGTCGGCGGGACTTCATCCCCACAGCCGGGGACTGAGACGTCTACACGGCGTTCCTTCCTCGCTCAGTGCTTAGCGGTCGGGCCGCCTCAGAGGGGCCTGGAGCTCCTCCTTGGTGCTCCTCCTCGGTGCTGTGACCGTCAGACCAGCGGCAACTCAAATTTGGACACAGGCGGTTTCAACGAGATCCGGCAGCGAGCCACACGCACGTGGCCGCCTTCCACGTCGCCACGGAGGTCAGACGCTCGTGCCTGAGAGGAACAGCTTCAAAAGGCACGTTGGGACGTAGGGTGGTGGCTGAACCATCTAAGTCCTGGGCTGAAGACCGGCTCGTCCGTCTGCAGGACACGTTCCGCGTCCCTTCGGAGCAGAGCCGTTTCCAGTGCGGAGCTCGAACCGCACCGCGAGGAACTCCGGAGGGATTTTCTCCTGCTTCCACGGACGTCGAAGGAAGCGAGTCATTGGCCAGGGTTTGTGGGCAGAACGTGACGTCCGGTTTGTTAGACTGGTGTGCACGGCGACAGAGCCTTTCAGACCCTGCTTTTGAACTTCTAACATGTGCCCTCTTGGCTCTGAGCTCGGATCCGAAGCCATCGGTGGCTCCCCGTTGCCTATTAAATGGACTCCGTCTTCTAAGTCCTCCGCGAGGTGGGTCCGGACCCAGCTTTCCCGACACGTGTCCACGTCCCTGGTGCTGCCCTGCGGGTCCACCTGCCACTGCTGAGACGCAGGCCGGGTCCTTCCTCCGCGGACGCGCAATCCCCCTTCGGGACACGAGGACGGCCGCCTTAGCCACTGCGCAGGTTTCTGTGTAACAGTTAAGCACGTGGCCCCTGCCACCCTGAGACAGGAGCGCGGCCCGGGCGCTGGAGGCTAGGCGGCTGCCTGACCCTGGACGGGCTCTGTGCCTCGGTTGCTCATCGATAAAACGGGGACAGTAAGAGTGTCTACCCCACGAGACTAAATTATCTAACAGACATAAAGTTGCCGTGATGATGCGGAGCGCGTGTTAGCCGATGGCCGCACCTGGAATGCGGAGGGCTCCCAGGTGGAGGCGTGATGTTCCTCACCCCGAGCGGGAGACGCCTTATCTGGCTGGAGGTTTGGGAAGCAGCCAAGTGGGCTTGACCCCCCACGTCCTTGTCCCCTTGGGGGACACCGATGGTGGCACCAGCCCCGCCGCGTGGGGAGGGGCTGGGGGGGGGGGGGTCCGGCGCCCCTGTCACCGGGTCAGGCGGCCTGATTAGAAGCCTCAGCCGCCCTCCCCCCAGACTACACCGTTCGCAGGCGGTACTAACCGCGGTATTTTGGCCTCTTCCGCCTTCCCGCGTGTCTCATTTCTGTCAGTCTAGATGGGGACTGGAGGGAAACTGCCCTTCGCTGCCGGACAGGCCTCCCCCGAGACCCGGGCCGGGGGTGCCACCAAGGCTGCTGGGCCGATGAATTAGCAGGTGCGTGGGTCCTAGGTTCCAGCTGTGCTTCTGGAGACGCGACCTCTCACGGAAGGCCCAGGGTCTAGCGGGCGAAGCCCTACCCGGGGCCGCTCCAACTCAAGGATGCCTCACCCGTCCCTCCAGGGTACCAGCCCCGGGCACATAACCCACCTCGCAGCGGACCTCTTCCGGCCAGGAATCCGCTCTGCGCATGGAGAGGCTGGTGGAAAGTCGGCCTCTGCTTGTGGTCTTTATCACCACCGGCAGATGTGTGGTTTGTGCTGGGCTGGGACCCCCTTCCCTGGAACCAGCAGGGCTTCTCTGTCTGGCGTGCAGCTGGGCGTTGCCCTGGTGTCCCCAGGGTACCCAGTGTCCCCAGTGTCCCCACTGCCCTCATGTCCCCAGTATCCCACTGCCCCAATGTCCCCAGTGTCCCACTGCCCCAGTGTCCCCCTGTCTCCACTGCCCTCATGTCCCCAGTGTCCCCAGTGTCCCTGCTGCCCCCTGGTCTCACTCTCTCGGGGCCCCAAAGCTCTCCAGCCACTAGACAAGTACTCTGCCTCAGGAGGGGACTGAAGGTCACAGGGGGTCGGGTTGGTCACGGCAAAAGGGTCAGGAGGGAAATCCATGGACCTCCAGGGTTTCCGGCCCGGCTCCCCATCCCTTTGCCGCCACCCCCTCAAGAACCGTTTCTGACATTTTTCTGTGGCGATCAAGGTCTCCGACTCCGTGAAATTTTAACGCCACAGATTTACTGTGAACCTGTTTGTGTGCCGTGGCCTGTGCACCACGAGCCCCACAGTATCTGAGGCCTTCTGTCCCCCAAGAACTAGCTTTGCCTCCTCAGGGGCAACATCAGCACAGCTGGGAATGCAGGATACCCTAGAAGGATCTAGGATTTCAGGGGACGCGGGTGTCTGTCTGCCTCCCTGCTCCTGCCCTGTCCCCACCTCATCCGCCACATTAGCGGGCGGCTTACAGAGAATTCGGGGGACACGTCTTCTATGGCAGAAACTGGCCAGATGGCGAGCAGGGCCACGCGCTCCTGGAACATCGGGGTTCCTTCGCCCCAGAGGTGAAGCTCCCCAGACCTTGCTCCCAGAGGGACGCTGGCCTGGCCCCTGCGACACGGGTGGAAAGCCGGCCAATCCCGCGGAGGCCCCTCACCTCCCTCACCTCCACCTCCTTGACCTTTGGTCTCCTGACACCCAGGCAGGTGGAGGTGGCCACAGAGGGCGGGAGCCCCACCCCAAACCTCGCCTGTGAGGGGGACCCTCCCACCCCTCCCAGCTCCTTCCCCCTCTCCCCACCCCCTCCCGCAGCCTTCCCCCACTCTGCCTCACCTCCTGCCCCTGCCTCTCCCTGGCACTGGGGTCACCCCTCCCTCTGAGACAGCCTTCCTGTGCTCTGTGCCCACTACGGCTGCCTCCGTCCATGCCTCTCACGGGATTGTCTGGCCCCAAGGTCCCCTCTTCTCTAGGGAGACCCCTGAGCCTCTCCGTGAGCCCCCAGACCGTTCCTGCCCCTGTGATCTTGCCGCTGGCCAGGCTGAGGGGCCCAGTGTAGACGTCTGACCGGGCTGAGCTGCCTGGTTCCCCTGCTGCCCTGGGCGGGAGTCGGCCCCAAGGCCTCTCTCGCTGCCTCGACCAGAACTGCTACAGTTGCTACTTCTTTGCCCTGGAGGTGAGTCAGGCTCGCACCAGGAGAAGGTGACGCTGCCTGAGCCGCTGTGTTTCTTCTCCAGATTCCCGGGGGGGGGGCAGACCTGGCTTGACCTCGCCTCCCCGGTGGCTTTTTCTGGGTCCGAGCGTACCCCAAAGCCAGCTGGCCGTGGCCGGGGAGGGCAGGGCCCCTAGAGCCCTGGCTGTAGCGGCCCATCCTTGGCTGTCCCGGGGGCACTTTCTCAGGCGGGCTGGAGGCCCTGCAAGGGTCTCCCGGGGCGAGCTCAGGCAGAGGAGGGGGCCCAGGGTGGGTGGGGGGGCGGAAGGGGATCCGGTCCGACTGAGGCCAAGGGCTCGAGCCTTACAAAGTCTCTCTGAGGCAGGAGGAGACGTTTCTGGAATCGCGTCTCCTGTGGGCTCTGTGCACCCTCTAAGGGTGAAGCCTTGGGGTACGGAGGGTCCAGACACGGACGTGTGACGGGAGGTAAAGGGTGGCATGCGGGCCCGGGCGCTTCCAGAAGGGATCCCTTCCCGGTTATCCAGACATCCGTCCAAAGCGGTGGGTCTAATTAGCGCTAATGTCCCTCTTCCCAGCGAACCCTGATGTGAAAACACAGACACACGCGAGGAAAACCCATTCGGTTAATTAGCCCCGTGGAAACAATGCCGTCCTCCAGGTCTCCCCGCGGCGTGCAGGGGGGAGCAGGGCCTGTCCCTGTGCCCACAGGGAGCCGGCCCCTCGTCCCTTCACCTGGGTTCGCCAGTCACCTGGTGGGGAAGGGCCCCCCGGAAAACCCCTCCTTTTATCCTGTCGTTCCGTTTGTTTGTTCGGTGGCAAAATACACACAAACGTGGGATCTACCACTTTAACCATTTGTTCGCAAGTGGACACCTTCGTGGCACCGCGCGCCCTCACTCCCGCCATCCAGCCCAGAACTCCACCTGCCCAACCAGCAGCCGGGTCGCACAGCCCTCGTCCCCTCCGTCTCCCAGAACCCGCCCCTTCCAGGTCCGCGTCTGGGTGCCCGTCCGCAGCGGGCCACTTCCCTGCGCGTCCTCTGGGTCTGCCCTGTGACGGCAGGTGTCAGCCCGCCCTCTTCCTTCGGGCTCAGCCATATTGTGCTGTTGTCGATCCCACACTGTCTTCCAGTCACCTGTGGACGGACCCTGGGGCCGTTTCCACCTCCTGCCATTGTGAATGGTGCTTCATCCAACGCTGGTGAGCAATGTAGCGTTTTTAACCTTCGTGTTTCATTACATACCCGTGCTCCTTGTAGAAAAATCAGAAATGCAGAGAAATGAAAGTGCAAATCAGGGGGCGCCCGGGTGGCCCGGTCGGTTGAGCGTCCGACTTCGGGTCAGGCTACGATCTCACGGTCCGTGGGTCCGAGCCCCGCATCGGGCTCTGTGCCGACAGCTCGGAGCCTGGAGCCCGCTTCGGATTCTGCGTCTCCCCCTCTCTCTGCCCCTCCCTCACTCTCACTCTCTCTCAAAAACAAATAAACATTAAAAAGAATTTTTTTTAACCTTTAACCAACACACTGAGACATAGCCCCACGAACGTGTTCTATTTATCTCTCCGAACGTTCTCAGTCTCGGTCCCGCGGGCACTTTCTCTTTCGAGGAACCCATATGGCCAGACTTACGTTTGTAAACAAGACAGAACGCACTACATACATCCTCCTTTATAAGCTTTTGAAGCGGATTCTGTCACGAGTAACACCGCCGTGACTCCCGCTCCCGATAGAGGACAGACACACGCGGACGAAGCGGCTGCCGGCCGATTCTGAAGCCCGCGTTTTAATCCAGACGTGAGGCACCGTCGTGAAACGTGCCCGGCTCCCGGCGTGGGTGGACATGTAGATCGTTTCCCATACTTTACTATTATAATCCAAGCTGTGATTGCTTCCTCGTAGCCAAGTCCTCGCGGGCAGTCTTTATTCTCTTAGGCAGAGTAATGGAGAACTTTCTCGTTTTTCGACTAGGAGAACGAGGGGTCTGGGAAGTACAGTGTTTGCCCAAAACCTCCGTGGGCATAATTTGGTCATTAACTGGGTGGCTCCTAGCAGGACTGGAAAAGGGGCAGTGTATGTTTTCAGAGCCCCTTTTTGGCCTACCAGAAACCTTCATTTCTTCCCTGTCAGAGACCCCCGCTGTGCTAAGTCTCGCGCCCTCCCTCCCCCGGGTCGCCCGGGGTCCCCCGTGGCACCGGCCCCCACTGAGCGCCAGGGATTCTGGGAGTGGCCCATGGGTGCTGCGCTGCAGTTTTCCCGGCTAACCTAATCGGGACTAACGCACCCCCCCCACCCCCACCCCGCTGACCCAGCCCGGAGTAACGACACCGTTGTGCATACACACAGAGAGAACAAGCAAGCCCCAGTATCGGATGCCTGAAATGTAAGGTGTTCTTATAGCTCGTGGGGCGTGTGCTCAAGAGATGATTGTTAAAATAAAAGGGAAGGGGGGCGCCTGGGTGGCGCAGTCGGTTAAGCGTCCAACTTCAGCCAGGTCACGATCTCGCGGTCCGTGAGTTTGAGCCACACGTCAGGCTCTGGGCCGATGGCTCGGAGCCTGGAGCCTGTTTCCGATTCTGTGTCTCCCTCTCTCTCTGCCCCTCCCCCGTTCATGCTCTGTCTCTCTCTGTCCCAAAAATAAATAAATGTTGAAAAAAAATAAAAAATAAATAAAAATAAAAAATAAAAGGGAAGGAGGGACGGACGGAGGGAGGACCGCCAGTGTCTCATTCTGCCCCGTCCTGGTCCTGACCCCCATGCCTGCCCCAGCCTGCCCCAGGTTTGCTGGGAGTGAGCTTTCCCAAGGGCGGGATACACATGGCACCAGCGGGGTCTCTCCCCAGGCTTCATGCTCATCAGCTGTGAGCGGGGACGCGCCGGGATTTATTGGCTCGGCCTCCGTCGCGATGGATGCGCGTGCCGAGGTCCTGAAGACAGAGGGGGATGACCCAGCTTGGAGAGCTTAGGCAGAGAAAACTGTGAATGTATGAGGAGATGGGGACTCAGTCTGCATGTGGGAGAAGCTGGGGGCGGGGGACCGGCCCTTGGGACGGCCGTAAGGCTTTGCTGACTTGAGCAGATCCTTGCCCTCCCGGCGTCTCTGCCCCACAGCAGCAGCCTGGGGTTAGCCAAGAACAGCTTCAGCCAGCACCCCACACGTGGGGCTCCTGGACACCACCCGGTGCTGACGGTCTGGCCTCCTCCACGGACTGTAGACCCCTGGGGGGGGGGGCGGTGCGGGCAGAGACCGTGTCTTCTCCAGTCAAACTCACAGCTCCCAGAACGTCCACATCCCAGTGGATGGTACCATTTATCAACCCAGATTTGGGGGGAGGAGGGGGCAGGGGAGATGGGGAGGAGGGGGTGGGGGCTGGGGGAGAAGGTGCAGGGGTGCGGATGGGGATGGGAGGGCAGGAGGAGATGGGGAGAAGGAAGGAGGGCGAGGAGAGGGCAGGGGTGGGGATGGGAGGAGGGGAGATGGGGAGGAGGGGGCAGGGGGATGGGGAAAGGGGAGAGAGAGGTAGGGGAGGAGGTCCTCCCTTCTGGAGACGAGGCTGGGAGCCTCCATTTCTGCCCCCCTCCCTGAGAGTAATGACTGTCCCGGGCCCCAGCATCGCCCTGTCCCTCTGGTGGCTGTGACCCCCACCCTGACCCAGAGGTCCCAGTCCCGAAGCTCTCAGGGGAGGCGAGGAGGTTAGGAGATGAGAGAAAGTGGACTCCCCAGGTCCTGGTCGGCCCCCTAGCAGGGCCTCCTGCAGGGACAGTCTTACGGTTCATTAACAGTCAAACTTCGCCCTCAAACCACGAGGCAGGCCTTCCAGAACCAGCAGGATCCGGGACAAGGGGGTCCAGAGACAGGGGAGCAAACAGAGAGCAACCTGCCTGCTTCCAGCCGACCCAGCGCTCCAGGTGGGGGAGGGCATCCCTCAGCCACAGGAACAAGGTGCAGGGACCCGGGACTGTGACTGTGTCCCACTGGGCAGCCAGAGACGGGGCAGGGGCTGTGGCCTCCCCCACTTGCTCACCGGAGCCCCCCCGCCCTGGCCAAACAGGCCAGCCCTCCCCGGGTCCGCGGCGGAATGAGGGGACAGGACACAGGGTCCCCGCAGGGAGGCGCCTTGGCCCCTGGTTCCTTCCTCTCTGCGCCCACAGGGCTCCTGAGAGCCCAGACCTCACCCCCAACTCCCTGGGCATCGCGAGGACATCCGCGTGTGGCAAGGTGTGCAGGGCACGGGCGCGCACGGGGCTCACACAGGGAGGCCAGCACCAGCTCGGGGACGGCCTCCTGCGCACACTGGTCGCGGGTAAGGATGGGCAGCTTTGAGGGTCGGACGCTGCCGGGAGAACGGAGGACAGAAGAGGGAAGCAGATCCGCACAATTTGTACGTGGACTGTTTAGGGCACGTTTTAGGCCCTAAAAGCGCTGGACGTCCACACACAGGCGGGGCCAGGCTCAGCTGGCAGTCCCAGGACGTCCTCCCCGAGCACCCTCGGCTGTTCCCGCGGTGACCGCCCTGCAGGAGCCTCACGGCCCCCCTTGTCCCGCCCGCCGGCGGCCCCGGGCACCCTGACGCTCTCTGCGGTTGGCATCGGTCCACGGGGTGGCCACCGCCCTTGCCTCCACCGGCCCTGGAGCTCCTGGTCCCCGGGGCCTCCTGAAGTTCGTCCTCGAGAGGAGTGTGCTGGGGCCCACGGCTCCCCTGTGCCCACCACACCTGGAACAAAATCCAGTCCCGGCGGCCCGGGAGCCTCCACCCGCCTCCCCAGCGGAGCCCTCCCCCGAGAGGCTAGCACAGACCTCCGCGTGGCACACTCTCACTGCACCCGCGCCCAGGGCCTCCCTGACCGCCGTGTCCCCAGCGGCCCCTGCTCCCCCTTTCCCGGCTCTGCCGGTCTCTGCACAGCTTCCACCCAGAAACCACGCTGTTCACCCGGCTGGTCACCGGCCTCTGGAGCTCATCCCGGAAGCACAGAGTCTCTTTCTGGTATATCTTCACACTCCAGGCTCATGGGGCGCCTGGGGGGCTCAACGGGTTGAGCATCCAACTCTTGGTTTCAGCTCAGGTCATGATCCCAGGGTTCAGGGGTTCGAGCCCCACGTCGGGCCCTGGGCTGGCAGCGCGGAGCCTGCTCGGGATTCTCTCCCTCCCTTTCTCTCCACCCCTCCCCTGTGCTCTCTCTCAAAATAAATTAATTAACTTTTAAAAAAACAAAAACTTCCGGGTGCAGATTTTTGCCTGACGCGTAAGAAAATCTCCAAACGCACGTGCTGGGAGCACACGAATGAATGAGTGAAGGAAGGCGAGCCGTAAGAACGTGCCTTCAACAACAGACAAAGGGCCGACTCCAAGGCGCGTCCTCCCGTCCCAAGGGGAAGACGTGACCCCGGCCCTGTGACCCAAGGGGAAGACGTGGTCCGACCCTCTGACCCGGGCCGCTGGCCCCACTCGTTCAGCCTGTAACCATCTCTCTGCGGAACAGGGTCTGAAATCCAACGTGGCCCCAAGGCCTCCCCTGGTCTGGTCCGACCCACGTTGCACCCTCTCTCCCGTGCCCTCCGACATCCATGTCACCCCGTGCGGAAGGTGGGGTATCTGAGGCAAAGGAGAGAAGGGGCAGGTCGTGGAGGGAGGGATGTTTGTCAGAGGTTCACCGAGAGCCGCGCCCTCCACACCATCCCCCTGCACCACCGAGAGGCCGGCATTATGCGGACCTGTAGATGACCACAAGGCAACCGCAGGGTCTCACCTACGCTAAGAAGGGAGCTCCCCCTGGGCTGTGTGACTGGAGCCTGCGGGGGGATGGCCCAGGGCAGGAGGACCGGCCGGTGCAGGGGTGTGGTGGGCGGAAAGTAAGAGCAGGAGGAGGTGCGGGGGGTGGGAACGCGCCACGCCGCACGTGGACGAAGGGCCCTGGCCCGGCTCCACAGAGCCCTCGGGTCAGTGGGGCCCGACCTCGGCTTCCAGAGCGAGCAAAAGTCCACCAGGTCAACTGAGGGGAGGCCCCACCCTCCACACCGGTCGCTCCCCTGTCCCCACTGGGCGTCACGGTCCCCGGGGCCTGCCTGGTGTTTCCTCCTGGGAACTGTCCCCCCGCCGCCTCGTTCCCTGGTTATAAATCCCCCTTCGCCCTGTGGACCCGGGCTGTACCCCCCCGCCCCTGCTGCAGGACCCCCCAAACGGGCACCGCTCCTGAATGGTTGTCCCTCCGGCAACATTGGTCGGAAGCCCACTCAGCCTTAAAAGGGAGGGACCTTCCGACGGGTACAACGTGGCTGAACCCCGGGGACGCGACGCTCAGTGAAGCGAAAGGGCCCCGCCCCAGGAGGACGCTGTGACTGCCCTCCCACGGGGTGCCCGGAGTCGTCGGACTCACACACACAGAAAGCGGGGTGCTGGGCGGCAGGGGCTGAGGGAGGCGGACGGGGGGCCAGCGTGCGGTGGGGACAGCTTCTGCCTGAGAGGATGAGAACGTTCCGGAGGCCGCGGGAGTGATGGCTGCACCATGTCACCTGGTGCAGCGAGCTACCGAAGCTGGTGCCCGCCATCAGCAGCCCTGGAAGGGCCCGACAGGTGCCAACCAGCCCCCTGCCTGCCATCAGGGCCCCGGGTGGGCCCTTCCTGCTCCAAACACCGCGTAGGGCTGATCAGAGCACCGCCAGACAGCCTGTGCAAGACGCGAGCCACGTACACAAACCTGCAGTGACCGTGGCTTAGCGTTCCCAGCTTTCCAATCAGCCCGGAGCGCATAATTCCTGCTAAATACAGTCAGCGTCGGCGGGGCCGTGTGGGGGCCGGTCCCTGCCTCCAGGGGTTGACGGCCATATGAGCTCGTGTGCCCGGACAGACCCAATGCCGTGGGACTTCAGAGGCGGAACCTGCTAACGACACGGGAAAAGGTAAGCGGTATTCCAGTCCGGGTGGGATGAGAATCATCGCGCTCCCCGCCCTGCCTCCCTGTCTGGCGACATCCTTCTTGTTTTCCGGGGGGGGGGGGGGGTCCCCCGCCTTAGAGGGGTCACAAGGGGTCACAGACACACCCGGGGGTCAGGGTGGCTTGTGCAAAGCCCCTACTTGCCGGAGGCTTTTCCTCACTGTCCCCTCCCCACACCCCGACACACACACACACACACACCAAAGAGCCAGGCTTCCCACCCCCATGACCCCTACCACGGAGAAGCCCCTGGGAGACAGGCCGCCGGGCCTCGTGTGGGAATGTGGCTCCCGCCAGGGGTGGGCTCCAGGCTGCACGTGGCCCTCGTGCTGCGGCCCCTGCCGACCCAGGCGTGAGGCGCCTCGGGCTCCCTGTCGGGGACCCTGAGTCTCATGCAGGGTGGCAGGGTGACCAGCCGGCCGAGGGAGGCTGTGGCCGGTACTGTTTCACGGTCTTTCCTGGCCCTTTGTCCTCCTGGCACAAAGCTTCCACAGGGAGAAGCCTTCCCACCTTTCGGGGGGTTCGGTCATCAGAGCTGGAGGGGAGCGGGGCCCTTCTGCTCCTGCCGACCCTGCACCCGTTAGGTCTCCTGGGGCTCTGTGGAGCAGCCGGGACCGGAAGAACCCGGGGGCACCGGGAAGAGCCCACTCGTGGGCCGGAAGAACCCGGGGGCACCGGGAGGATTAGCAGTTTGAGTCAAGGTTGGTGACTTGCAGCCCAGCCCCCGGCGCCCGTCTGCTTTTATTCGGTCAGCAAGCTCAGAGTGGTTTTTCTATTTTTAAAGAGTTGTGAAACAACGTGGGGCAGAGAGAAACGTGGCCCAGGGAGCCTCAAGGATTTCCCGCGTGGCCTCTCACGAAACCCGCCTGCCGGGCCCTGGCAAACAAAACACAGGCCTATAGATCATAGAACATCCAAATTCACACACAAAAGGTAAAGCACAGGTGAACCCCTGGGGGCAGACGTGGTCTCCAGGTGAGGACGGCTCTACTCAGCAGGTGCATGGGTCTCTCACCTGACCGCACCTGCCCGCTTGTGACGGGGCGTGGTCTGTGCGGTCGGCACGAGCGACGGCCCCCAGCCTGAAATGGACAGAGACGGTGCGCGTGGCGGGGTGTGGTGGCCGGTTTTACGTCCGCTTGGCTGGGCCGTGGCGCCCGGATACTTGGTCAAGCACATCGGGGTGGTGCGGCCGGTGGCCTGAGACGAACACTGAAATCGGTCGACTCTGAGACAGGCAGCTTGCCCTCATAAGCTGGGTGCATCTAGCGCCCGGGCTGGTGACCGGCTGTGCCCCTAGGAACCGGGGTTCTGCCAGCAGGCGGCCAGGACGCCCCGTGCAGTCTCCCCGGGTCTCCAGCCTGCTGGGCACCTGCCGGGGTTTGAGCCGCCGGCCTCTGAGGCTGCGATCAGTGCCTTAGAATAAATGCCTCTAAGTGCCCCCCACACACACACGTGTGCACGTGCACGGACCGTGTGCAAATCTTCATAAACCTCCCTCTCCGGCTGGAAGTGAGGTCCACTGCGGCTCGTCCCTGCCACGCCAGGGGCTCTGGGTCAGCAAAGCGTCCGAGACGTCTGCAGGTCAGACTGGACTCTGCTTCCTCTGTGTTTCCGACACTCGCCACGGGGCCGAGGACACAGGACGCCACGCTTTCTCTTGGGCTGCCCTCTGCTTCCCGTGCACACCTCCGAGGCTCTGGAGAAGCGCTCAGGGCAGGCCTCGAACGTAAGGGTCCCACGGCGGCATGCAGAGCTCCGGCCCTGGCCACCGTCCTTCCTCCGCCTCCGGAGGCCCTACAGGGGTGGAGAGACCACAGGGCTCGGGGGGAGGGGGGGGGCCTCGCCCAGGGTCCCAAGAGCAGACCCTGAGGCATTGCTCAGCCGGCAGGAAGTTCACTGAGACCCACACTCTGCCAGGAGAGCCGGAGAAGCAGTACCAGCGGGAGGACGCAGCTGACCCCCGATGCAGACCCAACAGGGCCACCCAGCAACCCCACGGGGAGCTCTGCAGCTGGGGCAAAGGGCCAGGCCCCCCCACCCTCAGGGACCGGGCACCTCTCCGTCCAGAGAGGCCGCCCCGGGAGAGGACGCAGTCTTGGCCGAGGGCAACTCCCAGAGAGGACTGGGCTTGGAGCCAGGGGAAGAGAGGGCCTCTGACGGGCGCACCCTTAACCCCCCGCAGCGAGCTGCCTCCGTCCCTCCGCAGCTGCACCTCGTCTGGACGAGTGGGGTCCCCTCCGCCGACACGGCCGAATGTGCAGCCACTCCTGCTCGGAATAAACGTGACGACGTGATGCAGACACCGCCAGGTCTCGCCGGGGCTTCTGTCAGCCTCACGTCCGTAGCACTGACCACACTCACTGCTGGTTCCAGTGTTTTCCGGGAGACTCGGCCCGTTTCCTGGGGAGCCTCTGGCCAGAGGGCAGGGGAGAAGGCCTCATTCATGGTCAAGCCGCCACCTCCAATATGTCGGTGTTTGGAGGCAGGGCCTTAGGGAGGCGGTAAGCTTAGCTGAGGTCACCGAGGCGGGGTCCTTCCCAAACGCCTGCATGAGCTCAGGGCCCTCCTGGGGCTGTACCTCCCTGCCCTCACCCCATCCACACACACGCCCCTGCAGGGGTGAAAACGGTGCGTGAAGGCAGGACCCCCCGCGAACAGTCCTGAAGGTACGTCCCAGGTGCCCGCTAGGGAAGGAGAGAGGGGACATGGACAGGGCGCTGGAGCAGCCCACGCTGACCCCCAGGAAGTGCCACATGCAGCCACGTCAGAGGCCGTGACCACGTACTTGGGGCTCCCCCGACACTGTGGGGTGGAAGCTGGGAGCAGCCCGGTCAGGGTCACGGACTCCACTTCCCGCCCTCCTCACACCCTGGGGGGCCGGTGCCGGTTCCAACCTGAGGAACGCGATCAAGTGCTCGAGGCTCAGGCCACCACCCGCTACAGGGGCTGCGTCTAGAGCTGATCTCACGAAGAGGCAACCGATTTGAGAGACCCCCAAATCCCAACTTTCCAAACTCACAGCTGTCGCAAGTCAGACGGACTTGGGTGCAGCTTTGGGTCGCAGTCACGCTCACATCTCAAGCCAGGCACACCTTGGAACCGGGAGTCGCGGGTGGTGCCCGGCGGCCTGTCCCTGACCCGGGTCCACGCCGCCCTTAGGTTGTGTGCCATCGAAACAGTCTGCTGCAGAATCCTTGGAGACAGAAGATGGAGGGGCTGTTGCCGAGGCCGGGGTGCGGGGGGACAGTTTCGGTCTTCAGTCGGGAAAGACCGGACGTCCCGGAGCCGACAGAGTGCGTGCTTGGAAACGGTTGAGATGACTCATCTTTGTGTATTCAGTGGTGATTAAGAAAGAAAAAACGCACAATCAGCCCAAGACCAGGGTGGCCTCGGCCGCGCGAGGGGCTGGGGTGTGCAAGGCGGCCGGTGGAGGAGGAAGGCATGAAGGGGCCGGCCGGCCATGCCTGGAGAGGGTGGGGACCCTTCGCACCTCCCACTTTCCAGATGCACCGAATCCTCAGAGATGGGGGTGGGGGGGCAGGGAAGCGGGGGGACGGACGTGCTGGGGAATGAAAAGCAAAGGACCCGGCATCCTGGCTTCCTGATTTTCCACAGGGACCACCGAGTGCCAGGCACAGTTGGTCACAAAAGGAGCACTCTCGGGTGTGCACCAGGCACTGGGGAGATGAGGGTGAGTGAGGGCGGTGCCTCCCCTGGACCCCGGCACATGATCGTCAGGACCACAGAACTGCAGACTTAGGCTTGACTCCCGGCCACGAGCCCAACCCGACAGCGGGAGGCACATGGCACTTATTGTGTGCTTACTGCATACAGTGGGGTGCTCCGGGCTCCCCTTTTATTTCACACTGCCACGGGAGGCCGGGGTGTGGGCCGTCTCACAGGCGGGGAGACGTGGTTCCCCTGACCACGCTGGGAAGGGGAGGGAGACTCAGAGCCCTGCCCCGGGCGGCCCCAATTCAAAGCTCTTAACTCACTGAAATCCTCCTTCCTCAGAGACCGAGACGAATTTCCTGTGAGCAGGTAGCAGAGACGGAACCCCAGCAGCTCTGTGGGCGTCTTATTTTGTTTTGTTTTGGAGCAAACATAAGACTTTGCTGCCATGTGGAAGCAGGCCGACGTCCTGCCAGCCTTCCAGAGTGGGCGTGCTACCGCGTCCCTGTCTCTCTGTCTCTCTCTGTGTCTGTCTCTGTCTGTGTGTCTGTCTCTCTCTGTGCGTTTCTGTCTCTATGTCTTTCTTTATCTCTCCGTTTCGATCTTTGTCTCTATATATCTCTCTCTGGCTCTGGCTCTGGCTCTACGTCCCCAGTCCCCTTCCCTGAGTCCCCATGGTCAGGTGGGACCCCCATCATCAGGTGGGTCTCCAATGGTCAGGTGGGACCCCATGGTCAGGAGGGACCCCCATTATCAGATGGGATCCCCATCATCAAGAGGGACCCCCATCATCAGGTGGGACTCCATGGTCGGGAGGAACCCCCATTATCAGACAGGATCCCCATCATCAGGTGGGATCCCCATCATCAGTAGGGACCCCCATCATCAGGTGGGACTCCATGGTCAGGAGGAACCCCCATTATCAGACAGGATCCCCATCATCAGGTGGGATCCCCATCATCAAGAGGGACCCCCATCATCAGGTGGGACTCCATGGTCGGGAGGAACCCCCATTATCAGACAGGATCCCCATCATCAGGTGGGATCCCCATCATCAGGAGGGACTCCCGTCATCAGGTGGGACCCCAATGGTCAGGAGGGACCCCCATTATCAGACAGGATCCCCGTCATCAGGTGGGACCCATGGTCAGGTGGGACGCCCATCATCAGGTGGGTCTCCAATGGTCAGGTGGGACCCCATGGTCAGGAGGGACCCCCATTATCAGATGGGATCCCCATCATCAAGAGGGACCCCCATCATCAGGTGGCACCCCATGGTCAGGAGGGACCCCCACTATCAGACAGGATCCCCATCATCAAGAGGGACCCCCATCATCAGGCAGGACTCCAATGGTCGGGTGGGACCCTCAGCAGAGAGCCCACAGCCATAATGACACGGGCCATCTCCTGAGCCTGAGGCACTTGTACATATCGTCTCCTGTGTCTTCACAGCGTCTCTGCCAGTGTAGACGACAGCAATAGTAGCAGGAGAGTTTCTGTGCCAGAAGTGCTGGCGCCCACGGGACGGATGCTTCCAGAAGAGCCTCTGAGCCAGGCTTGGGGGGGGGGTGCTGGTGGCCACCCCTGTCCAGCCCCACCAAGGAGCCTGGAAATGGGGTTTTTCAGAACAGAAGGTGTGCTCTGGGGTCAGGGTGACGGCAGGAGCCCTGCCGGGGACACCGGCTCTGGGGTGACCAAGCGAGATGCTCAGCCTTGGAGGCAGGATGACCCAATGAGGGAGGCCCCACGGGAGGGGCCCCGGATCTCAGTCCGCGGGAAGGGGGGGTGCGGACGGCGGGGACCCGGGGCCGCAGAGAGCCTGTTCCACGGCCTGGGTGCACCACGCTGCGGAGGAGGGCGGTCGGGGGTCCAGGGAAGGGACCACGAGGGCCTGGCGATGCGGACGGGGTCCCAGAGGCGTGACTGCTCCGAACAGAGCGGGGCCGCGGTTTGTGCATGGGGAGGGGGCGGGGGCGTGCATTGTCCACACCGTGAACACGTTACCCCGCGGGCCCCACGGCGGCCCTGGGCGGTGGTCATTGTGAAGATCCGGAGCCCGAGAAAGAGCTCGGTGACACGCCGAGTTCACACAGCAAGCGAGGTAAGGACAGGCGCGCACACCGCAGGCACAGGCGCGCAGGAGGCACGCGCGGGCACGCGCGCGCCCCAGGCACGCGCACTCGACCTAACAGGAAGCCGCTTCGCTGCCCTTCTTGGCGGCACGTCCCGGGGGGCGGAGGTCTGTGACCACGGCTGGGCTTGGGTCTGGGTGTTCTGGACTGGAAAGCACCGCGATGGCTCCTGGGGTCACCTCCTGCCACGGCGGACGTGACGGCTCTTCAGGCCCAAGGGCTCTGGGACGGTTCCGGGAGGGGAGGGGGCGGCATACAGCTGGCCGGCGGCAGCCAGAGCCCAGGCCGCGGGTTCTGTCCTCATGCACCTGCAGGGGCAGCAGGACCCCCGGGGACAGACAGGGACTAAAGAGCCCCCCCCCCACTTCCCGCCGCCATGAGTTGGCCCTGGCTCTCCCCGCCAGCTCCCTTCCCTGGATGGCTGGGTGACCACCAGCAGGTCCCGACCTCATCCCACAGTGCACAGTGTAGAGGTGGGGGCATCAGCCCAGGCCTCTTGCCTCTGTTGCGCTGCCAGGACGCTAACCTGGCGGTTCCAAGGTCACAGGACCCCCGCCCACCCGATCTACGGAGGGCAACGGGAAGGGCCCAGGTGTGACGGGAGACGATTTCGGTGCGAATCTTGGCTTTTTCATTTACTAGCTGTGTGGCCTGGGCTGCGTTTCTTAACCTCTCTGAGCATCATTTTCTTATTTAAAGGAGAAGAAACTACCTAAGGTAACAGGGTAGCACACAAATCGTCTGGCATCGGTCTCCTTCCCAGTCTTGCCCGCCTCTCCCTGCCTGAGAGGTTGGGCGCCGGTGACGTGCCACGTAAAATATGGGGACGTTCTGTGACCTGTGGTCTACGTGGGGCACAGCTTCCCGCCTCGTTCTCCGAGAAGCAAGCATGCCCGGGATTCCCCGTGGGCGCAGTGGCTCAGGCCAGTCAGCTCCAAAGCGGGGGGGGGGGGGGGGGGGGGGGGGGGAGGGCAGCAAGGTCGCCCCGACGGTAGGGGAGCCGCCTCTGGCTCCTCACAGAGCTTGCGAGAGAGGAGGGGTCCCCTGGGCCCTTCAGGAAGTGCGAGGCCCCAGACCTGCAGCCAGAAGAAGACACGGCAGAGGACGCTGCAGCCGTAGGGCAGGACGCGGGGCCAGGCGGGCGGCTGCAGGAGGCCCTGGGCAGGTTTCCCGACAGGTGCGAGACCACGCAGGGGGGAGGCACTGGCTCACCTGGGCCCCTTGGGGGGAGGGGGTGCAAACAAACAGGGCGGGCGGGAGACAGGGAGACGGAGGGCAGCAGGCACAGGCCCGAGCGGGAGCCAGACAGGCTCGGGGCCCAGGAGGAGCGGGGTCGGAGGACGCACATGGCCCTGCATCTCCCCCACCGCAGAGACCCCCACCTTCCCCCTCACCAGGAGGCCCCAGAAGACAGTGGCCGTCCCCCCCCCCCAGCTTCAGAAAGTCTCTAAGGAATGACCGCGGATGGGACGGCGTGGAAGTCCTCAGATCAGGGCCGCCCTGAAAATACTATTATCGTCCAAAAGTAACACGTCTCCAATCCCTGCTGTTGCCAGACTGCGATCTTATGGGGGGTGGGGGGTGGAGGGGGGCTGTTCGCAAGCTGATTAACTAAACTCCGTGTGTCTCAGACTTTTTAATCTACATGTCAATAAATTCAATAATTCCATCCATTTATTGTACCCGATAAGATCCTTTGGGAATAACTTCTCATTTACGAGAGTGACCCGGGCAAGAGGCCTCATAAACTCATCATGAGTGTCTTCGACGGGAAACCACGAAAGCCACGCAGCAAGCTCGGCATCCACGCCGGCCTCTAAGTGACCAGAGCCAGGGTTGTGGGTGGAACTGGGGCGGCTTCGTGGGCTGCACTGCCCCCTGCACCCCCCTCCCCCCCACCAGGCTGTAGTTCGAGGGGCCGGGTCTCAGGCTGCCCACCCCCTCTGTGTCCTGGGCAGACCCACACCAGCAGACAGGACAGGTTGGCCCGAGGGTCTCCTCTGATGGGACCGCCTGCCTCTGTGCTCCTGCCTCTCTCCCTCCTCTGGCTGCCCCCACTCCTGCAGACCTAGCTGGCTGCACCCCTGCCACAGACCTCCCAGCCCTGCCCTCCAGCCTTGCTGACCCGGGCCCCAGGGGCGTCTCCACACACCCCCTTTCCTCTCCCCTCTGGGCTAATGCCCACCTTCCTCCCAGATGCCCCCAGTCCCCCCTCTGCTTCCCGTGTAGCTGGTAGGCCCTCGAGGGCAGGGCTGTGCCCCGTTCTCTGTCCACCCCAGAACCTGCCAAGCGTGGGAACCCCTTCATTTGCATGGCACCCTGGTCACCAGGGCAGAGGGGGGCTGGCTGGGCCAGGGCGAGAGGCCACGTAGCTCAGGGCAGACCCAGACCACGGGCCGCCCCGCCATCTGACCTGGGGCCATACCCCTGTCCCCCATACTCCGTGTTCTGTCTATAAATGGGGCCAGTAACAGCACCTACCGCTACCGCGGGTTGTTTGGGGCAGACCAGGTGAGTCGGTGTATATGAGCCGCTTAGAACAGTGAGTGGCAACGGGCACACGCCACGTAGGTGTTTGCTGCTGTAGGTGAGACGGTTGACCCCGTGGGGCAGGGGCCGCGCTGTGTGTCCACAGCAGAGTCGTCCGCACAGGGACACGGGGCGGAGGGGAGGTGGGGTGAGGGCCTCGCTGTCGGACGAGCTCCACGTTAGCAGGGCACTCAGTCTCCTTGACGTGAGGCTTGGGGCGAGGCCTGCGAGGCCCTGTTAGCGTTGGCAGTGGCCGTGGGGGGTTGATGGTGGCTGTCATCGCCGTCGCTGTTGCTGAATCAGCAGGTCCGAGGACGCGGTCCCCCCAAGGCTGGATCACGTCCGTAATTCTTCAGGAACCCCGCGGCCCCCCGCAGGTCCGGCGACGTGGGCGTTGGGGGCCAGCACAGAATGGAAACCGTATTTCAAGGCGGCCGGAGCAGAGCGTGAAGCACGTCCCTGCCCGTGGGGCCGGAACAGAACCAGCCTCGGCCTCGTTCTGCAGCCGGGTCTTGGCCCCGAGAATTCAGGAACCGCGTCATTTTCTGCTGGATCCGTCGGCAGAGGGAGGCCCAGGGCTCAGAGGTCCCCGACCACTGTTCCCAACAACGACCCCAACGCGCACTCCTGCTCAGTGGAGCCCCTGGGTCACCGTGACTGAACGACCTGTGGTCATCCGGAGTTTTAGGAAGTCTGGGCCAGAAATTTCACATGGTGCCTGCAGTCGATTGACTTCTTGCTCCCAATTCCTCACGGCCCCCCGGGACCGGAGCAGGCCCGTGTCACCGCGTGTGGGATGCCCTCTGACGGTCCCGCCTCTCCCTGAGGGAAGTGGGCCAGGCTGGGGACAAGACACGGGTGGGGTGGACCCCCGGCCCGCTCGGGGCTGCGGTCAGGCCCCATTGGCTCAGCGGAGAGTGGCCCAACCACAGGCGGACGAGCGGGAGATACGTGCTCGAGGCATCCGTTGGGGCCGCTGAGTGTGGACGGCTTGGCAAGCAGAAATACTTAATCCACGGCTGACTGAGAGAGCAGCGCCCACATCCCAGACCCTGACCGCGTGGCTATAACCTGACGAGGAAGCGCACCCCCCCACACAGAACGGCTGTCCGTCTGTCCGTCCGTCCGGGGGAGGAAGCAGGCTATATCAACACCACTCTCAACAAGCAGCTTATTTGTGTTTCAAATTTTCTCTCTGTTCGTCTTCCCCTGTCCCCGGGTGAGGACACGGCCGGCCCCAGGACTCTGCTGTCCCTCCCGAGGAACACACAGTGCCCGTGGCCCCAGAGGCCTCTCCTCACCCCTGCCGACCTGCGGGGCAGCAAGACT
Organism: Prionailurus bengalensis; assembly: GCF_016509475.1. Lineage (NCBI taxonomy): Eukaryota > Metazoa > Chordata > Mammalia > Carnivora > Felidae > Prionailurus > Prionailurus bengalensis. Next base: position 443,325 of record NC_057360.1, read on the forward strand.
GGCTGCGTGGTGTGGCCGCTCCTTCTCCAGCCCCCCTCCACTGACCCACCGCAACTGGACGGCGGCGGAGAAAGAACGAGGGAGAGGAGGCTCGACCGTCCCCCTGCCCGGCACCCTGGGTGACCCCGCACGGACCCCCTCTGCTGGGGGGAGAACTTTGTCTCCTACACCCTCGCGGCTCCCCTGCAGATACCACCCGCCAGCCGCCTGACGCGTGTGAAGGAGATCGTGTCCCCAGTGTGCTCCCCACTCCCAGCTTGTCCCCACCCTGTGCCCCCTGCACCAGCCCGTCCCCACCCTACTCCCCACTCCCAGCCCTCTGCCAGCCGAGGCCCCCCGCCAGCAGCCCACTTGGACAGGACCCACGACTGTCCACACTGGCCCCCGCTCATGCAAGGAGGTCAGGGGGCTCACCGCGCCCTGCGACCTGCCCGGCCCTGGGAGAGCGGGCCGATCCCGGGCGGCAGAAACCTGTGCTTTTTTCCTCACAAACCAGTGAGCCTGTCCCTCACCTTCTAGATTGTCCGGGGGGCTCAGCCCTGGACCTCCATGTCCAACCTGAGGGGTCCCACATCGAGCTTCTGGCCGATCCGTGTAAGACCCTTCCATCCTGACCTGGGATGAAGGAGGGCACAGCTCGGGTGTCCCTGCGACAGGCAGCATTTGGGTCAGAAAGTGGGAGATGTTTTCACCAAATCGGGTGGAAGGGTGAGCCCCTCCGGCCGGCAGGAGGACCGGGGACCCGTGGTCAGGACGCCCCCTTTCTCCTCAAGACGAAGGCGGGGACTCCCTGAAATCCGCAGCCTGTCCGACCTGCCCGGAAATCTCGGTGACCGCAGTGGCCCTGGGGCCTCGAGCCAGCGTCCCGTGTGCACTCGGCTCCCTCCCGAAGCCAGAGACGTGAGACCTCGCGTGGGGTGACGGGTCACGTGGGGTGAGGAGGCGAGAGGTGGCCCTGCCTCAGCGGATGGCGTGAACACGGGTGTGCCGGCCATCCCGGGAGAGGAAGGAAAGGCAGGCGTCTCGTCTCCCCGGAGACTGAAGCCCTGAGCCGAGGGGACACGACACTCTGCCACTTCCTCACAGACACCCACCCCGCCCGCACTCGGGGCCTTCAGGGACCGGCCACGTCATCACCCCCGGGAGGGCTGGCGGGCCCCACACGGTCCCAGCTACCTGCCCAGCGTCTGTCTGCTCGGTGACCGTCCAACAGGAGCGATGATCTCGGTGACCATCCCGGGAGCGTGTCCTCAGGGAAGGCGCTGTTGGCAGAGAGGGCGTCCTTCTGCCCCCGAGCTCCTGGGGTTCTGGCACCGAGAGTGTCCTGGCACCACGTCGGGGCCAACACCAGCTCCCTTGCCCTCACGGTCCTTCCGAGCCTGCGAACCTCCCACTCGAATTGGAAACGGCCCCTGCGGAGGAAGCTTCCGGCACACCGGAGCCAGTGGGCAGGCCTGGCAGCCAGGGGCCCTGCTTGTGGCTCCTCACGGGACCCGAGGGGGAAGCGTCAGGCCTCCGATGCTCTGAAGCCTGATGTGCAGACAGGTCTCCCACATACGGGAGTTGGGAGGGATAATGGGCGGGGGGCGGGGGGCTGTGCGTGTAAAGCCCTCTGCAAAAGTGCCACGTAAAAAGTCTGCGTGTAAGTGACCGTCACGTACGTGTAACGCTACGGACAGCAGGGAGAATTGCCCCTGGAGGCAGAGACTCGCCAGCCCGTGTCAGGAAAGCGGGTCTGGGCATGAGGCGTGTGAATCAAGCGTCAGCAGCAACCCTGTCCCGGCCCCCGTGTCCCCAACACCACACGGGGCAGCAGAGGTTATGCGCGTGTGTTTAAAAATCACCAGCAGCGAGGGGCGCCTGGGGGGCTCGGTCGGTTGACCGTCCGACTTCAGCTCAGGTCACGATCTCGCGGTTCACGAGTTCGAGCCCCGCGTCGGGCTCCGTGCTGACCGCTCAGAGCCTGGAGCCTGCTTTGGATTCTGTGTCTCCCTCTCTCTCTGCCCTCTGCTCGTTCTCTCTCTCTCTCTCTCTCTCTCTCAAAAATAAATAAACATTTAAAAAAAATCACCAGCAGTGGAATCCACTTAAAATATTAAAACAACCCCGACGTGGACATTGATTCTACAGATTACTGTCTTCGATTCTCTGAAGGGAGGAGATGCCGACTCTTAAGCACCACGGAGCCTCCCGAGGGGAGTTTTCTCTTCTGCAGGAGCCTGGTGTGCAGGGTCAGTGGGATGCGGTCCGGAAAACCCGTAGAAACAGAATGGGATCGTGTGAGAGTGAGCGCGCGGCCCTTCCGCCGGACAACGTGACATCCTCCCGCCGAGCTTAAACCAGACGGACTCAGATGCAGGGCCCCGTCCTGGCGGCCAGCCCAGCCTGTGCTGACGCGGGGTGCATGGGGGGCACGGACGGGCCAGCGCTCCGAGTCGCCAAGGAAACAGAGATGTGCCCAGAGACAGAGAGACACGAGTAAACATAACGGGAAAGAAGCAGCCACCGTTGCAAATACAGCAGAGATTTAAATATCAGGAGAAAATGCACAACCACTTTGCACCATGACGCTGAAAACTCGGGAAACGGCCCAGTGTGAGTCACTGACCCGGACAGGAGAAGGCGCTTCCCGCGGAGATGGCGGACGGGACGTGCTCCTTCCCGAAAGCCCCTGGAAGTACAGAAGGAGTTTTCCCTTTGTGTGGACTGCCGTCCGTTTCCCCTGAACTCTGTTTCTTCCAAGATCTAATTTTTTTTTTTTAAAGAGGCTTTAAGTGCACAGCAAAATTATGGAGATTTGTGGTATATGCTCTGCCCTCACAAGGGGTTTAGTTTAGGAAAAAGCTCTAAGTCTGGACGCTGGAAATGAGCCGGACAACTGGTGAGCAGACGTACATCACGAGAAGCGGGGTCTCCTCCTTCCCGAGGCCACGGCCCAGAAGACCCCGAGGACACCTCCCTAGATGGCCGCTGGGTGCGCCGTCTCAGCGACACGCTGGGTTGACGCCTGCTCTCCAGGGGCTCCCACAGCCGGGAGGACACCTCGTTCTCTTCTGTTCCCTCCAGGCCGGGCTCTCGCGTCCCTGGGCTCTCGCGTCCCTGTCCCCACAGACACGGCCCAGAGGCCCTGCTGTAACACATCACCTTCCCAACTCCAGCATCGCGCCCAGCACCCTGACGCCCCTTTCCTGTGTGCCGCCCTTCCCCCAGCAGAATAACTCATGCAGAAGGCCCCCATGAAGCACCCCGCCCCCCTATCCAACGCCCCGACCGCAGCCCAGACCTCCTAACTCCAGCACCTAAGCATGGACGTGGGACCCTGATCCCAAAGCAATTTTGTTTTTTAATCTCCTGTAGGTGTGAAGAAAAAGAAAACACAGATTTTGCCTAACTCATCTGCATTTAAAATGATCATATCTGGTGAATTGGATGTAAAGGAGTCCCTAGACACAAAGTATTTTTAAACGCGATAGAATTTGCTTCAAAGCGTTGTAATTTTGTTTCCAGTAGCGCTCGTGGAAGCCGGATCTGGGGTCTCGAGGCTTCGAGGCTTCGTTGGCTGTGTCGAAGCTCCCGACCTCACCCCAGGAAGAACACCCTTCTGGGGATTCTCCGAATGGGACTGGGCCTGTCCCCGACCCCAGAGCTGGGCCCCATGCCCCGGGGTCTCCCAGCTTTCCAGCCCGTCCGTTTTACAGATGACAAGACCAAGGCCAGGGCGGGGCCGCATGACTAGGAATTTGGGGATCTGACGTTTGTCGGACTCAGAGCCTGGGGTTTTAGTCAACATCCGTCCTGACGTTTTTCCGGAATTCTGTCCGGACTTTCTCTATATCTGCCCTTTCTAATACTTCATTTTTATCCGGTTTGAGAAAACTAAACTTCCACCTGAAGAAAGAACCATCTGCGTTCAGACCTGTTTATCTCTTGGACCAGAAGCCTCCCAGCTTGTCTGCGGGTGCGAGGAGCCCAGGTGGGCGGAGCCCAGGTGGGCGGGACCGAGTTGCGTGGAGCCCAGGTGGGCGGAGCCCAGGTGGGCGGGACCGAGTTGCGTGGAGCCCAGGTGGGCGGGGCCCAGGTGGGCGGGGCCGAGTTGCGTGGAGCCCAGGTGGGCGGAGCCCAGGTGGGCGGAGCCGAGTTGCGTGGAGCACAGGTGGGCGGGACCGAGTTGCGAGAGCCCAGGTGGGCGGGACCAAGTTGCGTGGAGCCCAGGTGGGCGGGACTGAGTTGCGTGGAGCCCAGGTGGGCGGAGCCCAGGTGGGCGGGACTGAGTTGCGTGGAGCGCAGGTGGGCGGAGCCCAGGTGGGCGGAGCCGAGTTGCGTGGAGCACAGGTGCCTCCAGCCGGATGTGCCGGAGCTGCCTCCAGCTTCAAGGCCCAGAGGCCCGACTGGCGTGCTTCCCAGAGTTCCTCCTCTTACCACTTTTTCAAGTGAGTTATTTATTTATTTTAGTCATCTCTGCGCCCAACCCACGCTCCCCGCACTGAGCCAGCGGGCCCCCCTCGACTCCTTGGCCGAGGGTGATGTCGGTGGTGCCTGCTGAATGGCCGCCGGGCCCGCAGCACTGGCGTCATTTCTGGGCTCAGCCAGGGGCTGGGACCCAGACACCCCCTTATCCGTCCTGGCCCATAGTGTCCCCAGCTGGCCCCCCGTGGGCACGTCTGCTCAGGATCCCACACCACCCACTCTGACCACTGCCCACCAGCCCCGCTCCACTCCTCGGCTCTGCCCGATCGACTGGCTTCCTGACGACCTGGGTCTCGGACCGTCTATTCAGCTCTGACCTTGGCCCCCAGGCTCTGCTCATTCCTTCCCCTGGCCCCCCTCCTGCCCCCCACCCCGTCCTGGTGGCTCCTGGAGTGGCCTCCCCACAGCAAGAGTGGGATGCAGACAGCGGGGTCCCGCAGGGAGAGAGGGAGGGCCACCGTAAGGGCTCTCATTCTGCCCGGGTCGCTAACCCTCACCCCTACTCGTAATTTATTTATCTTCCACTCCGTTCCAGAAATGGCTCAAAGCCACAGGAGTCCACGCAGAAAACCCACCGGCCTGAATCAAGGGCTGAAGCGAAAGGAAAAGGAGAGGTAACAGCACAAGAGCTGCAAGGTCCCAGCCCTGGGGGCCGAACGTTGTCCCTAACGTCCCCGCGGCCAGCAAGGCAGGGAGCGGTGGCTCGAGGTGTCCCGGTGCTGGTGAGGAACTGGGAGGCTGGGATGGGGGGTAAATCCAGGTCCGCTCAGCCAGGAGATGCTTCCGGTCTGACTGTGACTCGCGAGGACCCGGCTCTTCTCCCTGAACCAGAGGCACAGGTGAGGAGGACGCCGCGACGGGCTGGACGTCTGAGCCCCCAAATCCGCGTGTTGGAGCCTGAGCCCCGGTGTGACGGTGTCTGCAGGTGGTGCCTGTGGAAGGCGACCCGGCCTTGAGGGTGGAGCCCCTGTCTTGGCAGGGAGAGCAGAGCGAGGCGGGGGGCTGCGGCCAGGAAGGGGGCTCTGCCCAGACCCCGGCCACGCCGCACCCTGACCTCAGAGTCCCACCCGCGGATCCGGGAGAAGCGAGTGTCTGTTGTTCTCCGGCCCGTCCGCGGTGCCCAGACGGCCCCTGCCCTCCCCTCTCTGAGCCTCGATTTCCTCAGCAGCCAGGGGTACGAGGTGCCCGCTCCCAGGATGTTTGCAGCCTTGAGGGCCAGACGTTAACGAGTACTGTTCTGAACACGTGGCCGGGTCCTCTCACGCCGACCACAGCCCTGCGGTAAGTACGATCGCTCCTCCCGTTCTCAAATGAGAAAATTTAGGGACAGAGAGGTAAGCGACAACCACGTGGCCCATGGCCGCACCGCCTGCGAGCGGCAGAGCTGGGGGGTCACGTCCATGACACTTGCTGATTGAATGGAGTGACACAGAAATCCTGGCTTTTGGAAAAATTCGGCCACCGTTAGCTGTTACTGCTGCTAATTTGGGGCCTTCGTGGGCTGGGGGGGCGGGGCCGAGCAGGGGCGAGGACGCGGAAATCCAGGACCCTGGCGGCCACGTCCCTACTATGCGCTCTCGCCGCCGCCCCAGACCTGCCCGCCAACGGGGCGTGTGGCCGACCCCGTGACTGACACCACGTCCTCGTGACACTTGAACTCCGCAAACACAGAGCGCTGCATTCCGAGGGCAGGAAGTCGTAGGGCGGTGGCCGGGCTCCCTCACATGGCAGACGAGGACACTGACGCCCGGAGGAGTCCCTGAACGGGTGCGGGAGCGGCAGGGAGGCGGGGCCCGCCGTGCGGGGTGTGGGCTGGATGTCCCGCACCCCGTGCGCCTCTTGGTGTCCATGAATCCGCGCGCTGGGCACTAGAGTCTTGGCGTGTGACACACGTGCGGGCACAGAATTCACACTCAACAGTCAACTCCACACGCTGGAAACGCAGGACCTGGCGGGGCCTGGAGGGGACAGCGGGGCAGGAGGCAGTCTGGGAAGCGGCCCCGAGCCCGGCACGACCCAGCCGCTGCCCCCAGGGGCCGCCGGAGCACGCCCTCCTACACAGCCCCCCAGAACCGGGACGCTCATGCAGGACGGGGTCCTCCCATCACGGCCCCCAGGACGGCCACTCAGCCTCCATTAGCCCAGAGCTGTCCCCTTGGGAGGCCCACAGGCCACGAGCAAATGAGCCCGCGGCCAGGGAAGCACCAGGCTGTATGGACTGTCCTGGGGGGGGGCCCTGCGGGGCTATCCCTGGGGGCCAAGGGCTGGCCCGAATCCGGTCTGCTTGGGCTGGACGCCTCCCCTGAAAGTGGGGTCGGTGGGGGAGGAAAACGAAACATTCGCAGAGCCCACACGGGAGAGAAAAGCCGGGGAAGAACCACGGAGGCTGTGGCCCAGATCGGAGTGGGGGTCGGGGGGCAGGCCAGCTGGCGGGAGAGATCCAGGAAGGGGCCCTGGGCCGGGCGTCCTGGGACACCGGGCGCTCGGCAGAGACCTTCGTCCCTCCTGAGAGCAGAGGCGAGGCCAGAGCCGCCCAAAGACACCCCTGCCGTCCTGTGGTTTCCTCAGACACGTGGCTGACCACAGGGTCCTCCCGGGTGACCGCCCGCCACAGAGCAGCGTCTCCTTCTCCGGAGGCGCCATCCTTCCCGTTGTGCTGACGCCGTGCTGGGGCCCAAGTTCAGGGCACCGCACACCGGCCCCTCTGGCCAGGGCCCCAGCCCTCTGTCCGCCAGGCTGCGAGGCTCCAGCTGCGGGGGACGGTCGAGCGCTGGAAACAAGGGGGAGGGGTGCGGGGGGAGGAGGAAAGGAGGGCACAGGTGAGGGAAGAGCTCACGCCTTTGCGGGGGCACCGAGCCAGCCTGAGGCCGATCTGGGCCCCGAAGCTGGGGCGAGGTCAGGAGGGACCGTGGGGCCCATTCGGGGTCCTGGACACTGTGCTCTCCCGACACCAGACCACACAAAGTTCTGAGAGACAGAGCAGGCCGCCTTTGGGAAGCCTCTTGCTGCAGGGCCAGAGCGTGGGGGCTCCAACGAGGGTGATTCAGGAGGCCTCCCCTGGGGCCAGCCACGGGAGAGGGAAGGAGCCCGGATCCAGCGGCGGGAGGGGAGGGGGAGCCCGGAGGCGGGCACAGGCCAGGAATCAGCAAGCTGGGCCGAGACCGAGGGGCACCAAGAACCTGGGGGGAGGGCCAGGTACACGGGGAGAGGACCCGGGGACAGGGAGAATCTCAGACCCTGCAGGACGACGGTGCACGGATCCCCAGAAGGCAGCCGGACCCCCAGGACACAGTCAGAGGCGGTCAGCCTGGAGAAGGGCTGGGGGTCCGGGCCTGACCGCCAGAAAGGAGCAGAGAGGAGACCGGGAAGGAGGAGGCGAGAAGCCGAGGAGGGGACACATGGCCTCGTGGCAGGGGGCGCGGGGGGGACAGGCAGGGCCCCCCTGGACGCCGGGATGGGCAGGAGGGGAGTGAGCGGGGAAGTGTGCCCGTTCGGAGTGGCGGATGCCATGCGGCCCCGGGGCACTGAGACGCACTCTTCAGGCTAACGTTCTCCCGGCGCACGAAGGCGCGGCTTTCCCTGACTTACCGCCACAGGACGTGCCAGCATTAAACAAGCAATGAAACCCCCGGTGACACAGGTACTGTGACCCTCCGGCCGCATCCTCCTGCCCATGTGGGCCAACCACAGACCCCACCGCCCTCCCTCGGAGCGAGCCCAGCGGCCCAGCGGCCCCCTCCCCCTCACGGGCAGCAGGCTGAGCTGAGCCACCGTCCCTGTCACCGCTGTGACATGCAGCCCCCGCAGCTTCTCTCCTGCTCCTGCTCCTGCTCAGATCGTCTGGTCTCCCGGGTGCCCCACGATTCTCCCCTCACCTCACCATGCGTTTTCTCCAAGGCCACAAGGTGCCAGACGTCCCGCGACCGCTCAGGAACCCGTGCTGAATGGGTGAGCCTCCAGCGTCTGGGACGAGCCCCTCGTGAGTCTACGTGACCCGCCACAGCGGGATCTGCAGACCAGGGCGCCAGCCACGGCGGAGCCCACTTTGCAGCTCTACGGGCTCCCCTCCCGAGGCACCTGCTCCTGCGGGGCTGAGTCTCAGTTCGGCGGGGTCTCGCCTCTGCGTGTCTAAGCTCCCGTGTCCTTGCTCTCTGCTCGTGGACCCCACAGGCAGTGGCAGCTGCTATGAGCGCTCTTGCTGCATTTACTGAGTGGTTACGACGGTCGCAGCAACAATGTGTCACATTGATCGTTCTTTTCGGACAGCTGCCGCGATTCCTGTATCCTGCTGGACCTCAGTGCACGGCCAACGCCGCCACTCAGGACCACCCACTGCCCACAGCCTCGCAGCTGTAAGCCGGCGCAGGGGTGGGGATGGCCCGCCCACGTCTCCACCACTGCCCATAGCTTCTGGCCGGGGCCACCTGTCTCACACCTGCAGCTCTCCTCACGCTGTAGCCGCACGCCCAAGGGCAAGGATCCTATCTCACTCATGCCTGTGGCCCTGCCACCGCCTGGCATGCGTCCCCGCACGTAGTAGGTGCTCCGTTATGCATAGTGAGCTTGACGGAGTCCGGTAATCCGGAGTCCGGTAATCCAATTATGCCGACACGCTACGGAAGCCACTTGTCTGCACTGTCCAACCTCATATAAACACCAAAGAAGAAAACGAAGGTGAAAGGTCCACGTGTCGGTAAAAACCCCACAGAACAGAAAAAGAGGAAGAAGCCAGAGTCTGCTTGACACGCGGCCAGCGCCCCGAGAGGCCCCCCACCCCGGCCGCGATGCGGGCGTGTCGTCGGTTACATTTCTGTGTTGGTGTTTGCTCTGTCGCGGGTTCCCAAGGAAGCCGCGCCTGCCTGAGTTCCCCCGCTGGCCCGCAGCCCCCAGCCCAGCAGGGCCCTGCCAGCCAGGCTTCCCTCCTCTTCCTCCTCTTCCCCCCAGCGCCCCCCCCCCACTTCTGGAAGAGCGTCTGTTAGAATCACTTGTGCAACAGACAACAACCCTTTAGAGCTGCCGGTGGGTCCCCTATGTGATCAGGAAGCGCGCCGAGTGGGATTCAGAACCTAATCATTAATCAGTGAATGTTCCGGGACCGCAGGTGTGGTGGGGAGCCCGTGAACTTTGCCAGCTGAGCTTCCGGATCGCTTTTCAGCTGCAGGGGAGCACTTCCGGCCTCACCAGGGATGCTCCCCATGAAGGACTGTCCCCGGGGCCTCTTCTCCTCTCTGGGCGGTCAGGATGGGCCTCGGAGCCCCAGCTGGCTGCCTGTCAGGGTGCTCCGCCCACCCCCCTCACCCCCCCACCAGTGGCAGCAGCCACAGAACCCCCGGGGTCTGCAGGCGGTCCTCCTGCCCAAGGATGGAGGTCAAGGACACCACACCGTTAAGCGACCTGGGCCTCAGGAGACCAAGGGTCGTGCCCTATCCGGAGTAGTCTGGAAGTATTGCCTCTGACATAGAAAGGAACCGCGCCCTGGGCAGGATCATGGCAGGAAGATGGGAATAAGCAAAGAAGGGTCCCGCGGGGCTGGAGTGACAGAACCTTCCAGAAGAGGCTTCTCCAAACGACTGCGTCTTTCTCCCGGGCTCTCGCCTTCTCTCATGCTGTTCCCTGCACCCAGGGCAGCTCCCCTCTCATTGTCCAGTGGTTGCACAATGCCTGGGGTAAAGCTCGTGCTTAATAAGTATTTACTGAGCAAATGAAGAAAGTTCCAGCTGTCAGCTGCCCACCCACCTGCACGAAGCCCGCTCCCCCTCCTGAGACAGCATGGAACACTCCATCCTCTTGTGGCCTGACTTTTCTGCACCCCAAACATTGATGTCATGCTCCTTCAAGCTGTCATTACTTGTCTATGAATCTGTCTGCCCCATTAGACAGGAAGCTGTCAGAGGCGGGCACCTGTCTTACTCATGTTCCCACGCTGCCCGGCAACTCCGAGGGTGAGCACTGAGCCTCATGCGTAGTTGACGTTTGAGACACGTGTATGGATTGAATTCCTGAGTGGAACTGCTCCACTGCCTGGGGATGGTGAGGGGATGCCCCTCCGGGTCACCAGGAGGAGGCTGGACCACACAGGAGCCCCTGTGCCCACTGGGTAGGCGTCCTGGGCACATCCACGCATGGGCCTCTGGAACCCTCCGCGTCAATCTCTCTGTAGGGACCATGGGCCGGCCGCCCCAAGACAGTCTACAGTGAAATGTAGGTTGTTCTAAGATAAAATCAACGAACGCCCGAAGGACTCAGGAAGAAACTTTGAACAATCGCACCCCCCCCCCACCGACCACGCTCCTAAAGAGGAATTTCGATAAAGGACCTATAGCTGGAAGGGTGCCATCCACAGATTCCGTTTTACCTTCAGAAACTTCGCTGTGCAGCAGGGCACCTCTCACCTCCCGCAAAGGGCCGTCCTCCCAGCAGTGTCCCCGGGCCCCCACCCCTCTCCTTAGCCCAGGACAGCATGTGCACCTCATTTCCCCGACTTGAAATCTCACAAGGGTGTGGATTCCCTTACGTACAAAACTAAATTTTATTTCCTGTTAATCTCCCTCTTGTCAAATTAATTCTCAGTGAGCCGGAAGAGCCTTGGACAGAGGGAAATTCCTTCCTCCCCAACGCCTTCCGGAGTGTAAACCGATGAACTTGACCACGGAACCTGTCGGCTTGAATTTCGTCACCAGGTAACTTCGCTCAATTCCCAGTCCTCTCCTCCTCGTTGGTTTCAGCTCCATCCAAGCCAGAATGGAAGGCTTGCCCCAGCACCTCCTAAAATCTGGAGAGTTCCCTTCTGCTCTCCCGGTGTTTTGCTAACAGAGCCATGCCCCCTGGTGAAAACCCAGACGCAGGTCCCATTGGCCGTGTTTTCCCTGCCTGGTGTCGTTGGGGCCGCCCCACCCTCAAGCCAGAAGGGATGCTTGCTGGCATGTTGACTCTGGGAACACGGCTGAACCTCAGGACCCTCTCACTTGGGCCCAAAAGCCAGGCCTAAAAGCAGATCACGGTCACAAGACCCCTACTGTGCCTCAAACAACAAAAACAAGCCCCAAACCGGTAAAAACTGCCGGCGTTTACGGCCTGCTTCCCAGCACGTGGGCGCTGCTCCGTGTGGTTCGTGAAGCGTCCCGTTTACCCTCACAATAACCCTGTAAGGTGTGTATTCTTGTGGCCCCATTTACAGGCGAGGAAGCTGAGGCACAGAGGCCTGCGGGACGACGAGAGTCCGGGAAACGAGCAGAAACGTGCTTACAGGCGGGGAGCAGTGGTGATTCATGCTGAACTTCCGGCCCAGGGGGTCCCACCCCTTTGGAGAGGTCTGGAGGGCACCCTGTGCCCTTCCCACTTCTCCACCACATGCACACGCAGGCCAGTGCACTGAGGCCTCACGACCATTCCTCTTGTGAGTCTCCTGCCCCCCTTGTCAGTCGGTGGCCGAGCCGGGTGCCTTCTGGCTCAGGGGACGAATGTGACAAACGGGGACGGAACCCGCTTTCAGGCGTCTCCTCCCTGAAAGCTGGGCCTCGGTACAGGAGGCAGGACTGGGAAGGGGAGGCTCCTGGAGGCCAGGGAAGCCCCCCGAGCCTCGACATGGAGCCACGGCCAGGAGCAGAGACCCCGCCTCCAAGGACCGCGCGCGGAGGTGGCCACCACAGTAGGGGGAAATTAAGCCCCTTCCCCATATTCCAGTGCCCTGCGAGCCAGCGTACGCGGCCCTGGGGACAGGGAGGAGGCCGGAGGAACGGGCACTTGGCGTGAGATTTATTTCGTCCAGCGGCCCGGCTCGAGACCAGAAGGGGCAAGGTGAGGTACCCCCTCAAACAGACTAACCAGAAAAGTTCATTTTGGAGTCAACCCGGAGAGTTGAATATAGATTGGTTTTTAGGTGTGATTGAAGAATTACTGTTAATTTGTTAGGTGGGATATACGGGTGCCTGGGTGGCTGGGTCAGTTTAGCGGCCAACTCTTCATCTCAGCTCAGGTCTTGATCTCAGGGTCGTGAGTTCAAGCCCCACACTGGACTCCATGCGGGACGTGGAGCCTACTTTAAAATAAAATAAAATAAGAAAATTAAAATTAAATTAAATGACAAAATTAAGTTAAAATAAAATAAATATAAAATAAGAATAAAATAAAGAAATATAAAATGAAATGAAATGTAATAAGATATAAAATAAAATAAAACAAAATATGTTAGGTGGGATAATGGGATTGTGACTGTGTGATAAAATGTCCTTTCTAGAAGCGCATAATTTAGGGTAAAATGTCACAATATCGGTGATTTACTTCAGCAAGATTCTTCAGCAAAGAATGGTCGTATATGGAGTTTCAGTATACATTTCCTTCACCTTTATTTATATCAGGTTTATACAAAATCAATATTTTATAAATATGTAAATGTGTAAATAAATACATGAATTTATATGTAACTTAATAAGTGATAATGTGTCTAGAAAATGTATAAAATACAAATGCATACATATCAGTAACATAAATTTTTTCAAGTGGAAATGCAGTCCCTGCCCCAGCCCCACCCCTGCCCGTCCCCCAGCCCTGCCCCTGCAGCCCTGCACCTGCTCTGGAGCGGGACACCTCAGGGATTCGGTGGCCCAGACCACGTCCCTTATTTCCACCCCGCAAAGCCCCGCGCCTCATCAGCTGTGAGCCGCACCGGCCTCCAGAAACATGAGTGACACCTGCCTTTATGACGCGCAAACTCCAGTGGTGGCGCTTTGCCCCATTGCTGGCGGGCCGTCCGCCAGCGGGTGGCTGATGTCATCCTTTGCAAAGACCCCAAGACGGACGTGCACGTGGCCGGTCCCACAGGACTGAAGGTGGACGGTTCCAGGACACGTGTCCCCGTCCCTGCTTGGACTGCAGTCCCACACCCGTAACGTGGTGGCTGCCGATGGCGGGGGGCACACGGCAGGACATCGGGAGCTCGCGGGAGGGGCCCCTGCTGCCCACGGTGGGGCCGCGGTCTGCTCCTGGGCTCCAAGCTGCTCTGGTGACCGCGCACACAGTCACAAGAGGGCCGTCCCGGGACGAAGCTGACGGGAAGCCCTGCGTGCGGGCAGGATGGGCCTGGCGGGCTGCAGCCGTCCCGAGCACCCAGCGCACCTGACGCCTGCCACCCGAGCGCTGGCTCCGCGCTCCCAGGAGTCTCGGCTGAGTCTGGGGACTGTGTGGGGGCGCGTGTCCCAGGAGGAAATGCAGCAGGCCTTTCCGGGCGCAGTGACAGGGCTCTGCAGGCAGTGGGGACCGGAGCTACGGAGGAAGGGGCCAGACCCGAGGCCGCTGCCCGGCCGGCCACGCCATGTGGTCTCCCACAGAGGAGGTGGGGACGCTGAGAGCCCACACGGACCCTCTGCACGAATCAAAGGCCGCCCCCCCCCCATGCCCCTGGTGTCATGGAGCGGGGCAGGCGCCGCGTGTCTCCCCAGGCCCCTGCCCTCCACACCTCCACAGAGGCCCGGCGGTGATGTACCCGCACCCCAGTCCCCCTGCTTCTGCTGCCGCGGCTTACTGGGAGCGACTGGAACCCCCCCCCCGCCCCCTTCCCGCTGGGAGACCCTCCTCATTGGCAAAGAAAAGGACCAAATTTTCAGAGGGCCTACATTGTGCCGGGCGCTGACCTGGGCTCCGGGGAGCTGCGGAAGCACGCGGTGACGGGTCGGTGGAGAGCGCGCAGATAGGGGAGGCACAGGACACCACGGGGGCCTCCCCGGGGACCACGCGGTGCAGCCCCGGATTCCAGGAGGCCGACCGGCTGACGCAGCCTCACCCAGGAGGGAAGAAGAGGTCACATCGAAAAGCAACGTCTCCAACCGCCTCGGTCCAGGGGAACACAGGAGCATAACGTGAGCTTGCAGGGGTGTGAGAGGCGAGCTCTGTACTGCTGGGACCTTTACCCACCTCCTGGGCTGCACGGGTGAGGCGTCCCCCACAACCTGCACTAGGAACGTGAGACCCCACAGCAAACACCATTTTATGATGAGACTATTTCTTTGGTTACCAGACTATCCGCGAAAGTAGTTGAAGCCTGCGGGCCTTAAAACAAAACCCCCTGGGGGTGGCCAGCTGGCTCGGCCAAAGGTCCAGCTTCAGCTCAGGTCATGATCTCACGGTCCGTGGGTTCAAGCCCCGCCTCGGGCTCTGTGCTGACAGCTCGGAGCCCGGAGCCTGCTTCGGATTCTGCGTCTCCCTCTCTCTCTGCCCCTCCCCTGCTCACGCTCTGTCTCTCTCAAAATAAATACTTAAAACATTTTTAATAATTAAGAAATAAAAGTCTTTAAAAAAATAAAATAAAGTTACTGCAAGTTGATTACAACACAGCACTTTATTTTCTTTTTAATCTTTATTTTTGAAAGAGAGAGCGCTAGCAGGGGAGGGGCAGAGAGACAGGAAGAGAGAGAGAATCCCGAGCAGGTTCCGAGCTGTCAGCACAGAGCCCCACGTGGGGCTCGAACCCAGGAACCACGAGATCATGATCTGACCGAAGCTGGATGCTCGGTCCGACCTGGGGCTCGACTGAGCCCCCATGTGCCCCTCACGTCACTTTAAACGTACGCAGCCATTCTGTACTTGAAGTGTAAGGAAGAATCAGGCCAAATCCCCTTGTCCTCCAAGAACGGGGTGGGGTGGGGCTTGTGCTGGGTCAGCGAGCACCTGACCAACAGCAGCAGGGCTGGGGGACAGGCAGGTGCTGGCCCCAGGCCGCCCCATGTCACCCCGGAGCGGACAAGGAAGAACACGGCCGCCGGAACAGACCTGCCTCCTCCCCCGCCGTCAGGATGGAGCGCTGCCTGCAGGGGTGACACCCGGAGCCCCTGCCCCAGCTAAAGGCCTGTGCCCGTGCCCTCCGGCCGTGCTCCTGGGAGGGGTTTGCATCCAGCTCTGCTTCCAGAAGCGGAAGACTAACCTCCGCCAGAGCCGCAGGGGCCAAGGCGTGTGCGTGGTTTCTCTCCAGCAGCTCGCTGGCAGGGGCTGAGTGGCTGTCCCCCTCGCATCCACGCGTGAAGCCGGACCCCAGGCACCAGCTGTAGGCGGCGGGGCCCGCGGGAGGAGACCAGGATCTGATGAGCCCCAGCAGGTGGGGTCCCCATGACCGGGTCTGTGCCCTGTGAGCGCCCCAGAGAGCCTGCCCCCTCCCTGCTCTCCGCCCGCACACACAGTGAGGATCGCGGCCCAGGGGGCTCTCCCCGGAGCCCGGCCACCCGCGCGTGGATCTTGGCCTTCCGGGCCCCGGGATCTGTGGGCCCCTGGATCCGCGGCTACGGCAGCCACAGCAGGCTCACACCTTCCTCCCCCTTCCCGAGGCCGCGGGGGAGAGCCAGCAAGGATGCGCTGACTTCCCGGCCACCAGCGAGGAAGGGAGACACCCCCCCCCCTTCCTCACAAGGGCAGGAAGCAGCCACCCATGCGTCCTCGTCCTCGTCTGGCCTGCGGACCCCGGAGGCAGCCCCCCCATCTCCACCCCTGCAGTTCAGTTTTCCCAAAACCCCTCTCCTGAAGGAGGACCAGCAGAGCCCTCCCCACCCTGCACAACACTAGACGAAGGCAGGAACCGTTTGGGCCAAACTTTAATTCACTTCCGTCTGCCCTCTGGGCTCCGGGGTCGGCTTGAACACTGAGCCCCGGCCCCCAGACTGCCGGGTGGGACAGGCCGGGGTCTGCGCGGGGACAGTGACAGGCAAGGAAGGTAGGAAGAGCGGCCTTTCGGGGACCGAGGCTCACAGAACCGCGAGGATGGGGAGGAAAGCGCGGGCGGGCGGGCGGAGCATCCCCGATGGCCACGAGCCCGGGTCAGACCAACACACAGCTGAGCCACGGCAAGAGAAGGACACCAGGGTGAGCCGTGTGCCTGCCGGAGACGCTCTCCCGCGACACGTCCACGCGCCAGCGAGCGCTGCCCGATAAGGAAGCGCTCAGCTCAGTCACCCGCCCCCACGAGCAGAAACGTGACTTAGGGAAGGCTTAGACCCGAGAGGAACTGCCCCAAACAGGTGTGTGCGTGTGTGTGCGTACAAGCACACGCATGTACACACTCGCTTCCAGGTGAACCAGGTGGACCTCCTCGGGCATGTTTCCCGGAAGACCTTCCCCAGGTCCCTGGATCCAAGCCACGGACACTCCCACCTGTCGCTGGCTTCTGACCCCCTGGTCCGCGTTAATCTGAGACCTCCGGTCCTGGAAGTCAGGCCTTAGATGGCCCACCACCCACAGCTCCGTTCACACTAACAAGGGCTGCACCCCCGAAATTATCTTCGCGGTCATAATCAACACACGTGCTCAGACGGCTGCACGGCGACAGCCTTCCTCCCTGCGGTGCCCCCCCGAGAACTCAGCACAGGTCACCGTGGATGCGCTCCACACAGCCCCCCTTACGTCCAGGAACCTCCAAGTCCCACCAGCAAGCGGTTCCTCAAAGAGGAAGAGCTGCCACTCTGGTCCTCGTCCAGCAGCCCGAACAGTTCTGGAGCACCAGAGAAGGAAGGAGATTAGGGGCGGTCCTGGGCTTCGGAACCGCCAGAGAGCTGCCTCCGTGCACCCCCCCCCCAGGAAGCCCCTCCCTGACCCCCCAGCTCCCGCCTGCCTCAGGGACTCTGAAAAGCTGCGCGTAGATTTAGCACGCAGGGTGGGTTGGGGGGCACATGGCCCCCTGCCCCAGGGGACAAACCACAGTTGTGAGCGGAGACGGTCTCTGGTCCTCTCCACCCTCCGAAGCTCTAGGAACCTGCCATTGTTTCCAGGCGGTGGAGGGAAGAGGGAACTGCGGACAGACCATGGTGGCCCCCTTGGCGGATGACCCCCTCTGTCAGCTTCGTGTCTGGCTGCCTCGCCCGCTCCCGTTAGAACCACCTCCCGGCCCTCAGTGAGGGAACCCCTCCCTTAGCAGGACGCCTTGTCGTGAGGCCACAGCCCGACGGGGAGGGAGCCCACTCACGGCCCATCCAAGGGGTCTCCAGCCCCACTGACATGATCCCCAGGGAGGCACAGGTGACAACAGACAGTGAAAGCCATTTCACCACTACGGGGACGCCATCAGCCTGGCCCAGTGATTGCACTTAGCAGTCAACAACCTGAACCACGAGCGGGCAAACTATTGATGCGGCAGCAGCATTTGGAGTCTCCAAGAAAGGCAGTCTCTGACCTTGGGCGTGGCCTGAGTGTGCCCCGCCTCCCCCAGGAGGTCCTCCTGGCTCCACCGACCAACCTGCCCCTGCCCCCCTGCACCTGCAGCGAACTGGGAGGGACTGAGGGACAGGGACTCACTGAAGAGGGCCTCCAGGCCGGTCACACAGGCAGAGAAGCCATCGAAGTCAATGCAGCATCTGCCGTGGTGTACCACAGGGCAAGGGTCTGCTGCCCCCGGCTGCTGAGCGTGAAACCCACAGGGAGGGCCCGGGTCACGGCAGGGTGGGGCTCTGGTTGACACGGCCAGCCTCCTCCAAGGTCTTGTCGTCACCCCATGGCAATCCTGGGAGCCGCCCCGCCTCAGGACGAGCCTGGCACTGAACTAGGCCCGTGGCCCCGGCACCTGTCCAGCTGCACATCGCGGCCACCGCTGCAAGAAAGGGCGCCTTCTGCCCGGCACCCTCCCAGCAGCCGCGAGGGCCCTGGGAGAAGCCTGGATGTCGCGCTGAACAGACCCCTGGTGGGGGGAAGGCGCTCGAGCCACCGTCACGTGGATGCCCCACGGAGGAGAGTCACCGCCATGATTGCCAGCCCAGTAGGAGTATTTACAGTGAGACGCCCGTCCCCGAGGCTCGTCTACACCGCGCGTCCTCACCTGCTTTCCTGAGGGCCACCCTCAGGTTGTGGGCGTCGATGGCCCCCGAGTGGGTGTGATCGGTTTCCCCATAAACCAACTAGAGCAGAAGAGAAACCAGATAGAAAGAGCCTCTGGGGGCCCTGCCAGAGCTACGCCCTCCACTCACAGCTTCCCTGACCCCCAAGAAGCTTCCAGAACAAAGATGAGAGCTGGGCTGAGGGCCAGAGATGGCCCCTCTGCGTCCTGAACAGCAGGGCGTTCCTCGAAGGGCTCGGCACTGGCACCTCATTGCTGTCCCGGGCCCTCCTGAACCACATGTCCGGGTTCTGTGCTGGGTTTGACCGTGATCAGCATCTGTGCAGACTAGGGTGGGAAACAGACCAGGACTGAGTGCCTGGGGGGCGAGGGGCCGGAAACAGGACTGAGAAGGGCGCCCCCCCAGGATGTCCCCCACCTGCAGGGGGGAGCGAGGGGCTGGAAACAGGACCTAGGAGGCCCCCCCGCAGGATATCCCCCACCTCGGGGGCGAGAGGCTGGAAACACAACCTAGGAGGTCCCCCCAAGACAGTCCCCACCTGGGGGGCAAGAGGCTGGAAACACGACCCAGGAAGCCCCCCCCAGGACAGCCCCCACCCCAGAAGGGAAGACTCACCAGGTACCTCTGAATCTTCAGCCAGATCACCCTGAATTCTGCCAGCCCCAGGGTGCGCTTTCCATGGCTCTGGGCTCCATAAAGGCCAACACGCCCACCGTCCACAGGACCACCTTCTCTTGTGACCACAGTGACCGTCCTGTCGTAAGGCCTCAGTGAGCCACCCACGTGTGCAGGCAGCGGGGCCCCGGGGGGACCACGGTGGGGAGGGTGGTGGGAAACCAATTCAAATGAAGATTAAAGAGTCAGGCACCCACTACGGCCCCCTCTGAGGTCAGGCGCAGAGCAAAGGGCAGGTCGTGAGCCCAAAGACCTTGGAGCGGCATCGCTAAGGAGCACCTAACATCCCGTCGTGCTGGTTATTGAGAGCGCTGGGCTAGAGGCCCTGGAAAGTCGCTTCCAGACTTAAATCTCCGTGACCTGTGATTGTTATCTCTGTGACTGGTAATTGTAACAATTAGTTGGCTAGAATGCCATACGTCAACAGAAAAGTCATCGGCAGCCCCGCGGCCTGTGTGTGCGTGTCAGCGCCTGGAAGGGGCTCGGAGCTTCCCCGGGGGCCACTGCTCAGCCCTGGGGGGACCTCTCTTCTGTGGACCACGCGCGTTTACTGTGCGAGCGCTAACCCCTCTGCGGGACTGCTGCGCAAACCCGTCCCGAAGACTGAGGACCTGCCAAGCCTCCGCCTCCGAGAAAGGGCCTTGACCTCCACGCTCTGGAGGACGGCGGCCCCAGGCAAGGTTCCAGGAGGAGACGTTGGACCATTCTCCCTCTGCGCCTTCACGGACGCCGTTCCTTCCACCTGGAACACCCTTCCCTTTCCTTCTGAAAACTCCCACACGCCTTCAGTGTAAAGTGAGGTTACTTGAGGCCAGGAGAAAACAAACGGATTTTTATCTCCTGCGATAATTCTAAACTAGCGGTGGTGGCCATGGGAGAGCTGTGTTACTGCAGGAGACAGAACAGAGGAGGGGAGGGGTGTGGAGGGGGAGGGGAGAGGAGGAGTGGAAGGAAGGGGGAGAGGTGGGGAGGGGAGGGGGAGGAGAGAAGAAGGGAGGAGGGGAGGGGAGAGGAGAAGAGAGGCAAGGAGGGGGGAGGGGAGGGGAGAAAGGTGAGAAGGGGAGGGGAGAGGAAGGGAGGGGGAGAGAAGGGGAGAGGCAAGGAGAGGAGGGAAGAGGAGGGGAGAGAGGCGAGACGGAGGAGGGGAGGGGGAAGGGAGAGGCAAGGAGGGGGAGGGAAAGGAAGGGTAGAGGAGGGGAAGGGGAAGGGAAAAGGAGAAAGGGAAGGAGGAGGGGGGAGAGGCAGGGAGTGGAGGGGAAAAGGAGAGAAGGGGGAGGCAAAGGGAGAGAGGAGGGGAGGGGAGGGGCAAGGAGGGGGAAGGAGGGGGAGAGGAAGGGAGAGGGAGGAGGAAAAGGAGGGGCTGATGGGAGGGGGAGGGGGAGGGGAGAAATGGGAGGGGAGAGGAGAGGGAGGGAGAGACAGGTGAGAAAGGGGAGGGGAGAGGAGGGGAGGGAGGAGAGGGGGAGGGGCAGGAGGAGGAAGGGAGGGGGTAGGGATAGGATTAGGGTTAGGAAGGTGGGATTAACAGGAGAAAGGCACAGGTGCATTTGCTGTCTCCGGATTCCACTGTGCCTCAGTGTCCTCACCTGTCACTTCCCACCTGTCAGTGTCCCACCTGTCATTCCCACCTGTCAGCATCCCCACCTGTCAGCATCCTCACCTGTCACTTCCCACCTGCCAGTGTCCCACCTGTCATTCCCACCTGCGAAGCGGAGAGAGTGGCGGGCTTACGGAGGAATGAGTGGGCAGGCGCACTCTTCTTTACTGCGCGCAGCCCAGGGACACGCGCTCCGCCCCTTCTAGGCCCTTCCCTCCCTTCTCGCTGGGAAAGGTCGGAGTCGTCAAACTCCGGGAAAAGGGAAACATCAAAGGATACGTCCATCCATCAAGCTGATCATCTCCCTGCAAGTGTTGATGTCGAATCCCCCGAATTTTACGTCTGTTTCTAAACATTCGAATGGAAGGGGGGGCGGGAATTAGGATCTGGACAGCGGAGGGGACCTCCCCGAGCCCGTCTCTGGTCCCCTCCCCCATCAAGCCGGAATGACACTAATAGGAACACTCGCCCCAGAGGCTGCTCGGCGATTAAGTGGGATAATGAGAGTTACGGTCAGTTCTCAGCCAAGCCGCCACTGCGGGCGGCCCTGTTCTGTGCCCCGTCCGAGTCCTCCTCGGAACGACCACCACCCCCGCCCCCAGCGAAACCACCGGCATCCCCATTCTGTGGAGAGGGAAACTGAGGCCCAGAGAGGTTGAGTGCTTTGCTCAAGACCACCCGGAACGGCAGGGGCGAGCAGGCGTACAGCGTTACAGGCTCCTTGCTGGAGCTGCGCCCGGGCCTCCACCTCACCTGCACCCCGGGAGCCACGGAGGAAGGAGCCGAAGGCCCTGCAGGCGTCCCCCCGTCTCTCACCCCTTCCTCAGCAGAGGCAGAAGCCAGGCCTGGAGCATAGAGCGGGACGGGGGGGGGGGGGGGGCTGTCAGGCCGCTGCCCGTGCCCTGATCGGCCCCAGCGGGTCTCCCCAGGGCTCCCCTCGCTGGGCCACCGCCTCCCCTGCCCTCCGGGTTCTGCCCCCGCTCAGCCGGGTGCCGGCCCCTCCTCCACCCGCGGGCCCACCTCCACCCTCCGGCCCCACCCCCCACCCCTGCCCCAGCCTAGCAGGAGTGAGGGAGGGACGGGACCAGGAGCTGACACGGACCCAGCCACACACCCAGCGTCCAGCGTCCTCAAACCCCCAGAGCCACGCGGCCTCTGGGTGCCATGTGGTTCTGTAAACCGTCCACACCTACAGTCACGATGCGACGTGGCTTTGCATGTGATGTGGCCTCACACCCACCAAGGGACAGGGCTAGGGTTGGACACCTAACGAGGTCTGACCCCAAGGGTCACTCCTCCAGCTGTCCAGGAAAGGGCACACACCGGAGCCAGAGGGAAGGTTCGTTCGTCCTTTAAAGCTCACCCGGGGACAGGCCTCAGCAGGGGACACACGAGGTGCCGAGAAGGGCGCTGGGCCGCGGTGGCCGTGTGACCTCAGCCGCGTCTCCTCCCCCGGTGACGTGTGGCGTCACCGTGTGCACCCCGCAGCCCCTCCACCCGGGCCCTGGCTCGGCTCCCGGGGACAAGGGGAGTGCTCCCAAAGCCCCCCCGGGCACCCGCGCTAAGACCCCACCACCCTCTGCCTGCCAGGAAAGGGAGGGGTATTGAGAGCCTGTGTCCAGACCCCGGCCTGTCCCTCTGGAGGCCCCTCAGCCGGCACAGCAGGGACAGCGACCAGCGCGGCCCCACCAGCAGGGGAGGGGAGACAGGCCGTTTTGTTCACTGTTCTCTTCCTTCTCAATAAGATACGATCCCTCCGCGGCCACGGCAACGAGGCCGCGTCAGTAAAATACTGGTCCGAGTGACCGTCAAAACCGTGAATAGACCCATTTTCGCACAAGCAGCCTGAATGGCTATGCAAAGGAGCGTAGGCAGGCTTCATTTCCTGCAAAGGCTTCCTCTGTATTTTCTTCTATTCCATTCTTCGCTCTAAAAAATAGGGGTGCCTGGGGGCCTCAGTCAGTTGAGCGTCCGACTTCGGCTCAGGTCATGATCTCACAGTTCATGAGTTCCAGCCCCGCGTCGGGCTCTGTGCTGACAGCTCAGAGCCTGGATCCTGCTCCGGATTCTGGGTCTCCCTCTCTCTCTGCCCCTCCCCCCCACTCTCTCTCTCTCTCTCTCTCTCTCTCTCAAAAATAAAATATAAAAACATTTAAAAAAATGTGTAAGTGCCCCTGGACTTCCCCGGGGGGTGGAGAATATTGTTTTTCTCCTCCTGTTAAGGACGGAACGTCTGTGCCCCCAAATCCGCGTGTTGGAGTGATGCTAACAGTGCGATGCTGACAGCAGGTGCGCCTGTGGGAGGTGACCAGGCCATGAGGGTGGAGCCACCCTCTGGGCTCACAGGGACTCTAGGGGACAAAGGCTGAGGTGGCCTGAGCTCTTGGACACCCCCTGCCTGTCTGGGAGGTCGTGGGGCCCCGCTCACCTTCCCCGCACCTTCCCCAGCAGGCTCCCGGGCTGGCTGTCCTCCTGGTCCACCTCCCGGGGGTGCGGCTGGCGGGAAGCACGACCAGGGTTAGGCCGGGGTCGCTGGGACAGTGAAGACCCCACGTCCCTCGCTGCCCGTTCCTACCGCACACGCGCCACGGGCAGGCGCGTCCCCTCTCCGCTGTGGGGAGTGATCCCACCAGCCCCGAATTTCCAGTCTCAGTCCCGAGTTGCTCTCAGAGAAGGACAGAAACACCGACAGCAGAGAATCTCCATCCCAGAGCCCCTCCCCCTCCGCCCCCGCCGAGACCCTCGGGTATGTAGTGTCTGTATGTGTTTTCTTAGCGTCCAGCAGGCTCTCAAGCAGCCACGGGATCAGAGACTGGCTGAGGCCACAGCCCAGTGGGAGGAGCGGGAGTCGGAGCCGGAAGACAGGAGTTCAAACACCACAGGGGTCGCTCGGTGGTTTCCGGCTCAGGCTCCGAGCCCCCTTCCCTCCTCCCTCTGTTGTTAAATGACTAGGCCTGCGGGGCGGTGGGGGGGGGGGGGGGGTCAGAGAAGCACACGCGAGCTGGTGTGTGTCAACGTCCCATGACAGTGACCGATCATTCCACGAACGGGTCTGTCCGGAGACTTTCCAGCCTGACACGGGCTCTCCTCCAACCATCACACGCGTCCCGGATGTCTCCAGGAGTTTCCAGAAAGCCAAGTCGGTGTTCTAGAACCACCGCTCGGAAAAGCACGAACCAACACCGTGCTGGAGAGAGTGCCAGAGCGCTGACGACGCTGTCCCTCGATGGCCACGGGCTGCGTGCCAGCATCTCGTTCACCACTCATGGCCGGCCTCACCCCTGCCCACGCTCTACCTGCTTTGCCACGCTTTACCCACGCAGAAACCGTGGTCAGCGTGTCACCCAACAGGCCAAGACCACACCTAAATCCCAAGTGTTCGTTCGCCCCACTCCAGGCGGACAGTCGGGCTCTCGGACACCCGACTGTCATGACTGGAGGGAGGAGAAGGGAAGTCCTTGAAGGCAAGGACTGTCCCTGTCTTCTGTCAGTCCTGAGTCCCCTGCAGATGTGATCCCCGTGTGCGTGTGCGTCGGGGGCCCTGGGATCCTGGGAGCCCTTCACGGCTCCGCGGGACCTCAGGAGGGAAGGCTGGGCCCCAGGCCTGGGGGCTCCTGGTTCACAAAGGGTGGGAGCCCCAGACCTCGCGCAGAAGGCCTGGGGCAGCGCCGTGAGCTGAGGGGGCGTCTCCGGGGACAGCAGCGAGCACCCGGGACCGGAAGAGTCTTCCGTTGTTTTGTGCTTCAGAAAACCCCAAGACCACGGGAGGGGGCCGCGGGGAGCCCCCACAGTCTCTGGGCTGAATTCCCACCCGCCTGATGCAGGGGGGCGTAGGGCCAGGACTAAGTTGATTTAACAGGAACCAGAAAGGGTGAAGGTGAAGGATGGGTCCAACCACCTGAATTGCGGGCTCGACCCGCTCCCTCCACGCGGGCACACCGGCCTCTCGGAGCCCCTGGGACGGCAGCAAGAGAGGCGGCGGGGGGCCGGGGAGAGGCCCACCAGGAGGCTGGGCCACTGCTGCGGGTGCGGCCCAGGCAGCTCCAGTGACCGAGAGCCGCCAGCCGGGAAAGCGCCTCGGGGCAGGTGCGGTGGCTGAGCCCTGGCAGGGGCGCTGACCGGAATGCGAGCGCGGACAGTGGGGCGGGCAGTTCTGCCTCACAAACTCGTGACAGAAACGCCACGGCTCACCTGACACCAACCCCACAGCGTGTGTGGACCCTGCCGGAGTTCAAACAGAAGGACGGCACTGATCGGGGGAAGCCCCGGCTTCTCCTCCCCCTGCAGAAACACCAGCTCACAAACTCGACAGGTGCCGGCGACAGAGCACGTCTGCCCCCTTCGGTCCGAGACCCAAACCCGCAGCCGCGGGGCACCCGTGCGCGTCTGCAGACACCCCAGCCGCGGGGCAGATGGTGGCGCTGCCCCGGAGGCCGTCCCTCCCACCCCGAGTGCCCGGAACACGGACAGCACGACCCCTCACGGAGCAGCCCCTCCGCGTGCTGCCCCCACATGCGCCGCGGGAGAAAAGGGACAGCACACGGAGGACGGGGTGAGGACGGAGGGTAAAGGGAGAGGCCCGTGTCTGGCGTTTCTGGATGAGCTCTCCTTCAGCGGCTTCATTCGCTCCCACCATCTGTCCCTGAAAGCCTGGGGTCTATCTCCCACCCACCGCCTTCTCTGCCCTGCACAGAACGACCCAGGCTGTTCTGTCTGAGGGTCCCGCCCACTGCATGTGGGGGACATACGGCCCGGCCCCCCCCCCGAGGGAGGGAGGTGCCACCAAACCTGGGTCCCACTGATGCCGCCTGGTCTTTGGTAGGAAGGGCCAGAACCTAGGAAGTGTCGTGGCCCCGATGAATAAAAGGTTATGATCCTTAAGATATAAAGAACATTTACGAATCAACAAGAAAGCCCCACGAGCCAGAGCTCGGTGTTCCGAGAGATTCCTACCTCCTGTGGGTTTCCAGCTACCACACCTCCCGTCTCCCTGAAACACAAAAGGAGGAAAAACAAATACCAGTAAGTGAAACGCACCACTGACGGCCACGTTCTTTCAGGAAGTATTTCACTTTTCTGCAGGATGGGCTTCCCGCCCAAGACCTTCAGACCCCACTGGCACCCAAACTGCATAAACAGAATCTTTACCAGCTTTCCTCCCCGCCCCCAGTCCCCTCCCCACCCGGGTCATCACCAGACAGAAACGCCCAGCTCGGTGACCCTTCGTGAATTCTGAAATCTCGGCCCTGCTGGCCCCCAATCGTGGAGAGTTCTCTCCCCACCCAGTCCCCTCTGTCCTCTCTGGGGACCCAGCTCTGTGAATCCTATAGTCACTGTCTCTGGGCAAGGAGCCGGCAAGCCCACAGCCGTGTGCACCTGCAACCATGTATGTGGTGTGTGGTGTGTGTGTGGGGGGGGGGGGAATATATATGTATGTGTATGTGTGTGCATATGTGTATATGTGTGTGCATATGCATGTGTGTATGTATGTGTGTGCACGTGGGGGGTATATATATGTCCATGCATGCGTGCGCATGTGTATATACATGTGCATATGTGTGTGTGCACATGCATATGTATGTGTGTATATGTGTGTGCACGTCCGTGTGTGTATGCATGTGGGGGGTGTGCATGTGTGTGCATGTGTATATACATGTGTGTATATGTGTATATGTATGTGAGTGTGTGTGTGCGCACATGTGGGGGTATCTGTGTGTGTATATACATGTGTATGCATATGCATATGTGTATGTGTGTGTGTGCACTGTGGGGGGTATACATATGTGCATCCATGCATGTGCATGTGTACATACATGTGTGTGTGCACATGCATATGTGTGTGTGCATGTGTGTGCAGGTATGTGTGTGCCCGTCTGTGTGTGTGCACATATGTGTGTACGCATGTGGGTGTGTGTATAGACATGTGTGTATATATGTATATGTATGTGAGTGTGTGTGCACATGTGGGGGTATCTGTGTGCGTGTGTATACGTGTGTGTGCATATGCATGTGTGTGTGTGTGCACTGTGGGGGGTATACATATGTGCATGCATGCGTGTGCATGTGTATATACATGTGCATATGTGTGTGTGCACATGCATATGCATGTGTGTATACGTGTGTGTTCATGTGTGTGCACATCCGTGTGTGTATTCATGTGTGTACGCATGTGGGGGTGTGCATGTGTGTGTATACATGTGTGTATATGTGTATATGTATGTGAGTGTGTGTGTGTGCACGTGTGGGGGTATCTGTGTGTGTGCATACGTGTGTGTGCATATGCATGTGTGCGTGTATGTGTGTGCACTGTGGGGGTATACATATGTGCATGCGTGCGTGTGCATATGTATATACATGTGCGTGTATGTGTGTATGTGTGTGCACATGCATATGTATTGTGTATACGTGTGTGTGCATGTGTGTGCAGGTATGTGTGTGCCCGTCTGTGTGTGCACATGTGTGTGTACGCATGTGGGGTGTGCGTGTGTATATGTGTGTGTGCATGTGCATGCGTGTACAGGCATGCACGTGTAGGGGGTGGAGGAGGCCGTGCTCCCTCCGGCTCCCACTCTCTGGGCCCAGGGGCCTCTCTGCTGAAGGAACCCCTGGGCCCAGATGTTACTGGCACCCCTTCTCTCCGGCCTTGACCATCTTTAAGCAAACAGTCTATGGGGTGTATATACCTTGTAGACCGCGTAAAGGGCCCGGGGAACAGGGAGTTTGCAGAGTCCTCTGGGTCCAGTGGAGGTGAGCCAGGCTGTCACCTGTCGGCCCTGTGCGCCCCCGCCCGGGAACCCCACCCGCCCAGCATCACGGAGGGACAGGACGCGCACAGGGCTGTGGCCTTGCCCTGCGAGAACACCTTCAGGCAGAAGTTGCTGTCCTGGAAGGGCCGCACCAGCAGGTTCCCCCGGGGGCAGCTGCAGTCAGAGCCAAGAGGGCCTGCTGGTCTGGGGGAAACCATCTTGCAAGCTGACGGGGTGGGGGTGGGGCGAGCTGCCAGTTCCGCCCCCGGGCCCAGCACCCTGCCCCCGGTGACCCGGTGACCCGTCTACGTGTGGTGGGAGGGGCTGGTGTGTGTCACAGGCTAATTAGTGGCCGCAGGTGCCGGCGCTGGGACCGCTGGGACCGCTGTGATTCAGCCCCCGCGCTCGGTGTCTTCACGCCTGCACATGACGCTGCAGGGCTGCGAACTTCTATGTGACCCGGCCCTGCAGCGCCCACCCCAGCGGGGACAGTGTCCACCCACAGTCGCCAGACCCTCTTCGGATCACAGGTCTGCGAAGCGGGGGTGGAAAGCGGGGCCACCTGCCCCCTACTGCCCGGTCAGGACTCCACAGGGATCCCCAGGCAGGCCCTGCCGACCTGGGTCCGAGGTCAAAGGCGCTCTTAGGACACCCCCGCCCCCGTGAACTGTCATATTCTGGGCCAGAGAACGCTAGGGGTGCAGCCAGCAGGGCCACAGCCAAGGGCAGAGCGTCATTGTCGCCGTCCCTGATGACGGCAGTGGGGGGAGCAGGGGACCAGCAGTAAAGCCGACTTGGGGACGCACACTCTTTCAGAGCGGTCCTAGAGCCAGTGGGGCAGGTACAGAGCCCACGGCCTCTGAACTGGAGGACACTGAGGCAACAGGGGCCCCTCTGTCCTTCCAGGGGCCCCAGACAGGTGTGTGCCACCGGGTCCCTGGCCCACACGTGCCATCAAGGCGTGGCCCAGTGACGGTGCATGTCAACGGCAGGTGGGCCCAGGGCGGCAGGAGTGTCCCTGGGGACGTGTCAGAAGTGCACGGTCTCAGCCTGCCCCAGAGTTCCTGGGGTGGCCGCATGTTCACAACCCCGGGGGCCCCGAGGAGCCCACACTTGCAGAGCGAGGGATCCATGGTGACCGTGGAGGGCCCCGGGATGCACACTGTGCGTTCGAGTGACCTCTCTCTCTCTGTCTCATGAAGGAGACGTGTCTGATGGGAGCCAGCGTCCCCAGACCTGACACAGATTTGGATTTAGTTACTTCCTCGTGGGAACAGCTCTGGGCTCTCCACCTTGCACTGGTCCCGCGTGATGCCCACAACCACTGACCCGCGTCTGGGAGCCAGCAGGCAGGCAGACCTGGCCGGGGTCTGTGGCCTTGGACCGAGGCACGGGCTGGGGCCTGAGAAGCCGGCCCGGCTCACGGCCCCAGGAAAGTGGGGGTGCGATGCAGTGGGAAAACGCACCTCCGTGTGACCCCGAGGGCCCCCAGACGGAGCCGTGGTTCTCCAGCTCGGCTGCACGCTGGGGTCACCGCGTAGGCGGTCTGGGGTGCGGCCTGGATGTGACGATGTTTTACAGCTGCCCAGGGGTGGCCGAGGGCAGCCAAGGAGGGGCTCCCGGGAGGGGCCGGAAGGAAGGGGCCAGACTTCGTGGAGCCAGGCCCGGCCCCTCCCCGGAGGTGCTGTCTGTCTGGGGCTCTGCCTGCGGCCGGCCCAGCGCACGGGGAGCTGGGGGAACCCCGATGTGAGGGTGACAACGATGTTGTGTCACTGAGGACGCGCAGGAAAAGCCGGGAGCCAGAGAGATGAAGTTGGTGCCTCTTCCTCTTATCAGCGATCAGGGTGCTCATTTAGCCGGCTAGATAAGGAGGTGCCCTCGGTAATCACCTGGCTCAGATCAGGTCACCGGCACACAGGGGCAAAGGTCACCACTGCCCCCACTGCCCCCCCCCCCGCCTCGGGGGCAGGGCGGGAGCCGACCTGGTCTTTGCCACCTGCCAGGGTCAGCAGCTCGTGGGATGGTGTGGGAGGAAGACGCCTCTGCAGGTGCTTGCTTACCTCTTTGGGGACCTGCAGGGCAGAAGAAGAGGGCAGGTCACCCGCCGGAGCAGGGCCCCCCTCCGTGCCTCGCGGCCCTCCCCACAACTTGCAGACAGACTGCATTTCTGACACTGCAAAGTCGCTGATGGGAAGGCTGTCTGGACCACCAAACCCCAGAAATCCGAAGGGGGAAAGCCTCTAGGTTTTTACTTTGTGTCCTGACTGAACGATCTGCCAGGACCCCACGTCCCTCACTCAGGACTGAGACCTGGGGGCCGGGACCCCATGTCCCTCAGGACTGACACCCCGGGGGCCAGGACCCCATGTCCCTCACTCAGGACTAACACCTGGGGGCCGGGACCCCACGTCCCTCAGGACTGACACCCCGGGGACCAGGATCCCATGTCCCTCAGGACTGATACCCCAGGGGCCAGGACCCCACGTCCCTCACTCAGGACTGACACCTGGGGGCCAGGACCCCACGTCCCTCACTCAGGACTGACACCCTGGAGGCAGGGACCCCACGTCCCTCAGGACTGACACCCCAGGGACCGGGACCCCACGTCCCTCACTCAGGACTGACATCCCAGGGGCAGATGATATCTCACAGACCGGCACGGAGAGCACAGACCAGGAAAAGCAAGGCCCATGGAAGGAGAGGGACGGTCACCTTAGAGATGCAGGATCCTGGCTACAAATGACAGGCCTGCCTGGCCTGAGCCTGTTGTCACAGCAGGAAGGTAACGGGGGACAGAGGGAACGGACACCTGGGCTCTTTAGCCTTCGGGGTGTCAGGGCTGCTTCCCAAACAGTGTCAGCTTTCAAACTATACAGGTCTCCAGATTGCACACGCACAGAGCTTTCCAAGTCAGTTATACGTGCTCCCCACATCAGATGCTCCCTACATCAGGTGCTCCTCATAACACCAGGTGCTCCCTACATCCTCAGATGCTCCCTACACCGGGTGCTCCCCACATCAAGTGCTCCCTATAATGTTAGATGCTCCCCACATTAGGTGCTCCCCACAACATCAGATGCTCCCTACAATGTCAGGTTCTCCCCACAACCCCAGGTGCTCCCCATAACATCAGGTGCTCCCTACATCCTCAGGTTCTCCCCACAACCCCAGGTGCTCCTGACAACCCCACGTGCTCCCTACACCGCCAGGTACTCCCTACATCCCTAGATGCTCCCCACAACCCTAGGTGCTCCCAACATCAGATGCTCCCCATAACATCAGGTGCTCCCTATAACATTAGGTGCCCCCTACAATGCCAGGTGCCCCCTCAACACCAGGTTCTCCCAACAACCCAACGTGCTCCCTACACCCCCAGGTACTCCCTACATCCGTAGGTGCTCCCCACAACACCAGGTGCTCCCTACAATATTAGATGCTCCCTACAATGCCAGATGCTCCCCACATCAGATGCTCCCCACAACACCAGGTGCTCCCTACAACATCAGGTACTCCCCATAACATCAGATGCTCCCTACATCCTCAAGTTCTCCCCACAACCCCGCGTGCTCCTGACAACCCCGCGTGCTCCCTACACCGCCAGGTACTCCCTACATCCCTAGATGCTTCCCACAACCCCAGATGCTCCCCACAATATCGGATGCTCCCTACAATGTCAGGTTCTCTCCACAACTCCAGGTGCTCACCATAACATCAGGTGTTCCCTACATCCTCAGGTTCTCCCCACAACCCCAAGTGTTCCTGACAATCTATGTGCTCCCTACACCCCCAGGTACTCCCTACATCCCTAGGTGCTCCCCACAACCCCAGGTGCTCCCCACAACATCAGATGCTCCCTACAACGTTAGGTGTTCCCCGCAGCCCTAGGTGCTCCCCACGACCAGTGACACTTGATACCTGACTGGACGACACTTTGATCCTCTTGTAGGGATGAAATCTCAACCCAGTTCATCTGTAGTCACTGGGCTGCACCAGAGAGGTGACCCACCTGACAGACCCCAGCTGTCCCCCAAAGGAAGGTGACCCAGCCTGAACCGATCCATCCCTCCCTGGAACTCCCCTCTCCCACCCTGTGCCTGTAACCAGGGCTCCTCCCTCCTTGCCAAATGGGACACTGCCCGATTCACAAGTCACTGAACAAAGCCAGTACGGTCTTTAACGTTCACGCAGCTGAATCTGGGGTTTTAACGGCTCCTGAGAGCATAACCGTGTGTTTTGCTCAGCACAGCACCGGCACAAAGCAGACACTCGCTAAAGCACGTGGAATTGACACACATTCGTAAACGCCTTCTCGATTTTCATCCCTGCAGAAAAGGAGTCTGGCCCGGGGCTCTGCACGCTGTAGGTTTGGGAGGGGGGGATGGTCTGGGGCTCTGCACGCTCTGTGGGGGGGGGACGGGCCAAGCTGGGGTGGCACTGGGCCTGTTTACCGGACGCTCTGGTCTCCTGCCAGCAACCCACCGGCCACTTTCCACGGGCACGCTTCCGCCATAGAAGATGCACACATACCACACCCTGAACTGCAAAGACTCACGTTCCAAAGCAGGAGGAAGAAAGGGGCCGGGGGTGGTCGGAGCTCGGCAGTGGGCTTCCTTTCTCGTGCGTCACTTTATTCTGAGGTGTCGGGCCTCCAGCCGGCTCGTGTTCTTCCGGACTGAAATTGCGTTTTTCCCAAGAAATTCATTCTTAACAAAATTACAAAAAAAACCCAACCACCAGGAACCCCTCCGGAATTTGCGGCGAGGAGTCTTTGCCTGTGTAAAAAAGCGGCTTCCGATTCGTTCCCAGCGAGGCCTTGCTTTAACATGTCCCTGAGGCCGTGGAGTCACAGGGGGTGGTTTCCGTTGCAAACCGGAGCAGGGCACCGCCTGACACAGAGGGTGTCCCTAACCCAGAGACAGGACCAAATGTGGCCAGGTGGCTGCCCTCACCCCGGCCATGCCTGTGGGTCCTGAGAAGGGTCTCAAGGTTGCCCAGCACGGGAAGAAAGGTGTGTCTGGCTCCCACATCCAGCCTCCCTCCCCCCACCCAAGCGCCTCATGCCCCATGTTCTTGGCTCCGGTCCCCTGAGAAGCCTGTACTTGGAAAGCCCAGTAAGTGCATTAACACTGAGCCCTTGATAACCAGCAAACTTTAAGGAATTACACATCTCGACGTTAACAGCAGAGGTGTAAGCCATAGGAATGAATCTCTAATGGTGGAATTCAAGCCTCAGTAGAGGCATTTAGGGGAGCAAGAAGAGTGCTTGATGAGAAATATCCAAGTGATAGGAAAGATGCACCCCAATTACTGGCCAAAACATCCCAAGCAAAGACCCCCCCAGTGTGGAATGAAGGACGGCCCAGCTCCGGAAGTACCTTGTAGACACTGAGGCCGGTGCTGAGCAGGCCCTGTCCTGTCCTCTCCCGTCGCCTGCGATTCTTCTGCAGCAGACCCAGCAGCACCGTGCAGCGGGGCTCGCTGAGCCCCCCTCCTGGCTGTCATCCACTTTGTCCGGATGGATTTTGAACTGGGGATTGGTCCAGTGAGTGGCTGGAAGTCACCGGGAGATGGTGGCGGGGGAGGAGGGGAAGGATACGAGGGAAGGGCTGGGTCATCGCAGAGAACGGCAGCCGCGTGTAGGCAGGTGTCCGCGAGCCGTCTTCACGGGGTGCTCAGCCTTCCCCTCCCTCCCCTCCCCCTCCCACACAGCAGCAGACACATCCCGTAACATCGGGAAACCTGGCACGGGGGCATCTGAGCCACCGGGGGCCCAGACATGCTGGACTGGGAATATTTGAGGTCCGATGGCCCCGGGGCCACACCAGGACTCTGGCAAGTAACCTCCGTGCCTTCCCCGGGGAATCGGTTACCACCCCCTGTTCTCAGCTCCTGGCCTGTGGAGACAGGCCCACCTCCTTGAGGAAGGAGGTTTTGGGGGGAGGAGTCACGCCCCAGGACAGGCTATAGAGACAACCTGTCTGATGGGCATCTGTCCATTCGCAGAGGGGGTCCCTGCCCCAGATCACGGCCCGAAGCAGCTCGGGGGGCTGACCGTCCATCCCCTGGCCGGGGCCTCCCTACGTGGCCGGGGTCACGCTCTCGCTCGATGGCGCAGGAGGGGTAATGGTGGGCAGCTAAGAAGCACCCCTGTGGCACCACCTACGGGTATTTTGAAAGACCGCTTCACTTGCGACTTGACTCTTAAAACTCTCTCAGCGCGCGACTACACAAGTCAAGGCACAGAGAGATCAGACGGGTCATCCAAGGGCACACAG
Source organism: Prionailurus bengalensis (assembly GCF_016509475.1). Taxonomy (NCBI): domain Eukaryota; kingdom Metazoa; phylum Chordata; class Mammalia; order Carnivora; family Felidae; genus Prionailurus; species Prionailurus bengalensis. Next base: position 476,890 of record NC_057360.1, read on the forward strand.
CGTTCCGTGACAGAGTAAAGTGGCAGAGCGCAACCGAAGAGGGGCCTGACGGGCATCTCCACGCGGGGCCTCAACCGCTTTACCCAGGCAGCACCCTGAGGGGAGGGGATTGGGGGGGGCTGGGCCCTGGGGGGAGGGGACGGTGGGGGGCTCTCACATCCTCTGGGGAAGGGCCCTGGGGGGGGGAGGCGATGGGGGGGCTCTCACATCCTCTGGGAAGGGCCCTGGGGGGGAGGGGATGGGGGGGCTCTCACATCCTCTGGGGAAGGGCCCTGAGGGGGGAGGCGATGGGGGCGCTCTCATATCCTCTGGGGAAGGGCTCTGGGGGGAGGGGACCATGGGGGGGGCTGGGCCCTGGGGGGGGAGGGGAAGGGGGGGCTCTCACATCCTCTGGGAAGGGCCCTGGGGGGGAGGGGAAGGGGGGGCTCTCACATCCTCTGGGAAGGGCCCTGGGGGGGAGGGGATGGGGGGGCTCTCACATCCTCTGGGGAAGGGCCCTAGGGGGAGGGGACCATGGGGGGGGGCTGGGCCCTGGGTGGGGAGGGGAAGGGGGGCTCTCACACCCTCTGGGAAGGGCCCTGGGGGGAGAAGACGGGGGTGGGGGGTGAGGAGGGGGGGCTCTCACATCCTCTGGGAAGGGCCCTGGCGGGGAGGGGATGGGGGGGCTCTCACATCCTTCCGGGAAGGGCCCAACTGGACGAAATGACACGGCCCACACAGGGGACCAAGAACCACGGATTATCAGTGGTAATATTACGTACTCGACCCCGCCTTCTCAATCCCCACATCAGGACTGTTTATTTAGGGCACAAGTGTGTGGATTTCAAAGGCAAACCCCTGTGGCTTCAGGAAGCCATCGCAGAAGGGCGGGAAGGATGCGGAGGTGACGGGGATTGTGTGCAGAGACCTCTGTCCCCCATGGCTCTGAGCCCCTAAGTGATCCTTGCAAATCTCCCAGCATTCTCTGAGAGCTTGCTAATGGCGAGCATATTTAATTTCTCCCAAATGCAACCTTACCGCAATCCCTCCATTTTTTGTTCACTCCTTAACGGAACCGGAGGAACAGAATGGGCTGTAAAAATACTACACCCCGTTCACGGAACACTACCCAGTTTACAAAGCACCTTCCGAGATGGGTGTTCTCACTGTACCACGAGGCTCCGGAACCCAAACGACGCTCCCAGGGCCTGGCACCTGTTCAACAGGCGGGCGCCCGCTGTCTCTGCCGCCAGAGTGGGGCTTTGGTTCTGGGAGGGGGGTGACGAAGGAGGAGACGTGGCCTGCACGCACGTGGGACTTTATTACGGGGCCGCGTGCACAGCACGACACAGCCCTGGCCCAGCTCTGCCTGGGGGGCCGATGGTCTCCACCAGCCGGTGGGGGCGTAGGCCTCAGAGCAGGGAGGGCAGGGAACCGGGCAGGGGTGGGTGGGGCGCCGGGGAGGGAGGGGTGCAGACAGTGGGCTTTGCTTTCCTCCACTTCTCCTTAGAGACGTGCGGTGGGTTTCTCAGTGCGCCCGTGTGTCGGTGCCGTCCTGGGAGCCAGGAGCTGCACGTCCGCAGCAGGACGAGGGCCCGGGCGTGCAGATGTGGATGGTTGTACCAGGCTGTCCCCACCGGGGTGGGGCTCCGGTGGCCCCGGGAGAGGGCGGAGGGGCCGTCCGGACCCCCAGGCTCGGGCCCCTCCGCCTCCGTGTCCACTGCCCGCCCAGGTGCACACGCACCCTGGGGGATGCGGTGTGTTGAAGCAGCAGAGGTTCTCGGAGTCGGGAGGCTGTCCGCCAGGGACCGGGAAGAGCCCAAGGAAAGGGCAGGGGGCCTTGGCACCGGGGGCCAAGGGCACATTAAACAAGAAGGAGCAGGCCCTTGGGGGGCAGGGGCGGTGGGGGGGCCTGAGGACACCCTGAACACGCAGAAGCTGAGGGACGGTGTTAGCTGGGCTCAGGCCTCGGGTGGGGGGCTGCCGGAGCCCCCAAGCCCAGGGAGACGCGGGGCCTGTGCCGGGAGCCAGCCCTGGGAGGGCGCACCAGAAGGGCCTGGGCCCCCTCGGCCCTCTGCCTCACCTGGGAAGCTCGGGCAGCCCCCGGCGGTGGGGCCCCGCGTCCAGTGGCCGTTGAACAGGACCAGGTTCCATTTGTGCAGCTGGTCACCGCTCAGGGAGTCCGGGGACAAGCTGCAGATCTGCAGCCGGGAGAACTGCCTCGAGAAATCCGAAAATGACATCCTGGGGGCGGAAGAGGCAGAGGGCTGGGGGTCAAGAGAGCAGGGCTGAGAGGAGAGAAGGGGGAGCCTGCGGGCAGGACAGAGGGGCGGCCACGGCCGGCTCTGACCCTCTCTGCACCCGCGGGGCTGCTGTCCGAGTCCCTGCTACTGTCAGCGCCTCCGTTTTATCAGGGAGCCCCCCCTCCGCCCCCCGGCTCAGTAAGGACCAGGCAGAGACCCATCTGCATGCGGGTGCTGCCTCCGGGCCGGCCACTTGGGAGCCTGAGCAGGCGTCCTCCGACCTAACTCCAAGCAATGACTTGCAGACGCGTCCCCAGGCCACATCACGTTCATGGCGCCCCTGTCACCTGCCTCCGCCCGCCATGAGGGAGTCCCCCTGCCTCACTGCTAAGCCCAGCTTAGCGCTCTGCCCGATGGACGGATGCGGGAACGTGGGAGGACAGGCCCGGACAGTGCGTCTTCGATGCTACAGACACGCAGGAAGGGGGATAAAGGGGGGAAGAACAGCCCCTGAGGAGACCCTGTCGCATTCCGGAACATTCCCTCAGACGGCACTCACCAGAACTCCCCGTCCTCGGCTCTCTTGTCCAGCTCCTCCTTCCTCCTGGGATCGATGTGATTCCACTCTGGTGCACTGGTGGAAATCATAAAATTAGTTTTTTAAGTTTATTTATTGATTTTGAGAGAAAAAAAGAGTGTGAGTGGGGGGAGGGGCAGAGAGGGAGACAGAGTCCCAAGCGGGCTCCGTGCTGTCCGCGCAGAGCCCAACGCTGGGCTCGATCTATGAACCTGAGCCAAGATCAAGGGTCCCACACTTAACCAACGGAGCCCCCAGGCCGCCCTGAAACACTTTGAATCGAAGCCGAGGTGGTCGTCCAAGCAAGGTCACCTGCAGGGCACACTGTTTAGAACAGACAGATGTCCCCCGAGGGCCACAGACAGACGGGAGCTGAAGCCCAGCAGGCAGAGGCAGAACAGACAGTGGGGGCGGGGGGCACGCGCCTGGGACAGGACGCCGGCCAGGGACACGGACCCCACGGCACCTGCAGGGCGACCCCAGTTGTGCAGCAGGGACTTTGCCCTAAGTTCACTCTCAGGTCCTTCCCGTGTCTGACTGAGGCTCCTGGTCCGGAGGACAGGAGGGTCGAGAGAAGAAGCCTGCGGAAGCCGGTCAGGCATGCAAGCCCGTGGCCACGCCCCTGGCCACGCCCACACCCGGCCACACCCCGGTCTACGCTCGTGTCCACTCCCACACCCACGTCCACACGACTCTCCACACCCACACTCCCTGGCCACACCCCTGGCCACACCCGCGTCCACACCCACACCACACCTGCACCCACAGCCCCGGCCACACCCCTGTCCACGCCCATGTCCACACCCACATCCACGCCCACGTCCTTGCCAGGTCCCCGCCTGCACCCTCACCTGCGCCCACGCCTCCGCTCGGAGTTGCCCCCACCTCCGAGAGACTGAGAGCCGTCAGGCAAGGAGCCGGGCTCAAACAAGCCCTCCTCCGGCCAAACAGCCGTCGGCCAAAACGGCCCAAACTCGGAGCTTCGGTTCGTTCGGTTTCTGCCGTTTCTGGGCCGTTGGCAGAAGGGAGGTTTTGGGTTTTGCTCAGGCTCAGGCAGGGGCATCAGAATCTGTGGCCCCAGGGACACCTGTTTCTGGTGGCGCGCACCTGAAGGGAGGCAGGCAGGTGGGCACTGGTGACGTGTGGCTGCACGTGCCAAAGGCCCCCCAGAGCCCAGCGCGATCGCGGAGCGCGGACAGCACGCAGCTCCCTGTCCCTCACCAAGGTTAAGGACGCACGGACAGCACACAGCTCCCCCCCCACCAGGTTGAGGACGCACAGACAGCACTCAGATCCCTGCCCCTCCCAGGTTAAGGACGCACTGAGAGGAGGGAGGGGAGTTCATTCCCATTTCCAGTGGCTCCTCGTCCAGGGCGGGAGGCCTGCCTGAGGGGAGCCTGTCCGGTCCTTGATGACCTCGCCGGAAGGACCAATAGGAGTCCCACGGTGAGTGAGAGCCTCGCTCGCGTCCACCCACCACTGCCTGCTGGCCCTTGGGGGTGGACCCCACTTCCCAAGCTTGGCCTTTGTCAGAGACCAGGGTCTGTGGGCTGGGAGGCGTCGACCTGAGGGTCTGGCCTCCCTTGGGGTCACCGCGGTGTGGCAGTTGGGAAACAGGCAAACTTCAGTGACAAGCAAAATTCCAACCCAGCTGCCGGATGTGCAAACGCCAGGCAGAGACCCCACCACGTGCTGTGAGCTGTGCCTTCCCGGCCCGGAGCCACGCAGCACGCTCTGAACAGGCTGCTCGTGGACAGAAAGTGCCGCCGTGCTCACGGCGCTCTTGGTCTCTGGAGGAGCGTGTCCGCGAGCCGCCCTTGCAGGGGGAGGCGAGGACGGAGAGGGAGAGCCTACCTGTCACTCCACGCCCCCGTCCACTCCACTTCGCCCCACGGGTTCCGGAGTCTGACCAGCTTCTCGGGATGGCCCCAGAAATCCACCTGCAAGGTCCCCGCGCGCGCGAAAGCACCTGAGCTGCTGTGTCCGGGCTGCCCCACCCCCACGGCTGCCCAGAGGGGGCTCCCACTCAACTTTCAATGCCCCTAAACAACCACACCCTTACTTTAACACATTTTCAGGATGCGGCCAACTGCTCTGTTTTCCACAATTGGGTTGGACACGTAGTGTGTCTAACAAGCTCGTATCGGCTGGAACGAACCTAACGGTGACAGGCGCCCTCCAGACAAATGCCAGCAGCATGGCAGTCAGCACTCACGGCACATGTGCTCCGGACTAAGCAGGGCGCTAAGCGGTTCAAGGGCATTATCACCTCATTTAAACCTGATGGGGGTCCTACGAGCTGGGTGCTGCTAGCACCTGTATTTTGCAGCTCAGAAATCCTAGACTCAGAGGGTTAAGTTATCCAGGGTCAGCAGGTGGTGGAGGGAGGGTGGGCATCTGGGCAGTTGTGTCCGAAGCCCACACCTCCTGCCTCCCTGGTGGTTACTGAACACTCACTAGGAGCCCTCATGCCAGCATTTGCATCCGCACACACAGACACGACGAATCATTAGGTCCTCGGCGTTCTGCTTTCCTTTGTATCTCCCGTAACACTCAGCCCTGTGCTTACACATTCACGCTCCATCTGTACTGGAGAACTGGCTTCACTAAAGAGGATATTTGTGGGACACAAACGCATGCAACGCACACCTGTTTCATTTTAATAAATAACAAAAACTGAGATACCCATCGCGTTTCCCTTTTTGCCTTGGCCAGCGGGAAACCCAAAGCAAAATTCATTTCTCAACGGTAGCACTGTCTTTTGCCTGGATTGTCTGGCGTATTTACCCTCGTGCTATGGTGTGACAGTGTCTGTGCTTTTCTCTGTAAACAACTGCAAATCCTTTTAGGGAAGTGGGCAGAGTCCAGTAACTAAAAATACTGAAAACCACAGCCCCTGCTTTCTGCTCGGGTTGGAGAGTAGGGAAAACCCGTGTTCCTTCCCGCTGTTACGCCCCGTCCTGAGAGCAGACATCACTGCCTCTATCCCCTTCGGGGTCGTGCGGGTTTCCACCCCTTCACCTGTATACACACGCTTGGGATGAGTGTGGAATCTGACAATTTCTACACTTTCTCCGGGGCCTTCCCCCACCCCCGCCCCCCAGGCCGCATCTCCTCGGAGCCCACGGAGCTGTGGCTCACACAGGCCACGTCATCCACAGGGCCAGAAGGGCCCTTGCTGTGAGTGTCAGGGGCAGCCGGAGAGGGACCTCGGGGGGCAGGGAACCTCCCAGAGGTGGCCCCTCCCAGGGCGCCCTGGGCACGTGCAGTCTCCCCTCCCCCCCCCCGGTTCTACCTCTTCGACGCCGGTGACCGAGTACGCGTGGCTCTTCACCAGCTTCTGGCAGGTTGTGGTCTCTGCTTCTGCCTCAGCTGCACTGGAGGCCTGAGGGGGAACGAGGACCCTGATCCTGACCCTGTCCGGGTGGCCCCTACAGGGCTTTCCAAGGACACGCCGCCCAGACGGGCCGCGTGCAGTGCTGGGGTGCAGGTGCAGCAGTGACCTCAGGGAGCAGAGCCCTCCCCAGCCCGCCCCTCCAAGCAGGCGCACAGCTCCAGGCTCACAGCCTCCAGATGCCCCCGAAAACTGGGGCGTCACCTGCTCCCCGAGGGTGACCCCGTGCCGCCGATCCAGGACGGCTGCTCTGAACAAGCCTGGTTCTCCCCCCTTTCTCTCCAGGCCCTGCACCGTCTCTCCACCAAAGACACACTAATGCAGAGACGTTGCGGAAAAGTGCGTCCGTCCACGCCGCCCCAGGGCCCGGACGGCCAGCACCCTGGCTCCAGAACCGCGTCCCTTTTCCTCAGGGGTCCCAAAGCCCGTCGAGTATGTCCGTCATTTATCTGTTTCCTAAAGCCCACGGTTACTCAGCAGAGAGGGGGGAGCACGGGAGGGAGCTGGGATCCGGGAGCAGATCTCCGTTCTCAGGGCTGCTCCCCGTTCTACCCACTAACCAGGTCCCAACCCGCCCCCCGCGTGCTGGGACCCATGTGTCACCAGACTTGCCCCTTCAGCCTGGATGCTGCTCTGGCCCAAAGCCTCCTGGCCGCTCGCCTGCCCAGCCCCTCCCCTGCCGGACGAGGGGAACAGAGGGGCCCGCACTGACTCACATCAATGGAGCAGGCCAGCAGAGACCCCGCGCGGAGGGCCTTCCGGATGATCTGAAAGAGGCCGGCCGGAGGCTTCCTCAGGTCGTAACACTCACAGATGCCGCCCGTGAGATCCTGCAACCCCTCCACCAGAGACCCTCCAGTGAGAGCCTCGTAGGAGCCATTGAGCCTGTGAAAGAAGAAAAGAGCGCGCCATTCACAAGCGAGGGGACCGTGGGGGCCGGGGCTGGGACGCGGCGTGGACCAGAAGGTAAGGGAGAGCCCTCTGCCGAGTCTGCTCTGGACCAGCAAGGTGCAGGAACGAATGTCAGGTCATCTGTCACCAAGCGGCCCACCTGCCCCTTTAAAAGCAAAGTTCGGCCTCTGCACAGCTGACCCTGGGGGCAGGGAGCACAGGCCGGGATGAGGGGGCCCCTCCCTCAGGCTGGGAGTCCCCCAGGCGCCTGCTCTGGGAAGAGGACTGGAGGAATAGGGTTGGAGGACAGGGAGCCAGAAAGTGACACGCGTCAGGTCACACGTGGGGAGCCCACGGGAAGGGGGGGCGGCCGCAGGGCAGGGGTCAGCATCTAAGTGCCCCGCCTACTCGGCCTCATCACTCCTGTAAAAATACACCTGGACCTAGAAGGGAGCGTGGGGCCCAAAGAGGACACAACTAGGCACGGAGGCTGAGGGGCTCGCCCCCGATTCATGCGGTCACGGGGGACAGAACTGAGCCGTGACCTCCTGGCCCCGAGGTCTGTTCCTCTGGCTCCTGGGTCACTCACTTGGCGTAGGCCTTCTCCAGCAGGGCGCCCCAGAACTCGCCCCCCGTCCCGGAGCGAAGGAACAGCAGCTCCCCGTCCTCGGTGGGCAGCCTGTCGTCCACGACCACGTCCACCCACTCGCCGTACCGCCAGAACTGCGGGCGCACAGACACGGGGCAGCGCCCCCCCTGAGCTCCCAGCTCCCGCAAGGGCGGGCCCTGGTCTTCCGCACCCACGAGAAAGCAGGAGACGCCGGAGGCACAAAGTTGCCCACATGGCGCAGCGGGCGACCGGGCCCCGCGCCCCGGGCCCCTCACCCAAAGGGACTTCCTCCTCAAGGCCACACAGCCGGGGAGCGCGGATGCGTGGGGGCCGCAGTTCTCAGACCCAGGGGCACGCCAGAAGCCCCCGGGGGGACCGCCGGGCCCCCGGCCCCCCGCAGATTCCGTGGGTCTGGGCGGGAGCTGCTCCTGGGCCACGCGGTTTGCACAGTGAGAACAGCTCACGCGTGGACTGTTTTCGATAAATACAGCACAGTCCTGACAATGTGTCTTCTCTTCCTTATGATTTTCCTAGTAACATTTTCTTTTCTCCGACTTACTTTATTCTGGGAACACAGTGTGTAATACACGTAACACACAAACTACGTGTGAATCGACTGGTTACGTTACCGAGACGGCTTCTGGTCAACAGTAAGTTAAAAGTAGTGACATCTGGGGAGGGTCCAACGTCATCCACAGATTTCCGGCTGCACCCCAATCCCCACGCTGTTCAAGGGCCACGAGCAGAGCACGATACCTGGAAATGAAAGATCCCCGCGTAGTTCTGCTGGAAGTCCTGGTCTCTGGGGACAACGTGGTAAAGCAGCTCTTCGTTCAAGGTGAGGGAGGCCAGGGCCGCCAGGAGCCAGCAGTCACCTGCGCCGTGACACGGGGACGCTGGTCAGGCCGGCCCACAGGGTCCCTGCCCTCTCTGACCCTCACCGTCCTGTTCAGTCCACCTTTCAGGGTCAGATGGACCCCGTCCTCCGGCATCTGAAGGTCACGGCAGCCCCTGCACCCTCCCTGGGAGTCCTGGGAAGTTCTCTGCTCCCCCCGCCCATCCCTGAAAATTGACCGTTTCACCTCCACGCACCCAATTGGTGGGGTCGACAGTGGAAAGACAGAAAACACGCGAACGTGACCCCTCTCTCCAGCTTTCCTCCTCCCTCTCCTACCAAGAACCTGACCTCCGGTCAGACTCGGATGTGCACGAGCGTGCCCTCACCTCCCCCTGGGTGGCTGAACCCTCAGTCCCTGGTCCCTCTGCCTGCGAGTTGCTGCAACGCCCCCGCCCCCTCTCCAGCCACACGTCACTCTGTTCCGTTGTGTCTCCCGAAGAGCGTATCTAAACCGCTCTGTGCACCTCGGGGTCACGGTCAGCACCCCGTGTGGACTCAGAGCTCCTTCTGCACGGCAGGTGCTCAGCCGAGGCGTGACCCCCCCCCCTCAGGTGGCGCGCCCTCCTGGAGCCCTAGCAGGGATGTGGATTCCTTGTCTGGCATCCCCCGCAGGTGGCTGACCCATAGTAGGGGCTCAATGAGTGTTCAACAAAAATAAATAAGCAAGTGACGGAATGAATGAATGGATTACATCTTGTCCTTGTGCAAATCCCCAGGAGCACCTTCCATGTTTGCTCCTGAGTCTCCCGGGTCTGTGGGGAAGCGAAGCCCCAGAGGACATGCTCTGGGCCCACAGATCCCACCTCCCCCAACGTCGGGGCCTTTGCCCCTAAACCTGGGGGCAGGGGGAGATAACAAGGGAAGTCACCCTGGCCTGTGCCCCCGGGGAGGGGTTGACAGGGTGGCCACTCCGGGAGGCAGGTGCTCTCACGGCCAGGCGCGGCCCCCCCCCACTCCCTCTGGCACTGACCTTGCTCCCGGCTGCCCGCCTCCGACACCTCAGACATCACAAGTCAAGTCACGGAAACTAAGCGTCCCTCAGTGGCTGACATCAAACGGGGCTGCCCAGCTCGAGGAGGTTAATCTTCCTTTCATCTGCCTCAGTCCTGACGTCTCGCGGGCCCCCTCTCGTGCTCGCGCAGAGCTCGGAGTGCACGCGGTGGGTTCACAAGCTCTGGGCTTCCAACCAGCCCCGGTCAGGCGTGAGCGGATGCTCTTTCTAAGGAACACGCCGAGCCAGGATGTTCCCCTTCGAGAGGCTCCTGGGGGGACATGTATTCTGTTGCTCAGAACTTTCCAGCATTCGTTTGGGGACCTGCCTTGAAGCCGGGGCCACATGAATCTCAAGAGGGACACGGCTGTGATCTGTGGCCGTGTTCCCATTTCCAGAAGCAGCCACAAGGCTTCGGTGACGAACGAGGCGGGCGGGAAAGAGGGGGAAATTGTGACGGACAAGTCCCTCCTCGCCAGCCACCTTCCAGCGAGGTCCGGCCGCAGGAGGGGCAGAGTTTGGAGCAACGAGGTGGCTGGAATTGGGGGGTCCCGGGTCTCTGACCTCAGGGAAAGTCGGGGGCACCTGAGCTTCATTCCTCCCACTCTCACTCAGGTTATACTGTAAGGGGGCTAATGTCTATTAAAATAACAAAGTGATTTTTTTATCCCTCTGAAATCAGGATGCCCGGGAGCCCTCCACCCCTGCAGCCACGGGCTTCAGGGCCACGAAGCAGCAGGCAGACCCGAGCCCTAACGATGAGGCGCTCTGTCAAAAGAGGCTCTAAGTCCGCGAAGAGACAGCCATCCTGAGTCAGGCTTTTGACACGGAAGTCGCTAAATCAAAAATTCCCTTGACACGTCAGAGTCAAAGCCTGAGGTCTGAACACCCAGTGTTACACTGTGTTACTGTGAACCTTGCGTGTCAAGAACTCGGACACCGAGGGAGAAGGGGGGCAGCGTCTGGGCCCCGGGCAGGGAGGAGGTGGGAGGAAGGACGGAGAAAGGTGAGGTGCCGGAGCCCCTGCAGAGGCCCCTTCAAAGCTGAACAGCAGGAACCAGAGTAAAGAGCGGAAGGGCTGAGACAAAGCCACAGTAGAGGGCGGGGCCCCCGGGACTCTGGGAACAGGATGCACAGAGCCTGGGGGTGGGGGTGGGGTGGAGAGGAGGGAGCCAGCCCAGCCACCGGGACGCCCCCTGGGAGCCGGGAGGGAACCAGGCAGGTGAACCCCCGCCCCCCAGAGCTGTGGTGGCTGCGGGGTCCGGCGTGGGAACCCCGGGCTGTCGCAGGAGAACGGGCTCGAGGGTACAGACTCCCACGTCCGGGACCAGCCCAGGGACCACGCTGGCACCAGCCGGCCTGTGATGCTCTGACGTTTATAGTAACGAATGACAATCAGTCTCGGACCTGTTTCTGGGCTCAGGGCTCAGGAAACCCAGTGTCACTCTTGGGTTATGGTAACCCAGGCTGAAGCAGTGGGAGACAGTGTCACTCACTCTTTTGTTACGGTAATGAGGTGGCTTTGAAAGCTCCCAGGGGAACGGAGCCCTCAGTCCCCCTCCCCCACCCCGGGCAGGTGACCTACCTAACTGGTTGCCAGGGGAACGGAGCCCTCAGTCCCCCCTTCCCCCCCCCCCCCCCCCCCCGCGGACCTAGCTAGGAGCCCATCATCCCCCGCCAACCAATGATCCTATCCATCAGGCGTCTGTCACTGGTGCACACATGCAGATTCGGGGAGACCGGCGCCCCCGCCCCGTCCCCACTTCACCCCGCGCCTCTCCCCCGTCACTGTTCGTGAGGTGCATCCTCTTCTAGGAAACCAGCTCCAGGGGGTAAAATGCTTGCCTGCGCAGTGAGAGCCGCTCCGGCACATTGACCCAAGGAGGGGTCGTGGGACCTTCCCACCCACAGCCAGTTGGTCAGAAGCACAGGTCAGCCCGTGGACTTGAGCCTGGCATCCGAGGCGGGGATGGTCTCGTAGGGCTGAGACCGGGGCTGGTGGGTCTGACGCCACCTACACAACGTCAGAACTGAGTTGGATCACAGGACGGCCCGTGGGTGTCGCAGAACCGCCCGGGGGAAGGCCACACACGGGGCCGCAGTCAGAAACTCGTGGCCCTTCTCCCCCGCCCAGGGGACGGTTGGCCTTCCTTGTGTTCAGGCGTCTCGGGGAGGCTGGGGAGGGGCTGGCCTTTATGAAGCAAGAAAGGGCCCCCAAAACGGCGACTGAATGAGGAGCGTTGGCCCAAAAGAGATGGGACCCCTCAGAGACAGGGCGGAACCCCTGTAATCGGACGGTCTGCGTTCCCCCCAACTCGTGGTCAGGGAGCCGGGGTCCCGCTGAGAACAGCGCAGGGAGTGGAGGGCTTTGCGCCACCTTGTAAAAGTCCACCTTCAAGACTCGACGGCGGCCGAGGCCTCCACCTGCCGGGCCGTCACCAGCCGGTGCTGCTTTAGCTCTGCCTCTGGCGCAAAGCCAACTGGGCCTCCTCCCCTCCTCGTCTGGCGCCTTCCAGGCCTCCCGCACAGTTCCCAGCCTCCCCCGGCTGCACGGACAGCCCAGTGGAGGCGGGCAGCAGGCCCCGAGGATAAAATGCTACCTGAATGAAATCACATGGGTCGGCACGAAATTGTCAGAAGTGATTCGAAAACCCGTGTGTTGATTACTGGGGAGAAGGTCTCACGCCTTAGCTGTTGCGCAACGACATTGCACACGGGGAGAGCGGAGACAGCCGGGTAAGACCAGAAGCAGATGTGGGTCTCTGAGCCCCTGTATCCTGAGTGAATCCCGCTGTGTGTGACAGAATGCTCAGCCCACCCCAGGCCACGGTGACGACCCACACCGCCCCCAGACATCGCACACGTCCCCGGGGCTGGGGGAGGGGCATGCTGGCACCGGGAGCGGGGGGGGGGGGGGGGGGGGGGGGGGGGGGCTGACAAGCCAGCGCCCCACAGGAGGGGTCTGCGCTGGAGGGAGGTCGGACAAGACAGCTTGATGTGGCTCTGTGGCAACACGTCCCTGGTGGTGACAACGATCCTTCCAACCCTGTCACTACAGAGTTTTCCAGGAGCCCCGCTCCGCTCCCCTGCTCCTCCTCTCCCTCTCGCCGCTCTGGCTTGGTGCCCAGGCCAGCAGAGGGGTCTCGTCTCACCCGGGTGCCCACGTGAGACGCTGTCACAGCAGGACCCGTCTCGGGCCCACCCGCATTTGGGAACGTGGCCTCGTGGCCTCCTGCAGGCCCTCCGAGCCCTGTGATTATACCGTTCTTCTTTCCCTCCAAGGCACGCTGATGCCAGCCCTCACCCCAGCAAGCAGAGACAAAGCCAGACAGTTCCAAACCTCGGAGTCACCGGGTGACCGGGTCCCCAGAGCCCCGGCCTCCTCTGGGGCCAGCCTCTGCCCCACGGACACCTCTCTGCCCTCTCCCAGGCTGGGGAGCCCAGAGCCCTGGCCCAGAGCCCAGATGCCCGGCAGCCTGGGACACATGGCAGCTGGGACACGGCCTCGGGCGTCCCCGGCTCCCGTTCACCCTGGTCATCGTCACCTGCTCCCTGACCACACTGCCACTTGGTCGCAGTATCTGCCCAGGCGGGCTGGGCGGTGCGGGGGCCAGCGAGTGAACAAGTCAGCAGTGCCTGTGCCCCGAGGGACCCGAGCGGGAGCCTCCGTGGACATTCTGGGCCCTTATAGTCACGGGGTGAGAGTCCCAGCCCCCCCTCCAGGAGAACGCACCTGTGGGAGATTCCCGCCCTCAGGTTGGGGGCCCTGCTCTGTGTGTCACCACCAAACCCCACACTGTGGGGGACAGTCTGCAGGACACCGGGACCAGAGCTTTGAGAATCGGTCCCTACAAGCTCAGAAAAGCAGAAATGACGTGGGTTCGGACTTGTCTGCTGAGCCACCTGCAGCCCCCACTTAACTCCTGTGGTCCTGGGTTTTCTGATCTGTAAAATGGTTTTGTACCTCACGATTCACTGCACAGGATCATTTGGCAAAAAGGACTTACGTGTAACAAGAGGGATATTTAAGAATACATATGAATGTAAATCCCCAGCTGGCAGAGGGGATCGGGACATAACAGGTGCACGCGCGTGCGGGGGTTAACAGCAGACGTAATGTCCTCAGGGTACCTCGACCCCGACCCCATCCACAGATACGGCTTCTGGGAAGGCGGGTGGGGATCAGTGGGAACAGGGGCTGCAAGCTCAGAGCAAGGAGGAGGTGCCGGGGGGCTGCGTGGGCACGGGGACCGAGACGGAAGCCGGTGAGGAGGGACCATCTGCACGGACCCAGTGGCCTCCAGCCGGCGAGGAGGAGACAAGCCCTGGGAGGGCAGAGATACCTGCAAGGCCTCCCGTGGCCTCAGCAAAGCACAAGAGGCCAGGAGCGTGGTGCCCGAGGCGCGTGGCGGCAGAAGGCCCAGGCGGGAACCGCGCCCACCACAGACACGCCCCGCCGGGTGCGGCCAGGCCAGCCCAGCAGCATGGTGGGGGGGGGGGGGGTGGGCAGGAGACGGGAGGGGGACAGGCGTCTGGAAGACCAAGCGGTTACCCCGGACGGACTCTCTCCGCTAGTGGACCAGACAAAGTTCTACACTGGCCTCGGTGAGCGTCACTCCCCAGCCCCTGGGCAGGGCTCCTGGGGGGCCAGGGAGCCTCGGGCCTCAGACCCAGTGGCCCCAGCGGAGCTGAGCAGCATCTCTGCCCGCGAGGGACGGATGGAATAATGTTTCTAAATGCATAACATGAAAAACAGGACATCATAAACTGTATCGAAACCGTTATTAAAATGTTTCTTCAATTATGACACAGGAAGGTTTGTGTTTCTCTGCCAACGTTCGATGTAAAAGGTTTGGGGTGGGGCCTGGTGACAGCTTAATTACGAGGTGGTAATGAGTAGAAATTGAAACGGTATTTTGAGGTATTTACAGCCACTGTGATGTGATCCGCGGCTGCCACAGCTGCACATCTTTGCCTGCAACCACTCCGACCACACAGGACACACAAATCCTCCTGTAACCACTGGCTCAGATTCATACTAACGTGTAAATGACTGTCCTGGGCCCCTTCCTCAGGGTAGACGGGATACTGTGATAGTGGGTCTGAGCGCAGGGGCACTGAGCACTAGGTATCAAATGGAGGGAAGGGGGACCACCCTAAGTAGGAGAAGGCCCCATTGGCAAAAGCGAACCTCGCCCTCCTCACCCAGGCCTGGCTGCGGGAACGGCCATCTGCGGCTGAGCGCTTCCTGGAGGCCTGACCCGCGCCCACCAGAGTCCGTGAGGGGTCTGGCTCTCTACGTGCTGAGGCCGCCTGGTCACCAGTCCTGATGAACTGACTTACTTTGCGCCCTCCTCAAAGGAGGCCACAGATCTAAGCCGTCCAGGAGAGCGTTTTAAGGATGGAGACACCAGTCCGCTGTGGCCCCCTCGCGGAAGCGCCGACTCACGCGGAAAAATCCATGAGGGGAACGCGTCAGAGAAGGAGCCGGGATTTAGGACCTGTTGCTCGTTCTCTGTGGAGACGTGGGGAACGGGCCACCCACGCCCCCTTCACGAGAACACAGGGCCTGACCCGGAAGGAAGACAACCAGGAAGAAAGGACAGCGATTCCAGGGAGGTGCGGGGAGCGCCCGGGGAGCCCACGCCCACACTCGGCGCCCACGCCCGCTGCCAGGCAGAGAGGAAGCAGGGCAGAGGCCCCAGAGCCACGAGGGCCTCGTAGGGGGCCCTTCTCCCTCACCCTGCTCCGCAGCAGCAGTCGTGACTCGGAAACCATTCTGATTCCGGGGCGCCAGGGGCTCGGTCGGCTGAGCACCCAACTCCTGGTTTCAGCTCAGGTCGTGATCTCACAGTTTGTGGGTTCGAGCCCCACGTCGGGCTCTGCGCTGGCAGTGGGGAGTGTGTTTGGGAGTCTCTCTCTCCCCCTCTCTCTGCCCCTCCCCCACTTGTCTTCTCTCTGTCTCTCTCAGAATAAATAAATAAACCTAAAACAAAAAACAAAAGGAATGATCTCATTTCCCTCTGGGCTCCGGATGTCTCTGCTCCCCATTTGCTGGAGGCAGCGAGCGTCAGAACCCCCTTGCCGGAGACGTCTGCCCCATAGTCGCCGTCGCGGAGCCCCTCAGGGGCCCAGAACGGGCGCTTCCTGCGCTCCTGGCCCGCGGCGCTAGGAGCTGCCTAGCATCACTCGCTTCCCCGCCTTTATTTTCCTAAAACTGTGCCTCCAGAGAAGGCCGGAGGTGAGCCCAGAGCCTCCGCTGGGCGCGGAGCGGCTCACGCCTCCGGGAGGCAGGCCCGGCCCGGCGGGCGGCAGATCGGCGCCCCGCGGACTGAACCTGCGGTGCCGCAGGCCCAGGGACAGGCACCCACGCGCGACAGGGCCGAGGAAGAAGGCCATCCGCTGCTACACGTGTCGAAACAGCAAAGGGGAAGACGGCTCGGCGGGCGACGTCAAGACGGGACAGCGCTGAGCGGGAAGGGGACCCAGCTGTTCCGACACGTTGTGGGAAGACCGGCACTCGGTTAAGCGCCAAGAGAACAAACAGCGGTGCCTACGCTTTTCTGCCGCCAGCGCAAGGACGCGATAAGCCAGCGGGCCGGACAAGAGGCGGTGACAGGGCGGCGGGCCCCCGGGGAGGCGGGCAGCTAGCTTATCACCGCACACTCTCCGGGATTTGTCACTGGTGAACGGCGTGCGTCCGAAATAACAAAACGATAGACCGGGGGTAGCAATGGCGATAAAAACGTAGTAAACCCAGAGTGGGGCCCCCTGTGCCATATCGGACTCTCAGCACTGGACGAACACCGCGGGAGGCGCGCCCTGACTCGCCGGGGCCGCCTGGCTCCTGGTCGGATGGGGAGCCTCCCCCGCGGGCCTCCACCCAGGGCCCAGGGCGCCCGGCTGGCCCTCGGGCCCCCACCACGCGCCCTCCAGCCCCTTTATGCTCCGCTCTCGAAAGGCCGCCGCGGAGGCAGGGCTCCCCCGGGGCACCGGCGGGCGGCCCCTCTCACTTCCCAGGAGGCGGCTTCTGAGGGCAGTTGGTCCATGTCTGGCTCCGCGGCTGCACGCGCTCACCGTGGCAACACGCAGGCCTCCTCTGGAAACCTCTCCTCTCCCTGCTCGAAGCTACTCAAGAGCCTCTATTCAGGCGGACAATTAAAAGGCACTTATTAAATACCTTTCCCAAAGTTAACGCGTCTATAACGAGGAGCTGTTACAAGTGGACATTCAAAGCTGCGTCCCTGAGACGCATGCTAATTAGGTTAAACATGTGGCTGGAAGTAAAGGGGCCGTGAGTCCGGGCACACGGGGCACAGAAGTCACAGGGCTTGGGACACGGAGGCCGCGGCCACGTCCCAGCCGCTCTGCTCTCACGCTCTGTGGGCTCCGGCCGAGGCGGTGTCTGCTCCACGTGTCACAACAGCCAGGATGCGGGAACACTTAAAATAAAATGCCCTGTGAGCCTCCGATTCCTGGAACCTCCTGGCAGGCTGAGGAGAGCAGGTGTTCTCGGCTGGAACCAGCAGGAGAGGAGGGAGGGGCTTCCTGGGAAGACAGGGTTTCCGGGCCTGTGTGGATGCTTCCGTTTGCTTTGCTGGTTTTCCGGGAGGGACTGGATCCCCCGGTGCCTGATCTCCAGTTCTGGCCTTGCAGCCGGCGCGGGCTGGCGTCAGGAGCCCAGCGAGCTCGACCGAGGGCCACCCCGTCCCCTGAGACGTCGGCGTCGGGCGACTCCGTGTGCAGACCCCACGGGCCGGGGGCGGCTGAGAGGCCAGCAGCGCTGAGGCACCTTCAAGGGGAGCCTCGGCCCCCCACCCGAGGCCAGAACTTGGCAAAAACTTGGGATAAACGATTTTCTAAGTGTAAGTGCATCTGATTCGGAGGGAGCGTGGGAGGTTGGGAGGTGGACGCTGTTCTCCCAGGATTCCAGGCTACGAGACACAGCTTGGCGAGAAAACGGGATCCTCGTCTTCCTACGGAGTTTAGAACCGTCCCGCGGACAGACCACAACTATACGGACGTGGCCATTCCATGGGCGAGTTACGCCCACTTACAGGCAACCAGCCTCAATGCGCATCGCAGCACGGTCGCCACCGTGCGCCCGCCATCCCGGCTCGTGACTCTTGCGTTAGGAGGGGCCGGGTGCCACGCGGGAACCCCACGGGGGAGTGACACTCCCAGCTGTGCAGACTCACAGTGAAGACAACCGCCCAGAAACGCAGACCCACGCAGAAAATCGCACAGGCGATGGCGCGTCCAACAGCTTGACCTCGCGTCAGTCAGCACACGGCCACATGCGCGCCCTGGCCACGGACAAAGAGGGCTGTGGCTGACCCCGTACTCACCCAGGTCTCCCTGACAGATGTCCGCGCGCCTGGCTCCATCGACGATAAAGTGAGGGCTGGCACACAGCTCCTGAAAGCGAGGGGACAAAACGCGAGTCACTGGTCGTCCGGTGCCGGAAGGAGTGGGGGTCAGGGAGCGTCACGGTCAGGGCTCAGCCTGGGAGGAGCCCAGATCACCTGCCGAGGACTCTGCAGCCTGGAGGAGGGAGGAGGCAGCCGGGGTGCGGAGCAGGGGTGCGGAGGGAGAAGGCGGCCAGGGTGCAGAGCGGAGAGGCAGGGCAGGGAGGGACGAAAGGTAGCGGCCCCGGCAATAATGTGGCGACTCGTGAGCTCACCTCTCAGACAGCACCGCTACCTACAGAGAGGCTTACAGAAGCGTTTCCTCGCCCCAACTAGTGCTGTGCACCCACGGACGCTCATTAACCGCCTGGCAGCGTGAAGGGGGCCCCTCGCACTGACCCAGGCGCTGGGGCGTGGGGTGTGACCCCAGGCGAGAGCTCGCGGTGATGCACCCACACACCCCGGCCGCGCTCCCTGCGCTCACGCCCCTCCGCGGGGCATCCGCCTGGAGCTCCAGGCCCCGCGAGGCGTCCTTCCTTCCAGTGAACCCACCCCCACCACGGGGCCGTCTGTCCTTCCTTCCGGTGAACCCCCCCACCACGGGGCCGGTGTACTCCCCCGAGCAGCTTGTCCAACTCGTCCGGGAGCCCGCTCTGCGCACAGCTCGGCAGGCAGGCAAGAGGGCAAGTCGGGAGCGAAGGGAGAACCGGTCCTGAGACTCAAGGTGCTTCCGGCCTTTGCTCGGAAACCAGGACTGACCCTCACGGAAAAGTCGGAGAAAAGCCAGGTGTAGGCCGCGTACGCTCGGGGGGGAAACCAGAAACACCCGAGAGGGACTGTGTCTGGGGCTCTCTGGGTGGGAGAGGATGCAGACTGTCCGAGGGGCTGACCACGGCTCTGTCCCCAAGGGAGAGGTGGGTCTGCGTTGCCCCCGGCAGACTGTCCAGGGCGAGGGTGGACCCTCAAGGAACAGAGACCCTTCTGTGACCGACCATGGGGAAATGGGGGGGCGGGGAGGTAGGAGGCAGGAGGAGGGGTGTGTGTGTGTGGAGGCAGGAGGCAGGAGGCAGAAGGACCGGGGGGAGGGGGGAGGCAGGAGGTCGCGGTAGATGCCGGCTTTCGATCACACGTGTCTTGTCCGCGCTTTCTCGGCACGTGGAGACTTCACAACCTCGCTGTAAGAACCGCGGGTTATGCGGCTGGGCCTCTGGTGGGCCTGCAGCTCTGTCCGGGTCCCTCTCTGCCACCTCCAGGGGCAGTTGAGAGACGCCCTGGTGTCAGCCAAGCCAGGGGTTCTCAGAGCTGCAAATGCTGATGCCAGGTGCTGGGGGCTCCCGGCCTCCAGACCGTCAGCTCTTGGGGAGCAGAAGGGGACAGATTTGGAAAATGAAAAATTAAAAAGAGAGGGACAAAAAACGTCGAGAAGAAAGACGAGAGGACGCACCGAGCAGGGTCTCACAGAATCTCGCTCCTTGAAAATCCTCCTGAAAGACTGTCCCCTCCCAGGGTGCTTGGCGGCTCAGCCAGTTAAGCATCTGACTCTTGACTTCGGCTCAGGTCATGATCTCAGGGTTCAGGAGATCGAGCCCCGCGTCGGGCTCTGTGCTGATGGGGCAGATCCTGCTTGGGACTCCGTCTCCCTCTCTCTAGACCCCTCCCACACTCACACTTTCTCTCTCTCAAAAATAAACATTAAAAACATACTCTCAGGGTGCCTGGGTGGCTCAGTCAGCTGAGCATCCTACTGCAGCTCAGGTCCTGTTCTTGAGGTCCGCGAGTTTGAGTCCCAAGTCGAGCCAACCCAAACCCCTGGCTTCAACCCCCAGCCACGGAGGATGGCCATGTCCCCAGCGGCACAAGTCACAGTTCCTGTGACGTAAGCTCATGAGACTGAGATCTAAGCAGACTCAGACCAAGTTCTGCTAAGATCTTGTGCTCGGTCTGGGAGACGGTGGTTTGCGAGACCTGGAGGCGGCGTACCCTGTCGTAGGAATGGCACCGCGTGGCCTACAGGCGGAGGGGATGTTGGTTTATCGCGTCGTTGGTTAGCATCATTCACGACACCTCCTCGGAAACAGGCACCAAGAAACACCACGACTCCCGGGTTGTGCGGACCCTCAGCTCGGCGAGCAGACTGCGTCTCAGCTCAGAGCTGTGGCCGCAGCGCGTTCCTGAAGTCTCCCCACGCGGCTTGCTGCCGGAACGCGGGCTTGACATACCGAGGAACGCGCTGGCCCGGGCGGTTTCGGAGAGGCACGCGTCCCCCCCACCCCTTCTCCATAATGGTGTTAATGCCGCTGGGGCAGGAATCTCAACACACACATACGTTACTCCAGCCCACATCAGCCTGTGGTGCAGGGCGCAGGGACCCCCGGGGACCCTTGAGGAGGCCGAGGCAGGAAGTGACTGGACGGCACACTCCAAGTGACGGTGATGGTGACGGTGACAGCGGTGACGAGGAAACACAGCGCCCCGGGGCATCAGCCCACGTCTGACAGTTTCAGGAGCTCCGGCCGTGGCTTCCAGAGCCCGCGGTGCTGTCACCTTGGTCACCACCACCAGGGTGGGGGCCTCATCACCTGCCTGGCGCTCCAACCCCTGCGGCCGGCCCCCTTGACCTCCCAGCCTCACCTCTGTCTCCAACAGCCTCCCTCTCTCCCGCACACCTGCGCAGCCCTGCTCGCTCCCACCCATGCCCTCCTGCTCCTGCTCCCAACCCCCCCTTGTGACTCGAATGTCCGCAGTGATGAACCGTCCCGGACTCCACGGTCAGGTTAACGCCCCTGCCCTGGCCCCGTGTGTTCCGTTCCTATTTGTACTTCGCCCTCTGACGTGAACCAAGGGGTGCTCCCAGCCCCGAGCGCCGCCGTGCTCAACCCACTCCCGCTCTCTCATCCAAGCCTCCGGATAACCCCGCCAGGTAAGTGATGTTATTACCCCTTCTACAGATGTCGAGACTGGGTCCTGGGGGGTCAGCATCTCACTCGTGGTCACAGGGCCAGGAAACGGGCACCGAGGGGACCAGAATCCCGATGTGCCTGACGCCCAGACCCAGGCTCTCAGCCACACGCTGCCTGCTCCCCACTGGAGAAGGCTCGCGCAGGCTCCACACCGGCATCTGTGCGTGACCAGCGCTAGTAGATGCGGCCAAATCCATTAGTCCAGAGACAGCAGCAGGAGGGAATGTGGCAGCACCGGGGGGAGGCCCGGCCGCTCATCTGCACCCCAACCTCCCAAGAGCCACGCCCTCCACCCCTCCCCTGGGTCCTCACTATGCAGCAGGCATCACCTCCTCCCCCGGAGCATTTGGATCCACCAAATGCTCAACTGCCAACAAATGGGCGGAAAAGAACATCGTCAGCTGGGCCGTGCACGCCAGGCGTCCCTCAGGCGGGGGGCCCGGGCACCGTGGGGACACGAGGATGGACAGCGTGGGGAGGGCGGCGGGAGGCCCCGGGTCTCACACGGCCGCCGTTGTGTCTGTCGTCCGTGTCCGGCCCCAGCGGAGAAAATCTCACTCGGATCGTGAATAGCCAAAGCTTATCCTGAGCTTACAAGCTGGACCCTGAGATCTTCAATCTGGGCAAACTCGTCTTCCACCACCGAGACGAGAGCCCAAGCAGACCTTCTGCTCAGCAGCGTAAAAATAGGCAAACAAAACAAAACAAAACAGGCAAAGACCCTGAAAGGGTCAGGATGCCAAATTTTATGATTTCAGGAAGCATCTAAGTAGCCAGCATCATCTCCTGTCAAGAAGACCAAAGCATACGTGCATGCGTGTTCGGCCCACCCCATCCGCGTGCCCCGCAGGACAGGTACAAGTTAACAGCTTGGTGCGAGGCAGGGGCATTAGAGCCACAGCCGGGCAGCTGGCGTGAAGTCCCTGGTACAAACAGAGTCAGGCATCACCCTCCAAAGCAGCGAGTGAAACCAAAAAGCCGATCACCCAACTTAAAAATGAGCAAATGACTTGAACAGACATTTCTCCAGGGAAGACATCCGGGTGGCCAACGGACACATGCAGAGACGCTCAGCGTCATCATCAGGGGAACACAAACCAAAACCACAGTGAGAGGCCACCCCGCGCACATTAGGACGGCCACTGTCAAAGAACAGAAAACAGCAGGTGCTGGCGAGGATGCGGAGAAAGGGGAACCCGCGTGCGCCGCTGTTGGGAATACACAATGGCGCGGCCGCTCTGGAGAACAGCGTGGAAGTGCCTCAAAAAGTTAAAAATTGAACTACCCTATGACCCAGCAACTGCACTACTAGGTGTTTATCCAAAGAATACAAAAACACTAATTGAAAGGGATACAGGCACCCCGGTGTTTACCGCAGCATCACCTACAACAGCCAAGATACAGAAGCAACTCAAGTGTCCAGGAACCGATGAACGGATAAAGCCGGCGTTGTATGCACACACAGTGGAATGTTACTCGGCCACGAGAAAGAAGGAAATCTTGCCATTTGCAACAACGTGGATGGAACTGGAGGGTATTATGCTGAGCGAAAGAAGTCGGGCAGAGAAAGAAACAACAGATGAACATACAAGAAGGGAAGGAAAAATAAGATAAAAAACCGAGAAGGAGGCAAACTCTAAGAGACTCTTAGATACAGAGAACAAACTGGGGGTTGCTGGAGGGGAGGTGGGTGGGGGGTTGGGCTAAATGAGTGATGGGCATTAAGGAGGACACTTGTTGGGGGGCGCCTGGGTGGCTCAGTCGGTTGAGCGTCCGACTTCAGCTCAGGTCATGATCTCACAGTCTGTGAGTTCGAGCCCCGCATCGGGCTCTGTGCTGACAGCTCAGAGCCTGGAGCCTGCTTAGCATTCTTTCTCCCTCTCTCTCTGCCTCTCCCCTGCTTGTGCTCTGTCTCTTTCTGTCTCAAAAACAAATAAACATTAAAAAAAATTAATAAAACAAAAGAATAAAGAAAGAAGGGGAGCCTGGGGGCTCAGTCGGTTAAGTGTCTGACTCTCGATATCGACTCGTCACAATCTCACAGTTCATGAGATCGAGCCCCACGTCGGGCTCTGCGCTGACAGTGTGGATCCTGCTTGGGAGCCTCTCCCTCCCTCTCTCTCTGCCTCTTCCCCCTCTCACTCTTTCTCTCTCTCTCTCAAAATAAATAAATAAACATTTTTTAAAAATAAACGAAAAAAAAATACACTTTATTTCCTTTAAAAAAAATCAAAAACATTATTACCGTACGATCTGGAGGTTCCACGTCGGGGCCTACACCCAAAAGAATTGAAAGCTGGGTCTCGAAGAGATACTTGAACACCCGTGTTCGTAACGGCAGGACCCACGACAGCCAGAGGGTGGAAACCACCTGGACGTCCCTCGATTAGTGAATGAGTGAGCGAGGCATGGCGTCCGCCCCCAGTGGACTGGGGCTCAGCCTCCAGAAGGAAGGAAATTCTGACACCTGCTACCGCAGGGGTGACCCCGAGGACATCGGACAGAGTGAGATGAGCCGGTCACGGAAGGACGAATACCATGTGGTTCCACGTACAGTGTTTAGTGAGGACAGAGGCCCCGTTTCGCAAGCTGTTTGGGAGCCCCTGGCGTGCTGGCAGCGCACGAGAGGGTAAGGGCTCGGCGGGCAAGCCGAGAGGCGGTTGGGGCGGGAAGTTTTACGCTATGTGTATTTTACCACAAGTAGAAGCAAGAAAAGGAAGGAAGGAGAGAAGGGGGAAGGGGGCCCATCAGCGCAGCTCCAGTCGGGACGCCCCCATTCTTGCGGCCCCGAGGCGTCGGGGGACGGGGCCCAGCCTCCCGGCCGGGCTGGTTTTCCCAGGTACCGGGGCAGGCGCCCGACGGAGGGAGGGTCAGGGCCGTTTCCAGCTCGGGAGCCTGTGTGACGTCGGTGGGGTCTCAGAGGATGTGTGACACCTCACGGTGTGTGAGCACAGCCTCGCGCAAACCCACGCGTCCGCTTTACAGCGACCGTGTTTACGTGGACAGTGAGACCCGGTGAAGACTCGGTTTAGGGCAGAGCAAAGTGGTCGGGGAGGTAGGAGCCTTGAGAATCTCAGATGAAGGAGAAAACCTTGGCAAAGGTTACCTGACACGTGGCTTCGGTCACCCGGCGAAACCCCCGTCACCCCCGTTCACCCCTCCCCAGGCCCTTTGGGGTCCCCCGCCCCACTAGGCTGCCCCCTCTGGACACCCCGGGTCCCCTGGCTCGCAGTTGACGTCCCTGTGCAGCGCCTCCATTGTCCCCGATTCACAGCTGGGACCACAGCTCCCTCCTCAGGGTCTCCCCGACCGCCTTCCCCGGGACGGAGCCCCACGCCTGGCCCAAAACTCAGGCTGGACGACCTGTCCTTGGAAACGAAACGGCCGTCAACTCTCGAAATAAGAATCCAAAACCGATTCCCGGCCTCGATTTTGCCAACACCCCCGACTAGCCCCTCAGGTCTCGGGTACGGAGGATGGGCCGGGTTGGCAGGAGCGAGTGGGGTGACGGGTTTCTCCAGGAGACCGTCCTGCAAACCGGGCAGGACGCAGACCCTGGGGCAGCGGGAGCCGGAACCGAAGGACGGTTCTGATCACGTCCACGGCGCTGTCCCTGCCTCGTGCTCCGTTCCCCACCCCTGCCGAGGAGACGGCTCCCACAGCTTGGCTTTCCCGTTGTGGGCGAGAACAGAGGCGCCTGGCGTAGGGCCACTGATCGTGGTCCCTTTATGTGTCAGACACGGCACGGAGCCCTGGTCTCGGCTCTCACCCTGCAGAGGGGCCCCCATCCTTCCGGTTGAGTCACCGGACAAGGGTCCCGGAGCAGGAGGTCACGGCTTGGGTTTGGGGAGGACGGTTCTGCACCCCCCACCCTGAAGCACCATTCCACAGATGAGAAAGGTGAGGTTTCTGCACACGGCCACACGGGCTCAGATCCAACGCGTCTGGTCCCAAAGCCTGTGTGTGGTGTTCCCTCCATACCTCACTGCCTCTGAGAAAGTCTTGGGGGGGGGGGGGTTGCTCTAAAATAGGGGACCCAGAAACTTAGGGCCCAGGGGCATGATTTCTCCCTCAACTACTTCCGACCAGAAGTGAGGACCCTCCATCCGTGTGACCCTCAGCTGCAAGCCGGTCTGCTTACCGGGGGTCGCTTCCAGACGATGCCTCGAGTCTGGGGGGAGTGTGGTCCAAGGTCCTTGTAGCCCAAGGCTGACGGGCACGCTGGGAACTCGGGGTCCTTGAACAGGACCCCCGAGTCCAAGCACTGCCTCCTCAGGGTCTCGAAGTCCTGGCCTAAATACTTGACGGCTTTGTGCTGGGAGCCAAGACCGTGAGCTGCCGCCCGCCGCCGCTGAGATACGCTGGCCGCGAGCTCAGACATGGCCGAGGGCTCCCCAGGGGGGACAGGGGGCAGAGCCGTGCCGCGCTCTCGGGCACCTGCCGCGGGGAGGTGAGGCTGCCGGGAACCTTTATCCAGGGGCCTGCTCCCTGGGAAGTGAGTCACAAAAGCGCTTAATGAATGTCACCCACCTTCGCCTTTGCCTTGAGCGTTTCTGCAAACACTTAGGAGGCTGGGAACCTGGGGGGGGGGGGGCCCTCCCTAGGAGATCTGGTGGCATCCCAGCCGCTCCCACCCTGGGCAAGGCCCGCTCCCCTGCCCTTGGCCCCGTGGGCCCGTGGGCCTGGTGGGCTGAGGTGGGAAGACCAGTCCTGTGGCTCCAGTGTTTGCCGGGCCCTGGGGGAGTGGCTCAGAGGATGGCCAGGAAGGGGGGTGGGGGGTGGGAATGTCAGAGCGAGCCCAGCGGAGCCTGCCCCGCGAGCGAGGTTAGGTTGTTTCTGTCCCACGTCCACCAGTAATTAGCTCGCCTTGAGCATATTATTCAACCTCCTCCCCTCAATTTTCTCATCTGTAAAATGGAAGATAATAGGGGGACCCGCCTTGCAGGGTTGAGAGTGTCACCAGTTGGGGCGTCACGAGACAGGGTGTGGGATTCACTCAGCAGGTGTCAGCTGTCGCTGTTCCTGGGGACCCGGGGGGCCAGGAAGGGAAGGCCTGGGGGTCAGGAGTCACGGCTTCTCTGCCGAGAAGGGAATGTGACCTTGGATGTGTCACTCTTCTGGCGGCTCCAGTTCCCTGGGCCTGGTCTCCTCTACGGACGTGGAGCCCACGCGTGATCATTCTAACTTTCACTGTTGAAGCGTAGTCGACGCACGCGTTACGCTGGTTTCAGGCGCACAAGAGACTGACCCGACATGTCTCCACGCTCCGAGGTGCTCCCCACGGCCGGTGTGGTCACCCCTGCCACCGGACAGTCATCACAGTGTTGTCCACTCCAGTCACCGCTCTGCACTTCCCACCCCGAGATACACTCATGGTCACTGGAAGCCTGCCTTCCTCAACCCTGCGCCTGCTCCCCGCCCTCCCCTCCCCCACCCTCCCCTCCCCTCCCCTCCCCTCCCCCTCTCCTCTCCCTCTCCCTCCCCTCCCCACCCTCTCCTCCCCTCCCTTCTCCCTTCCCTCCCCTCCCCTCCCCACCCTCTCCTCCCCTCCCCTCCCCTCCCCCTCTCCTCTCCCTCTCCCTCCCCTCCCCACCCTACCCTCTCCCTTCCCTCCCTGCCCCCTCCCCTCCCCTTCTCACTCCCCTCCCCACCCCTTCCCTCCAGAGACCACCCGTTCACACATCAGGGATTTTTGAACTTAGCGTGTGTGGCAGCCTGGAGAATGGTCGCCCAAGATCTGGACACCTAATCCCTGGGACCTGTGAGCAGTGCCTTATTCGGAAAAGGATCTTTGCAGATAAGATTAAGTTGGGGCTCTTGAAATGGGGAGATTATCGTGGCCCTAAATGCAACCACGAGTGTCCTCGAGAGACCCAGGCGGGGCCAGACGTGTCAAGCACAAAAAGGAGGAGGCGATGTGCCCACGGGACAGCAGCTGGAGCGTTGCAGCCACAGGCCACGGATGCCACCAGCCCCGGACCTGGGGGAGGCCGGGAACCCAGCCCC
This sequence comes from Prionailurus bengalensis, assembly GCF_016509475.1. Lineage (NCBI taxonomy): Eukaryota > Metazoa > Chordata > Mammalia > Carnivora > Felidae > Prionailurus > Prionailurus bengalensis. The sequence continues at coordinate 503,847 of NC_057360.1, forward strand.
GGAGCCTCTGCAGGCACATGGCCTTGGCCACAGCCACAGGGAAACAGAGTGTGGACTTCCGGCCTCCGGAACTGTGGCCAAAGTGTTTCTTCTGCGCTTCTAGAGCCACCAGGCTTGTAGTCACTTGCGAACAGCAGCCCGGAAGCCACACGGTGTGGGCGAGAATCCCCCGGAGTGCTTGCCCAAAACGCTGCTTCCCTGAGGCCCTGCCGCCATCCCGCCCTCCAAAAACAGGTCTGAGTCACAGGGTCCGAGGCGGGACCCGGATCTGCAGACACGGGGCGCTCCGGGCCAGCCGACCAGCTGACCTCCACGGCACCCAGTTCTGACCTTCTGAGCCGGGGACGGTCTGGGAGCGAAGGCAGGTGGGCAGGTCTGGGCCAGGCGCCAGGCACCCACCGTAAAGCTGAGTTTGTCCGGCCTCAGCGGGGAGACGGGGCCATGCCAGGACCCTCAGATGGCAGAGAAGCGACAGTCTTTCCCCCAAGCATCCCTCGATATCATTGCCGGGGTCCCTTCCCTTCGCTGCACCCCAAGCCACGGCCTCCGCACAATTCTGTATCCCTTCAGGCCCAGATCACGGCAACAGTGTCCCCGACTTCCCAAATCCCTCCAACCTCCAGATGATTCTGTTACATGAGGGGTTTCGGGGCCCCTCAGCTTGCCTTGAGGGTGACATCCTGTGTCCCGGGCCCAGCACCCGGACTCTCGCCACCTGATGCCCACGCAGCCCATCGGGTGCTCCTCGGGCAGAACGGATGGTGAGAGCCCCCCGCCCCCCACTCCCTGCCCACCGTGTGCAATTTTCCTGCCACGCCTCCTGTGCCCGGAACCTTCCGCCACGCGGAAACTGCATGTTCGTCCCTGAGTCTCTCCCCCGATACACACACCCCCCCGCTGTGGCCCCGTGCTGGACACAGAACCGATGTTCAGTACGTGCCTAATGAAGGAATAACTCACTAAACATGCAATCACATGCAAGCTTTGTGTCTTGCGTCCTTGGATTAGCAAGACACAAAAAAAATCGAGCCCCGGGGATAAAAGTATGGAATTCAAGTACACGTGTGCCCTGAGGGCTCTTATGTCGTGTGTGATAGTCTGAAAAGGTTTGCACGTGTGACTGAAACCAAGACAAAGTAGGAAGTGCTGGGAGAAGGCTACAAGTATCTAGAAATAGTAGTTTAGATGCAGCCAGCAGGAGCCCCGGACGGACAGCGGACCCGGATTTCAGCCTCACTCTGTCCCATCCTCACGGTCACCTGGAGACGTCACTTTCCTTGCGGGTCTTTGCTCACCTGACCCAGAGGACACGGCTGCGCTGTGAGCTGGACCAGGCCACCCGCGTCCGGTGGAGACAGCGCCTGGTGAGCTGAATGCAGCCGTCAGCCCTGGAGGGGGGCCAAGCCCCCCGGGCCCAGGTCAGGGGTCCACCCCGCGGTTATGCACACACGCATGCGCGTGCCACACGCGGAGCCCCCGGCCCGGCCCTGCGCTCACATCGTCCCGTCTGGGCCACAGCCGCTGTCGCCGACGGGGCGTCACAGATGAGAGCACAGCAGCACCAAGCTAAGCAGCAGGAGGATTTGAACCCAGGCTCGTCTCCCCTAAAAGCCACGTGTTTTCCCAAGACACTATATTGACACTGTCGAAAGAGACAAAAAATCGATGGAAAACGGGGGTTGAACTGGGGGAGCTGCTCTCTCGTGCTCAAGTCCCCACACAGCTGCTGGGCTCCTGCTATTTGTCAGAGGCGGGACCCTTCTCTTCCAGCTGCAGGGAGCAGGGCCGGGGACACCAGGGACTCCGGGAGCACTGGGGACAATGGAAACACCGGGGACAATTGGGACATGGGAACACTGGGGACAACAGGGACACCGGGGACACCAGGGACAATAGGGACGACGGGGACACTGGGGACAACAGGGACATTGGGGACACCGGGGACAACGGAGACACTGGGGACAACAGGGACACCGGGGACAATGGGGACACCAGGGACAACAGGGACATTGGGGGCACTGGGGATAACAGGGACACCAGGGACAACAGAGACACTGGGGACAACAGGGACACCGGGGACAATGGGGACACCAGGGACAATGGGGACACCAAGGATAACAGGGACATCAGGGACAACAGGGACATTGGGGACACTGGGGATAACGGGGACACCGGGGATAACAGAGACACTGGGGACAATGGGGACACCAGGGACAACAGGGATGTCGGGGACACTGGGGACAACAGAGACATGGGGGACACTGGGGACAACGGGGACACCAGGGACAATGGGGACACTGGGGACAACAGGGACACCGGGGACAACAGGGACACTGGGGACACTGGGACACCGGGAACAGCCCCTGCTCCTCCTGCACCCGTGACCGGCACATGGCCTCACGCCTCCTGACGTTCCAGCTGAGACAAGCCATGAGTGACAATGCTCCGCAGTAAGGCATCGGTAAAGGGGCCGCGGCTGCTGGTCTCTGCTGCCCCCCAGAGCCCTGGGTCACCCCACAGCCTCGGGGACTCCTTAAACCAGCGCTCCCTACAGCATTGTCTCTGCAGTGATCTGCTCGCGCTTTCCCGTTTGCTCCAGAGGGTGGCCGCTAGCTGTTTCTGCTGATAAAGAATATTTACACCCGTCTTTATCTTTAAATGACCAGAGCGTTCTGAAAATCAGTAAGGGAAAGGACGTGCATTTACCTGACTCTCCTGTATGCGCCGTGTTTCAGGGGAAATGGTTGGTTGGGCAACACTTTATTTTTTATTTTTTTAATGTTTATTTATTTGAGAGAGAGAGAGAGAGAGAGATAGCAGGGGAGGGGCAGAGAGAGAGGGAGACACAGAATCCGAAGCAGGCTCCGGGCTCCGAGCTGTCAGCACGGAGCCCGACGCGGGGCTCGAACCCACGAACCATGAGATCACGACCTGAGCCGAAGCCTGACGCTCAACCGGCTGAGCCCCCCGGGCGCCCCAGCAACGCTTTTCTTTACAGAAGAATTTCGGCTAATCAGAGCAGGGGTGAGAGACAACTGGAAGAGACAACAGTCTGCCAGCCTTAGTGAGATGCTGGGTCTCGGCAGCCGTCACCGACAGACGATAAAACAGGAGAGCGGGAGGCACACGCCCCGCCCACTGAGCCAGCCGGCTGCCCCCCAACTTGTGTTTTGGGCTGTGATTATTGTCACGTGTATACAGCCGGGCTCGGTTTGCTCACACTCTCATCGGAAGGATGCAGGTCACCTGGGAAGGTTGTGTCCTCCCGCGGTGACTCTACAGGGGGCAAACCTGGTGCTAATCACAGGGGGCAGCGGGGGCAGCCCGCACCCAGTGCCTGGTAGGGACGAGCCCACAAAGACATTCCGGCCCAACCTCGCATCTCTCCTGGGCCACGGGGCGTCCAGGGCATCCAAGGGACTGGTCAAATCTCTGTCACAACAGTGTTGCATTTTGACTCCTCCCTCCGACCGGGACTCCCTGTTCCCCTTCCACAGATGCTGATCCCGGTAAACACCAGGCATGCGGAACCCCGGCTCAGCGTCGGCTCCCCGAGAGCGCAGCCGGCAACAGAGCAGGCCAGCCACGCGGGCGTGCGCTCGGAGGGACGCACGCGGCTTCGTGCTCTTTGCTCACCCTCTTGAAAATATAAATCCCCGTGGTGATTTCGGTTCTATGGAAAATCCCGTAAGTGAACTTTCAGCAAAGTGAGCCAGAGAAATCTTTTCATCAATCAAGATACCAAATTAAAGGGCGCCTAGGTGGCTCAGTCCGCTAAGCGTCCGACTTCGGCTCAGGTCATGATCTCACAGCTCATGAGTTCGAGCCCCGCATCGGGCTCTGTGCTGACAGCTCGGAGCCTGGAGTCTGCTTCGGATTCTGGGTCTCCCTCTCTCTCTGCCCCTCCCCACACTTTCTCTCTCTCTCAAAAATAAATACATATTACATAAAGATACCAAATTAATAAATCACAATTATTCATTGTATTATAGAAAATTATGACACCAAAAATGGCCTCTTTTTGCAGTTTGTAAGTTTATGTTCCCCCCACACATGTCACTATTACTACCTCTTATATGTAAAGTATATTTTTAAAGGAAAAAGCCTTATAAGGTAAAACCCTGGATTGCGAGGAACTCGTTCTGTGAGTCCACAAGACAAGCAAACATTTCTAATAAACTTTAACCTGAGGAGCGAGCGATGTCTCGAGATACGAGTCGTCTGTGACACCAAACGTCACATGATCACAAGTGAGCCAATTGAAATTCGCTTTGACATACGAGTGCTTTGGATTACAAGCATGTTTCCGGAATGAATTGTGCTCGCAAACCAAGGTTCTACTGTATTTTAACAGCACTTCTTTCCTGGGTTTTAAAGAACGTGGCCACATTTGCACTGAGCCCCGCATGTGGCGAGCTGGCCGCGAGGGCCGCCTCCCGCCCCACGAGTGGCCATCCGGGAGGGGTGCACCAGAGGGCGTACCGTGAGCTGTTATCTGCTATTCACACTTCGTGCCTACGATGAAGAGATCGTAGGGGCCCTGTACGCACGGAATACAGGGGAGGGGAGAGGGCCGGGGGCCCGCAGAGAAACTCCGGATTTTGCCCGGAGTTTGTCTTTGTCAGAGCCTTGTTCCTGACGCCTACGTGAGCGTAAGACACAGCCCAGCGATTAAAAACTAAACGTGAAGATGTCATTTAGATAAGTCATTAAAAAAACTCCCTCACCGCCAGGACGCTAACACTGCCTATGCAACTGAACAATCAGGAGTGTCCTTGTCTAAAACCGGCTCGGAACGGCCCGGCCCTGGGGACTGGGGCTGCTTCTCAAGATCGGGGGCCCTCTTGGGGACATCAAGTTCTCAGAGCAATAAACAGAAAAATATCTGTAGTTAATTAAAATGGGCCAATACCGTCACCTTCCACGTGGGCTGGGAAGGACTAAGGGGTAGGATATCAGGCAAAGGCTGGTGAAAACACAAGTCACACCCTGATTTTACACTCTGCCGCGTGTCTATTTGATGTTTCTGTTTACGGGACCCCTTGTGCAGAGTAACGCTCCGTTGTCCTGCGGACGGAGCCCCACGGTTCGCAACACTGCTGCGGGTGACGGGGCGCCCCACGCTGTCCTGACATCTGTCCTGCATCAGTCCTACATCTGTCCTGCCATCGGTCCTGCCATCCGTGCTGACGTCCGTCCTGCCGTCCATCCTGACATCCGTCCTACATCCATCGTACATCCGTCCTGGCATCCATTGTGACAGCCGTCCTGCCATCCGTCCTGCCGTCCATCCTGTGGTCTGTCCTGCTGTCTGTCCTGCCATCCATCCTGCCGTCCATTTTGCTGTCTGTCCTAATACCCGCAAGCTTCAGACACGGGCTCTACAGACAGCGGGGAAAGAACTAATCCAAGAGGCTTTGCCTGCAGCATTCTGACCTTGTGTCCTCAGTAAACCCACAAGAACTGTGAACAAATGTTGAACACTGGCTACTAGTTTTGATTCGCACAGTAGCATGGGCCAGCAATTGCAAACTACTTTCTGGGCGTCCCTGGAGAAAGAAAATGGGGAAATTCATTAAGAATGATGGAAGTCGGGGCGCCTGGGTGGCGCAGTCGGTTAAGCGTCCGACTTCAGCCAGGTCACGATCTCGCGGCCCGTGAGTTCGAGCCCCGCGTCGGGCTCTGGGCTGATGGCTCGGAGCCTGGAGCCTGTTTCCGATTCTGCGTCTCCCTCTCTCTCTGCCCCTCCCCCATTCATGCTCTGTCTCTCTCTGTCCCAAAAATAAATTTAAAAAATTAATTAAAAAAATTAAAAAATTAAAAAAAGAATGATGGAAGTCATGTTCTCATTGCTGGAGAAGAGCGTTACAAATGCAGAGAGACGGAACTTTATTTTTTGTAATGTTTATCTATTTTTGAGAGAGAGACAGAGAGACAGAGTGCGAATGGGGGAGGGGCAGAGAGAGAGGGAGACACAGAATCCGAAGCAGGCTCCAGGCCCTGAGCGGTCAGCACAGAGCCCGACGCGGGGCTCGAACTCACAGACCGCGAGATCATGACCTGAGCTGAAGTTGGACACCCAACCACCTGAACCAGCCAGGCACCCAGGAGAGAGGGAACTTTAAAACAAGGCACATGGTCTTCATTTGGAATCAAGGGTCACCGTGAACTCACATGACAACAGGATAACTTTTTAGAAGCTGAATTCACTTTCGTAAATATAAAGTCAGCCTGCATTTATTTACCTAAGGTTTCTACAATTTATTTGCCTAATTAACAGGGAACCAGCAGGATGACCAAGCTGCTTAAATTAAATATTAATATTAGGCTAAATATCCTAGCTCGGAATAAAGAATGTTAAAACAGGACTTCCAGGATATACACAAAACTGGCTAATGTCATACAGGACAAGGAAGGGACAACCTTGGTTGGGAGACTTTGTTCTCGTATTTTTTACCCGAAAGGAATTATTTGCATCAGCACCAGACAAAAACCTACATGCTAACATATAACCTTATAGAGTCGAGACCCTATTCAATGGTGTATAACAAGTCAAACAAAATTACATTTTCCTAAAGGATAAGAAAGTCCGGGGCGCCTGGCTGGCTTGGTCGGTAGAGCATGCGACTCTGGATCTTGGGGTTGTGAGTTCGAGCCCCACGTTGGGCATAGACATTACTTATGAGTGAATAAATGAATGAATAAAACTATCATTTAAAAACATAAATCCTGGGGCGCCTGGGTGGCTCAGTTGGTTAAGCGTCCGACTTAGGCTCAGGTCATGATCTCGCAGTCCGTGAGTTCGAGCCCTGCATCGGGCTCTGTGCTGACAGCTCAGAGCCTGGAGCCTGTTTCAGATTCTGTGTCTCCCTTTCTCTCTCACCATCCCCTGTTCATGCTCTGTCTCTCTCTGTCTCAAAAATAAATAACATGTTAAAATAAATAAATAAATAAAAATAAAAACAAAGACAGAAATCCTCGGGTGGGCCTGTTAGCTGGGGAGCACACAGATGTGTCCACCACTGAGCTGGTGGGCACCAAGCCCTCCTGCCCCAAAAGCCGATTGCCACACTCACGTTAAAAGTGTTGGCTGAAGCCCTGTTCTCGCGGTCTGGACTTGCCCAGACATCTCCGCTCTCCTCGGCGACCTCTCCCGTCGCCCGCCCACCTCACAGGAGCTGAGCCAGCTCTGGGCCTCTGCTTGGTTATGACTTCCTCGCTGGAACCTTCCAAGTCTCCCCAAGTCTGAGTGAGGGTCCTCAGTAGGCACTTCCCACCACAGCAATGATCAGGGCTAATCACGGCCACTAGATCCTCTGTGAGCCCAGGCCCGACTGAGTCCTGTTCACGGCCGAAGCCCAGAGCTGCACGTGACCACACATTACACAGACAGGTGGATGGATGGTCAGATCAACGGATCGGTAAACAGGTGGTCGGGATAACAGATACCTGGATAGACAGGCAGACAGAGACAGACAGAGATAGACAGACACAGACAGATTAGAGAGGAGACAAAGGGGCGGGGCGGGATCCCACCAGAGGGCTTTACAATCTGCCTCTGTGGCTGCCTTAGACCCCCCCCACCCCCACCCCGCCAACACACTTTCTCCATTTCAGCTGTTTATACTGAAACGTATCCAAAGCCTTTCGCTGCTCAACTGGGGTTTCTCCTGCTCTGAAGCCACAATGCTGCGCTCGGCCGCACGGTGGAGCCGACGAGGCACCGAGGACGCCCCGGCCAGGTGGTTACGCCCTGCAGGCCACGAAGGAGAGCAGCTCCTGGGTGTGAAGGGTCACCCCAGGCTCAGGTTTGTCGTTCTGGGAAATCTCCGGGGCTGTTAGGACTCTGAGGCTCCAAGCAACCATCCGGCTGCCCCAAAGGGTGGGGAGGGGGTGTCTCCTCACCAGGGAGCCCATAGTCTGGGATCCATTGTGAGGACAGCCGAGGTGGGGGGAGGATCCATGGGGACAGCTGTCTTCCAGCCTATCAGTCCTATTCCAGCAGGACCCGGGAAGGAGGGCTGGGGGGCCACCGTCCCTGCCCAGAGCTCTGCTTCCAGAAAGGGGCCTTCGGTACAGCATTCCTGCAGGGCGGGGGCGCATCTCTGCCCAGACCCCTGCCCCCTGCAGCCAGGAGCCGCCCCCACCCCTCTGACGAGGACCTTCCCCCGCCAACCCTCCTTTGACTCCCTCACTGCCTTTACAAGCCCTAGGGGACGCAGTCTGTCCCTACCTCCAGGCTTCACGTCTGTCCTCCCCTGGCCCCTCACACCAGCACGATCCCCACCCCCTCCCCAACCCCACTCATGAATTCCCAACAGGCCCGGGGAGTCCCTGGGTTACTCAGTTGGCTTGGAAATGCTCCTGGGGTAGAAGTGGGCGGTGGGGGGGGGGGGCTGTGTGTCCTGAGCAGACTCCCCAGCACTGTACCAGCGCCTGAAGGAAGGGCCGGCCAGCCCAGTCGCTGACGCTGACAGAGGAGGAGGAGGAAGGCGGCAGGAAATGCTAGCAGGGCCTGGTCTCACCTTTGTCCCGAGCACAGGTCGCCCCACCCTAGGGGACAGATCTTCCGGTTCTCTGAGGCAGAGGGTGCACACCCCACCCTAAACACAGAGGCGGGAACAATCCTGGTGGACATTCAATCAGAGCTCCTCAAGGCTGTCAACTGGGAGACCCTTCAACGGGACGCGGGGCCCCAAGCTGCACCTCCCCCACCCTGGGCCAAGGACACGAACCCTGAACACACCAGCGGGCTCTGCCTCGGGGATCCTGGGGCCCACGGTCAGGCGCTACGCCAGGACCACGAGGCCACAAAGAAAGTCCGTCCAGTTGGGGCACTTTCAGGCCAGCAGGGAATCGGACTCACAGACACGTGTGGCAGGCAGGAGCAGAGAAGTCACAGAAAGTGCCGAGGTGATAGTTCTAATTGTTCCTTATTGTGCTTTTGGATTTATAGTAAATCCACACCACAGAATTTGCATTAGGGAGCACCCCCGTCTTGCTTAGGGAGCATCCCTGTCTTGCCGTGACTTGCATTTTGGAGCAGTTTCTGGACTGCTGGGGCGGAAGGAAATCCCTCCCCGACACTCCCCTCTGAGTGTGAGTCAGGAAGCAGAGGTGTCCCCAGCCGGGTCAGAGGCACAGGGACAGAGGCTGGGCGTAGCCGCTGTGTGTGTCCGGACCCAGGCCCGCGCGCTCCCCTGCGGCTGCCGGACCTTCTGCTCTGGCCTCGGCTCCCCATCCGCGGGGGTTGGACAAGGAGATGGTCCAGCCCTCCTCCTCCACCTCTGCTAAGAGCTGGAGAATCTCTGAGTCAGACACTGTGTGGCCACATGGCTCAGAAGTGACTCACACCAAGACTCGGCAGGGAGGCCCCTTTTGTAATATTCCCTTATTTGGCCCCGGGCAGGGTCTCGTGTTCTCTCCCGGGAACTGCTGGGCAGAGCCTCTCTCGGGGCCAAGGAAGAGCCCGACACTCAGGCAGTGACCGCCTGGGCTGGGCTCTGGTGCTGACCCAATCGGTACGAGGGACCGACACAAAGAAACGGCTTTCCAGGCTTTAAACCCCACCGAGATTAAATCATAAATCGTGTGGAGACTGACTTGGGCACCACTAGCTGTGCCTGGAAACTCACATTAGTATTCTAAACAATAAATCTGTGTGTGTAAGGTGCAGGGGGCGGGGGGGCGGGAGAGACAGAGGGAGGAGGGGACTAGCCTCCAGAGGAGACAGAGGCCTCGGCCGGGGCCAGGGCCAGGGGAAGTACCCGGCTATTCTGGGCGAGCACTGACTGCGTTTACACTCGGCAGTGATGGGAGGTGGGAGGCTGGGAGCAGGAGGTGCAGGCCGGGCGGGCTGCGAGGCAGGAAGCGCCCGATCATGTACACAGGACGCAGGCTGAGCCGGGCTGGAGAGGGACAGTGAGAAGCCGGGGTTGGACATAGGGTCGGGGATCCCATGGCTGACCGTGGCCACTGCGGCTTGCAAGGTGCGGAGGGTGGCAGCCAAGAGGGTTCGTCCTCCCCCCACCCCCCACTGGCCCAGCACACCACACGCCCGCGTTCAGGGCCGAGGTTCCCGAAGGCGACACTCAGCACCCGCCCGGTGCCCCCGGGGAAGGCACTGAACCGCTGGGTGCCTCAGTTTCCTCGTCTGCAAATGTGGAAAACGTAACAAGACCTGTGTCATAGGGTTGTTGTGAGGGTTTGCCCGGGGAAGGAAAAGGAAAACGCTAACCCGGAAAGACACCTGCTCCCCCATGCTCTCGGCCACATTCTTTACAACAATCAGGATGTGGAGGCGGCCCCAGGGTCCGCCAGCAGGTGAGTGGATGGCAGGTGGTGTGTGTGTGTGTGTGTGTGTGTGTGTGTCTGTGTGTGTGTGTGTGAGCCAGCCCTCTGCTCAACCACAGACCCCAGCAGACAAACCCACAAATACACAAGACCCCTTCCCCCGCGCTAACTGAAACCCAGCGCACTTCCTTCTTATCACGTCTTCCTGAGGCATCGGTGATGGTGTTTCGCAAGGACCAGAACATTCCAGTCGCTGGAGCAGAGAGGCCCCGATAGGCTGGCCTAGAAGACCACACCCCACCGACCCCTTCCCTGCCCGTGATTGTGGGGAAGAATGTGTTCTCTTCCAAATACACGTCTCTCCCTGTCTCTGTCTCTGATACACACACACGGTCTCCATTTCTCTCCGTGTCTCTGTGTGTGTCTCTCTCTCTCACACACACACACACACACACACACACACACGGCTGGCCCTCAAAGCCGGGGCCCCTCCCGCTTGGGGTGATCCCAGCCTCTGTGACTCATCCACTGCCCAGGCCTGGGTGAGTCACGGCAGGAAGGTTCTCCAGGGCGAGGCCCTAGGGTGTGTGTGTTCCTGTGTGAGGGATTGTATGGTCCGAAAGAGATGGGATTTTGCCGGATCCGGTGAGACAGCGTCGTGTGAGAGCCTCCGAAAATATAAAGAACGCTGTTTATTCAGGTTTTAAAAACTGTCGCTTGTCCAGTGGTGGGGGCAGTAATCGTTGTGTGCGTCTGAAATAAATCTGAGTCTCTCAGGACAGCGAAGTTCTTCTGTGAGGACAGCCCTGTGTGCAGAGGCCTGCAGGCTGGTGGGCAGCCAGCTGGTGGTCCTGGGTCCTGGGTCCAGGTCCTGAGTCCTGGGTCCGGGTCCTGGGTCCTGGGTCCTGGGTCCTGGGTCCTGGGTCCGGGTCCTGGGTCCTGGGTCCTGGGTCCTGGGTCCTGGGTCCTGGGTCCAGGTCCTGGGTCCTGGGTCCTGGGTCCTGGGTCCGGGTCCTGGGTCCTGGGTCCTGGGTCCTGGGTCCGGGTCCTGGGTCCTGGGTCCGGGTCCTGGGTCCTGGGTCCTGGGTCCGGGTCCTGGGTCCTGGGTCCTGGGTCCGGGTCCTGGGTCCTAGGTCCTGGGTCCTGGGTCCTGGGTCCTGGGTCCTGGGTCCTGGGTCCGGGTCCTGGGTCCTAGGTCCTGGGTCCTGGGTCCTGGGTCCTGGGTCTGGGTCCGGGTCCTGGGTCCTGGGTCCGGGTCCTGGGTCCTGGGTCCTGGGTCCTGGGTCCGGGTCCTGGGTCCTGGGTCCGGGTCCTGGGTCCTGGGTCCTGGGTCCGGGTCCTGGGTCCTGGGTCCGGGTCCTGGGTCCTGGGTCCTGGGTCCGGGTCCTGGGTCCTGGGTCCTGGGTCCGGGTCCTGGGTCCTGGGTCCGGGTCCTGGATCCTGGGTCCTGGGTCTGGGTCCTGGGTCCTGGGTCCGGGTCCTGGATCCTGGGTCTGGGTCCTGGGTCCTGGGTCCGGGTCCTGGATCCTGGGTCTGGGTCCTGGGTCCTGGGTCCTGGGTCTGGGTCCTGGGTCCTGGGTCCGGGTCCTGGGTCGGGTAGAGGACGAGCAGCACAGGCCAGGCCGGGAGGAACCGCATCCCCGGGGGCTCAGCTGGCCTCCAGGAGTCTGGCAGGAGGGTGAGTGCCCCTGGTTGCTCTGTCACACTGGCCAGGTGGACAGGTCTTCTCCCAAGATCCCGGGGCCAGGAGGAAATCCGGGGAGCCCAGGGGAAATCAGAAGTCAGACGGTAAGCAAGTTAACAGCTTCCTGTGTTCTCCTTAAACCTACGAGCTGGAAGCCAACACCAGTGGCCCCGTGTCATCCAAGGCAGGCAGCGGCACCTGGCCATCGATGGGGGACAGGGACGATACTGGCGAATACAAACCCAAACCCTCAAATGTAGGGTCACTCCATAGAAAGGGGTGCCCGGTGACTCCGCTCCTAAAGCGTTTGGTGCAAAGGGCTAAGTTCTTTTTCTTTTCTTCCCTTTTTTTCTTTTTTTTAGGCCTTTTTTTAAAGTCACCTCTACACCCAGTGTGAGGCTCGAACTCCCCACCCTGAGATCAAGAGTTAGCTCCCCTGACTGAGCCCACCGCCGGGGCGCCCCAAGGGCTCAGTTCTTGAATCTGAACAAATACTCCAGGTGGCCAAATGCAATTCCCAAATCCTAGGCTCCCGCCTCTCCGCCTCTCCGGGGAAATTTAGTAAGTGAAAAGCAACAGGCAGTCTCCAAAAGATGTTGAGGGGCAGAGAGAGTTCCTTCAGAATGCAGCCACTCCCTACGGAAACAGCCTCGAGAACAAGCCAGTGCTGACTTTGCCGCCAAGAAGAAACCAGCACCTGATGATGTTGGAAATAAACCTCCAGGCTGGGTCAGGCCACCTGCCAGCGAGCCCTCAGGCCATGCGGTGTTTGGCTAGAAAGGGTTTCAGAGGTCACCTGCCCCCCAGCAGCAGGGCCCCCACCCAGTGGCAGCACCCCCCTCCCCCAGCGGCAGGGCCCTTTTGGGGAGGGGGAGTTCTTCCTCCTCCAAGTCCTCGGCTGGACTAAGAAATCAATTTACATGGGGGCACTGGGGTTGTTGCTCAGTCCATTAAATATCTGACTTCAGCCCATGATCTCACAGTCTGTGAGTTCGAGCCTGCCCAGCGTCAGGCTCTGTGCTGACAGCTCAGAGCCTGGAGCCTGCTTCGGATTCTGTGACTCCCTCTGTCTCCGCCTCTCCCCCCTCTCACACTCTGTCTCTCTTTCTCTCTAAAAAATTAAACATTAAAAAAAAAGGAATTCAATTTACACGGAACGGATCAACAGGGGAAAGGCCCAAAGCTGCTTCACACACGCACAGAACACACGCACAGAGGCCCAGTAATGAAACTGGGACCCAAGAGATGACCAAGTCAGGCAGCTTTTACACGGTGTAGACGAAGAGACGAGAAGTTTGTGAGGAATTGACAGGTTAAGGAAAACAGGGGTTTGTGGTTTGTGAGCTTTAACCAGTATGGAATTCTCTGCAGTTTGGGCTGAGGTCGTGGACGAGTAAGAAAGTCAGCAGGTTTGTTTCCACCGCTTTCTCGGCGCTCAAGGCCCCATCTCTGGTGATGAGGGTGTGTCTTTTCACTTGTTACAGCAGGAAGGGTATTTTTCACGTGGGGGTTTGTTTCCACTGGAAGGAGGAGGGTCTGAAGGCCCTTGGGCCCGGTGTTTCTCTGGAATAATCACTCTGCCACAGGGGCACATTCTGGGGTGGCCTGTCCTTGACCCCACAGCCCCACCTTGCTGGTCCTCAACCATCAAAGCCTTAGCACTTCCTATGGAATCAGCATCTGGGTGTGGCAGGCCTGGAGTCTGCATTTGTAACCACATGCTTCCATGTGGTTCTGATGTGCCGCAAAGTCGGGCCCCCCCCACCCTGGGAGCACCCCAGTGCGGCTGTACCCGGGGTCACAAGGCAGTCCGTTCCCCGGTGCGGGCCAGTGTGCAGGCTTTTTTATGTTAAATTAAAACCTGCACCCCATTAAGCCCTGCTGGTCCCTGTTCCCTCTGCGGAGGACACGGAATGAAGACGCCCCCTACTCCCCATCACACCTGTAAACAGGAAGTTAACACCGAGGCCTGCGCACAAGTGTGTTAAAAGATACTTTCTTAAAAGAATAAAATAATGACTCCCATGAAAGTATAAGATGAACATATGTCCAAGATTTTATTTAACTCATTAAAGAAGGAGGGAACTAGTAGGTGTTTTTTGTTTTTTGTTTTTTAATAGTTCAAAGGAGAAACTAAAAAAGAAGCCAGTTAGGAATGCAGGATTGAGGGGCGCCTGGTGGCTCAGTCGCTTAAGCGTCCGACTCTTCATTTCAGCTCAGGTCATGCATGGTCTTACGATTTGTGAGTTCGAGCCCCGCGTGGGGCTCTGTGCTGACCTGCTTGAGATTCTCTCTCTCCCTCTCTCTCTCTCTGCCCTCCCCCGTTCTCAGGCTCACTCAGTCTCTGTCAAAATAAATAAATAAGCTTTAAAAAAATAATGAAATTAAAACAAACAAATAAATAAATAAAAAGTCTTCCGGACAAGGTCACATGGCCCATAGGATGGGGTGGAGAGGGTAACTGAGGGCTAATCCACCCCTTTTCGCACTGACACACAGACACCTGCCTATCAGTGCCGGGGAGATGCAGGACATGCAGGCCTGGGCCACCCAGTCCCCCCCCCACCCAGGAGCTGCCAATCCACGCTCTGTCCCTGATCGGTCACCCGGCGCTGTCCGTGCTCTGTCCCGGGACCAGACACCCCGCGCCGTCCCAGCTCTGTCCCAGGACCGGTCACCCTACACTGTTCTCCGAACACTCTGCCAGTATTGACACAAGCCCCCCATTCAGTGTGAGTTTCAACAAACAACCATTACCTGTTTTTTAGTAATCTGTATCACCAACTCTCCACGTGGAGCTCGAACTCACGACCCCAAGATCAAGAGCCCCACGCTCCACCGACTGAGCCTTTTAGTGTAAGTACGTCCCTGCAGTATCTGGGGCACACTTACGCTAAAAAAATACTGGTGTTAACCTGAAATTCGAATTCACCTGCGAAGATGTCTGTATTTCCCAGCCCGGCAGCCCTGCCCGTGATCATCACAGGCCTGGAGGCCTTGGAACCCGGTGCTGCCGGTGGCCAGGTGTGCGACAGTGGTAGTGGGTGGGCCGGGCGCTCGCACCTGTGAGACCAGGGCGTCGCTGCGAGGCTCCCACGAGGTGACCTCTGCAGAGCCGCTGGGACAGTGTCTGGCACAAAGTCGGGGACTAACTGATGGCAGCGAATCTAGTCCCCCCCCCTTCCTGCCCTGGGGGTGCTGAGTGAGCTATAGGTCCGGCTGCAGGGGGCGGACCCCGCCCACGGCGCCGAGGTCACCCCCGCGGGGAGGCACCCCCGCCCCAACCGTGCTCTGCGCCGGGAGGCCACACCCCCACCGGGAGGCCACGCCCCGCGGCGCCGAGGCCACATCCCTCCTGAAGGCCACACCCCCGCCCACGGCGCCGGCGCCCAGGCCACACTCCCGCCCGGAGGCCACACCCCGCGGCGCCGAGGCCACACCCCGCCGGGAGGGGGCGCCTCCCGCTGGGGGAATCACAGCCTGCAGAGCTGCAGACCGCAGTCCAGCCGCAGCGCACCGGGCCCGGCCGCGCCCCTGCAGACACAGGCTCGCCCTCGCTCGCCGCGCCCCTGCAGAACCGGCCCTCGCTCGCCGCGCCCCTGCCCAGACCCCCACCATGGCCGGCATCGCGGCCAAGCTGGCGAAGGACCGAGAGGCGGCCGACGGGCTGGGCTCGCACGAAAAGGCCATCAAGTACCTCAACCAGGACTACGAGGCGCTGCGGGACGAGTGCCTGGAGGCCGGGACGCTCTTCCAGGACCCCTCCTTCCCGGCCATCCCTTCTTCCCTGGGCTTCAAGGAGCTGGGACCCTACTCCAGCAAGACGCAGGGCATCGTGTGGAAGCGGCCCACGGTAGGCGGCGCGGCGGGGCGCGCGGTGGGGGGAACCCGGAGGCATGGGAGGGGTGCGCGGGTCCGGGGAGGAGTCCGGGGGGGGGGCAGGGGGCCCGGGGAGGAGTCCGGGGGAGGGACAGGGGGTCCGGGGTGCGGGGTCCAGGCCTCTGGCCGAGGGCCTGCGCCGGCCGCCGGGAGCGCGCCCCTCCCCGTTACTCGGCGCCCGCTCGTCCGCCCCGCGGCCCGGCCCCTCCCCGCCCCGGCGCTGCCCCAGCCGGTCCGGCGCGCCCTGCCCTCCAGCGCAGGCCGGGGAGCCGCCTTCGGACTCCACGGAAAGTCGCGGTGACGTCAGGGGGTCCCGAGGAAACTAATCGGAGTCCCGTGGGGAGATGGCGGGAGGAGGGGCTGCGGGGAAAGGAGGGAGCTGGGAGGCACGCAGTATGTGACCAGGAAAAGGGGGCTCCAACTCTGCCTCGGGCTGCTTCGGTCTGCTTCGAGGAGGGCGGGATCCACAGCCTGGGGCCTTTGTGAGTGAGGACTGTCTCATGCGTGGTGGTTACATGTGTCCAATCAGAGTTCCCTGTTTAGTTTTCCAGATGGGAGCTGGCCAGACCTCGGCCAAATATTTACCCTGATGATTAAGGAAGGGCTGGGGTGGTGCGGCAAGGGCCAGATGTTCCTCCTCGTTGCCTGGCCCACAATCGTCCCTGGGGAAGCTCGGGGCCCCTCTAAGCTCCCTTGTCCTGTACCTCCTGCCTGGGCAGGCCTTGGGACAGCTTGCCCTCTGATCCGGTCGCGTCCCCCCGCCCCCCCCAACCCCAGCTGGCCTTGGATCCCCTGACACCTGCACCTCCGCAGACTTCATGGCTTCCCCCACCAGACCTAAACAAGGATCCAGCCTCTAGATTCCTGACGGGAGAGCAAGGTTGCTGCCCCGCGACCACTCCTCTGTACCTCCCAGGTCACCTCCTGGTCCCCCAAACCCCCGCCCCCCATAGGCCGCAAGTGCTGTAGGAATGCCCCGGACCCTGAGTTCATTCTCTGTCACCTGAGGGGTGACCCTGCCTGAACCATTTAACGTCTCTGCCTCCATTTCTTCATCTAAAAGGAAACATGTTGCCTAAATGTTTTTCTCTTTATCTCTCTTTATCTTTTGTTATTCATCACTGAACCCTGTGGACTTCCCTCAGGTATTTTCACAATTTAGAGAGACAGTTGCATATTATGGTCCTTCCTACTGAACTGGGGGGGCCAGGGGGCCAGCTTGGGTATCATTCACCGATATACCCCAGAGCCCAGCAGGGCTAATGCTCTTTGCAACATCCATTCACCCATCCAGCAATATTTACGGAGCACATATTCGATGCCGGGCTCTGTCTCCAGTGTTTGGAATATGTCCGTGAACAGAGAGATGGCGATTCTTCGCGGAATGAGTGAGTGAATGAATGCAGGACTGTAACGAGCTTCCTCTGAAATTATAGTTGTGGAAGTGGTCGAGAAGACAGCGCATTCCCCTGGCATTAGCATAGCACTTCACTCACAGTTTACAAAGTGCGTTTACACACTCCTTCACTTAACTCCTGCGTTCATTCCGTAAGCATTAACTGAGTACCTACTGTGTACCAGGCACAGTGCATATAGTTTCTGCCTCTTTCGACTTTAGGGGCAGGTGGAAATGCCTGTAGGGCTTCCAGACAGGAAAGAGGCCTGGAGCCGTTTCAGGACCGCTGCTTAGGGGAGGCTGTTACGGTCCCATTCGGCGGTTGAAGAAATGGGGGCCTGCAAAAGTTAATATGTGCTCTCACGGGTGTCCGGGGTGGAACCAGGAGGCTGTCCAGTCTGTGGGTGTGCGGAGCCCTCGGCTTGCAGCTGCCCTCTGCCTCCGCCCTAACTTCTCCAGCACCGCTGCGGTTGGGGTCAGGCAGGGGAGACAAAATGGCCCCCGGATTTGGACACGAGCAAGGTCATTGGTGACTTTAACAGGGCAAGTGCCGCGGGAAGGGGTGCAGCGCCTGGCTGCTGTGGCCTCCAAGGGGGGAGTGTCCCAGCTACATTCTGAGGGTGTCTGTGGAAGGGGACAGGTTAGTGGTGGGCAGGGCCGGATTTGGGGGTTGAGAGGCCGTGGCAGGTGAGAACGACCTGTGCTGAGTCACCGAGGAGGAAGGGGTGGGAGACAGGCAGAGAGGAAGAGGTGGGGGAACAGGGTCCCCAGGAAGGGAGAGCAGGGAGGGGTCGGCGCAGGAGGGCAGAGGGTGTGCTCCTTCCCAGGCCTGGAGCTCACGGGCTGGGGAGGGGGCTGCAGTTACGCAGGCAGGAAACCACAGCTAGGACAGGCGTGAGTCCCATTGTTCCCTGAGCACAAACCTCCCCGAGGGGTTCAGGACTCGCTTACACCGCCTCAAACCTTCTTCTCCTGCCTCTGGGCTCCGGGGGGATCAGCAACTTGTCTTCCCCTGATAATAATAACAGGTGATGTCTGTGGAGCGCTTACAGAGGCGTCTCAGCATACTTGTCACACCGTCCCCATTTACAGATGAGGAAACTGAGGCCAAAGGAGGGGAAGGAACTCGCCAGGGTCCTAGAACCCGCTGAAGTGGCAGGGCCTGGGTTCCGACCCCGGTGGTGTAAATCCAGAGCCCACACCCTCGGCCGCCCCCCTGGGACTGTCACAGCCCTGCTGAATCCAGTGCCCCCATGCTGGGCACAAGGGTCGGTTTTCTAAGCACCCCTGGAGCCTTCTTTGACAGGGCTGCCCCTGCAGCCCCCTGGAAAAATCCATCGGGGTTAGGCACCCGGCACACGGAGGAACAGCGGCGGGAGCCCCGTGTGCAGGTTAGTCTGCTGCAGGGGTGCTCGGCTGGCGGGGAGCTCGCCTTGGCAGAAGCTCGTTCTCACTGTCCGTCCCCCGAAACAGACCGACCTGGGCACGAAAGGAATGTGCTTTGTTGCAGATTTCGGCTGCAGGGCAGGGGCCGGACCGGGGCACACCCGGGAAAGGCTCCTGCTTGACCGGAGGGGTGCTCCGGGGGCCGTGGGGTGGAGCCCTTGCAAACCGGGTTTGCCGGAGCTGACGAGAACCCTGATTTATGCCCCGGCTTCCTCTGGGGCTCTGGGGTGGGGTGAGCGCTTCAGAGTCCGGAAACACCGAGGGAGGGCGGCAGGAGGGGCCAGAACGGTTCAACAGTGGCTCCCACCAGGCCACTTGCGGGACAATCCCGAGGCCTGAACGCCCTCAGAGACTTGTTGCTAATCAGTTAGAGGAGCTCCGGAGCAGAAAGAGCTGGCTGTGTGCCCGTGAGTTCAAATCCCGGTGCCCTCTGTCACAGAGCGCTCGCTGTAACTTCCCGCACATTGTGCTCCGTGGTTTTATCTCCTTCGCCTGCGTCCTCACCCGCAGAGTGGGGACACGCCCATCTGTGTTCCCGGAGGGGCTCCGTGAGATAAAGCGCCACACGCAGCCCTGCTCTACGGCAGGTTCACAGGACGTGGATGCTGCAAGTGTCCTGGCCCCGTGAATGAATTCAGAAGGCTAGAAAGTTCCCCTGCACGTACCCGGCAGCACCACCAGACAGGGCACAACTAAACACCAAACCGCAGAGTACAAGTGCGCTGGGGCCCAGAATCCCGGAGATGAGCGAGGGCTGGGCGGTGAAGGAGGGCTTCCTGGAGGAGGCGGCAGTGAGTCATGAAACGTGGTCTGAGGCGAAACAGGAGAGAGTTGGGCGGGGAGAGGTGCAGGGACAGAGGAGGGGGGCTGGCGTGGCTGGCGGGGCAGCTCCGGAGGCTGAAGGGACTCCACACGTGGCAGAGAGGTGGCATCGTGGCCCCGGGCGTGGCGACACGAGTCCTGGGGTTCCCCGGAGCAGGGGAATGATAAGGACCCAGGGCGGTCTGTCTCTAACCGCAGAACTTCTCCGAGGGGGGAGTGGGGGGGGGGGAAGGCGCCTGCTGTGCCCACCGGGAACCGAGGTGTCCTGACCGCAAAAGCGTGTGCTGGTGGCTTGATGGCACCTTGTGGGTCTCGTTCCCAGGAGATCTGCGACGACCCCGAGTTTATTGTTGGAGGGGCCACCCGCACAGACATCTGCCAAGGAGCCCTGGGTAAGTGAGGCATCTGAAGGGGCTGCGGGGTCCTGTCTGCGAGGCCCCATCTTCCCTCCCCTCTCAGGAAGCCCGGTGATTTCCATTTCCGAGGCTTCCTGGAATTTCTCCCCCTCCCCCCGCCCGGGGGTCCACGCCGAGGCTCACAGATGCGCCTGTGCCGCCTGCTCTGGGCTGCTGTTGGGGTGTTGGCCTCCACCCCCTGGGGGCAGCCTTGCTCGCGGCCTGTGACATGGCGGGCTGCGGGCTGAGGGCCAGGGGACGACTCGGGTCTCCGGGGCTCGGGGACCTGGACGGGGACTCAGTGCGAGGGAAGAGGACGCTGTCTGCTGGAGGAAGTTCAGGCCCCAGGGCGTCCTCCGCGGGAGGCGGCCTCGGTGGGTGTGACGTGCACGCACGGCAGGCAGGTGGGCGCGGGTCTGAGGCGGAGGGCTCGCCGCGTCCCGCGTCGGTGGGAAACTCCCGAGTCTGTGGAGGGGTCTGGACAGTTGTCTAAGATGCTCACGGAATCCGCTCGTGGTAAATGGCGGATGTCCGCTCCCGTAGACCTGCGTCCCCTCCCGGCTTCAGCCTGCCCCCTACACAGCTCCGTCGGGAGCAAAACTGACCTGAACCGCACCTCCTCTCCTGGCCCGCTTGGCACAGGCCCTGGTGCCCAAAGCAGGAGCAACCATGTGTCCCGAGTGAGTACCGTGTGCCAAACGCTGAGCTGTGACAGCACAGTCCCCACGGCCCTGTGATTATCCCCGGTGTATAGGCGAGGGCGTGGAGGCCCCGGGGAGCTGGGGGTCTGGCCCACAGGCGCAGACGGTCTGACCCCGGGGCCGTCGCGTTAGGCCCCGGGCTAGACTTGTGCAAGAGGGCCTGGAAAGTTCCGGGCCCTGCCGGGGGTCAGGGCAGCTGTGTGAATCGTTAGGCTGGGTGCCCCAGGAGCCCCACGGGAAATGCCTCTTCGAGAACCCGGCCAGCTGGTCCGAGCCTGGCCTGTGCGTGTGTGCAGATGCCTGAGATGCCGGAGCACATTCTTAGTGGGAATCCTCCCCCATCCTCCCCCCTCGTTCCTTTCCACACACCCCCCCCCCCCCCCCCCGCTAGAAGATAGAAGCCTCTCCTCGAGCAATGGGACGTAACAGGCCTGCAAGTTGGCAGAAGCCTTGGCCAACCCTGGGGTTTGGGAGATCAGAACACACACACGGCAGCTGTCACACCTGGCCTGTCACACGCAGCTGGCCCTCGCTCCACACATGGCCCGCACCCCACACCGGCCCCCCTCCACACCGGCCCCCACCCCACACCGGCCCGCACCCCACACTGGCCCGCGGAGTGTTAGGACACCTTAAGGGCCAAATTGCACCTAACAGTTGCAGGATTTAAGCCTTGTTTAAATAGCACCGGGCTTCTGGAAAGGAGCCGGCGGAGCTCACGTTCCTGGGGTGAAGCCCCTGGAGTGGATCGAACGGAAACAAAACTGCGTGTGATAAGCCCGCTTAGAACGCCCCTGCTGGCGTGTCCTTCCTAAGCTGTCTCACGCCGTGTCGCCGTCTGGCTGTCTTAGCCTTCCTCTCGGAGGCTCCTGGTTCGATGACCATCTGTGACATGTGGTTGACGGAGCTCTCGCCCTGACTCTGGGCACGGGGCGGTCACTGTCGCCAAGTGCCAGCAGGCTCGGAAGCATCTGGAAGGGGCCGCCGCGGCAGCGGCATCTGGTCACACGAACAGAGGTGGCAGCCAGGGCTCCCCTCTTAGATCGTAGGCGCGTCGTCACTCGGAACCTCCGTCTCTTCTAAAAATGGGGGGAAACGGGGCAAATGGTGTGGCCTCAGAGATGCCCTGAGATGAAGACACACATGCAACCCCCCCCAAAACTTGACTACTAGTAAGTATCGGAAAGCAGTTTTAGATAAATTTTGTTAATGTTTATTTTTGAGAGAGAGAGAGAGAGAGAGAGAGACAGAGCACAAGCAGGGGAAGAACAGAGAGAGAAGGGGACACAGAATCGGAAGCAGGCTCCAGGCCCCGAGCTGTCAGCACAGAGCCCGACGCGGGGCTCGAACCCACGAACCGCGAGATCATGACCTGAGCCGAAGTCGGACGCCCAACAGACTGAGCCACCCAGGTGCCCCTAGATGATTTAAATGATAGTTTTCAAAAGTCATTCGTATGATAGGTGCCTTTTAAGAAACGTAATAGGCTTTATTTTTCAGTGCAGTTTTAGATTCACAGAAGAATTGGGAAGATAGCAGAGAATTCCATTCCCCCCACCCCCACCTCACGGTCCCTGCGCTTGTTACGTTAATATCCGTCATAGTTAAGCAAAGTCTATACTTGCTTTAGATTCACGTCCTGACTCTGTGCCGGGATCCCATTCGGCGACCACGTGACGTGTCGACTCATGTCAGCTTGGCTCTTCCGGGTGGCAGGTTCAGATTCTCCTTGCTTTGCAGGGATGTTGTAGGACGTTGTAGGGTGCTGTAGGGTGTCGCAGGACGCCCTGTATTGCATTTGCAGGTGCCTTTTTAAAAACTAATGCATGCAGTTTAAAAACAAAAAAGACTGGGACTGGGGCTCCTGGGGGGGCTCAGTCGGTTAAGTGTCCGAGTCTTGATTTTGGCTCAGGTCATGATCTCAGGGTTCATGGGTTCGAGCCCCAAGTTGGGCTCCACGCTGACAGCATGGAACCTGCTTGGGATTCCCTCTGTCTGTCTCCCTCCCTTCCTCTCTCTCTCTCCCTCTCTCTCTGCCTCTCCCCCACACTCGAGCTCTCTCTCTCTCTCTCTCAAAAAAAAAAAAAAAAAAGGACTAAGAACTAAGTGTCAGCTGCTTTGATGGAGAAAGTAAGTGCCTTCCCTTGTGCTTCTCGGCTGGCGCGTCCTTCGCCCATCTCTCGGAGCAGATGTGAGGCGCCCGTGAGTCATTTCCTCCCACCGCCCCCCTGCCAGCTGTAAACGCTCCATCAGGGCCTTGCTCCCCGTGTGCTCCCAGATCCCTTCCTGCTGCCGGGAAGTCTGGAGCACTAGGCCTGCTGTTTGGCGGGACCGGTGTGGGGGTCCCTGTCCTGCCCTGGCTGCCCAGCCGGGCCCACCACACAGCAGGGCTCCTGACCTCCCGCCCCCTCGCTGCACACGCTTGCAGCGGAGGCCCCAGAGTGCCCAAGAGGACTTTACGGGGTTCCCCTGCCCCCTGCCGGCACAGTGACTGGGCCTTTGTGGGGTGCTCCCTTGGATCCCTTTTCCTGAGGTCCCGCTGCTTGTGACACTGAGAGGATGCTACCCTCTGCTGGCGGACCCCAGTCCCTCCCACACCCGCCACGGGGCTCAGCCCTTGTCCTGCTCCACGGTCCCAGGAGCCTGGCTCGGATCACCCCACCAGTGTCCACGCAGCGGCAGTGCGGGCGAGGGAGCTCCGGGCTGAGGGTGGTCCACACGGAGTCCGGCGCCTGGCCAGCGGGTGCACGCCAACGCTGAAGGACGGGGTCCGTGTCTGCACTCTGTGCCGTGAGCCACTTGGGAGCCCCTGAGGAGGGACTAATGCAGGCGAGGAGCTGGGTTTAATTTTCCAAGTGTAACTGCCAGGAGCCTCGTGTGCGTCGCAGCTATCCAGGGGGTGGCGCAGCGGGCCGTGTCGGGGTCCAGCCTCCCGTCCCTTGCCCTCGGGCAGGACGGTCCCCACAGGCCTGTGCGTCCCCCCCAGAGCCACGCAACAGGTGTGACTAGCGGGGTCAGGAGTGAGCACGTGCGTGTGCGTCAGGCAGAGCGTGGCCTCGGCTCGGCCGCTCTGCTCTCGCTTTGGGCGAATCCCGGGGTCTTCAGGCCTCCGTTGTCCTCATCCGCGAACGCCACGGGGCTGAGGTGACACTAGGCAATGCCGACGGGCGCGTGGCATGGGCCTTAGAAGCTGCAGGTTGGAGGTTGTCTTCGGGGACGAGCAGCTCAGGTGAGGCTGGGGGCGGCGCGTGTAGCCGTGCGACTCGGTTTCTCCATCTGGCCGGGGGGCCGCATCAGAGGGAAGGACCCGTGCTTCGTGGGCCGCTTTGTCATGTGACTTGGCCGCCCCCCCACCGGAGGCTCTGTCCCCGTTCTGTGCTGCGAGGGCCCGCAGGGGCTCCGGAGGTGAGGTGCTCCCCGCTGTGGGCCGTGGGGGCAGCAGGGACGGGGGAGGAGGGGCGTGGGTCCCCGAGCTGGGACCGCAGAGGAAACAGGCACCTGGTGGCTTCCTCCTCCTGGTCTGGGCGGCAGGGCCTCCCTTGCGAGCGTCCCTGATCCAGGCAAGTGCAGAGTGAGGCTGGGAACTTCAGGGCTGTGTCTTCAGCTCCCCCCCCCTCCTTTTAGGGCCCTCCTCCAGCAGGGGAAGGGAGGGGTCACTGGCCGCTGGCTGCCAGCTGGTTAACCAGGGCTGACAGGTGGGAGTAAGAGGGGACCCGAGGGGTGTCCCCTCCCCACAGCCGTGGACGTAAATGAGAAGTGATTGAGCGCCGACTGGGGTGGGGGGAATTCCGGTTTGCGGCTACCCTCTTCTGGGCCGCTCTCGGCATGAAACCATCACGGAAGGGACGCCCCCGGTGACTCCTCAGCCTGGGCCCCTGGCAGGGTGTGCACGTCCTGTGGAGAAGCTCCGGGGTGACCTGGGGGCGGGGCCTCCCAGCTGCTGGACACTGTTAACCACAGGCATGTCTGCAGGGTCAAGTGTGGGCGGAAGCAGCCTTGGCATCTTGGTCTGTTTGGTGTTTACGTCGCCGTCACCACGGAAAGCAAAGGAAAAACACTGAGGCAGTGAGCCCCGGGTCAAGCAGGACGGGAGTCAGGGCAGGGCTCCCCGGCCTCAAGGCCGTGGACGGTGGGGGCCGGGTGCTCGTGGGGGCTGTGCCACCGCCCACTAGATGCGCCAGCCCCCCACCCAAAGCTGACAGTCAGAAATGCATCCAGACGGATTCCCTGGGGTGGGGGAGGGGAGTTGGTGACCACGCCCCTGGGGGTGAACCACATAGGCAGGTCCCACAGGCCCTGAGAGAAGCAAGCGTGGGGCGTGCTGAGGCTGGGAGGGCTTCCTGGAGGCAGCGGGCTGGCCTTGGGCTGTCTGCTCTGTCGGAGATGAAGAGCTTCCTCGGTCTTCGTTTTTGGTATGTGCGTGTGTGTGCGCGTGTGTGTGTGTGTGCGTGCCGCATGTGTGCATCACAGACACGGACACATATGTGCTCACAGTGACACGGGCCCTGCCCTCACGAATCTTCCGTTCTCTGGGGACAGGCCACAGCAGCCGTGCTGGGACGTGAGGACCCACAGCTGGGACGAGGGACAAAAGCCCAGCGTCTCCTGGACTCTGTGCCTCAGTTTCCTGCTTGCGGAGGGAAGGGCTGATGGTAGGGGCAGAGAGGGAGCACCCAGAAGTATCACCGTGCTCCCCTCTGGGAGAAGCTCCCGGCAGCCGCAGGTGTTAGTAACCTCTGTCCGTGTCCCGCAGGGGGCCTCAAGTGACCTCGGTCGTGCACCAAGCTGCCCTTCAGGACAAAGGCGAAGGCCCGGGGAGCACAGCCCTGGAAATGTACTGACACGGCTGTGTCTGAATTCACCTTTTCAGAAGGGCCTTGAAGGAACCATTCATAAGGCGGCTGGGAAGGCCGTGTCCTGGGCGCGGCCTGTGTGGGGAATGGGGGGTGCCTGGAGGCGGGTGAGCCCCCCTGGACACAGTCAAGCCTTTGTCGGGGTCCAGAGGGCGAGGCGGCTGTGCCCAAGGACCCAGAGACACAACCAGTCCCACTTTTCCCAAGCAAGTTAGGAGGGAGGGGGTTCCCTGGGGCCCAGGAGCAGGTGCCTGAGGGTGGGCCCGAGAGACGGTCACCAAATAGTCCTCGGACACGTGAATAAATGAGTACAGGAAGTCTCTCTGCCTTAGGCACAAAATTCGTGGGTAAAAATCCCTCTGAAAACCCACGGCAAGTCACATGCGGAGAACACGGTCATCCACCCGCAGGGGCAGGGGCGGTTGTGTTCTGTAAGGGGCCCCCCCAACCCCACCCCCATTGTCAGCTGTCACCCCTTCTGGGGCCACAGACCCCGGCCTCAGAGACATCTCCCGTCTGCGGTCCTTCCGCCAGAAGAAGGCGTGTGCTCACATTTCACCTTCACGCAGAGCATTTGGGGTTCATCTCTGAAGCCCCCCCGTGGACCCCAGCTTCCCTATCCGCCTGCATGGCCGAGAAAGCCTGGGGTCAGAGAAAGGGAGACATGTCCCCGGGTTCATACACCACGAGCGGGGCGGGCTTCAAATCCAGGTCTTCTTAGCCCGCATCCTGCGCTCGTCCCACCTGGGTCCCCGCCCCCCCCCCCCGGCCGTCGGGGGTTCCTGAAGGCCCAGCGTGGAACAGGGTGTGTGGGGGCCACGCTGGAAGGACACACCCGGGCAGAGTGGGCAGACAGGGCAGCCGAGAGCCAGAACCAGAACCAGATGGGAACCAGGGAGGGCGGAGTCTGCACAGGTGCCTCCAGGGGTGACAGAGGTGAGGGAAGGTTCCGGAGAGGGCAGGTGAGGGAAGGTGAAGGAACGTTCCAGTGAGGGCAGGTGAGGGAAGTTCCAGTGACGGAAGGTGATGGAAGGTGACGGAAGGTTCCAGTGAAGGCAGGCGACGGAAGGTGACGGAAGGTTCCGGTGAGGTCAGATGCTTGAGGGAACAGGTGCGCACACAGCCTGGAGCACACACACCTGTGCGGGGACCCAGAGGTCCCTGCTGGGGAGGGGAGGGTCTCTGTCCACCTAAGTGAAGGACAAGTCAGCCTTGAGGCCCTGCACCCTGCCCCGGTGATTTCTAGAATGCTGGCCTTCCAGCCGCCCCCGGCCCGGCCTCGGACCCCCGGAAGCTCTCCAGGGCGCTACTCAGGTCCGGTCTCCGAGCAGGGCGAGGACTCTCTTATGCTGTGTTCGGGAAGAGGGTGCAGGCGCCTGTGGGCAGCTCCTGCCTGACTGAGCCCGGGCTGTTGGGGCACCTGGGCGGGCTTCTAGGGCAGGAAGCGGGCCAGAGAGGCCTCTCGGGCCTGTACCAGTCGAGTGTCTCCCAGAACAGAACAGGCCGGGCAGGGGTTCAGCTGGGTGTCGGGGGGCGGGAACCTGGATGTGGGAAGGGCTAGTCTGTCTAGCCCTCCGGGCACGGCCTTGTCTGCTCCATTAATGATGGATGTGGCCGGCAGCCAGCGTGTTCAAGGACCCGTAGTGACCCGGCTCTGACACTTGTCCCTGCCCACGGCCGGGGCGCTGCACAGACCGGGGCAGGCATCGGACTCCCAGGATGAGAGGGTGAGTCACAGCTTTAGACCAAGTGGACGGAATGTGCCAGCATTTGCACAAGCCTCGCCTCAGTGGGGCCCAACCCCTCCCCGTAGTGCACGCGGTAAACCCCGTAGAGAAAAACAGTGAAGAAAAGACGATCCAGAAAGAAGTTGGTGTCACCGTCCAGAGAGAAGACGCAGGTGGTGTCAGAAGGACCTTAGCTGCCGGAGGAGGCCCCTGCCTTTCGGGCCGATGCCAGACTGCCACGGGGGAGCCTCGCCGGACCCCCAGGAGGAGCTGGTTCTGAGGGGCCCGGTCCAGGGACCCTGCCCGGGTGGGCCGGCAGCCGACGCGCCCTCCCCAAGCAAGCCAGAAGGTTCCAGGGTCGGAGACGTGGGAAGTGCATTGCACCCCTCTCCCCTGACCCCATAGAATTACCGGAAAGCTCTAAGCAGCCTCCACTCTTGACCTGGTTAGCTTTGCCCGTCCTGTGGAAATGCACTTGACCGCAGGAACCCTTTCTCAAGGAATACCTGGTAACTTCTCAACAGAATACACGTTGGGGGCCCAGGAGGAGGCGAACTGATTAGCTGTTCTTGCCGACGGTTGACCAGTTCTCACGGGAGGCCTCGACCGGAAATAATTTTCATTTAGAAGAACGATAGTAAGCTATTTTTCTCCTTACTCTAAGGGATGACATGACCAGCTAATCCGTTGAGGGCGTCAAAACGTCCCTAGCGTTTATGTCAAAGGACACATACAACAGTCATCCAGAAATACCTTCAGTTTGTGAAGACAGGACTTACAGAGGGACCCACGGCGCTCCCCCACCTTCTCTCCCACCTGCCTTTTTCCCTTTCCTGGCGTGTCCTACGCATGTTCTGTGCCCTGCTCTGGTTTACGCGACCTCTCGGAGGCTGGTCTGTGTCCCCAGAGAACATCGTCGTTCCGCTCTGTGGACGGATGACCAGGGCTCTAGGAAATGACTTATCACCGTCCTTGGTTCACGTGAGCGTGTCCGTGGACGACTCCTGCACCTGGGATTTCGGGGGCACGCACTCCGCGTGGTGTGACTGCTCATGGACAGGTGTGAGTGGGTCTCCCCCGGCCCCTCCGGGACCACACGACCTTACTGTGCGATCTGAGAGGTGGAAGTGGTTCAGGGGAACTTCCCTTTATATTTCTTTTATGACGAGTGATGGGAGCACCCTTCAACATTCGGGGTTTTTAAATTTTTTTAAATGATCTCTGTGCCCAGTGTGGGGCTCAAACTCACGACCCCAAAATCAATAGCCACTGCTCCACCAACTGAGCCGGCCAGGCGCCCTGAATATGGCTGAGACACTGGTTTTTCCTTTCTCCGTCAACTGCTTATATCTTTGTCCATTTTTCTATGGAGCTCTCATTTCGTCATTTACTAGAAATCTTTCTATATAACGTCTCGTCTGGGATCTGAATAATAGATATTTTTCCTTGTTACTTTCTTAGTTTGACTTGATCATGATATTTTTACCATGTAGACTTTTTTCTTTTTACTTTAGCGTCGTTAAATGTGTCATATAAAAAGTTTATGGCTTCAGGGGCACCTGCTGGCTCTGTTGGAGCGCATGGCTCTTGTTCATGAGTCCAAGCCCCACGTTGGAGGTGGAGATTACTTAAAAAAATCAAAAACTCTTTAAAGAAAACTTATGGCTTCCAGGTTACAAGTCGATAACATGTCTTCACTGGAATTCTCCTGTTGTCTTTTCCAGAATGTCGATGGATTTATAAAAATATTGTATTTGTAGGGGTGCCTGGGTGGTCCAGTTGGTTGAGCGTCTTACTTCAGCTCAGGTCATGATCTCGAGGTTTGTGAGTTCAAGCCCCATGTCGGGCTCTGTGCTGGCAGTCAGAGCCCGGAGCCTGCTTCAGATTCTGTGTCTCCCTCTCTCTCTGCCCCTCCCCGCTTACGCTCTGTCTCACTCAAAAATGAACAAACGTTAAAATTTTTTTTTAAATATATGGTATAAATACATAGGCAATAAATATATAAATAAAACAAATGGCTCGTTGGGGTGCCTGGGTGGCTCAGTCGGTTGAGCATCGACTTCACCTCAGGTCATGATTCACAGTTCGTGAGTTCGAGCCCCGCGTCGGGCTCTGTGCTGACAGTGCGGAGCCTGGAGCCTGCTTCGGATTCTGTGACTCCTTCTCTCTCTGCCCCTCCACCTCTCACGCTCTGTCTCTCTCTGTCTCTCTCTCAAAAATAAATAAACCTTAAAACAAATGGCTCGATTTACCATATTGACATATCAACTACGACAATAACGTATTAAAATACATACTTACAATGTGAGCATTATTCCATTTAGAATGTATTCCTGTGACAAGATGAGCTAGAACTTGATTTTTATGTTTTGGATGGCCACTCCGCTGTCCCGGTCCCACGTGGGTCCCCTAGTGGGTCCCCTGATGAGAGGCGTTTCGGGTCTTCAGCTGTGAAATGCTCTGACCTGTTTCCTCCTGTTTGCTGTGCTCCTGGTGCTGTTGCCTGGAAGGTGCCATGACAGGCCACCGTCCCGTGGCCTTCGTGACTTACGCTGCAGCGGGCAGGCGACGCATTTCAGGATCTCACGGGCGCATGGTGTCAGGTGTTAAGATACGATATAGGATTTCAGGGAGCTGCTGGCTTGTTACCCCATAGTTTTAAGTTTAGGCTGCGGTTGGGTATTTCTATTGTGGTCTCTCCTGCATTAAAGGAATCAGACCCTCTTAACCAAAAGAAATCTCTGGCAAGGCTCGGGTTTTAAACAAAACCTGGGATTTGATTTAGAGGATTTGCTTTCGAGACCGGCTGGCTGTCTGGTATACAGGCCCCCGAGCTTCGGTTTCTTCATCCCCAAAAGGTGACGCTAACATGGGTAATCGCCCCGTAAGACTTACACATAAACGGTGCAGCGAGTTCTCCGTAAACTGCACTGATCCAGAATGCTGACTGCGCTCGCTGCTCACTGCTGTTAAGAGCCTGAGCTGGAAGGGGAGCCTCTCTGCCCCTTGCGGAATCTTCTGGGACCTTCCAGACGTGTGACCTGAAGCAAGGAAGTCGGCCTCTTAAAGCCGCAGGTCTGCCGTCCAGAAAACACTCTGGGTTGACACGCCCTTCCGGAGGAGACCAGCTAGATTGGAATAGCCCGGCATAAGAGCGCTGTCTCCAGAGGGCAGGGGGCACTGGGGCCTTGCTCCCCCCGCAGGGTGGCCAGGGGAGACCTGGAGGAAGAAAACCAGAAGCCACGGAACACGGCCACTGATTCCCGGGATGTGGCAAGAGCCTCCAGATCTGGTGGCGAGCGGTAATCTGAGCTGGGTATGTGGTCAGCACTGACCTAGATGTCAGGCTACAGACACCAAAAGGCAGCACGGTCACCTGGAGCCAGTCTCCTCCCTGCACCCAGTCACGGCCCAGAACAGAGCGCTGTCAGCCGGGACCTCTGAGCGGCCCTGCCCCTCGGGGCCCAGCGGCCACCCTGAGTCCCCAGTCGCACAGACCCGGCGGCTCATCTAAGGGGGCTCAGGGACTCGAGGGGGCTGTGCGGGAAATGTGGGAGCTCTGGCTTCGGTCCCTGGACTCCCCACACGTGGGCCCCTGCTGTCCACGAGCCCGTCTGGCCTCCACGTGTCGACAGACCCAATTCAAGCACCGCGGAGAGTCCCAGAAAATCTCACGCTCACTCAAGAAGAGTGAGCGTCACAGGCACGTCCAGGCTGCCACAGATGTGGCAATGGCCCTGCAGCTCCTGGGGAGTGGCCGGCACATAGGAGGGTCTCAGCTGCCCTGGTGATCAGGGAAACGGGGGTGATCAACTCATGTGCCAGGAAAGTCCAAGGCAGGTCGGGCTGCAGGTACGGCTTGATCCAGGGTCTGCAGGGCTGCTGGCAGGACTTTCCATCCCCGGCCCCTCTTCCTCCGAGTTGGCCTGGTTCTCAGACTGCCCGTCCCACAGCAGCAGCGGACTGTACGTCACTGAGCAGACTCACGGGGCACCTGTCCACTCTCGCTGACGCACCAGTGAAGGTCAAGGCACGTTTCCCGAGCCGACCCCCTCAGCCGGGCCGCCTCCTGGAATCGGGGCAGGGTCTGCACTGCCAACACCTCGCAGACTGAGCGTGCAGGGCAGCTGGGGTCTCAGAGGGACGCGGGCTCCCAGGAGGAGAGCGGTGGCCACGAGGTCCCCAGCGCCCCCACACTGCCACCCGAAGGAGCAAGAGGATGCATTTGCCTCCCGTTGGTGGCGGACACTCCCTGCAGAGCCGCTGGCACACCGTCACTTCCGAGCGCCAGCGGGAGAGTCTCGTCGAAGAACCGTCAGGGCGCATTCTCCGCGGGCTGCTCCTGTCACTGTCCAGCCCGAACCCCCCTCCCAGGCTGCTCCTGTTACTGTCCTGGGAGGGGGCAGGAGCACGCCCACGCCTGTAGGAGGAGGGTCAGCCGGCCGCGGCCTTTGGGGGCAGAATGTGAGCCCCCACCACGCACTGTCACAGCCGACCACGTAGGACGGTCACAGTGCTTGTGTGTCGAGCACCTGCCACGGGTGCCGGGTGTGTGGCAGCTCGCGCACGTGCTCCCGTGGCGCCTCGGTCACCCGTGGGCCACAGGAGGCCCGCCCCACCGTCCCCACTCTCGTGTCCCGCACGGTGCCCTCCCACGCCCCAGAAGTGACTGCCATGTGCCCTCGGCCCCCGCGCCCGCTCCAGCCAGGCACCCACACCTGCCCCACTCACGACCTGCCAGCCCCGCCTCCCCACCCGACCCCGTCCCTCTGTCTCCCCCCGCTGCCCTGTCCTCTGCTGCCCAAGCCCAGCGGTGAGTCCCGCGCTCCCACAAGCGTCTGCGTCCTCACACCAGAGGGGGCCGGGGCGGGGGCCGGGCTGGGAGGGCTTCCCCCCTCCAAACTGCCCCCCAGTGGGGACTGTCCACACCGGCCCGTCCTTGGCTTCAAGCTCCCAGAGGGGGCACATGGTGTCTGATGTCCTCCTGGTACTGAGACCCCTGCTTGGAGCTCTGTGCTGTGTTCACAGGTGACTGCTGGCTGCTGGCGGCCATCGCTTCCCTCACCTTGAACGAAGAGATCCTGGCCCGAGTTGTCCCCCTAAACCAGAGTTTCCAGGAAAACTATGCTGGGATCTTCCACTTCCAGGTGACTTAGCAGGTGGCTCAAGTTTCTCTCAGCAGGTGCTGGGGGCTAAGGACAGTGCTGGGGACTAAGGACAGGTCCTGGGGGGCTAAGGACAGTCCTGGGGACCAAGGACAGTCCTGGGGGCCAGGAATGGGTCCTGGGGGCTAAGGACAGGTGCTGGGGGCCAGGAATGGGCCCTAGGGGCTAAGGACAGGTCCTGGGGGCCAGGAATGGGTCCTAAGGACTAATGGCAGGTCCTGGGAGCTAAGGGCAGGTGCTGGGGGCTAAGGACAGGTCCTGGGGACTAAGGACAGGTCCTGGGGGCCAGGAATGGGTCCTAGGGACTAAGGAAAGGTCCTGGGGGCTAAGGACAGTGCTGGGGACTAAAGATAGGTCCTGGGGGCCAGGAATGGGTCCTGGGGGGCTAAGGACAGGTGCTGGGGGCCAGGAATGGGTCCTGGGGACTAAGGACAGGTCCTGGGGGCCAGGAATGGGTCCTGGGGACTAAGGACAGGTCCTGGGGGCCAGGAATGGGTCCTAAGGACTAATGGCAGGTCCTAGGGGCTAAGGGCAGGTTCTGGGGGCTAAGAACAGGTCCTGGGGGCTAAGGACAGGTGCTGGGGGACAGGAATGGATCCTAGGGACTAAGGACAGGTCCTAGGGGCTAAGGGCAGGTGCTGGGGGCCAGGAATGGGTCCTGGTGTCTAAGGACAAGTGCTGGGGGCTAGGAACAGGTCCTGGACGCTGGAACAGATCCCCTGGCTTGGTCAAGTTTATCAGACCCCAGCGTTTGTCGACTCCTAGGACACGCTGTTCTACAAAGGACTTTGAGAGACTGCAGGAACTCCCTGGCCTGCCCCTGACGGGGACCCAGGGAGGATAGCAGCGGGGAACCTCTAGGGACTTCTGCGGAGGGAGGTAGAGCAGGGTGCTCAGGAAGGAATCCCCAAGTTCTAGAAAAGGGACACAATGGCGAGGTGCTGCTTGCCGTGCTCCCTCGATGCTGGTGAAGGAGAGCACGAGCTGGGGAAGAATGGCGGGGGGGGGGGGGGTGGGCTCAGAGGGAAGGACGTGGGCCGTGCCCTCTGTTCCTCAGCGAGGACCCGCCTCCTGGGATGGGCTGGCGGAGCCTGTGCCGAGGGGCCGCCGAGGCCCGGGGTCCCCGTGCTGCCCCCCAGCACCCCCTCCAGCACCCCCGTGTCTGTGCGCCCGCAGTTCTGGCAGTACGGCGAGTGGGTGGACGTGGTCGTGGACGACAGGCTGCCCACCAAGGACGGGGAGCTGCTGTTCGTGCACTCGGCAGAGGGCAGCGAGTTCTGGAGCGCCCTGCTGGAGAAGGCCTACGCCAAGTGAGCGACCCTGCCCCCCGACCGCCCCGGCTTCTGGGGAGAGCAGGTGGTGTTCAAGGACCACCTCGAGCAGGAGTCCGTTCTACACAAGGACCGCTTTGGCCAGAACTGGGCTCGCGGGCTGCCGGCCGCGCCGCGCCCCGATCCCCGACGGCGATGGCCCTTCCCGACGCTGTGCGCTGGGACGGGCTGTGGCGCCCAGGGCTGGCTCGGGAAGGACCCGCTTCCCTCGCAGGTCACTGCCGGGTCATGTCACATTTTCATCAGCCGGGGGCAGCACGGTTTCTGCCGGTGTGTACCCGCCGCAGGCAGGACACAAGGGTGCGGAGTCCACAGGCGAGGGACCCGTCCCCTGCGGCCCCTGCGGGGAGGAGGGCCGGGGTCCCCACGGCCGGCTGGGAGAACCGCTTCTCAGTCGTGGGTCCAGACGGCGCAGCCGGAAGCCGCGGGCCACCACAGGGCGGTCAGGTGCAGCGTGGGGCGCTCTGTGCGTAGAGGTGCTCTCGTCACTGCCCTGTGGCCTGTGTTGAGCTGTAGATGCCCAACAGCCCCTGAGCAGGCTGTCCTCGCCGTCAGGACAGACAGACAGTCCGTGTGGGAGGCCGGACCTTCCACCCCCGAGGTTCTAGGAGATTTTCGGGCGGCCACGTGGGGGGGAGTCCGAGCGGAGGGCCCCTGGAGCTGCCCGCAAGGGAGGCCGGGGGCAGCGGGGGACACAGGGGCAGCGGCTTCCGTCTCCCCTCAGGGTCAACGGCTGCTATGAGGCGCTCTCGGGTGGCGCCACCACGGAGGGCTTCGAGGACTTCACCGGGGGCATCGCCGAGTGGTACGAGCTGAGGAAGGCCCCTCCCAACCTGTTCAAGATCATCCAGAAGGCTCTGCAGAAAGGCTCCCTCCTGGGCTGCTCCATCGACGTGAGTCCGGGCCCCTCCCTGCCTGCTCTGGCCGTTGGGAGCCCAGCCCCTTCAGCACGGCGTGCGCATCACCTGGATGGGTGGCCACCGCCAGGCTGTCTGCCGGCCGCTGGTGGGCGAGGGCGTGGCCAGCCTGGACCACAGGTTCCCCGAGGCCCCCACCCCTCGGCAGGTCCCGGGGGCCGGACCATGTCCAGACTCCTGCCCCCCGCAGCCTCCCCTGCGCTGCCTCGGGGCCCAGGGGCCTGGGGGGGCTGCAGGAGGCATCGGGAGGGACATCTCATGGCGGCCTTGCCGCACGGCCCCCCAGAGGAAGGCAGGGTCGCCCTGCGTCCCGTCCCCAGGCCTCTTCCAGGCCGAGCCCACTCTGGAGCCCGGTGCTGCTGTGGGCTTGTTCCCCGCGGGGACAGACGTGAGAAGCCCCCACCCTCGGGGCCCAAGTCTCTGGGCAACTTGCTAGACAACAAACTCCTACCCAGCAAATTTGAAGACCTAATTGGCCTCACTAAGCAGTTCTTGAGTCAGTCGTCTCCCCATCCAGCCGGGGGGTGGGGGGAGGGGAGGCGTCCGCGGAGCTGCACCAAGTGGAAGGGACCCTGACTTCGCCCGCACACCGTGTTGGGGCAGAAGACCCTCCTCTCGGCCCCTCTGCCTGGTGACCAACACAGCGGCCCCCCTTCCGCCCAGTGGTTGGGGTGGGGGGGCTGAGGAGGTTCTAACACAACAGGGGCACATCAGCAGCCACGGCAAACAGCTGTCCTCCTGGGAGCAGCGGGCTGGGCCACCAGGGCCTCCAGCACCCTGAGGGCGTGCCCTCTCCCGTGCCCCCTGCAGAGGGCCGTGAGCGCCCGTCCGCTGGGCTCCCCAGGCCCGCTCCGTCCACGGGCAGCCGGGAGGTTGTCCTCCCCCAGGCCCGGGGGCCGGGGGTTTGGTGGAGGGACTGGAGGGAGCAGGGGTGAGGGCGAGGCCGCTGCGTCCACCTGATTCCTCCCCCGTCTCCAGATCACCAGCATGGCGGACTCGGAGGCCATCACCTTCCAGAAGCTGGTGAAGGGGCACGCGTACTCAGTCACCGGGGCGGAGGAGGTGAGGCGGCCGGGGTTTTCGGGGGCGGGTGTCGTGTCCCTGACGCGGCGGTCGGCTTGGCTGGGCGGGTGGTCACCAGGAGGAGGGGGGCGGCCTCATTCCCGCGGCCCGGCCGCCAGGCCTCAGATCCCTGAAGCCGAGGGAGCCTGGGTGGGGCGGCCGGCTGGTGTCCCCTCTCGGCCGGGTCCCACCCTCCCACTGTGCTTGTTTAGACTCACTTTGCCCCCGGGACCGGCTACTGCACGCGCAGAGTGGTGTAGACCCTTCAGAGTGCTTTTGCGTCTGACGTCACAACAATGTTAGCGCCCAAATTCCTGTTCAGATCGGACGGCCTCTGGCCAGCGGCCTGGGCAACTTCTCCTAAACCCCCGCCCCTCCGTACCCCCAAGCTGGAGGCCGTGATGACACACACCATAGGGCTGTTCCCCTGCCCGCGGTCCCCGTCTGCCCACCGACCCCCGCTGCCCGCGGTCCCCCGTCTGCCGTGGCACCCGCTGCCCATGGTCCCCTGTCTGCCCGTGGCCCCCACTGCCCGGGTCCCCGTCTGCCCACCGACCCCCGCTGCCCGCGGTCCCCCGTCTGCCCGTGGCCCCCACTGCCCGGACGCCCGCTGCCCGTGGCCCCCCGTCTGCCCGCGGGCCCCCACTGCCCGGGTCCCCGTCTGCCCGCAGTCCCCATCTGCCCACGCAGCGTCACTAGAAACAGGACAGCCCCACTGCCACGTACAAACCCCATGTCGTCTGACTTGTCCGGGGCTCCGTTTCTTTTAAACCCGGGACTTTTATTCTATTCTCCGTCCACCACCCCCCACGCATCCGTTGTTTTATTTTGAAAAAGTTCAAGTCTGTGGACTTGTTGCAAGAACAGTTTGATGCCCGCCCCAGTGCGGTTTCCCCAGACTCGACACCTGGGGCTCTGCACACGTCCTCCCTCCCTGTGCTGCTTTCCGAGGCGCATGGGAGGAAGTGTCAGACGCCATCACGCTCTGCCCCCGAATACTTCCACGGCCACCTCCCGCGAGTGAGGACACTCTGTCACGTAATGCCATCTCCGTTCCCACGCCAACGAAAATAAACATCCACCCGGCAGCGGCATCTGACACAGGGTTCATGTTACGTGTTCCCAGCTGCTACAAAACACCCTTCGTAGAAACACGCCCCCCCCCCCCCCCCCCCGGGATTCACTGGAGATCCAGGCGGCGCACCTGCTTCTCAGCACCTTGTTTCTGCGACAGGTCGGGAGGCGCCGGGGGCTCCCGAGACCACAGCACAGTGAAGCTGAGGTTCGGGGTCAAAGACCCGGGTCCTCCCACAGCCGGCCCCTGGAGGGGTCTGGGGTCCAGCCCTTCTCCCTTTTCTGACCCCCTTGTAACATGGACCCCACCCCTCCTGGCTCGTGGAGAAGGGGCCTTGGGCCCGAGCGCGTCCAGGCCCGGCTGGAGCTCAGCGTCCCCCCTGCCCCTCCCTGTGCCCCGTCTGCAGGTGGAGAGTGGGGGGAGCCTGCAGAAGCTGATCCGCATCCGAAACCCCTGGGGAGAGGTGGAGTGGACGGGCCGGTGGAATGACAAGTGAGGAGAGGAGGCTGCGGGCGGGGGGAGGCCGGAGGCAGGCGGCTGTGCAGGAGCAGGGCCCCGGGGTCACAGGGCCGGGCACCCTCAGGCAGGTGCCCCTCTAGGGGCCACCAGCACATCCCAGCCGTCTGGCGCCCTCGTCCAAGCCGGCGCTCCTGCCGTGAGCTCGAGGTCCACGCCTCCCTGGCTCAGCGTCCCCGCTGGCGGGCCCCGGGGGAGAACACAGGTTCCCGGGCAGGCGCCACAGCGGGGCTGCGGCCAGGTCAGGCCAGGTGCCTGCAGGTCAGCGACACCTTGGATTTTCTGTTCCCGTTAAAACGGGGCTGTCTGGTCCTGGCCGCCAATGCCGCCCCGTCTCCCCCCGGATTGGCTGTCTTCTTCCCGCCACCGTCCAGGGCGACATCTGGCCTCACCCCCTCTGTCCCTGCGGCTCCTGGCCCTCGAGTGTGTCCCCAGGGCCTCCACTGGGGTTCTGGGGACACATCCTCGCCGGCACTGGTGCTAACGCCCTCCCATCACGTGGTTTTCCAGCTGCCCCAACTGGAACAGCGTCGACCCAGAGGTGAGGGAGAGGCTGACCAGACGGCACGAAGACGGAGAGTTCTGGTAAGCTTGCTGGAGGGGTCTGCCGGTGGGCGGCAGCGGGACATTAAGGAGACGGGGGCTGTGGGATCTGCTCCCATCGTTTCAAATTCACCGTAAGACCCTGAATGGAACCATTCGTCCCTCTCAACAAGGGGGTGGCACAACCCCTCAGAAAGCAGGAGGGAGTCCTGCAGGCATGTCCAGATCCCGACAGAAACCGGAAGGACGGGGCCGTTCTCCCAACCAGTTCCGAGTTGTCCCCACACTCGAGAACCAGGCCTTTCGAGAGCAGGGCTGGGCCCGCGGGTTCACTGGTGGGCAGTGCCCAACGCGACCCAGCGGGAAAGAGCTGGAATCCGCGCCTGCTGGCCGCTCTGCCGGCCCTCACCGGTTCCTGGGCTGGCCTTGGGCGGAAGGTCAGGGTTCGGCAGCGTGCCCTCCCGTGACCGGGGCGCCCTTGCCCTGCCTCCGCCAGGATGTCGTTCGGTGACTTTCTGAGGCACTATTCCCGCCTGGAGATTTGCAACCTGACCCCCGACACCCTCACCAGTGAGTCCTACAAGAAGTGGAAGCTCACCAAGGTGGACGGGACCTGGAGGCGGGGCTCCACCGCGGGAGGCTGCAGGAACTACCCGAGTAAGGCCGCCCGCCGGGCCCTCGTCCGCGCTCGCCTGGCCCCTGCCCGGCCACACCCCACACGCGGCCTCCCCAGCCCTAGGTTCCCCTGTGCCGTGGCCCCCACCACACCCCGTGAGGCCGAGCGTGGTCCCAGCTCAGGCCCACGGGCCACTTCGTCCACGTGAAGCCCAGGCAGCCCCGCCCTGCAGGGACCTCGCCCACGGGGCCGCTGCACACCCGGGCCCCAACCGTCGCCCGCAGCCCTCTTGCGCACTCGGGCCCGGCTCAGACGGGGTCCCCGGTCCCTCCCTCGTTGACCCCCGACCCTCTGCCTTGTGGCCCAGGGCCCCCCTCCCCCCGAGCCGCAGCAATTGAGTCGGTGTGATATGACACATCGGGCCTGGGGACCGTCCCAAGTGGTTTATGTGTGTTTGTCCCCCTCCGTCCTCACGAGCCTCCACAGCGGGCACACTGCTGTCCTCTTCATCTTCAAGGCGAGGGGACCACCGCTTGGAGAGGTTAAGTGACCTCACGGTACCCCTCACGGGGACGTGACGCAGGCAGTCTGACCGTGGAGGCCACGTGATGGTCGTGTGCCGATCCTCCACTGATGGGGAGACTGGGGCTCCCGTGGCATCCCGGGCCACGGACAGGTGGTGGGACCTCGAGTTCTGGTGCTTCCAGTCCTTCCCCTCCAGCCACCAAGTGGCGGTCCCAGAGGTGCTGGGGAGGCCGTCTGCCCCCGACAAGCCGCTCGCTGGATGCGGGGCCGGCAGATCTCTCAGGGGCCAGATGGGAAACATCTGGGGCTTGGTGAGCGTCAGTTTCTACCGCTTTTCTGTCAGCTCCGCCGCCGTCACCCGAAGGCCGCCAGGCCTTCAACAACATGGCCGTGTTGTCATAAAGCTTTATTTACGGAAACAGGCGGCCAGGGGCCCTCCGAGCTGTAGTTTGCTGACCCCTGCACCAGATGATGCCTTTACTTCCCCAACAAAGAGTTTATCCTGTTAGGTGGGCGAGGGGAGTTGTTCTCAGACGTGAACGAGTCTCCGGTCCTTCCATAAATGGACTTTGGAACGGGGCGGGGGAGGGGGGGGCAGACACACCCTGGGGTGGACCACGGGACACAGAAGAAGAGGCGGGAATTTGCACAGGATGTTCCTGCCTCGGGGTTCACAGAGGGCGCGCGGGAGCGTGTGCCCCCACAGTGCCCCAGCCCGGCCAGCTGGGCCTGGGGCGGGACAGGGGCCGCAGGGGCTCAGCCCTAACACCCTGTTCCCGACTGACAAAGATGAGCCAGCCTGAGGGCGGGCGAGAGAACCGTGCGAGGGAGTTTCTGACGTGGGTCCCCGTGGTCCCCAGGCAAGTGCCGGCCGGCTCTGTCCACAGCCCCCCAGCGCCCGCCCACCTGCCCACCCGTCTTTATGGGGCTCCCTCCCCCTCCCCGTGCGCACCTGCGGGGACAGGGGCGGCCCCGAGTCCTCAGTGACCCGGCCCCTCTCCGGCCGCAGACACGTTCTGGATGAACCCTCAGTACCTGATCAAGCTGGAGGAGGAGGACGAGGACCAGGAGGACGGCGAGAGCGG
Source organism: Prionailurus bengalensis (assembly GCF_016509475.1). NCBI lineage: Eukaryota > Metazoa > Chordata > Mammalia > Carnivora > Felidae > Prionailurus > Prionailurus bengalensis. The sequence continues at coordinate 543,878 of NC_057360.1, forward strand.
GTGCACCTTCCTGGTGGGCCTCATCCAGAAGCACCGGCGGCGACAGAGGAAGATGGGGGAGGACATGCACACCATCGGCTTCGGCATCTATGAGGTGGGGGCAGCACGGGCCGCCTCCTTCCCTGCTCTCAGCCCCGGGGGACGGCCCTCCCCACAGGCACGGTGGGCCCTGGGGCCCCGTCGGGAGGCCGGGCCAGGGAAAGCAGGGCTTTTGCAGCAAAACTCTGTGTGCGAGACGTGGCGGCCGGGCCGGGCCGGCGCAAGGAGACGCCCCGAGGTCCCTGCAGCTGGTCCGTGTCCCCGGAGGTGCCTAGGGCTTGCCTAGGCCCCACAGCCGCTTTGGGGATAGTCTACTCTTTTTAGAGGCCTCCCGCCTCTTCTGAGACACCCCCCCAACCAGGCCTGGTGCTCTGCTTGGCCCGCCGACCTCCAGGCCTAGAACAGAGCCCCCACAGGGGACACCTCGGGCAGGAACCGCTCCAGCGTCCGGCTGGGACCAGCTCAGGACCCGGAACGCGAGCTCTGTGCCGCCCGCAGGGGCTTCATTTCCAACCAAGTCAAAGCAAGGCCGGGCTCTGCCCCCCACCGTGCCCGCCCCACTCCTCCCTGCAGCACGGCCCAGAGCCGGATGAGGAGGGGCGGTCCCCACATTCAGGGAAACCGCCGTGGTGGGGAGGGCAGCATGCTGCTGGTAGAGGTCAGAGGTCAGACGCTCACTCATCACTGGCAACGAGGCGCCCGTAACAGGACCCCGCCTGTAGGGTGGGTCACCTGCCGTCGCGGCAGGCGTGCACATGAACTCTGAGCCCCTCGGCCTCTGAAACGGGAGCTGAGGACTTCTGCTCTGGGACAAAGCGACCCCAGGGAAAATGCCAACGGGACGTGACGCAGAGCCCACCCCCCGCCTCATGGGTGTACAAAGCCGGTCCTGGGCTCTGGAGCCGGGGAGCACGGGGGGGTCACTTGGTCCCCTTTAGAGACAAGGAAACTTTGGCAACAGAGGGAGCTGACTTGCCCAAGGACACACGGGCTGGGTGTGACGCCTGCTGGCTCCCGGCCCAGCGGGCACCCTCGAGTTGGGGGCGGGGAGACCTCAGCCGGGCGTTTCACGGCTCCGTGCCCCGGTTTTATGCTCCATAAATTAGCAATGGCGCTAAGGGCTCAGCCACATTGTTGCTGGGTCACAAGGTTTGTCCTCCATGTGGGAACGGTTGGGGCCCCTTGGAAAATAATTACCGTGCTGAGTCACTTCACGTTGCTAGAGCTGCAGGGGACGGGGGGCCGCAGCCCATCACGGGGGTGACCTCGTACAGCTTCCGGGAATCTGAAGTGTGCTCTCCTTTGTGCCTGCAGGTGCCGGAGGAGGTACGTCTGGGAGACGCTGGCTCGTGTTCACCACCAGGCGCAAGGCCCCGACTGCTGGCTTGGGGGGTCCCGGGAGGCCTGGGCAGGGCTGGTGGCTGGGGGCACCCTGGGGAGGTTGCTCAGGTCCAGGGCCTGCTGGGCCGAGCTCAGGGCCAGGTCTCTGGGGAGTCCCTGCGGGGCACGGGTCAGCTCTGGGTGGACGACGTGTGGTCTGGGACGCAGGAGGCTCTCCGCGGAGTCCTGCAGTTCCCCCTAAAACAAGCCTGAAGGGAAAGGTGAGCCCCAGGACTGTCTGTGCCTAAGATGATGTGGGAACCCAGGGGCCTGGATCCACGCCCCAGCCCTGCCATTTGCAGGCCGTGTGACCTCAAACAAGTTATGGGTCCTCTCTGGACCTCGGTTTCTTTTTCTTTTTTTTTTTTTTTTTTTAAATGTTTTAAATGTTTTATTATTTATTTCTGAAAGAGAGCATGAGCAGGGGAAGCAGAGAGAGAGGGAGGCACAGAGTCCCAAGCAGGCGCCAGGCTCTGAGCTGTCGGCACAGAGCCCGACGTAGGGCTCGAATTCATGCACAGCGAGATCACGACCTGAGCCGAAATAGGACGCTTAACCGACTGAGCCCCCCAGGCGTCCCTCTCCGTTTCTTTTTCAATAAAACTTGGCCCACCGCCCACCTGGAGGGACCATAGCGATGAGGTGAATGGCGTGAGAGCGCGTAGTAGGCTCACGGCTGGCATTAGCAGGACTGGCGGGAAGTACGGCAGCCGTGTGGGTCCATAAAGGCCGCGGCTGATCCAGTGGCCACGCGGGGTGCCCCCCTCCACCCTAGTGGTACACACTGTCGGGCCGGGCAGTGCCGTCGGGGCAAGCTGGGCTTCTCCGGATCCCTCTGGTGAGTTCCGGCCTCGCGGCGGCCAGCCCGGCCACACCGGCCACACCTGCCTTCCTGGCCCGGCCCCGGCCCGACTTTTGTTCACATGTCACACACCACACAGCACTGATCCGACTCCTGCGGGGGGCCTCACGGCCGAGCCCCTCCGTGTGCAGATGGGGTCTCTGCAGAGCTGGGTGCGCGCGGGACCCCCGCCGCACGTGCCCTCAGCCCCTCCGTGGACATTTGTTCTCGTGGGCGGGAAGTTTGCGTTTGATCTGGAACGACGGGCACCGTCGCCTTCTCCGTGAGCGAAAACAATGCGGATTTGGGGCTCTCTCTGCCGTCTACTCCCTTCTGTTTCTGTTTGTCCCTCAGATGGCTGGACAGACTAACATCCACCTCAGCAGAAACTTCTTCCTGACGCACCGGGCGAGGGAGCGGTCCGACACCTTCATCAACCTGCGGGAGGTGCTGAACCGGTTCAAGCTGCCGCCTGGGGAGTACATCCTGGTGCCGTCCACCTTCGAGCCCAACAAGGACGGGGACTTCTGCGTCCGGGTCTTTTCCGAGAAGAAGGCCGACTACCAGTAGGTGCTCCCGCCCTCCTCCCGGCCCCCCGCCCCCCGGCCCCGGCCCCGGCCCCTGGAGCGCGGCGCCCTCCCTCCGAGTTTCTGCTCTGCGACACCCGCCCGCTTCCAGGTCGCAGCTGGAAGGACCTCAGCGTTACTTTCCAGCGAGCAAAGAAATGAGCCACGCGGGGTATTCGCGGTTAGAAAGGGCGGCTGTGGAGCCTAGCGCAGAATCTGCCGTGGCAGCTGCGTCTCCGAAAGATCGAGCTGTCACGTTCGCCGTGACGACACGGGTTGGACGGCTGAACCCAGGCACCTCACAGGGAGAAGCCGGGCCGCACCGTATAATCCTTTCCGTCCAGCGGCCCTCGAGTGACGGCCTCGGTGGTCACTGGGCCCAGCGGTCCAGGGCCCCTCGGCAGGATGGCTCGGTTCCCGGTGGCCCCTGCCCCGCCGGCCGCTGCCTCAGCCGCATCTATTGGGTTGGGCACCTGATTGCAGAAGACGTAATCCTCGTCGGCGGCTTAAACAAAAGGAGATTTACGGAGGAACACGGGGGCTTTGAACAGATGGGAGGCAGGGACACGGCACGTGCTGTGTTGCCTCTACCTCGTGCCACGGGCTCCCATCAGACCCAGGACAGTGTGTCCGATGGGCCGGCTCGGGCCAGCCGCGGGCACAGCGGCCGGGGCCCTCGGTGGACCAGTGGAGGGTCCCGGGGCCCAAGAAGGGCCCAGCGCCGCACACAGCACGGGGCGCCGCCCGAGCTGCCCGAGATTCAGCTGAGACCACACCCCGGCCTCCGAGCAGGACGCGTAGGCAGCAGGGACCTTGCCGGATCCCGGGTGTGGAAGGTTTATGTAACAGAGATTGCCGCAGAATCGGAGAGCGGGTGCCGGGGTCTGCTGTCCCCACACATGCTTCTCGAGGAGCAAGAAAGTCCCTGCCCGCCTCCGCCTCCTCCGTGCAGGGCTGCGGTCCAGTGACCCTGCCCGCCCCGCCCTGCGCTGCCCTAACAGTCACACGTGCCGTCGGCCTTGGTTTTGGCACCACGTGCGTCCCACCCCCACCTCCTTTCCGGTAACACAGTCTCCCTCTGTTTCCAGGGTGGTCGACGACGAGATCGAGGCCGACCTCGATGAGGTGTGTGTGACCTCCGGACTCGCCCGCTCTGCCCCCGACTGCCCAGGACCCAGAGGGGCCCCCCTCATCGCTAGGGGGCCCCAGGACCTCGTGCCCCCAGCTTGAAACCAGGGTCGCCCCCTGCACCTGCACCGGCCAGCGCGTGGCCCTTGACCACCCCACCCCCACGCACGGGACCACGGGCTTCTCGTCGCCACCTTTCCTGGGCCCCAGTTTCCTCATCTGTAAAATGAAAACGCTGGGTGACGAGATTTCTGAGGCTCCCGAGGGTAACACCAAGGGTCGCTGTTCAAATAGTGGTGAATCCCGAGGGTTTGGGGGTCCCAGGGGAGGCCTGACCACCACAAATCCCAAGTCCAGGAAGGAGACCACAGCCAACATGACGGAAGGCCCTTCCTCTGTCCCCTGTCCCCAGGGAGAGAGTGAATAGTCCAGGGGGCCATGGTCAAAGACCTTCTAGAACATTCCGGCTGGGCTCTGCTTCTGGATCCCCACTAGTGTAGGTCAGGAAGGGCGTCCTGGTTGAGGGCTAGAGGAGACGCCTCCGTGAGGACTTGTTAACCCCTCCCTCAGGCTTTCCATCCCTCTCTCATCCACCCTTAATTCCTCACACTGCCCTTGGTCTCAAGCCCACGGGAGGCGCCTCCTTGGCTCTGACCTGCTCCCGTATCCCCCCTTCCAGAACGATGCCAGCGAGGACGACATTGACGACGGCTTCAGAAGGCTCTTTGCACAGCTGGCAGGCGAGGTGGGTGTCTGCGCACGCGGCCTCTGCCCTGCGCTGTGGTCCACTCGAAGGGACAGTCTCGTCCCCGACGCGACTCCAAAGGGGCAGAGGCAAGAGTAGAACCAAGAGGCGTCGCGGGGGGACTGGGGCTCCTGCCCACACGGTGGGGCTGCCGCTTGGCGTCTGCTCTGGCTCCGACTCCCTCTGGCCCTAGGGTTCCGGCTGCTTCCTGTCCTCTGCGTCCAGCTGGGATGTCCCTGATGTCCACAGAGACGCTCAAGGGACAGAAGGGTCGCACATCTCAAGAGCACGGCTCAGGGCACAGTTCCTTCAGGCACTACCCCCCCCCACACACACCACCACCGTGCGGCCCTGTCTGCCCAGCCAGTCCAAACAGAGCTCTGGGGCCACCGGGTCTCTGGCCCCATGACACAGACACCTGTTCCCGATGGTCTGCGGCACGTGGGCCCCGCCCCCACCCCTAGGAGAAGGGACTGTGGCCCATGGTGGTCTTGCGACTTGGGCTCGTCCCCCGTCCCTCCTCCCCTGTCCCCCAACACGAGGGCGTGTGTAGGGCACCAGACCCACCCCGGGAGCTGGGGCCTCAGAGGCAGAGCGGCGGGGAGACAGCTGGGCCCTCACCAGCTTTGCAAGGAGCCAGACCCGAGTTTCAAAGGGGAGGAAGGGGCGACGGGCGGAGGACTAGGATCAGAGGGGCGTCGAGTGGGACCGCACGCGTGGGTGGAGCGGAGGGTTCTCAACTGTGTCCACGGGGCCTGCAGTCCGCCGAGACGTGCGGCCTGCAGGGGGCGCTGGACCCGCACATCACAGGCCCCGCCCAGCCCCGCCCAGTGCACCTGACGTGGGCGGAGCCTCCTGCGTCCCGCGGCCGCCGGGCGGTGACCACGCTTTGCTTCGTGTCCACAGGACGCGGAGATCTCGGCCTTCGAGCTGCAGACCATCCTGAGGAGGGTGCTGGCCAAGCGTAAGTGCCCTCCTGGTGGGGCCCCGGTCCCCTCCCGCCCGCACGTAAACACCCGCCAGCCCCCGGCCCCCTGAGGAACTGGGCAGAGGAGGCTCTGTGTGCCCTGGTCACTCAGGATCAGAGGGCCCCAGGTCGAGACCACCACTGGCCGGCTCTTGCTGGAAGCCCGTGCGCGGAGAGCCTCGGGCTCTCTTGCTGCACCTGGAAAGCAGGAGCGTCACTACCTAACCCCAGAGATTGGGGAGCCTCCAACGGGTGCCCTGCAAAGCTGCCTGATGCAGAGCCCGAGCTCCGTGTGGCGGCCCCTCCGACGGTCAGCTGGAAGGGGGGCGGAGCCGTGGATGGAGTGATACCACCTCACTCAGTAGCCAGGCTGGAAGGGTAAACGGGCCGTCTGGAACCACGGAACGGTGTGCAAAGCATCTCCCCAGCGTGCATGTCAGGAGCCTCGTCTGACTGGCTCTTTACTCGGAGAGACATGGTTTCCCTTGAACTGATGAGCCAGGCCAGGGACCTGAGGGCCCAGAGGCGGCTGGCAGGCTCCTGGAAGAAGGGGTGAGGCCCAGAGGGGCCTGAGGAGGGCCCGGGACACCTGGAACTGCGTCCGAGTCAGAAACGGGACAGGCCAGCCCCGGGGACACATTTCCTCCCCCGCAAATTATCACAAGAGCCGCACGGCCCTCAAAGAGACCGCCGTCCCCGCGCGGGTCTGGGTGAGGTCAGACCCCGCGAGCCCCGACGTCGCCGTGTCCTGAGCAGCAGCCCCGGGCGCCACCAGCAGCCGGCCTAACCCATGGCAAACTCCCTCACGGCCAGAGAAGAGCCTGGCCGGCCGCCCATCCACCGCGGAGGATGTGGGGAGGGATCCGCTCGTAACCGGTTCCTCCCCGGGCAGGCCAGGCGCGGACAAGAAGATGGTGCGCGTCCCAGAGGCCGCCAGGCACGAGTGAGGTCACAGGGCTGCTGAGGCATGTGGCCGTCAAAGCCTCCTTGTTCCCGTGCAGACGGAGGCAGAAAGAGCCAGGCCGCGCCGGGGCTCAGCCTCCCTGCCCCCGGCTGCCCGCTGACCCCTGCCTCTGCCCCGGGCGGAGAGGGGTCTGTGCCCACGAGGGCAGCTGCGAGTTAAGTGGCAGCCTTTACAAGGACAGGACAAGAGGGGGACCCCTCATGGAGTCCGGGAGGGACCAGGCTCCTACTTGTGATGAGGGTCTCCTGCAGGCCGCCAGCCACCCGCCGCGGCCACTCCGGACAGGTCCTGGTCCTCGGGGCACGCGCTCGTGTGGCGAATCACAGGCGGACGCCCCCCTCCCCCGGCCCCTCCGACAGCCACCGGCCTGCTGGGGCCCTGGAGGGACGGATGAGCACTTCCTCGAGGGGGCTCCCGGGGACAGCGCGTCTCTGTGAGACGTAACCATCACTGGTACTTTGTCTTGCAGGCCAGGACATCAAGTCGGATGGCTTCAGCATCGAGACCTGTAAGATCATGGTGGACATGCTGGACGTATCCTTCCAGGCGGCAGAGCCCAGACACGGCGTTTGAGACCCCCGCCCTGGGGGCTCTGACACCGCGCCCCTCCCGTCCAGGGCCCCCTGAAGGGGAGTTGAGGAGCTGCAGATGAGGGGAAGCCGAGGGCCGTGTCCCAGGTCCCCGCACGGGAGGCGGCCGCTCAGCTGTGTCCGAGCGGCCGTGGAAAATACCCCGCAGACCAGTCTCCTCTGGTTGTGGGTTTTCCCGATCTGTGGGCGCGGGGCCCGCCCGCCGTGGGCAGCTCCTTCCCCGGCCGCCCACAGCCTCGACTCGTGGCTCAGGGACAAGTCCTGGGCACGGATGCTCTGTGCTGCTCAAAGTTTCCTCTCGTGGGCTCACAGTGGTTGCCTCACAAGAGGCCTTAGAAGCATTGCAGAACTTAGCGGGCGGGGGGGCCTCTGCAGGTCATGTGACAGCTCGTTCTCACCGGGACCGGGGCCCCCCGCATCCCCAGACCAACCAGCAAAGGTCAGGGTCGCCAGAGGCCTCCTTCTGGGCCCTCCGCCAGCCTCAGAGGCAGGCCGGGTCCTACAGCAGGAGCCGCCTGCAGATATGCTGTGGGCGTCAGCGCCATCCGGTGGAGGAGACGCACCCACGGCCGGGCTCTCCTTAACCGCGGGCAGTCAGATGGCAGTGGCAAGCTGGGGCTGAAGGAGTTCTACGTTCTTTGGACAAAGATTCAGAAGTACCAGGTAAGCGCCCGGGGGCCGCCGGGGGGCGGGGGGGCTGTGTCGGGGTCGTGCGGTGCCCGTACAACCCTTTGCCAGGTGGGAGGGACATCCCCAGGGTGGCGACTGGACCCACAGAGACAGGCTGGCCACACGCAGACAGCAAAGATGAGCCCGCCTCCTGCCCTCGCCTGGCGCCGACCGGAAACGGGGTCCCCTAACAGCTGCTCCCGAAAGCGTCCCGGAGAAGCCACGTCGCCTTTTGTAACATGGGTTTTTAGCAGCTCGAGCACGACAGTCGGATAAGATAACGTGAGCCGTGGTGGCTGGCTGGTCGGCTGACGGGCATATTGACAAACCGGCTCACGGGAGAGGCCAACGCTATTAGCTAATCAAGGCAGAAAGGTGGGCGACTCTTCCAAGGCCACCGGAGGCAAAGCTGGGAAATCTGCGTCCGTGCGCGGCGCTCGGCGCGAGCCAACTCGCTGCCTGCCTCGCTTTCGGTCATGGTTCTTGGAATTATTTCTCGTTCCAGAAAATTTACCGGGAAATCGACGTGGACAGGTCTGGCACCATGAACTCCTACGAGATGCGGAAAGCACTGGAGGAAGCAGGTAACGCCTCGTGGCTGTTTTCTCCCTTCCGTCCGGCTGCGGGGTACGCCAGCGCTGGCCCCGTCCCGGCTGTGGGGCACGGGAGACTGTGCTCCGCACCCTGTGGAGGTCGGTGACCGTGAGACAGAGCGGGTGCTGCTTTGGCACAAACACGTCCTTTCCGTTCCCCTTTTAAAAGCTCCCTGGTGAAACGCTCTGCCCGCCATACCTTCCTGAATCGACGTTTCCTCCGAGAGGCTGGCGGGGCGAGCGGGCCCCCGGCCCTTGCCAGGTGCAGGGCTGACACGAGGGTCTCCGCTCCCCTCTGGAGTGAGTCCCCCACGGGCAACATAAAATCCCGACACCGAGACCCCAGATACCTGGATTCAGCGAGAGCCACCTCCCCCCACGCGGTCCCAGTGCGAGGGGAGGTGCCCCCCGCCGCGGGGCCTTCCGGACTAGGACGGCAAGGCACCCCGGTCGTGTTCTGGCAACGGGTGGACAAAAGGAGGGAGAGATGGGGCCCCCCCCGCCGTCAGGCACACGACCCCCTGGCAGGACTGAGTCACGAGCCCTCAGTGTGCTGCAGGGGAGGCAGGAAACATGGTCCTGATTTCAGGCAGCCGTGGCCCAGTGGAAATCCTGCCACGGGAACAGAAATTATCGCTAATCTCGGACAGTCTCTGCCATGTGCATCCAGGAAGTTAGTCTCCAGGGGATTCAGAGCTAAACAGCCGGGAGAGGAAGCACAGGGAGAGGTGGCCACGGGGACGGGCCACAGGGTGGGGGTGGGCCACGGGGACAAGGATGGGCCACGGGGACGGGGGCGGGCCGCAGGGTCAGGGATGGGCCATGGGGATGGGGATGGGCCACGGGGACAGGGACAGGCCACAGGGTCAGGGATGGGCCATGGGGGCGGGGACGGGCCACAGGGACAGGGATGGGGACAGGAAGCCTCATGGCAGCCTGCGGGGACAGGCAGAGCCAGGTGAGCGGTCAGAGTCGGGAGCAAGGGTGGGAGCGGCGGGTCCCCAGGCGAGCACCAGGGGATGGGGCGGCGGCGACGTGAGGGCCACGTCTGTGGCACGGGCGCCGTGTGACGCACACCCTGAGGCCGCGCCCTCTTCCTCCGACTTCAGGCTTCAAGCTGCCGTGTCAGCTCCACCAGGTCGTCGTTGCGCGCTTTGCGGACGACGACCTCATCATTGACTTCGATAACTTCGTCCGGTGTCTGGTCCGGCTGGAGACGCTGTTCAGTGAGTGGCCGCTTGGGGAAAGGCCCGTCCCAGCTCTGCGCTTGGCGCAGGGGAGGCCGCCTGGAAGGGCGTGTGTGCGCCGTTGACTGCGCAGACCCTTGTGGGCGGAGGGAGGACCTGGTGACTGAGCAAGGAGGAGGAGGAGGTGGTGTGAGGAGGAGGAGTGAGGAGGAGGAGGAGGAGCGAGGAGGGGGAGGGGGAGGAGGAGGGGGAAGGGGGGAGGAGGAGGGAGTGCTCACCGGGCGGCCCTCCTCCCACCCCCCACCCCCCTCCCTCAGGGATATTTAAGCAGCTGGATCCCGAGAACACTGGGACCATCGAGCTCGACCTCATCTCTGTAAGTCAGCCGCTCACAAGGCACCGGGAGCTGTCACGGGTTGGGGGGGGGGGGGCAGGACAGGGACCCGTGGCTGTTGGCTTAAAAAGCTCCACCTTGCAAGTGTGGTGGCCGTGGGAGGCGGGCCTGTGAACGGGTGTGAGGTCCCACCACAAACGTGCACACCCTTCCCCGCACCACCCCCCCCCCCCCCCCCCCCCCGCCGACCCTCGGGCCCCGGGAGACACTCCCGGTTCCTCCTCCCACGCAATTTGCCAAGCGCACACGCGGGAAAACGTCGAGGGGAAAACGAAGTGCTTGTTCACATGAACGAGAGATGGTGGTCACGTAAGAAAATTCTCCTGCATGAAATTCAAGTGGGTTTGGGGAAGATGTGTCCTTCTTAGACCAGATCTACTTAAAATACTTCCTGGGCAGATTACCTTATTCCCCCACCCCCCGCCCCGGTTAAAAATTCCATCGAAAATACATAAACTTGCCGTAGAGAGTTACCGAGCTCCTGGTCCGGAGCCCCAGCAAGGCCCAGGGGACCGTCAGTCCCAATGCAGCGGGCTGACCGGTCCCGTGAAAAGCAAAGTGCAAAATGTCCTGTCACCCTGGTGCCAGAACGTTCTCCCCTCCAGGAGGAGGGGCACGCCCTCCCGGTCGTGGCCTCACGTTTGCTGTCAGGGGAGCCGAGCTCGGAGCAGCACAGGCTGGCGAGGGCCGGTCAGGGGCCGGTGCCCAGGGGAATGACACGGTCCCATGCTCCAGCCAGGAGCAAAGTGACAAGGGGACAGGTGTAAGGGACTAGGGACTCCTGTCCTTGAACTCTGACCCGGGGGAAGCCAGAATGAAGTAGCTTTGCACCTGCTATGATGCATTATAAAGGACCTTCAGCCAACTGAGAATACATTTTAGCTGGCTACAATGACACTAGGTAACTTCTAGAACGAGGCTGCAGTCTCAGTCTCGGCCCCGGCTGCACGATGCACCAAGGGCAGCTTTGCAGAAGCCGGGGCCCCGGGCCCGGGTCCCGGACCGACTGGAGCAGAGTGTGACCCAGAGCCCCCACTTGACCCCCAGTTGACCGAGGTCGAAAGCACTGGTTTCGGGGACAGCCGAACTAATGTTCACCCGACCTGGAGGGGCGGCAGGAAATGCCGCGTGGTCCGGTCTGTCTCGTGGCCGTCGGCCTGCGAGCCGGGTCGTGCCGCTGACCTGGGCCGGGCCAGGCTGTAGAAGTGGGGAGGAGAACCCGCGAGTCTGTGCCCCCATCCCTGTCTGCTCCAAGTCGTTCTTCCAGAATGACCGTTAGTTCTGCACAAGGTGTCTGAGCTGACCGGCTGTCTTCCTCCTCACAGTGGCTCTGCTTTTCAGTCCTCTGAAGTCCTAACTGATCTGCCTGAAGACAGCCAGCCGAGGACGAAGCCCCCACAGAGAAACTTTTTATCTGGACCCCAAAATGACGGGAACGTTTACCTAACCGATGAATGGCTAGAGCTGAAAATAAAGATACTTTTTGAGACAGGTCTCACGTTTCACAGTAAAAAAGATCTGCGTATCCTGGTATTACATGCAGGTGACTCACTCCATCCTGGGTTAGCTCAGAGAAAACCTTCCATCTATAAACAGGTCCACGGTTTACTTTCACCCACTTGCCCGCTTATGGCAATATCCAATTGGAGAAAAACACAGGGAGGTATTTTTAACCGCTGACCAAACACGAAGTCAGTCTCCAAGGACACGAGGTCCTTGCTGGGAACATTGAAAGTAAATTCCCGATTAACAATGCAGCTGTGGCATTTGCCAAACAGCAGTGCGCGTCCCTGGAGTGAAACGGAAAACAGGAAGCGTCGAAGAGTGACAGGCCGGGCCAGCACGCACACCTCCGTCACGTGGTTGCAGAGAGAGCCAGGTTTTATGTAGAACGGCCCGGTGACCCGTGTGTCGCAGAAGATGCTGAAGCCACGCGGCCCTCGGCCCGCTAACCGAAGCGTGCGCGAAAGCAGGTGCCTGGTGTCCGAGCCCATTACGGGAAAGGACAGGACGAGCCGTTCGTGGCCGGGACGTCGGCACCCCCGCGCTTGTGCGTGGAGCCGGGAGGGACACGGGTGGGAGAGCTTGAGCCCTGCTTCACCCCGGAAGACGCGAGCCGCCCTACACACCTACCGCCTTGTTGCCTTACTTCCTGCTGAACGTGCTGTTAATAAAGAGTGACCCAAGCGGTCCGGCGTGCCGTGCTGTCCTTCGGGGGCCCCGCGGCGGGCGGTGCGCCCGGGTCTCGGCCTGTTCCCGCTCCGACAAGGTCACCTCTCGTTTCCCACTCTTGAGAGTTAAAGGCAGCTTGGAACTACGCAGTTTCTTAATCCAATTCGGAGGCTCTCAAGTGTCCACAAAGTAGGTCCGGCTCTCCTCTGCCGCCCCTGGCCTCCCCCGAGGAGGCCCAGGCAGGTCTCTCGGGTGTGGGGACGAGAGAGGCAGACAGGACAGGCGCGTCAGTCACGGGCCTGCCGGTGGTGCCCCTGCGGGAGCCTTACGACCCAGGAGAGGTGTGCGACGGGCCGGGCCGGGCCAGCAAGCGCATCTCCCAGCCTCGTCCAGTGGGGGCTGGGCACACAGGAAGGGGAGGGAGGCGCCTTCCCAGGTCGCAGAGGCCCACAAACCGCTTCTGTGCCGGGGGCCGCCCGCAAGGCCCCCGGCTCGCCACCACCTGCCCTGCTCCCTGGTTCGTCGTCACAGCAGAGGAAACAGAGACAGAGACAGCCAAGGGCTCCGCTCCGCTTAGCTCAACCCATTTAGAAAAGGACTGGGGACAACGACCAAGCACCTGGGTTCCCCAAACAGGGGAGCGCTTGTCATCGCCTCCCTCACGGCGAGAAGGTAGACGTGCCCCCGCCCCCTTTAAAAGCCCCACTTCCGCGGTTTACAAAAACCTAAACTGCGGCCGTGAAGATGCCTCACGGGGCCACCGCGTCTGACCCCGGGGTCCTTCCCGTGGCGGCCCCGCGCCCACAGCACGACAGACGCCACAGCCAGACCAGAAGCGTCTGCGCCCCCCCGACCCCAGACCCTTCTCTGTACCTGCAAACCTTCCCCGCAGACCTCGGGTAAGACGTAAACAAGTAAAAACCAAAAGAGAAAACACGTCGTGGGTATAGGGCTGAGGGGACAATGGATGATCACGGTTCACCAGCAGGTGCACGCAGAGGCCGCTGTGGAGGGCACGGCCGGGTCACGGTCGCTTGGTGGCCAGGAACCAACCCAGGTGTCGCGCTCGCTTCCTGTCGCTTTATGCGCTTAAAATCACCCATCCCCGGGGGCCCGGCGCAGCGGGTGATCTCGGGGTCGTGGAGATCACTTAAAACTGTCCCCTAGCGGGGATCCCCCCGCGGCTCCAGGACCAGCACCCCCCTCCGTGCAGCCGGACCCAGCGGCAGCCCCTGGGGAAGCCACTCTGTCCAAGGTCAGCGATCCATGCCGTCCCGTCACCGCAGCGCCCACCGGGGGCCCACCCCACAGCCCCTCACTGTCCTGGGGAGCTGGGGGGTCCGAGGCCGGGGTGCGGGACCCTTCGTGGCACGCGTGTGGCCGCCCCCTCGTGGTGACCTCACGTGGGGAGGGGAGGTGGTCCCTTCCTCCTCCAAGGACGCAAATGCCTTAGGGAGGGGGAACTTAACCTGGTGACCTCACGTGAGCCCCACCTTCAAACCCTGCCAGGCGGGGGACAGCAGCAGGGTGGTCCTCTGGTGTCCAGCCCTCGGGGTCACCGCCTTCTCTGTTACCCGCAGAGCGCGGCCTGTTGGCTCTTCCCCCGCCTTCTTGCTGGAACTGAGCTGCCCACAAACAGGCCGGGATTGCGCGCAGCCGGTCCTTCCCGCGTGGCTCCTACTCAGTGACCCCACCACACAGAGCCACGGGCTCCGCAACGACTCACAAACCGGGTAACGGATCACAAACAATGCAGACTCAGTCTGAGTTCTTGTCCGGTGAATCCCTGCACACAGCACCACGAACACCAGACCCTTCCTCTCGCAGAGGCGTGGGGACGGGGCCACCGGCTGTCCCCGTGGCTCCCGATCAGGGCCACCGCAGAGCTCACCAATTTCAAAACCCAGCCGTCTGTAAGAACCTCACTCCTCACTGCAGCCACACGGCCGGGGAAGAAACCGCTACTCTCCCAACAGCGTGGGAGCTTCAACAAGGCTTTTCGTGACACAAAGAACAGAAACCAGTAAAAAGCTTAGAGTCAAAAAGTTTAATTTTATTACAATTGTTTTTAAAGTCAGCAACGATCTTGATAAATTTCATGGTTAAGTCTATATAGCGAGTCTCCAATTTCCAGGATACAAAAGACAATAAATATAGATTCAAATCCCCCTAAAAACCAGATTCCACATTCAGGTAGCTGTGCTGTGGCTCGGTCCCAGGATTCCTTCCACACGCGACTCCGAAGACGCTACAAACTCCTACACGAAGGGCCGCCCACACCCGCCAACACGTGGTTCTGAGCGTGTGGCCTGTGTCCCAAGGTCCCGGGGCCGCCTCCACGGCTCTGGTCCTTCCCGGTGGGGCGGGTGCAGGGGACGCGCCGACCAACAGCAAGCAGGTGGGACACGGAGCCCACGGAGCGGCCCCACTTCTCTCTCAGACGAACATGCTTCCCCAGCACAGCACGGCCAGTTTATCACGCCGAGGTCCCCCTCGGAGAGCCAACTCCCCACATCCTTCACCTCCCTCCAGAGCCCAATCCAGATGCCTTCCAGTGACGTCGTCAGCAGTCTTGTGAAATGTTTGCCACAAACAATCACGTCACTTCTCCTTACTGATAACAGGTGAGTTCTTCAGAAACTAAAACTCCGTAGTTTCAGGCCAAGCTCCTTTGTCTGGGTTTAATTCTGGGGTACAGCTGCAAGAGAATGGAGAAATGATTTACATGCTGCAGAGACAAAACCTCGAGTATGGGGTCTGGTGTCACCGGAAAGAAACGAAGAAAAGGACTCTTTCTGCACGTGAGGCACCCAGCGCCGCCCCAGGACACAAGATTCACACTCGGCACCTCCCCTGCAAAGTCACAGGGGGTCCCACGTAAAAATGCAGGTGGCGCTGAGCGCCGGCCCCACCCGCGCGGCCTGCAGCTTCCCGAGCGGACGGGACAGATCAGGGTCTCCTGTAACCTCACTGACAACAGACCCGACTCCGTGACAGGAGACTGAGCGACAGGATGCCACAGACTCAAAGTCTGCCGATTTCAGGGAGGATAAGTGGAGGTTTTTGTGTGGGGATTTTTGTGGTTTTGTGTTTTCTAGAACAAGAGCCGGAGAGAAGAATGGAAGGTCCTGAAGCCACGGGTGAGCCCAACGAGTCATCCAGCTGGCGCAGTAAACAACCCCCTCCTCCCGCCTACACAACGGGAAAAAGGGTTTGCTGAAAGAAAGTGGAGTCAGACTCCAGCCAAAACTGAAAAACGGGTGATCGACACCACACAAAAGATGATTTTTCCGAGAAAACAACTGGTCAATACAATTTTCTAGACTCAAATTTGAACCGCTGATTAAAAACTCAACATTTACGTGAGTCCCTTTTTTCTTTTAAACTCAAAGGAAACCAAAAAAAACGTTACTTAGAGGCAACTTCTACCCCGGGGAGACCTCCAAAAGGCCGGGGTGAACACGAACGTCTCCGACCCAGCCTGACGCGGGCCTCCCGAGGGCCGAGCACCTGGGCCGCGCGGCCTCCTCTGTTCAGGAGTCACAGGACCGCTTGGAAAATCACAACAAAAGGTTCCAATAAGCAACTAGTTCCGAGAGGTCTTCAGAGGCAGGAAACGTCAAAAGGTAGAACCAGCATTTGCTGCTCGTGTTCGGCAGGGGGGCGGCTGCAGAGACTCCGTCGGGCTGGACAGAACTCTGGTCGGGTCACTGGAAAGCTCGTTTAAAGGGCTCCGTGGCCCGGGCACCTCAGGTAAGCATCTGACTTACACTCAGGTCATGATCTCACGGTCTGGGAGTTCGAGCCCCGCATAAAGCTCTGTGCTAACAGCTCTTTGGAGCCTGGAGCCGGCCTCGGATTCTGGGTCTCCCCCTCTCTCTGCCCCTCCCCCACTCACGCGAAGTCTCTGTCTCAAAAAAAAATTTAAAAAAAATTAAAAAAAAATAAACAAAGGGCTCCATGGCCAAATTCACTTTAACTTTCATCAATTCTTTGTAATTTACATCAGAATCACATGTGTGAATATGATCCAGGCTCAAAGGTTTACTTAATGATAAACGTTGTGAGCAGGGGCAGCAGTCGGGACACACGAGGTCACCCACACGGCACACGAGACACGGGAGCCGACAAGAAGGGTCAGGAGGGGGCGCGGGTCGGAATCCAGGCAGCCAGGTTCCGACACCACGGTCACTCGGCGGAGTAACACGGGGCAGCGGAGCGCTCGCACCCAGAGCCCTGGCTAGAGACCCAGACACCGGAGCGGCTCCGTGCCGCTCAGCCCGCGTGGGTCCGACCTGATGAAAACCCCCATAAAAACCTCTCCCCCTCGCTGCCCATCAGACGCCTCAACAATCTCACGAGGTGGTGGCCCTCCGGTCCCTCCCGCCACGCCCAGGTGCAGGGGGACTGCGCGGAGCCGCGCCGCTGACCGTCGTCACCTCCCCGGCCGGGCTCTTCCACCTTCCCACGTCGGTCCTCTCCTCGCTCTCCGTTATCTGTCCCGCCCTGGCGCCCACGGCACTCAGGTCGGCAATGCAGCGTCTGGAAAGCGCTACGCCCCCTCCCTTCTCTTGCCCGCTCTCCCGGCCTCCTCCCTGCAAACGCTCCCGAGAGCCCCCTCCACCTAAATCCAGGACAGAAGGTGACTCCTGCCCGCAGTGCCCTGCCCGGTCCAGCCCCGGGTCCCGTGAGGAGCGCAGGAGCTCCGAGAGCACGGGACCCTGACCGTGCCCGGTGGCTCGCCAACACGGAAAATGTGGCCGGACGCGTGAACCCGCCACCGTCCAAACGTGAGGATTCGCCGTCGCGCGCACAGAGGACACACTTACCCCCAGCAAGTTGCGGGGCACGTAGCCCTCCTGGTCCTGCAGGCGCGCCCACCACCACTCGGTCTCCTCCTCGTCCTCCCGCCGCAGCACGGCCAGGCAGTCCCCCTCTCGCAGGGGCAGCTCGTCGCCGTGCTGAGGCTCGTAGTCCCACAGCGCGTACAGGACCCCTTTGTTCATGATGCCCATCTTCTCCTGCACTCCTGAAACCACAGGGGAGCCAGCGGATCAGGGCCCGACGCCCGACGCGCCCCCCACCCCCCGACACCTCCCGTCCCAGGTGCCCCTGGCACGGATCCCCCGCGTCTGACTGCGCGGACACGCCTGGGCCGCCGGGCCCACACCCGGAGCCTCCCTTCTCTGAGTCTTGGGAGAGGCCCCCTGGAGCAAGCACAGAAGCCGCATCCGTCCCTGCCTCCGAGGCCGCCCTGTGCTCAACGGCCAGGACCGCGCACGACACACAAACGTTTCCCCGGATGCTAAAGCTACTTGGCAACTGCACCCTAGAAACTCCAGGCAAAGGGAGGCAGTAACCCCACACTCGAGCCAGCTGTCGCGAACCGTAAAGGAACTGTGAGCACTGGGCGTAGCCCTCCTCCACCTCCTCGCACTTGTCGGCGGCGGTCTGCGTGTCGCTGTAGGTGGTGGCGAACACGGCGGCTCCGGACTCCACCAGGAACTTACACACCTGCACGTTGTTGCAAGAGGCCGCGCAGTGCAGCGGGGTCCTGGGGGGACACGAGGCAAACGCGCTGGAGGACCTTCCCGTGCACACCATGCCCACGGGCTGGGCTGTCTGCCCACAGCGTTCCAGACTCCACGGTCTGGGCCTTTCTCCTAAAACCTCTTACACACGGTTTTAGAAATCAGTTACACCTGGGGACGCTTCAGTGTGTGTGTGTGTGTGTGTGTGTGTGTGTGTGTGTGTGTGTGTGTGGCGGGGGGGTGGGGGGGGGGGAGTCATTTGGTCAAGCGTCTGATTCTTGATTTCGGCTCAGGTCACGATCTCACAGTTCGAGGCTTTGGGCCCTCTGTCGGGCTCTGTGCTGTCAGCGTGGAGCCTGCTTGGGATCCTGTCTCCCTCTGCCCCTCTCCCTCTTGTGCGCGCTCTCTCTCTCTCTCTCTCTCTCTCTCTCTCTCAAATAAACTTAAAAACAGTATCAGTTACACATGGACACATGAACCCGCCGAAGACCGACAGCCACAAAGGGACATGTTGCATACAGGCCACACCGGGCGCCCAGCAGGGCAGCGCGGAGGGCCAGGGGAATCAAGGAAATGAGTGAAGGACAGGAAATCCGTGCAATCGTCTCAGAAAGGGTCGGATGTGTTCTGGAGCACCTGCCTAGTTAGTGCCAGCCTTAGCGCCCGGCCGTGCCAGACCAGAGGGCACGACCGTCTTTGCGGTATAGGCCTGCACTTGAAACATGGGCCTTTACGTGTTCCCTTGTCGTTACCGCTTCTGAAGAAATTAAGGTGCACACAGAAAACTACCTTTCCTTAACGGCTGTTAAAATCCAAGGTGAATTTTAATTGGTAAAAAAAACCCCAAAACACCTTGGTAGTTCAATGCAGACGAGAACAGGGACTGTCAACCGCACACGTTTCAGTCTGTTCGGCAGCTGGCCGGCAGGGACTCACAGACACCATACGGGGAGTCCCCTCCAGCACCTCAGATGTCCGCAGCGAGCGCTAAGTGATCCAGACCCACGGAAGAGGAAGAGGACCCGGCGCCGCGGCCCAGCTCAAGCGTGAACTGGAGGATGTGGACCAGGCCCCGAATTACACAGGTTTCATGCTTTCACCTGTTTCCTCTCTCCCCTCTTTTTATTCCTCTCGAGGGCACAGTCTCTAAGATCACGTATTCCCCCCACCGCTCACTTTGGTATTACTGCAGATTTGTTAAGTGTGTGGTTTTAAAAAATGAAAAACTATACATAAATTCCTAATGAAAGGGAAACGAAGACGTTATGACACATTAAGAACTTGTTTTGGGGCGGGGGCCAGCTGGCTCAGAGGAACGTGAGACTCTTGTTCTCAGGTCGTGAGGTCAAGCCCCACGGTGAGCACAGAGATCACTTAAAAAATCTGTTTTGCTTACGGCGTAAAGTTAAACCAAAGAATTATGCTAAAATACGTACGCGTACGTAAGCTTTAAAGGAATATACTTAAGAACCACTGATGCTGATCTCTCTACGTCGTGGGGTACGAATGGCTGATCTCTTCCCATTTCCCTTTTTTACACACATTTTCCACAGAGCATACACGTTACTTTTATAAATGTAGTTTTTAAAAACCGTAACCACAATGCTTTGGAACAAACACCCGGGGGATGATCTAAGTGTCGAACAAGAGAGAGAGTCACTCCTCGCAACGTAGGGCTATTCTGCACCTGTGTGCACGCACGTGACATGCACCTGTGCACGAGGTCAAGCCGACGTCATCGTACAGCGGCTTACCACGTTATCAGAAAAAGAAGCTATAAAAATACCTGCATAAGTATCTTCACGTGATTCCAGGTTTTTAAAAATCCTATACGGAGAAAAACAAGTCTTCTTCCAAAAAAAAGCCTATCATAATTTAAAATTTTCTTTTCCCAAAAAGAAAGAAAGAAAAATTACACAATTTACTCTCCATTCTATTACTGTTACCGGGCTGACAATATCTTATCAAGACCTTTAACTCGTTATGTAACAATCCATTATCGCATGAGGAACACTCATCACTTATAACAGTCCCTCCTATGCTTTATGCACATAAAACCATTTCACAAAATGCTCCACAAAAAATGGATTCCACGGTCACGTGTATTTGGGAAAGTCTACAGACCCGACTCCCTCGTGCAGACGTGCAATGGACAGCGGTATATTAAAAACGGAGGTTTCACGGGTGAAGGGACCTTGCTTAAATCGGCATTTCTCAAACTCGCTCGAGTCCACTAACTGTGTGCGGCTGTGACATTTCCTGTTTTTATTACTTAATTACTAAACTCCAACACTCCACGTGCCCCAGAACGGGAACGAGAGGGGAGTCTGGACACGAGCCGTGGCAGGACGCACGCGGATGCTCCCACCACCCGGCAGGGCCCTCGCGGTGACACCCTGAAGCCGGGGCGGGGGTCAGCGAGGACCTTACCATCCGTCACTGTCTGCGGCATTTACGTTCACACCAAACTGCACCAGGAACTTCACGATTTCTGTATGGCCCGCGCACACGGCATTGTGAAGGGCGGTGATGCCCTCATCATTCGGCAGGCTTGGGTCATCAACCTGTGACATCGAGAAGAAGGGTGACTGTCACTCACACTTCTGTCACCGTTCAGATCACAATCCACCAGCTGTCCAGGATCAAGAGAACAGACGCAGGCTCCTGGGGTTATTTTCCGTCACAATTAAACCTCGGGAGCCAGGAAAATTCTACCAAGAGCAAGTCTAGAAACGAGGGCGGCGGGGAAGCCAGAGTAAGCAGGCGCTCACTATAAAAAGGCTCTTGCCCATGAAGAGGGGCCGGAAACTCTACCCTCAGAGCCACTGATGTTTACTTACCCTCCGACTCCCACCACAAATTAGTGTCCAAGGACAAGGTGCACTTGCCATGGAATGGAAAACAGGCCAACTAAAAATATTTCAAATAGCAGGCTTCTGAAATAAGGCCCACACCTGCAGTTTAACGCTGCACGGTCCTGACCCACACAGGCACGACCATGAACCCTGTGCGGTCCGGACCCATGCAGGCACAACTGTACAAGAGGGTGGAGATCTCCCAGAGGAAGACCAGACCCCAGAGGGCCCCCAACTTTATGTCACACCTTCCACCGGCACAGCCCGTCCCGGGGCGTGCTCGCCGCCCCCCTTCGACACCTCGCCCCGACCCCCACGATTTAAAGATGCAATTCCCCTCTCTCAGATCGGAGATCCGAATGGGACAGAAGGTCGTATCATTAGACGGTACCTCATAGATAATTCTCTGCACGAGGTCAAACTCCCCCTCCAGAGAGGAGTCCAGGAGCAGGGCCAGGGGGTTGAACTTCACCCTCATGCCATGGGCGATCCTGTCAGAGCCAGTTTTACGTAAGTTTGTCCTTTTGCCCTGCAGAAGAAAGGTGTGAAGTCAGGGCCCTGGTCTCAGCGCGGAGACCGAGGGAAGGGGGGAGCGAAAGGGGCTTCACAAACACACACTTGGCACATTTTGTAGACACGTAACATCATCCAGACACGGACGTGAATCGTAACATACAGCTTAACGAACGAAGAGGGAAGAACTGAACCGTGCCCCGTTCGGGTGACCCAAGACACCACGGCTGGAGCTAAGGGTGTGACGTGCGATGGCGAGAAGGCTGCTCTGCCGTTGGGTCGAGAACTGGTCTTTGGGTTCCCCTTCTATTTAGTGCGAAAGACCCCACAGACTGGGCACACAGTTCTCTGGGCGGACATCGAACGAACGATCATTCGTGAACTCCTCACGAGAACCCCATTACCCCCTTTTACAGATCAGGAAACAAGGCACACGGCCAGTAAACATCAGGGCTGGAATTTAAATCCAAGCGATCTGGCTTCTTCAACTCCCTCCCTTTTAACCGTTTCGTAACAACAAACGCCTGCTTCGGGGGAGAGCGGACAGAATTAAGGAAATAAGAAATATGATCATCTGCCTTAGATACCCTGGGAAGAAACCTTCCGGTCTTAAAGCGCCGTCACTGCCGTCTACTCACAAGTCTAACTACACTCCGAGATACACGAGTAAGCTACTCAAGCCCTTCGACCGTTAATAAGCCAGACTTAAAAAACACACGGCGAGTTCGCAAAGACCAGCCCTAACACCGCATACAGTAAGTGCCTCGCACACAGCCAGCAAAGCGGCAACTTCGCGGAGGTGCGCCGTGCTGCACACACGCGGCGCGGTTTCGGGGTGGACAACCACGGCGCTGCGGAAAATGTGCGGCCATCACTCCACTGACGCGCGAGGACTAAGATGTCGTCTTGGAAAAGGGAAGTGTGAACGTTACGTGACCGTGACGCGCAGCGCAGGGGCCGTGCGGGGCAGGGGCCCTGCGCCCGCTCGCGAACAAGCAGACACAAGCTGCCCCGGGTCACTCGAACCCAAGCAAGAAGGGGATGGCTCTCCCGGGACAATGGTCACAGACTCCTGAGCAGAAAGTACGACGCGGTCACTAACCGCGGTCTCCTCCGTCCCTGAGAGGACCCATCATTTTGACTGGATGGCTGGCGGGGTGGGGGGGAACGGCCAAACCAGGTGTGAGACGTCTTTCCTTTCCGCTGTTTAACTCCAGCTGCAGGGAACCGCACACCAGGCTGAGTAGAGTGTGGGCTCGAGGTTAACCTCCGACCGCAGTCGAAGAAACAAGCGTGGTTTGTATCGCAAAGAACCGAACTCTGATTCTTCACAGAGAAAAGGGCTCTTCCCTAAAAACTAAGGTCGTTCTTGGGGCACCTGGGGGGCTCAGTCGGTTGAACGTCCGACTTCGACTCAGGTCATGATCTCACGGTTCACAGGTTCGAGTCCCGTGTCAGGCTCTGTGCTGACAGCCTGGAGCCTCCTTCACATTCTGTGTGTGTGTGTGTGTGTGTGTGTCTCTCTCTGCCTCTCTCCCACTCACGCTCTCTCAAAAATAAATACTAAAAGAAATAATGAGAAAGTAAAGGTATTCTGAACGTAATGGATTTTTAGGACACTTACGAGACGCACTGCGCGCTGAGGGGGCTGTGAAACAAAAGGTGGGCTGCAGACATGTTTGTCGCCCTGGGCAAACGACCCTGCGAACTCAGAGGTGGTTCCCGGAGCTCTGCCAGTCGACCACCTGGGACACCGTGATGAGGCGGGGGGGGGGGGGGGGGGGGGGGGGGGGGGGGGGGCCTCCTGAAGGGACCAGGTGACACGCCACATTACTTACAGGAGGCAGAGAGACCTGCCCCGTGATCTCGGGGGGACGCAGGCTCCCAGAGTCCTCTCCCGGCCCTTCTGGCTCCCCGGTCGGGTACGGCGGGGGCGGGTACGGGGGGTACTCCTCCAGGTACACCTCGAGCAGGTGCGGAGTCTCTGCTCTCGGTTCTTCCACACTATTCTGGAAACGTGGGCTGCCGTCTGGGACTCCTTCGGGCACACAGTCGAGGCCTGGTGAAGGAGCTGGAATGTCGCCGTTCTCCGCACCGGTGCTCCCCACTTCCTCCGGGGACACCGATTCGGGAACCAGAGAGACCGTCTCCTTCTCTGGCTCCACATGTGAGTACGGATTCTGGATTTCTCCTGGGCCTTCTGAGTCGGCCGTGCCTGGAGGCGGCTTGGACGGATACGAGGGGACAGAGATGGTCTCCATGGCAGCGATGGTGGTCCTCTGGTACAAGAGTTTCTGGATATTTGGCCCATTGGGCCCCTCTGGCTCTGTAATGGAGCTCCGTTTTTTCAGCGGCCGTGGGGCATTGGACAGTTTCTTCCGCAGGGCTTCTAAGTCAGCGTCACTCTGGTTCCGGTAGGGATTGGACAAGAAAGGCAGCAATTTGGTCGGGCTGAGCGGCCGAGGAATTCTTTCGTTCTCGTGGTTCTCCTGAGCGGGCGCCACGGGCTCCGGGTCAGGTTCGGGACTGCCGGGCTCGCCCTGGCTGCTGGAATAGACGTTCTCCGGATGCTGCTGCTGGGTCTGGGAAGCAGCGAGCACAGGCTTGCCGTAGACTGATTGGAAAATGGAAACAAAGCCCCGATCAGTATTCAATAAAGCCGGCGGGTCACAGACCCAGCTGACGATAATTAAAACGTCTTTTAATTTTCCAGTCATTACCCAGCACCCTGCACCACAACCGATTTTTACACCCAACGAAGGACAAAGCGAGGCTTCCATCGTGGCACAGTGAACTTGTGACAGAATGAAAACCCTCGCTGACCGTCACACGCCATTATTCTATGTGCCGCTAAGAAAATGCTGCCCTTGTAACTGTTAAGCAATCACTGGCTGTTGCACACAAACTTAAAATGCCAAACCGTGAAAACGGCATAAAAGCAACGGGGGCTGGTAATCCTCTCCTGCGTCCAGATTAAAAGGAATCAGGCACCACCCTCTCTTTCCCACTTTTCAAAAGCAAACCCACATGGAAAATCATATTTGGCTTCCTGAGTTCTCAAGAACCACTTCTATTTGCCCAAACCCTTCCCCTTATCGTTCTGATTAGGTCAGAGCTATCCAATTCCCAAATCACTGTGTTAGCAGGCCTCACTAAGGACGAGTCCGCTGTGGCACGTGCGGGACGTGTCTGTCGTCTGATCACTTTCGGGACACTTCAGGCCACAAATGCACGCTGATTTCACGACTAGAAAGCCAATTTCATTCAGTAAAAGAGAGTGAACTTTATTCTAGTTTTATAAACTAATGACTCTCAGAACCCAACAAATTAACAGACTGTGTATCTTTTTATGCTTTTATGTTTAACTAGCAGCTCTGTGCTCATCAGAACGGCTTGAAACAGAGGGAGGAGCGCTCTTCGGAAAAGCACGCAGGGGCAGCTATCCAGGCCTCCTCGCGCCAAGGGCATGTGTGCGGTCTGACCCGCAGCGAGGACGTGGCCCGGTGCGCGGGGACCGCCTGTGTGCGCCTCGCCCACCAGGAGCAGGGAACAAGTGCACGGGGTCGCCACCGTGCAAACAGCCGTGTCCGCCATGGGTTCTAGTCATCTATCACCTACACTCCCCAGCGCCTACTGCAGTGGGCTGACGTTTAACGGACGTTTCACCTGTTTAAGGTGCCTGAGAACAGAAGGCAAATTAAACAAAACCCCGAGAACAAAGCCATCTCGCTGTGTACCGAGAGAGGACAGCTCTGGGGAGGACATGACCACGTCACCCGCGGCCACCCGCACTGGGGAAAACCGGGCCCAGAAGCTCACCGCTTGAGAAGTGCGGGCCTCTGGAATGCGTCTTGGTCAACGCGCTCTGCACGGCCTGCTGGAAGTTCTTCCCGGGCGCCTGGTGCTGTGTGTACATGGAGTATATGGAGCTCGTGGCCACCGTCTGGGGCTTTCTGAAGGGCGGAGGAGGGGCGTCTTTGGAAGGCTGCGGAGTGAAGGGCCGGACGGCGGCCGCAGGGGGACTTTCTTGCTTACAAGCTGGAGCGAGGGCCGGGCCCTGGCCGACGGAAGGTGCGCCGGGGGACAGCAGACCCCGCTGCTGCCCTGCTGTTTTGGGTTTATTTCCCACGGATGCAGCCGCTGTTGATAACTGCTGAGGGTTTCCGTCCGGCTTAACGTCTGAGGGTGACGGACTCGTTTGCCCAAAATAAGGCAAATTAATCTGTTTTGGTTTTGACGGAACGGGAGGCGGTACTTTAGACACATTTTTATTTGCAGCCTGTAACACACACACGTACAAAGCCAGTCAAAACACTGCCTCAATGGGTCCGCGGGATGTCTAGACAACCTCATTTCGCCAATATAAGTCACGCTAAAAACACTAGCTCTACGTTTTTAAATCACTAAAAAGTTTTAAATCTCTGAACTTAACCACATTAAATAAGGAAGCTCAGTAATGCAACACCATCCCTGCCCCGAATGACTCCTCGCTGCCACTTCCTACGTAGGAACCCTTGGGTGCCCGCTCGGAAACCTTAACTGCCACCTTACGTACTCGGCGGCCCCCAAACCGAACATCCTCTGCACTCATCAGGATGGACACAAACCAGGCCGCCGCCTCGGGCAACACGCCGTCCAAGGCCGCGGTTCTAACACACAAAACCGTCACAGACATAAACTCAGCTCCCGGTTTTGAAGAACCAAGGTAACTGAAGGACACAAATACGATTGTTCTTCAACGCACCCTCAGTTTTTTAGAGAATCACGCGAAACATGAACCAGCAGCAGGCAAAGCAGCCGCTCTCCAACACGGGGTGAGACCACAAAGACACTTAAGCCGCAGAATTTAAAATCACCAAATTCTGTTCTGTTTTCTCATCTTGCAGATATATTTTGGTTTGTTTTCCTGCTCTCCCTCATATAACATTCTCTCTTCTGAGGGGCACGTACGGAACGAGCGGCGGGTGTTAACACTGAGCTATCCCAACGCACCTGAGCGTCCCGCAAGATGTCCTCACTGCTCTGGTTTTTCCTCAGACCCCCACAGGGGGCAGGGCCAGCCGACTGGTCCACCGAGTCCAACATTGAAAAGGGGCGAACTTTCTTCTCCTTCTCTCTCAGGGGAACCTCTCCATCGTCGACTGGAGACAGAAAAAAAAAAAAATCACATGGATATTCAAGCTGTTTGTAGTACAATTTCTTTTTCACACAGAAGTTTCTCTCTCTTCAAAGTCTTTGAAACTCTGTAGCCACTAAATGCTCTCTTATTTTTAAATTAAGTCGACTACAGAATAACCTAGATGCTGCCGTGCTGGTACTTTAATCCCCAGACAAAAGAAGGTGGTCTGGAAGTAAACACCGTCCCCAGTGCCAACACACGAGAAAACAAGCTAGAGGCTAGAGCGCTGCGGACAGCACATGCGAACCCCACCTCGGTCCCCACCTTGGTCCACGGCCCGCCCAGAGCCGGTGGGGGCAGGCCCGGAAGGCTGGCTCACGGTGACGTCTGCACTTGGGGGGCTCCAGTCAGGGCTGAGTGGATGGATTTTAGAGCCTAGGATGCAGAAAAGCAAGACGGGTAAGCCGGCGCTGGAAAGGCACTTGCAATGGCTCCTTTTGCCACAGGGTTTAATCTCTAAAAACAGCTTCAAGGGACACCTGGGTGGCTCAGTCAGTTGGGCGTCTGACTTTGGCTCAGGTCAGGATCTCACAGGTCCATAAGTTTGAGCCCCACATCGGGCTCTGTGCTGACAGCTCGGAGCCTGGAGCCTGCTTCAGATACTGTGTCTCCCTCTCTCTCTGCCCCTCCCCTGCTCAGGCTCTGTCTCTCTCTCTCTCTCTCTCTCTCTCTCTCTCTTTCAAAATAAACAAACATTACAAAAAACTTAAGATGTAACAATAAAATAAGACCAACTTCGTATTTCAGACTTACAACAATCCCATTAAACTTCCTTAGAAAAATACTGGACTTTATATTTCTAAATTAAATGTACTCGAACTCTTTAAAATTAATCACAGTAAACAGAAAATCTGCTGGAAACAGCGAGGACACGCTACCCCTCGGTCACCATCGCACTGAGAAAACACTTTCCAACTTGGCGGCCCCAGGACTCCGGGTGTAGCTCACAGACCAATGACGCACACACAACAAAAAAGGCAAAACTGTGGACATCGATCAGTCTTTCACAGATCGGCGCCCTCAGGTTCTCTCCCCACAGACAAGGAAGCATCAAGGCCACAGCTCTGTCCTCACGGAGGCAAAACTAAAGCAGTTCTTTCCACAGTAACACCCGGACCGGGCAGCTCTAGGGCAGCTCTAATGTTTCACGCGGGCAAACAGTAGTGACCGTGAAGCTGGCTGTCTCCCGCACGTGACAGCGGTCAGACGGAGCCGGCTGCTCCCTGCCTACAGGGGGTCTGAACGAGGCCTGTAAAGGTCGTCTTTACCCTGCTTTTAACTACAGCCCTCCCTCCGTCTGCTCCTCCTGCCACGAGACTCCGGCCCGCACCTCCACACGCACCCGAGGACTGCACCGAACGCCAAGGTCACGGACACAAGGAGCCTCTGTCGGTTCACCGTAAGCTTCCAGTATGTTTACTTTTATCGCACAAACTGCTAGCAAGCAGATTCTCACGCACAAGCGCGTGTGAACAGCGCGCACACCTCTCGGCAGAACGCACTCACCACCCTGCCCTCTGAAAACACGGCACCACTGCCCACATACGGGGTTTTACACAAAAAGAAAAGCTGTCAAGGTACAGAGATCAGATCAAAATCTCCTTATTAACAAGAAGGAATCGAGAACAATTTTCACTCCAAAAATAATACTACATTTTATTTCCCAGACAGAACCGTATCATTTAGGGTTCAGAAACTTATCACTGCACTAGCAAAAACCACAGGGAGGTTCTTAAAATTTGCACCCGGACGAGGGACAGGAAGACCTTTTGTAAAACCCCCAACCCAGGGGAAGGACAATGAGGCCAGGAGGGCGAGCCGCGGAGGGCCGGGGGGACCGAGTCACCTCTGGCCTGGGCGGCAGCCGCAGACCGCGTGCTGGGCAGCGTGTGTACTCTGAGCGCCCCCTCCGAAGCCTGCAGGGCCCCGGGGCCGTCAGGCAGCGCGGGCTTCACCACCAGTTCCGGCCTCGAGGGGACGCGGGGCATCGTGGACGACTGGATGTAGGGGCCCACCGCGGCCACGCGGCTGGGTGCCGGCAGCCCCTGCGGGGGCGGGGTCCCGTCAACCTTGGGAAGAGGCACAGGTCCTTCAGCGTGACGACCCAGACGGCACTGAACTCAGAGCAGGCCGGGACACCTCCCTCACGTCTAGGGGCCCGTGCTTCCGTCCGCCCGGCAGGGAGCTCCGCCCCCGCTCCGCGCTCCGCCCCCCGCCCCCCAACCCTGCAGGCGGCCGGCGCCCCGCCTGCCCCGCCTGCCCCGCCTGCCCCGCCTGCCCCGCCTGCCCCGCCTACCGGGGGGCCCTCCTTGTGCTGCAGCGCCGCCTTCTTCTTCCACAGCCGGTCCCGCAGCTCGTTCACGCGCTTGTCCATGACCGCCACCTCGGAATTGCGCTTGTTCAGACACTCCCGCTGCTGCTGCAGCTTGGCATTCTGCTCCTGATTCAATTTGTTTCGTAACTGCATGGGGGGGGGGGGGGGGGGCGCGGCAGGGAGCAGGAAGAAAATTTCCCAGACAATCGCATGCTTCCCTCTCCCATACTTTCCCAAACCGCAAGGCCCCCGCCCCCCCCACCCTCCACCCCCCGCCCTCCACCTCCTGGTGTAAAGTGAACGTCGGCCCACGGCTGCGGCTGTAGGGAGGCCCCCGACTTCCCACGTGGGGCACTCGGACGTGCGTCCCGGACCTCGGGGTGACGCGCCCCCGGCTCACCTGCAGCTCCTTGTAGAGGCGGTCGAGCTCGGCCGCGGCGCACCTGCCGTCGTGCCGCCCGTCCAGCCGGCCGTTCTTGAGCACCTCCAGCTGCCTGCCCAGCTCCTCCACCTTGGCCACGGCCAGAACCAGCTCCCTCTGCTTCTGCTGGAACAGGCTGTTCATCTGCTCGATCTCCTCCACTGGAGGGACAAGAAGAAAGGCAACCCGGGCTGAAAAGAAAACTACGAACGAGTGCTCCCAGGCAACCTGGCTTTCCGACGAGCCTCGGAACACAGCGCAGACATTTCAGAAAGGCCCCGGAGCCTTCTCTTTCACAGGCGGCTGGAATCGGCAGACGCATTCTGAATGAGCCTCCCTCTGGAGGGGACTTTGGCAGGACCTGGATCTCGAGTATTAAACTGCAAACTCGGGCAACAACAAAATTTATTTAGGACTCTGAATCTGCGCTTTATAAAAGCGGTAGAGGGAGCCGTGAAGTCACTAAAATTTTAATGAAGTGGTATTGTAACAGAATACCTATGAATAAAAATCCTTCGTCAAACTTCCAGTCAAAAAGTATTTAGAGGGGAAAAAACCCAAATAAACCACTAGGACAGTTTCCAAAGGTGAGTCAGGAACCTTGTCGAAAGCGCCCAGCAGCTAACTCCTATTCACGGGTGTCCAAGCTGCAGGGAATTCTGCTTTCCAGCAACTCTGAGGTCCCTGCGCACACAGTCCCGTCCCGCTCTCACCCCTGGCAACGCCTGTCGCCAGCCCCCGCCCTGCCCCCGCACCCACACCGGCCGCCCCTGGGCTCCGCTCACCGAGCCGGCCGTTCTTCAGCCTCTTCTGCTCCACGTGGCCCCTGAGCGCCCTCACTTTCTTCAGCTTCGCCTCCTGGCTCTCCGCGATCTCCTTCAGCCTCTTCAGCTTCTCCTGCTCCGCAGCCTGCTGCTGCTGGCGCTCATCCTGCTGTTTCAAAAACTTCAAGCGCTGTTCCTGAAGACACAGGCCACGGTCAGCGCGCCCTTCCCAGCAGGTGCGCCACAGCCCGGAACGAACCCAGGCCAGCCCGCGAGGCACCCGCTCCTGGCCCCAGCCCTCCATTCTCATGGGGACAAGACCCAGGAACGAGCACATTTATTCCCCGTGGTTCTCATGCCGCGAGCGAACAGCGATCCGGAACTGGTTCTCATGGGCCGTGGCTACAAGTTTAGGAGAAGCTCACACAGAGACACGCTCACTACAAAGGCGGCTTTGGAGCCAGATTTGGACTCCCAACCCGCGTGCTGCCACTTCCTGGCTCTAAGACTGGGCAAACCGCATAACCTCACCGCCTTCCTCAGCTCTAAAGTGGGGCGACCGGCAAGGAGCGAACCGTGAGATGTGACTCTCTTCACACAGCACCTTGCACAGCTAGTGCACACTCAACACACACTTAGGAAAGAGGTGAAGAACCACTTAACGCTCTAAAAAACCAGAGCGTAACATTCTATCATACTAAAATTTTTAACTAAAATCGAGTAACAGAGTCACACAACTTATCATCAAGAGTAACCTCAGGTTAATATGCCTGAAACAGAAGTAACACAAAATAGTTTCGAAATAAGTCCCCAAAACTGAAGATTTGTTCTATTACTCAACCTTATTTTTATCTATCAGCACAGAGCCTGACGCAAAGCTTGATCTCACGAACCGTGAGATCATGACCTGAGCTGAAATCAGGAGTCGGATGCTTAATCAACTGAGCCAACCAGGTGCCCCAGAACATGCATTTTTTTAAATGTTCATTTTGAGAGCGAGAGAGCGCATGAGCAGAAGAGGGGCAAGGAGAGAGGGAGAAGATCCCAAGCAGGTTCCAGTCTGTCAGAGCACAGCCCGACATGGGGCTCGATCCCACGAACCGTGAGATCATGACCTGAGACAAAATCAAGAGTCAGACACTTAACTGACAGAGCCACCCAGGCGCCCCCAAAACATGCATTTTTAGCAAGACCCCTAGGTGATTCATATGCACGCTGAAGTTTGAGAAGCAATGCTACACCGGACTTTGAAGGTGCTGGTGCCTGGCATCAGAGACAGAAACGGATACATGGGAGCCCTGGCACTATGACAAGGAGGGCCACAGGGCGTGTCGCTGGGGACCTCACACGCCAGACCACCACTGGTACCCTAGCTCCAGTGAACTTACAGTCACTAAAAGACTGGTCAGGTGCAGACACTGAGTGTTCAGACCAGGAACGGCAGGTGAAATCCAGCCTGCTGTTTTTAGAAGTCCAGTTTTTGGGGGACACAGCCATCCATTCGTTTGCGTCCACGGCCATTTTAGTGCTACAACCATAGAGCTGAGACCGTTAGCCCGCAAACCCCAAGATACCGATTCCCAGCCTCTCTGGAGGAAGTCTGATGACTCAGACCAGAAACCTGTGGCCGGCAGGAGAGGGAACAGGGAGACTGGTCTGGAAGGTAATGGAGGCTTCTTTTGTTTTTTCACCTGTTCGAGGCCAGGAAGAGCATTAGTCTGTGGGGGCAGGATGTCTCAGAAGAGGGCAAACAGCCGGTTATCAGTGTCACGACGCAGAAGGGGACAGAGTTAGCAGGACTTGACTATAAAGTCCCTCTCGCTTTAGCAACCAGTCAGGACAAGGCCAGTCCAGAGAGGTTCCCACCAGCCAAGTGGAAGCGTTCCTTACGCTCTTCCTCTGTTACCGATACACGACCAGAATAATTTTGCTCAGGATCGGGGGTCCGGCGATCCTGAACGCGGGGGATGATCTAAGGCTTTCCAGAAAATGCTGCAGCAAAGAGAAGCAGGCTCCGGGAAACAGGAACCTCGTGGGCTGCAGTCTCCTCGTGTGTCTGGGAGGCGACGGCGCACAGCGTGAGCGGCCTCACTCACGCATCAACGGCGGGCCCGCCCGTCCTCCCACGAGACGTTACCTTAGTGGCCAGCATCTGCTGCTGGGCCTCAATCTGCTGCTGCTGGCGGGACGCCATCTCCTGAAGCTCGGCCAGAGTCAGATCCATCCCGGGGCTGCCAGCCTGCAAACGAAACCACAAGCGCTCCGGCTGCCACGAAATGATCACAGAGACCCTCCGCGAAGGTCTGCTTAAGCCGCACCTGAACCCATCACGCCAAAATTGGCCGTTTTTCTCCCGTAATATCAACGAGACCATTAAGTTTCATGTTAACATCCCCACAGTGACTTATTACGTTTAGACGTAAAATGTACCAATAGACCAGCGCTCTTCAAGTTATAAATGTAAAAGTAAACAGCTTCAGTAGTCGGTGGCCGAAATGGAACTACTTAGAATTACCTTGTTCTGTAGTTAATTTATACTAGAAAAATAACATTTGATCACACTAAACATGACGCTGGGGCACCAGCGGCTAACCTAGAACACAGTCATCACAACGACCTTTAAAAACATGACACTAGCGAGGCGCGCCTGGGTGGCTCAGTCAGTTAGTTAAGTGACGTGATTTCTGCTCAGGTCATGATCTCATGGTTCGGGAGTCTGAGCCCCACATCGGACTCCACACTGTCAGAGTGTGAGTCTGCTTGGGATTCCCTCTTTCCCTCTCTCTCTGCCTTCCATGCTCCCTCTCTCTCTCAAAATAAATAAACTTAAAAAAAGGTTTTTTTTAATATGACACTAGCATCAAAAATATTCAAGATACACTGAGTTATGAGGGACAAACAAGATGTCTACTCTCAAGGCATCTACTCAACACGCTCCTAGAAGTTCCAAGCCACGGTAACAGAAAAGAAAAGGCCAGAAGTTGTATCCAGTTTGGAAAGGAAGAAAGTAAACTGTCTTGACTCACAGAAAACGTGATCTGTGAGGAAAATGCTACGGAGTCTACAAAAGAGCCGCCAGAACTAGTGAGGTGTTTGCAACATTGCAGGATAAACGATCAGGAGGCAAAAATCAACTGTATTTCTATATATTGACAACCAGAAATTGAGGAAAAATTCGTGTTTACTTATCTTGAGAAAGAAGGCACATGTGCACAAGCGCATGCATGGGGAGGGGCAGAGAGGGAGAGAGAATCCAAACTCGGGCCTCAATCTCGCAAACCGTGAGATCACGACCTGAACCCAAACAAAGAGTCGGATGCTTAACAGACACCACCCAGGTACCCTAGAAAAGCATCTTTAAAGGCCGTTTCCAGTAGCACAGAAACCATGAAGTACTTAGGAATAAATTTAACACGATGCACAAGACCTGCACCCTGAAAACTCACAAACTGCTGAGAGAAAGGCCATGAAGCTGGGGTAAGTGACATGCTCGTGAATCAGAAGCTCACGCCCGCAAGATGACCACGCTTCCCGAACTGACCTGTACACTCGGCAAAGTGAACTCCCAGCAGGCTTTTTTTAATTCTTAAAAAGGGATTAAAGGTTATTTTTTATTTTAGAGAAAGAGAGAGCGCACGAGTGGGGAAGAGGGGTGGGGGGGTGAGAGAGCAAGAGTGAGAGAGAATACTAAGTGGGCTTCATGCTCAGTGCAGAGCCCGACGCGGGGCTCAATCCCACTAGCCTGGGATTATGACCTGAGCCAAATCAGGAGTCAGACACCCAGTCAACTAAGCCATGCAGGCATCTTCCAGTAGGCGTGTGTGTGTGTGTGTGTGTGTGTGTGTGTGTGAATGAACAAGCAGATTCCAAACTCCCATAAGGGAGGGCACAGGATCTAGAACAGCCACAACAACCTGAAAACGAATAAATTTAGAAAAGTCACACGGCCTGACCGGAAGACTTCCCCATGCTCTGGTGACCGACACAGCACGGTCAAGACAGAGGAACGGAGAGCACGGACAGACCCCCACGTGTACGGGGCAACGGCCTTGAGACGAAGGTGCAAGGCCCTGGAGCGAGAAAGCACGGCCCTTCCAACGGGCATCCAGCTTGGTCACCTGGACGTCCGCGTACACAACAGCACGAGCTCGAGTCCTCGTACCACAGCCAAGTGTTCAAAGTGGGTCATAAAATTAAATGTAAAAGAACACGACAAAACTTCTCAATTGAGCGACTAACTTTTATTAAAATTAGGAACACGTCACAGACCAGGGAGAATATTTGCAAAGCATATACCTCATAAAAGACTCGGATCCAGAATAGAGTGCTCGAACTCAGTACTAAGAAAGCAAACAAACCAACAAGGAAAAGTATAAACAAAAGAGGTCAACAAGTATGTCACCAAGTAAGACACACGGGTGGCAAATAAGCGTGTGCACCACAAGCCGTCAGAGAAACACAAGGTGAAGCCTCGGGGGACCGCAAGGCCCCGGTCAGTGACAATTACCAGGACTGACCACACCAGATGCGGGCGAGGACACAGAACAACTGGAACTCTTGGATGGGAACGGAAAATAAAACAATCACCTTGGCAACCAGTCTGGCAGCTTCTTAAAAAGTGAACACGCCCCTGCCGCGTGACCCAGCACCCCACTCCTAGTAGCTGAAGAGAACTAAAAGGACGTGCCCGTACACAAACTAGGACCCAAATATGACAGCTGGATACAGACTAACCAGAACCGGCAACAAGCCCAACATCCATCTACAGGTGGATCAGCATGTTGTGCGGATGGAGTGCGTCCCAGCAATGAAAAGGAACCAACCACTGACCTCCAAGACGGAAGGGATGAAAATAGCTATGCTGAGCACATTCGGACAAAAAGACTATATACTGGAGGATTCCATCCATGTAAAGTTCTGGAAAACACAAGTAATTTGTAGCGACAGAAAGCAGACAGGGGGTCCTTGAGGACGGGGAGGGAGGCAGGAAGGGAAGGTTATAGAAGGACATGCGGAAACCCAGCGTGATGGACACTGTCACTATCTTGACTGTGGTGACGGTTTCACAGGTGTGTGTACGCGTGTCAAAACTCACCAAACTGTGCACTCGAAATATGGGCAATTTACTGTCTGTGGGTCAACTATAGTTCGATAAAGCTGTTCAAGAAGAACCCAGTGAGGGGGGAAGACACGCTGTGTCAAGATGCACTCAAATCCTGTTAATGGCTGAGACCGTTTTTCAACTTTTATTTTTTTTTATTTTTGGGACAGAGAGAGACAGAGCATGAACGGGGGAGGGGCAAGGAGAGAGGGAGACACAGAATCGGAAACAGGTTCCAGGCTCCGAGCCGTCAGCCCAGAGCCTGACGTGGGGCTCGAACTCACGGACCGCGAGATCATGACCTGGCTGAAGTCGGACGCTTAACCGACTGCGCCACCCAGGCGCCCCTATTTTTCATCATCTTTATATGAGCCTTCCAGCCCCGTAAGAGAAGTGTAAGATCTAAGAGAAACAAGGAGAATTTGGGGAAAGAGGAGCAAATGGTCTGGATTCTCACGTAAATTTACCATAGACTGGGGAAAGATAACGAGGCGAATCCCTAACCGTATTACAAATTCTGAGCTCTGAAAAGAAAATGTCTACCAGGTGCCCCCAAAGATACTTACTAAAACTCATTACTTGCTCAACATTTGTTTTGTTCTGAATGTGAGGCATTTCCAGCATCTAAAACTGCTCTCGACAGTCACCCATGCCGAGATCATTAAAATCAATCCTTTGTATGAAATAAATTTACAATA
The DNA here is from genome assembly GCF_016509475.1 of Prionailurus bengalensis. Taxonomy (NCBI): domain Eukaryota; kingdom Metazoa; phylum Chordata; class Mammalia; order Carnivora; family Felidae; genus Prionailurus; species Prionailurus bengalensis. The sequence goes on from NC_057360.1 coordinate 579,489, forward strand.
ACCTTTACAGAAGAGGGCCATCCTTCATAACCCATTGGAGAACAAAGTAATAATGAATGCGAGTTGAAGGTCAAAACAGCAGATCACTGGCACACGTGCGGCGCGGATAGAAACAAAAAAACGATCACTTACGCCATTCTCCTTCCTTCGATGTTCACCAGGAACTTTTACACCGTTTCTTCTTAAACTTGGATCCTGAGACCTTGGTCCACTCACTAAGCACAAAATGCAAAAACCAGGCATTAATACTAGAACGGACAGGTGCCATAAGGAGCAGGTCACCTTGGGGTTGTCACTATCGCTCCTGGATACCGGAAGCAGAAAGGACGCCGTAAACAAAACACCTCCCATCATTTGTTCACACTGCTGCTCCTGGCTCTCCACTTAGCTAGTCGGTTGTGAGATCAACAACTTTCACCGAAAGAAATAAGTGAAAATTAAATCCATCCTTCCCCGTGCTCATCAGGTGTGTTGTAACTTCCATTGAAAAGAAGCAACTTGGGGCGCCTGGGTGGCGCAGTCGGTTAAGCGTCCGACTTCAGCCAGGTCACGATCTCGTGGTCCGTGAGTTCGAGCCCCGCGTCAGGCTCTGGGCTGATGGCTCGGAGCCTGGAGCCTGTTTCCGATTCTGTGTCTCCCTCTCTCTCTGCCCCTCCCCCGTTCATGCTCTGTCTCTCTCTGTCCCAAAAATAAATAAACGTTGAAAAAAAAAAAATTTAAAAAAAAAAAAGAAAAGAAGCAACTGAAAACAGAGTTAAGAGCCGTCTTGAATATTTTTGGTTTACTGGGGACATTTTATGGTAGTTCATAAGTACTATGAAGTACTTCCCCATTTATTTCAGTAAAAAAATTTCCATTTTCTTAACTTGGGAAAATACTAACTAGAGAAGAACACTGTATATTCTGCTTTACTGGCTAAAAAGAATTTTTCTGGGGCCTGAAGCCTGCTTTGGATTCTGTGTCTCCCTCTCTCTCTGACCCTCCCCCGCTGGTGCTCAGTCTCTCTTGCAAAATAAAAATAAAAAAAAAATTTAAACTGATACGGTGTAAGAAATTTGTAATTTGAAATATCAACAGCTTTTTAAATAAAGAAAATTAAGCTTATATCTGTACTTCCCGTATATTAGAACTAACACAGATCTCCCAAGAAATTTAAAAATTTTTTTTTCAACGTTTATTTATTTTTGGGACAGAGAGAGACAGAGCATGAACGGGGGAGGGGCAGAGAGAGAGGGAGACACAGAATCGGAAACAGGCTCCAGGCTCTGAGCCATCAGCCCAGAGCCTGACGCGGGGCTCGAACTCACGGACCGCGAGATCGTGACCTGGCTGAAGTCGGACGCTTAACCGACTGCGCCACCCAGGCGCCCCTACTAGTTTTATTTTTAAAACACTGTTCAGTTCTGACAACGCGGCTCAAGTCATCTGTCACAATATTTCCACAAGAAAAAAAACCTGCCACTTAAGAGTAATTGTTTTCTTCACCACCTCAAAGAGAGGGCATGCAACCAGTGTCTCGTTAGCATGTTCAGGACTCAATCAGAGTCAGAAGCCCAGGTCCTGGGCCAAGGGCACGGGGAAGAGGGCGGGCGTCCCCTAACCCAGACTCGCACCTCACTGGCGGATGCCGCTGCGGCCCAGTTCGAACGCCGCGGGGCCCTGGTGTGTGCGACAATGTAAACGGCTCCTCGATCTTTGGACTGGGCTTCTCACCTTACAGACACACTGAGGCTGTGTACTGCGCTCCTATTTAATAATTTACCCACGACCTACCCAGAAGACATGGGAACTGTTGGGTGAAAAGGTAAAATTCAACTTACTACCAGAGGATGTGTGCGATAATGTAAGTAAAGGACAAAACAAAAATGCGATTGCAGACGCCAATTTACAACTACAAGAAAGGCGGCTCGGGGGGCGCCTGGGTGGCGCAGTCGGTTAAGCGTCCGACTTCAGCCAGGTCACGATCTCGCGGTCCGTGAGTTCGAGCCCCGCGTCGGGCTCTGGGCTGATGGCTCAGAGCCTGGAGCCTGTTTCTGATTCTGTGTCTCCCTCTCTCTCTGCCCCTCCCCCGTTCATGCTCTGTCTCTCTCTGTCCCAAAAAAAATAAATAAACGTTGAAAAAAAAAAAAAAAATTTAAAAAAATAAAAAAATAAAAAATAAAAAAAAAAAAAAGAAAGGCGGCTCGGGAACAAAATAAGTGAGGGTTTAAAGGACACCTACAGACAGCAGTGAGGATGGAGGGCGTGCGGCCAGCCTGACTGAGGGGTCTCGGCTGTGCTCCAGGTTCCGCTCCAGACATGTGACCTCGGGCAGGGCAGGTCACCTGCGTGCCCACACTCTCCTGCAGTGGGGACGAGGCCACACCACGTCACACGCCACACGTAAGCATTTCTAATGGCTGGGCACCACGCGGGCACTCGGATTAAGGCAGTAAACTCGAGATGTTCTGTTACATGAGAGCGAACACCCGTTTCCTACATTCCTACTCACGAGAGTAATGTCCTGAGATCACAAACCCTCAAGTTCCCATTTTAAAGGTTCTCACACTTTTAGAAATACCTAGTACTCCCACTTATCGGGGGGCTTCCCCCAGGAACAGAGCCCCTCAGGGTCCCCAGGACAGCTCCACCCTCAGGGTCCAGCCATGGCCCGGCGTCCCTCCACTGGCGTCTTCTCCCTCCTCACCTCATCTGCACGCCCCGGTGAGAACCCTCATCCCCACAGCTGCGACCACAGCCTCCGTCCAAAGCCCGCCTCTCAGCCCCTAACCCTGGCTCATCTCCTGGCCCAAATCCCTACAAGTGCTCTCCCTCTGGGATCCTGAATTTAGACGGTCTGGGTTCGGACCCTAACTTCCCGTCACTGCACCTGTTCAGGAACCCGGGACCGCAGTCTCCTCCCCTGCCTAGCCTCTCCCTGCAGATCCCCTCCACCCCTTCCCACCAGCTCAGACGCCGTCCCGTGTCCTCCTCCCGATTGGGCCGGCAAAACCCCAACTCTGGGGCAATCTAACCGTCTTCTTCCAACATCCAGACTGCAGAGCCCGGCTAGAAGGAAAGCCCAGGGTCTGGGATCCGCTGTGTCCCGAGTCCGTGGCTGACGCTCTTCTGTTCCCTGTAACGGCTCACGTGGGCCTCTGTGCCCCCCCCAACCTCAGAGAAGACGACCAGAAGCCCTTCCTCCAGACCCCACACCACCGCCAACCTGCATCTGTCCTCTCTCCCTCTGCACCCAGGAGAAGGTCTCGTGGGCTGAGGGCGCCGCTCCTCAGGGACCCGCCAGCACACATCGCCGCCCCCAAATTTCCACCTCCTGCTCTAGGGACTCCTTTCCGCCCGATTCTCTCCTCTTCAAACACCACAAATCAAAGCAAACCACACCCTTGGCTCCCTGGCGGTCAGGTCTTGGCAGCTGGGCCGTCCTCAGGCCTCCACTCCCTCCCTCTCCTGCACCCTCACTCAAGTCACCAGGCTCCCGACACCCCCCACCCCTTCCAAAGCAAGCAAAGTCCACAGCCCTGTTCGGATTCACACGACGCTACCCACCTGTGTCTCTCCCGGGGGGCCGTTCGTGACGAAGGAAGAAACGAACTTCGTTCCTCTGACTTCCAGACCGCTGCAGAGCCTCAAACATGCGCTCGTTATCAGCAACCGGACGCTCTATGGAAATAAACACATCATGTGACCTGCAGGTCCAACGAAGGGCATTTGCTCCCATCCTTCGTGCAGATTCTGCTGATGGGAATACTTAGCGTCTTAGATAACTTTTTTCCCATTAAAAGAGCCCTTAGATGGGGCACCTGGGTGGCTCGGTCGGTTAAGTGTCAGACTTGGGTTCAGGTCACGATCTCGTGGTTTGTGAATTCGAGCCCCACGTCAGGCTCTGTGCTAATGGCTCGGAGCCTGGAGTTGCTTCGGACCCTGTGTCTTCCTCTCTCTCTGTCCCTCACCCCCCCCCCCTCAAAAATGAATAAACTTCAAAAAAATTTTTTAAAAGTAAAATAAAAGAGCCCTTAGAAATACAGTGTCACAGATGCTCCACACAGTCCGTGTCCAACCGGGGGGCACAGGAAAGAGGAACCAGTCAGGGCCGGCCGCCAGGAGCACGGGACTCTAGCTCAGTGCCTGAGGGACTAGCCGCCGGTAACCTCGAGGGGTTTCTGAAGTCTGTCAACTGTGACACAGGATGGTCTCTGAGGTCCTTTCTAACTCGGATGTTCTAGGGCTCTCTAAGCATACAAACAAGAAATTAAAAATAACTTTCCAAACAGCCTAGTCTTCCTATTAGGCTATTTTTAAGTTATAATTCTATAAACTATGTTAAAAAAAAAATCAGACATACCCATTTCCTAACAAAAGGCTGCTTACTGCACTGAAAACACAATAGACCCTTGAGTAACAGCTATGACCTGCCCACGTCCACTTATGCGGGAATTTTTTGATAAATACAGGGCAGTCCTGTAAATATTCCTTATGGTTTTTTGGTTTTTTACTGTTTCTTTACTTTGAGAGAGAGATAGAGAATGTGAGCCAGGGAGGGCAGAGAGAGAAACAGAATCCCAAGCAGGGTCTGCACGGTCAGTGCAGAGCCTGATGCGGGGGCTCGAACTCAGGAACCGGGAGATCATGACCTGAGCCGAAGACGACACTTAACTGACTGAGCCCCCCAGGCACTCCACGTTCCTTATGATTTCCTTACTAGCATCTTCTCTCTAGCTTCCTTGACTGAAGAACAGTGTGTAATACACACGACATACACAACATGGGCTACCAGACTCCCCAGGCGAAAGCAGGCCATAAGCAGTTTGGGGATAGCTGAAAGTCACATGCGGGTTTTCGACTGTGCCCCGGGGGGCCGGTACCCCAACCCCCCACATCGTTCACTGCATGTCTCTTCGGCCCCTCTTCCGGTGAGACCGACAGCTGTCAAACTTTTCTAGAGACAAAAGGACACAGCTAAACACTCTAATAAATGCGAAATTCAGGAGAAACCATGGTTGTAAGCTCCCCTCAAAATACCTTGTCATCTCCAGGATCTGGATATAAACACCAAACCTACTGCTCGCGGACACAACTGCTCCCAATCGGAGCAGCTCCAGTGGCGTCAGTGTGCTACTTACTCAACGTGAGGACGCTGAAGCGGCCGGCGAGAACTCGGCGCGCCTGCCAGTAACCGAGACCACGACGCCAGCACCTGCAGCGACCACAGGGCGGAGAACAGGCAGCCCGTTTTGTGGACTGACCCCGAACTCAGTCCCGTCAGCTCCAAAGTACAGTTGTGCTTCCAGTCACGGTAAAACAACACGCGGAGTTCAGAGGTCCCGTCTCTTCCACAAGCCACAGAAATTCTAAGACCCCCCAAAAGGAACACCCCTGACAAGAAAGACACCCCCAAAAGCACTTCTGAGCAGACCTTCTACCTCCTCACCCAACATAGGCACACACGCACGCTCACACACACGCGCGCGCGCTTTCAGAAAAATGAGATGAAACCCCCAGGCTCCAGGAGCCAAGAGACAAGTCAAGGAAGTGAAGAAACCCCAGTCCCCATGGGGGGACTGCTCAGCAGGTCTGGGAGCCGGGGTCCCGCTGGCCGGGAGGACTGATCGCAAGCGCAGGAGCACACTTCGGGTTCTGCAGACCCCCTGCCCACACCCCTGCCCCAGGTGAGCGGGGCCTGCCATGGATTCCAGGGAGGGATTCCGGGGAGGACGGTGAGGTTAGAAGGCTAGTAAAGGGCAGAGACAGGACTTGATACCCAAGATCTTGCTCCTAACCACAGCACCACACCAGCAACCCTCAAATGAATTATGAATTCACTACAACCCATCCAAATCCCAATAGGATTTTTCCTGGAACCTTTTAAGGTCCTTCTACATTGTATTTGGAAAAAAAAATATAGAAGAACAGGTCAGGTATTCTTTGAAAAAACAGGGGTGCCTGGGGGTGGGGTGGGGGGTAGGCTCGGCCGGTCAAGCCTCTGACTCTTGATTTCGGCACAGGCCCTGATCTCACGGTTCGTGAGTTTGAGCCCCGTGACAGTGCAGAGCCTGCTTGGGATCCTGTCTCTCTCTCTGCCCCTCTCTCACGCCTACACATATTCGCTCTCTCAGAAATAAACAAATATTCGAAAACGCAAAAAAAGCAGAACAATGAAATGCACACCTGGCTTACCGATCCCTAACACGCACTAAAACGACACAGTACTTAGAACAGTTTGGTTCTGTTGTGAACAAAAGACACAAGTGACTGACGGAAGCTGGCAGGAGTGAACCTGGCACGAGATCTACCACGTACACAGAGACGGCTCACATCGGGAAGGAAGAGAGCACCGATCGGAGGGGCACTCAGAACAACTCACTCTCTGTCTGGAGACAAGAACCGGCCCCCTAACTCTCACGAGTCACAGACCGATGGGGGAGGGACAGAAACCACTAAAACCAGCTTTACGGACCAGGAGAGCGGGTTCACAGCCTCGAAGTAAAGAAGAAGCCTTGTAAATCACACAGAGAGACCCCGGCTGCAGAGTAGTTGGTTTTGGTTTTAACGCCTACAGATCAAGAGGCAAAAAAGCCAAGGGAAACCTGAGCAATGGCTACAGGGAAACAATTCTCTGAAAATGGAAACCCAGGGGGGTGCCGGGTGGCCCAGCATTTACTCTGGATCTCAGCTCACGACCTCTCAGCTCATGGGCTCGAGCCCCACCTCAGGCTCTACACTGACAGAGCGGAGCCTGGAGCTGCTTCGGATTCTGTGTCTCCCTCTCTCTCACTGCACCACCCCCGCTAGCTCACGCTCTCTCAAAAAGTAAAATAAAACATTAAAAATAGTAATAATTTTAAAAAAGGAGCAATTACGTGGAGTACTGAGGGATGGGAGTAGGGACGCGCTTCTATTCTGTCTATATTATTTCCTCTTTTACAAAAAAGAATACGTTCAGGTGCTGTCATTTATTTTAAAAACTAGAAGAGGAGGGGCGCCTGGGTGGTTCAGCCTCTGATCTTGGCTCAGGTCATGATCTCGAGGTTTGTGAATTTGAGCCCCACGTCAGGCTCTGCACTGACAGTGTGGAGCCTGCTTGGGACTCGTCTCCTCCTTTGTGCCCCTCCCCCACCTGCTCTATCTTTCTCCAAATAACTTTAAAAAACTAAAACATAAGTTAGAAGACAGAAAATCTTCTAAACATCATCACCACATAGTAAAGGGAACTCAAGTGAGCAAGACACGAGAGAAGAAAGAACAGGTAGAATCAGAGTTTCCAGGAGACACTGAGCCTCGGCAAAGAGAGGGACGCCTCTTCCTCTACGAAAAGGGAGGAAGGGCAGGCGGGTCTGGAGAGAAGGTGAGGGGCGCACCATGGGTGCTTCCGATCACCTCAGTAAACCACACACAAGGTCACTTCTGATGCAAGGAGGCTGCCAGAAGCATCCAGCAGTGCGCGGATTCACTCAGGAAGTGCTCACTGAGCACCGCCAGACCCCAGGCCCTCCCCGGAGCCGGGCACACCAATGACAGGGACACGCAAGGCCTCTCCTCTTAGGGAGCGACGTTCAAGTGCACGTGTGTGGGGCCACAGGGATTAAAGCGGCAAGAGACGTGAACGCTCAAGAACCAGCGTGACGTGTCTTAGCAGAGGGCCAGATCAGGGTGACATCAGGGCTACTTTTCAGCAGGAGGTTAACGTTTCAGCTGAAGTCCAGGCGGCAAAACCTGGAGGGAGAGCGACACAGGCAGTAAAGGAGCCGGCGCCTGTGGCCCTAAGGAGGGAAGGAGCGGGGATCATTCAGGAACATCAGAGAGCTGCAGGAGGACGGGGAGGAGCCAGTATCCGGCAGCCACAGTCCAAGATCAGAGTGTGGATTTGATTCTACGCAGAAAGCAAGTCACTGAGAAGAGGAAAGTCAGACTACCATTCGGGCCCCTCTAGCAAATGGTCTACTCTAGCTCCCCTGCGGGGGGGAAGGGAGGAAGTGAGCCAGGGAGAGGGCACGAGACCTCTAGGACGCCCACCGGTAAGCGAGTCGACCAAAGGTGACCAGGAGGTCTTGCCTGGGCCACCGGAGCATCGGGAACGGCGTGGACCCAGTCCCCACGGTGTGCGGCCGGCGCCGGGACACCGGGGGGCAGGGGGCGCTCATGCAGGCTGCACAGGACTGAGGCACAAATGACGGAAAATTACTCCATCTACAAACTCCTCAGGGGCAAGAAGAGCAGGCTGTCCCGCTTCAGAGCTACAAAGATACAAAGAACTAGAGTGAGGGATTGATCTCAAAGCTTAAAACAATACCCAAGACCTCAATCCCCACCCCCCCACCACGGTGACGCCACACCGACCGCCTTCCCTAAAAACCTGCAAACACGCGCAGAGGGCGATGCACTCGGGACGCCTCACATCTCTAACTCAGTCAAGTCCAAGCACCCAGAAAGCACCTCGTGAGCACCATACGGTTTCCCGGAAGCTTCCACCGGTGCATCACCTGCCTGTCCTCTGACCGCGCACACCACGGCGGCTTCAGTGTATCGCAGGGAAAGAAAGAGCAGAAAGGCTTTATGTGTCACACCACAGCTGGACGGACGCGCTCCCGACGCACGTGTGCCGCCACGTCTACAATCCAGGAACCACACAACGCGGCCTAAGGGGCGCGCGGGGCGCCCGCCTCGTACCAGAGCCGCAGCGCACTTCAGCCAGGTGGCACTCGCTCTCGCCAGGTTCTTTGCACAGATCCACCACGTCTCGGCACGTGGTTTCGGGGGTCACGGGGACCTCGGTGAAGTGCTGCTCGTTGTCGCTGAGGAACACGGTGAGGAACATCTGCCAAGAGAGAGACAGCAGCTGTCAGCGTCCATTCCTGTCCCCAGAGGCCCCGTCCAAGTGCGTATGTGCTGGCAGCCATCCCCCCCGCACGCCCGCCCCCCCCACGCCCCCCGCGGCACACAGCCTGCAGAGCCCCTGGGGTCCCTGGCGTTCGGTCAAACCAGCTCACACAAAAGGCCAAACCGAGTCTTTCTGTAACGCTGTCTTCTGTTTATCATAGACTCGTACGGTTCGTGGTGTGTGTCCCACCTGTCCTGGAAACAGAGCTGCCCACCGATCCCGAGGGCAGCCGGGCCACCACACGTGCGCAGGCTCTTTGGAGGGAGACCTAGAACGTGACACGTATCGCTCTAGAGGTGGGGAAGGGAAGCAGGAGGCAGAACACGGAGGGAAATCCAGTATTTACACCACGCGCGTGTATCACCTACTCAAACCATTGTGTTTCTGGGGCGAAAAGGTTTTAATCAAATCAAATGCCTATGTTACAGCCTGAAGTCTCCATCAACGAGGTTCGAGCAGAACGACTCTTAGGGTAACACTTGGCTGACCTCGTAAACACTCGGGCAGCAGAGGCTGGAATCTAACCCCGTTAGCAAAGCCTCTCCTTCTAAGAGCAGACGCTGCATCTTAACACTGATAGAGCAAAGAGTGCAAACTCTCACACCCATTCGATTACCCCCCAAAATGTCGTCTGTTCCCAGCCCAGCCACGCAGGCAAGCGACCCTGGCACCCTCAACTCCGGGGGTGCCTCCTCCGTGCCAGTCGACAGGCATCAGGATAAAGAACCACCTCAAAGGGGCCCAACTGCGGGCATCCATCCTGTGGAAATACTTTCCCAAAGAGAAAGGCAGAGTCGTTGGCACGTCAACCTGTGGACCAGCACGCCTTCTGTAAACATAATTAACCACCACTAAGCACCGCGAGAAGTTCGGGTTGTAAGGCCACCCAGCAGCAGCAGGAGCAGGACGCGCACTGCGTGCACGAGGACACGCGAGATCACGGGGCAGTCCCGGCACCCACAGCACCCGGCTGCCCCTGCCCGGACACCCTCGCCCGCCAGGCTGGATGCGATAGCCGCAGCATACGTTTCCCTGCAAGAAGGCAGCGCAGGACGCCACAAGGGCTGGGTCGGGACAGGGCACACGCACGGCAGGACGCACTCCCCGGGCACCCTGCAGCCCCTCCTTCGCCCCGCCCGTGTCCTCTGCAGGGCACAGCCCCCCCTTCGGACAGTCCAAGCTCTCAACGCACAGGAGCACGTGCACGTGCAAAGTAACCCGGAAGACCGGAGCGCACGAGCAGGTAACCCAGAAACGTTACAACAGCGGGCACCGTTGCAACAATACGTAGGACGTGAAAAATCCTGCACCCTCTCCCAGGATGAGCTGAGAAGCTTCCAAACTAACTCTATCTGGTTTTCACACCCTGACGAGCTCTATTAATAAAGACACATGGTTCCAGGCCTCACCCGGCCAGAAAGGCAGCCCGTGAACGCACACCCACGCAGCCTAGACAGAATCACCAGGGCAGATGACAGTGACGGAGCTGGCACTCGGCAGCGTTCCCCACACCAACGCTCTCCCTGAACCTGAGCGCCTCGAAAACAGGAACGCTTTTACCGTAAACAACGGGCTTAAGGTGTCCGTTAAACTGCAGGAACATTCTGCGCGCAGTCTGTGCCCTAAGCACACCGGGGGCTGCGACAGGTCCCAGCGCCTGGCCCGGCCCGCGTCTCCCTGTGGGACCTCAGAGACTCACATCAACCCTGAGAGCTGGAGCAGGCACTGTTATCTCTTCATAAACAAAGAGGACTCACGGAAAGGACCCGCCTGGCCACTAAAATGACAGTCAACTCTGCTCTTCCGATCCAGCCTTACCCTTAAGGCTGCGGCCTACGGCAGGAAAATACCAGGAAAACTGGGAAATGCTCTATGCGCCAGTCACCCAAACTTTACTATCTGGGCAACAGCTTTGTTTACTTTAAGCAGGATCACAAGTAAGAATGACGAGAGGCTGTTGCAGGTTACCAACCCCGAAGAGCCACAGCCCTGGCGTGAGGGGCGAGTGCAGAGGCCAACCCCACGTCTACCTACCGCGTGCAAAGAGGTCCTCTGGGGTACGGACTGCAGCAGGTGTCCCGAAGTCCTCGGCCGAGAGCCGGGTGGCACTGCTCCAGACTCCTGGGCAGGAGGTCTGGGCTCTACCCCCAGCTCTGTTAATAATTAGTTAGACCGCCTTAGGGAAATCACATCACTGAATCCCGGTCCTCCCCTTCAAAGTAAGAGTCTTCGGCACCCAAACGGCTCAGGACAGCTCTCTACAGCAGCCTGCAAGCCGCAGGTAGCAGTTCAGGCACCAAGTGAGGGCCTGAATGAGGGCAGTGCATAAGGAAATATTCCGTAGACAGGACCAGATCTGGTGACAAAATGGAGGGGTGGGGGGGGTGTGGTGCTGCGTGTGACCCCCCCAACTCTGTGGATGCAGAGTAAATTCGGGAGGAGGAAGCAGGGCTTTGCGGCTGTGGCTGCATCAGGTGGGAAGTTTGTGTGGATTAGCTGACTTGTGACCTGCGCACACCAGCAGCTGCCCCCGTTACCTTTCCAGCACCCCCCATTGCCCCATGTCCGTGACCCTCCCACGCAGCACGCATGCCGGGTCCTGGGGGCCTGTGCACCTGCCCTTCCGTCTGCAGCCCACCAAGCTGCCCCCCCCTCCGCCCCCCTCAGGTCTGCACTCAAATGTTGCTTTCCCAGTGAGGCCTTCCCTGGCCACCCTTCCAGAAAATCCCAATACCACCCACACCCGCGCACATACTCCCTGCTTTGTGCTCTCCTTGGCATAGTCACTAACGTAGCGCACATTGTATTTACTTAACTTTGCTCTCTCCATCTTCCCTTCCAGAGGGTCAGCTCCACACGGGCCAGCGTTCTGACGGTCAATGCTGCACCCTCAGCACCCTGCACGGGGCCTGGTGCGCACCAAACACGCAGCGGCGGCGTATGAAAGGATGAACCCTGGAGCTGGTCCTGCATGTCGCAGAGCCACCTCGGACAGCACAGCTGGACACGATGCCGGACGGAGACGAGGGGCTGTCCATCCGCCATCACCTCCACAGCATACACCACGCCAGCCAGCTTACGTCTTCAACATCCTTCCTGTTCGTTCAGTACTTACAGACCGTCAAGTGAACAAACTAAGTCCTCAGGTGGAAACCACCTTTAATAAACAGCGAACACTCGGAGGCAAGGGAAACAAAAACAAAAAGGAACTACTGGGACCTCATCAAAATAAAAAGCTTCTGCACAGCGAAGGAAACAATCAGCAAAACTAAAAGGCAACCGACAGAATGGGAGAAGATATTTACAAACGACGTATCAGATAAAGGGTTAGTATCCAAAATTTATAAAGAACTTATCAAACTCAACACCCCAAAAACAAATAACCCAGTGAAGAAATGGGCAAAAGCCATGAATAGACACTTCTCCAAACACATCCTGATGGCCAACCGACACATGAAAAAATGCTCAACATTACTCACCATCAGGGAAATACAGATCAAAACCACAATGAGATACCACCTGACACCTGTCAGAATGGCTCACATGAACAACTCAGGCAACAACAGATGTTGGCGAGGATGTGGAGAAAGAGGGTCTCTTTTGCACTGTTGATGGGAATGCAAGCTGGTGCAGCCACTCTGGATAACAGTATGGAGATTCCTCAAAAAACTAAAAAGAGAACTACCCTACGACCCAGCAATTGCTCTACTAGGCATTTATCCACGGGATACAGGTGTGCTGTTTCGAAGGGACACGTTTTGAAGGCACCCCCATTTTATAGCAGCACTATCAACAATAGCCAAAGTATGGAAAGAGCCCAAATGTCCATTGATAGATGAATGGATAAAGAAGATGTGGTATATACATATATATATACACACACACACAATGGAGTATTACTCGACAATCAAAAAGAATGAAACCTTGCCACTTGCAACTACGGGGATGGAATTGGAGGGTATTATGCTAAGTGAAATTAGTGAGAGAAAGACAAAAATCATATGACTTCACTCATAGGAGGACTTTAAGAGAGAAAACAGATGAACATAAGGGAAGGGAAACAAAAAGAATATAAAAACAGGAAGGGGAACAAAACAGAAGAGACTCTTAAATATGGAGAACAAACTGAGGGTTGCTGGAGGGGTTTTGGGAGGGGGGATGGGCTAAATGAGTAAGGGGCACTAAGGAATCTACTCCTGAAATCACTGTTTCACTATATGCTAATTTGGATGTAAATTTTAAAAAATTAAAAATTAAAAAAAATAATAAACAGCGAACACAGCACATAGCACAAAATTCAAAACAGAGGGGGCCGTGCGGAGAGGGACCCCCACCTCTGGGAGCACAGGGCAGGAAGGAGGATGCAGAGTGAACCTGGAGGGGCTCAGGACCACAGTCCTCCAGTCCACACGCATCTGCGCGGTCCCAGTCTGCAGCCATCTAAGGGGAAAGGGAGCCCAAGGGCCTGGAGGAAGGGCTGGGTCACACCCGGGGCGGAGCAGGGTCAGCGTAGAGAGAGCAAGGGACAGAGGAACCAACGAGGCCGCTGGTCCTCATGCCAGGGTGTGGACAGAGGGCTGTCCGCCACGGGCTGCAGGGCTGCACCCCCAGCGCCTGCATGGAACCGGGAAGGGGGCCGAGGGTCTGCGCGTGACTGGAAACCACCATTCAAAGGCCAGAGCAAGGAATGTGGACTCCAGTGGAGAGCCCACTGGAGGCAGAGGCGCCAGTGGTGGCCAGGGTCGCGGTGAGGGACCACTGACAGCTACAGGGCCTCTCTAGGCGTGATGAAAACGCTCTGGAATTAGTGTGCCGGTTGCACAACAGGTGGAAAGAAACCCCTGCAGGGCACACTCAGAGTGGTGGTATGTGAATTGTATCTCCATTTCTTTTTTTTTTTTTTTTTCAACATTTATTTACTTTTGGGACAGAGAGAGACAGAGCATGAACGGGGGAGGGGCAGAGGGAGAGGGAGACACAGAATCGGAAACAGGCTCCAGGCTCCGAGCCATCAGCCCAGAGCCCGACGCGGGGCTCGAACTCACGGACCGCGAGATCGTGACCTGGCTGAAGTCGGACGCTTAACCGACTGCGCCACCCAGGCGCCCCATCCATTTCTCTTTTTTAACAAGAGGTCATTGGAGGATTCCAAACAGGGAGGTGAAGTGACGTCACTGAAATCATTCTGGCTACTACGTGAACAGACACAGGGGACACACAGCACCTGCAATGGACGGTGACCCGAGCGGCAGGGAACAGCAAGGGTGGTGAAAACGGCTAGACGTGGACAGATCTGAAGGCTGGGCCAGGAGACGTGCTCAACATGAGGCACGGGGCAGGGGCGGGATGTGAACGCGGGGCAGGGGCGGGAGCCTGGATGTGAGGTCTCAGCACCTGGAGAGCCTCAAGGAGGGGAGGAGGGGGCCGGCAGGGGAGCGCCCACGGACCGGACCATCGGGGTCAAAGGGGAGCTGCCTACCAGACACAGGGACTGGCCAAGGAGGCTGCAACACACACACACACACACGCACACACGCACACACACACGCGCGCGCGCGCGACCATCTGCCTGGGGCGAGAGGACACGAGGCCTGAGGGGCCAGACACTGAGGAACACCGAGGGCTGTGCCTGGAGCTGGCCCTGTGACCTGCAGACACCCCCCACCCCCCCAGAGGGCAAGCACTCCGCCAAGGACTGAGGCACCACCAAGGAAACAGAAACTACCCCAAGGAGTGTGAGGCCCAGCAACCAAGTCGAGAGTGTTTCAAACGAAGCCCAACGAACTCAGAGCTGAGAACTGACCCCGCAGCCCCCCCATGTGGCACTCTGGAGCCTCTGGGAGGACAAGCAGAGGGACCGGACCACAGACCCCGAGCGGAGGACGCAGACACAGCACCGCGAGGCCTCCAGAGACAACCTGGGTTTATTCGGAGGCCTTTTCAGACAATCATCCAGTACCAGGAAGGAGTTTACCGGCCAGCACATTTAGGCAAACACAGTCTGCAAAAGGCCCTCAGTTCTGGGTCCTGATTGAAGGCCAGAAAGCCTGGACACGAGGTACCTCAGTCCACCTGCCCTACTTCTTACAGAAGAGATCTGTACTAAAATGCAGCGTCCCGTTAATGGGCCATTTTTCCTCATCTCCTAAGGAGTACTGAGGCCAGTATTACAAAAAAAGATCAGTTTCATCTTGTTTTGTTTTTAGATCTTGCAACCTGAATGGATTCCAGTGGGTTAAAAGGCATCCCAAGGGAGAGTCCTTGGGGACTAAAGAAGATCCCACATGTCCTCAGTCTCAGAGAGCATAACCCCTTTCCTCCAGCATACTAGAAGGACATGGGGGACGGACAAAGGGCTTTTACTGGGATTCATGGGGCCATTTTGCTACACTTAGCCCAGCGTATGCCGAAAATGCATATCCACATGGCGGGAACACGTTTTCGAGGGCACTGCTGAAAGAGGCAGGGGAACAGACCTTGGCCCTTTTAAAGACCTTGGCCCTTTTAACCCCTCCTCAACAGCCAACTATCGATATGTAAATTACTGTCGGGCCAAAAGAAAATCAGTGCATCCTACAACCAAGGGGAGTCTTGCTTGGTCACAGTCCATACCACCCCACCCCCCCCCCAACGTCCTGTAGGCGGGATACAGCATGGAGGAGAAACTGGGGAAGACAGATCAGCTCTCGGAGGCAGAGTCAAGCCTGGGTAGGAGCCACTGCTCTCTGCACCTCACAAGACTGACAGAAAGTAGGGCTTTCTGTTACCAGTCAAACAGCCAAAATGCGGGGCCAGGAGATGAGGCTTCTCCTGGCCAACAGGGTCAAAAGATGAGGCCTCTCCTGGCCAGCTATAGGAAACTGAGATGAAGGCCACCTTTTCCTCCTCCTTCCTATAGATGGGCAACTCCCCAACCAAGGCCAATACCCCTTTAGGATGCCTTCTGAAAACCTGGCATGGTTTTGATCCACAAACCCTACAGAAAAAGGGGCTCCTTTTCTTTTGCACCGAGGCCTGGCCCTGATACAAACTGGAGGAAGAAACCTGGCCACCAGGGGGAAGTTATCAATTATAACGCTATCCTACAGTTTGACCTGTTTTGCAAATGTGAAGGGAGACAGGGAGAAGGTCCCTAGGTTCAGTGTTTTTGAAGCCTTAGAGAAAATCGAGGGACGTACAAGGTCGATCCCGGCCTACTGGCAACCCTTTCCAAGGGCCCACAACAATGAAAGGAGGGAACTAAGGGCGCCTTGCTGCACCCACAGCAGACCAGAGACAGGGGAGGGGAAGACTTCCACCTCCACCTCCTCCTGCTCAGGTCCTCAATCTCCATATCCAGACTTAAAAACCGTGCACTTTTGCTCCCTGCTGCCCACCTTACCCAGGCTCTCCCCGTAGTGTAACAGGTGTGTTTCCCCAACAAGAAGCTAGGGTGCAGGGAGTGGGGGACACAGGGAGGCACCACCATAAGATTACAAGTACCTTCTTCATTGCAAGATTTAAGACAGATAAAAGAACAGGTATGTTTTCTGATGACCCTCATAGGCATATAGAGACTTTTCAGAATATTAGTTATGTTCCTGAGTTGACCTGGAAAGATACAATACTTTTGTTGAATCAGACTCTTAATGAGACAGGGGGTGTGTGGTGTTCTGGCAGCCGCTGAGAGATACGGGGACGAGGAGCTCCTTAATTACCATGGGGCTGGAGGTCCTTCAAGAACTCCCAGTTCCCTACTGGGGTTCAGGCAGTTCTGCCCCAACATCCTAATTTGGAACTATGATAATCCCACTGGGCAACTGTATCACTACCATTTCCAAGCTTGTATGTTGGAGAAATTAAAGGAGGTCTGAGGTAAAACCCTTAAATTATGCTAAGTCGGTCACTATTTTACAGACACAGGACGAGAGCCTTCCTGGAAAGGTTAAAGGTTAACGGCTATATTTAGCCGAGACCCCCTGAAGCTGAGATGATTTTAATGGACAGATCTGTCACTCAACCAGCCCCAGATATTCGAAGGAAGCTGCAAAAATTGGCTGTTGGCTCGGAAGGGACCCTGGAGGAGCTCTTACGAGCTAACAAGTGGATATATTACAACGGAGATCAAGAGGAGAATCAGGAACAGGAAAGGAGGCCTACAAAGAAAAATCTAAGGCCTTCATCGCGACCTTGCATACTATGTCAGATCAGACTTCCCGACCGAGGTCCTGGCACCAAGTGCCATTTACGTGGCCATTCAGGGCACTGGAAACGAGAATGTTCTCAGAGGGGACAACAGAAGTGGAAACCCCGTAAGCTGTGCCCCTTGGGTGGAGACAGTCACTGGAGATCTGCATGCCCTCGGGGATCTCAATCTGCCAGGGCTCAGATAACCCGTGTCCCTGAAGGGAATGGATGGGTCCTGGGGGGCTCATCATGGTGGCTCCCCCGAACCAACTGTCCACTGGAAACCCAGAGCCTCAGGTAACTCTGGAAATAGAAGGAACTGAGTTCCTTCTTGACTCTGGAGCCGCCTTTTCTGTCTTCCTTTCCACTCCAGGCCAACCATCCAAACACAGCGTTAACAGAGGCGCTTCTGGAAAACGTATGACTAAATTTTTCTCTCAGCCCCCAGGGTGCATGTGGAGAGATTTTTTTTTTCCACATTCTTTTTTGATAATGTCAGAGAGCCCCACTCCCTTGCTAGAAAGGGACACTTGACTGAATTAGGGACGACAGTGCTGCTAGCTCCAGGACGGATAAACAACTGCCTGAACTTAGAGTAATCTGGGTATCGAAGATCAATCTTTCCTCGAGGTAAAGTTAAATACTCCTTGTGGAGCTATTCCTATGGAAACCGGATGGCCAAAGGAAGATTGAGGATCGAGAACCAAAAACTAGTTCAAATGCTTAATTATTCTAAGCAATAATATCAAAAGATCCAAATAAATGTGGAAGAGGGAGGAAAAGCTAGTTAAATTAAAAAAAAACAAAAACAAAAACAAAAACCTGACCACACACGTCAGGGACTCTCTGGATGGCTACTTCCCATGGTGTGACCTCCTCCCTAGGAGGCATTGCATTTGGAACATTAACGCTTGCTGGTCTAATATTCTTTTTTCATGTCATTCGTAGAAGCCACTGCATATGCCAGAAAAATAAGAAAATTCTACTAGCCCAGACATTCCTGATGCCCTCCCGTTATTGTGAACTTCTGGATCGACCTCTGAACCTGACTGCCGGTACCCCTGTCACCGCCCCCCCTCCTAGCAGGAAGCAGTTAAGGTGGGTTGTCCCAATTCTTAATGGCAGTTAGGAGTCACATGTTCAAAGGGGGGAATATGACAGAAAAGATGGGAGTTCAGTAGGCAGAGAGGGAAAAGGTTAGGCCCTGAAGTCCCTGAGTGGGGAAAAAAAAAACAAAGCACACATATTCTAGAACAATGCTGGGTGGGAGCTTCTGACCACAGCAAACCCCTCGGGCGTAAGATTCCTCTTAAGAAACAAATGTCTGTGTCTTGTGCCCAAAATAACCTATAAATGAAAAGGGAATCAACTTAGCAAAGAGGATTGTGAAAAATGAGATGATTCATTTTCGGAAATACCGAATAAAAGCTGTGCTGTCCAGTAAACAATAGGTTTACAACCCATGGGAAATGTGTGTGACACCCTCCCCCTCCCCACAATGGAGTCCCAAACCCCTGGAAACTTCACTTCCTGGCTCTTCCCCTCCGTTTCCTGGGCTTATTTTCACGGGCTTTGCAATGAGCATGCGCCAAAGAACTGAAGTCTCTGTGTCACCTCAAGGAATGTACGCTTGTCCCAATCAGACTACTGTTCGCCTTCCGTGGGCACAGGCGACTTCCGGGGAAGGCTGTAACCTCTGCAGTATCGGCCAATGAGGAGCCAGAGGTGCAGCGTCCGGCTCGGGGATAAACGGTCTGCTGTAACGGCCCTGGGTGTGCCTGTCGGGCAGACACCTGCTCTTGCAAGAACTTTCGTTAAAGCCTCGTTTCACTGTGCTCCGAGGCTCCGCTTCCCCCCCTTGAATGGGTCGGTGGGCTCATTTCTCACACTATGTAAGATATAAAATCTAAGGGAGACGAAATGTGCCCATGGAAACAGGAGACAACAATTTACTACTAAGCTAGATGCAGGAGACTGAAGGTAACATGTAAATTCAGAAATGAAAAAACCGAACATGACTGGAGACACACTGACGTTTCAGCAGATGCACAAATTAATGGAAATTATAAGAATAAAAAGTAATCTATAGTAAGCTTACTTCCAAATATGCCATCTTTTCCCGACACGTTGGTAAAACACTGTATTTTCAAGAACACGGAAATGACTTCATCACATCCTTCCCCACAGGGAAGCAAGAGAAATGGGGCCGTCAGAAGCCGCTCCCCCATCCTGACCGCTCTGGCCAACCCCAGCTACAGGCGGAGCCGCACCTCCTGGAGCCTCGGAGGCGACCCACGTTCATCACGAGGTGTGCGGCACCAACCAGGTCAAGGAGGCCCGCGAGCCCTCGCAGATGCACCTGACAGCACCAGGACCGTGAACCGCTGCGGTGGACAACATGGGAGACGGGAGAAGCCAACCCCAGATCAGCCCCTCTCAGGGGCAGAGACATGCTGACTTCTTTCTAACCTGCCCAACCTGCCCAACCTGTCAATCAGGAACTTCACTCTTCATCAGATGAGCCACAAAGAGATTATTCAATGAACAATAAACTCTATCAGAGCAGAGGACAGAACAGACGGAGGACATGAGGTAACACGAATGGCAATCCCTGGGAGAACATAATGGTTTTAAATAAATTACAACAATGAAGTACCACTTACAACTATTAAATTCATAATTTGATTAAAAGATCCAACAGAGATGAGACTGTAGGACAGTGGTTCACCCCTGACATGATGATGGCACTGTACATAAACTGTCAAAACCCTTTTGGAAAGTAAAATGGTCATGTGTCAAAAGCCATAGAATTACGTATACCTCACGACCTTACATCCGGTAATGCATCCCAAAGAAATAACTGAAACGAAGAAAAGTTCTAAATGCCTGAAGATTTTCCCTACAGTGTTAGATCCATGAACAGTAATTTGGAAAACTAAATATCCAGCGACACAGAAAGTAAGTTTAAATACCTTTGCTGGAAGGATTATGATCCAGCGACCAACTACTATGAATACGGGGTCAGCGGTGAAAATAAAGTTACCAAATAGAATCGCGTCAAGTTGTGGATTATAAGCACTTAAATTATACATACATACAAACTGGCTTGTATGGAATAAACAAAATCACTGATTAGGAGAAAAGGGATAGATGTCACTTTAATATTTTTACAATCTCAACGTTAATATATTTTCACGGTAATTTCAGTTGAAAAGTACCCTTAACATACACTGTGATGAAAGAATGTGAAAACACTTCATTAAAAATGCAACGGTGATCATTATTTGCATCTACTTCGTCAGGTGCTCCATCTGAAAGGAAAGAAGGTTCCGGAGAAGACACGCACTCCTCACACTAAGTGGCGCCCAGCCCTCCACACTCTGCACAGCCATTCGTGCCCAAGTCACGTCTGAAGGAGACTTGCCCTTCCAAAAATCCAAAGTCCCAGACAATTTTCATTTAAAAAGAATGGGTCACAGACTTATTTTTAAGAGCTCCCTTTTTAGAGGACTTGTATTCGCTGTGACTATAATGTTCTGCTATTTACATAAGAATGATTCATCTTCAAGGAGGCATTATCTCCGATTAAAATTTGGAAGACTTTTCCAAGAGGAAATACAAAAAAACTGGCTACAGCATTTACAAGAAATTAACTTTGTGCCAGAGGCTAAACTTTATTCCTGGGATTTAAAGAGCCACGTCAAGTTCCACAGAAAGAAAAAGGAACCAGCAGTGGAAGATGCTCCTGGTCACCAAAAGGCAACAAAGCTTTGCAACAACACCTTCGAGTTTTGACTTCTCAAAACTGAAATCCCTCAGGTCTACCGAAGAGAAAAAAGAATACGAGTGGGAAAAAAATGTCCTTTCGAGAAAAATGAACGACCTATAAAAGGGGTGATATGAATCCTCCCCAGACCTTACAACGCACAGGAAACTCGCCAGAAGGACAGCCAGCTAAGGACTTCCCGGCTGGAAGATCAGGGAAGGGTCTGCATGGCTTGGGCTTTAATATTCGGCTGTGCAGAGAGAAACAGAAACTGTCACCTCACTTCTACACTGTGCGCTACCCCTCCTGGGGGAGGGCCCCCGAGTACCTTCCAGAAGAGACTGCCACCAGGCCTCCCGTAACCTGCTCAAGACAAACACCTCCCTCCACACGATCACTTAGAGAGGGGACTCGATTAAGACAAGGAACAACATCAGCCAAAGCTTCTTCAACCTCTCAAACGCACCCAGACACCGGGCCCAGGCAGAAATGAGACTCAGGGCCTCCGCGGCTCCGGGGGTTTTCCGCCCCGCCCCCTCCCAGGCTGGCCACCCCGGACCGGCCGCCATCCTGCGTGTTCAGAGTCGGCACCGCTGCCATGAAAGCCGCGAGGACTCCTGCCTGCAGTTTACTCTCAAGGCCCTAAAGCTGCTTTTCAAAACCCCCAATTTCCAGGAGCTACATGTCCCAGGCTCCACCAAGGGCCGGCGACACTGAGACCTACGCTAGGCACACTGCTTCTTCTTATGGCGTTTCAAAATCAGTCCATCGGTTTCTAAGGCCAAATCTGACTTATTTAAAGCAAAATCATAAAATCATCACTGGGGGTCTTTTTTTTACTCTTTTGGTCACTACAGCCAGTGAATAGAATCTAGAAATCAACAACACATGAAGTCTCGATACCAATCACTGAACACCCAGGACCCACTGCGTGTCATCCAGAGCGCCGTCACTGTCTGAGATGATCACCCTGCCAGAAAAAAACGGTAGAACAAGTAGAAGTGGCTACTTTATTGTGAAGAAATGTTCTCTACATACAGAAAGAGGGTCTCAGAACGCTGCACGCTGGTCTCGAATGTTAGATCACACCCCCACTTCGTACCCGCGGCGACAGAGCAGTCGCCTCCGGGACTTGGTCCTCCTCCCAACGTGAGTCCCTCTGGAGAAGCTCCTGGTTCTGAGCCCTCCCGGTCCCAACTGCTGAACGACCTCTGTCACAGCCAGCAGGGGCGAGGACGCTCCAGGGGAAGACACCGCACACGAGGGCTGAGTCGGGAACGATCACGGCGCCAGGAGCTAACCTGATAACACTATGGCAACACCACCTCCATGTGCCCTGGCATTTATCTCTGCACAGTCCAAATTTCACGGAACGTAGTTTAAGGGACAGCCTCAAATCACCAAATGAGAAATCGAAACACCCACAATTTTCCTCACTCACCTCCCTAGATTAGCTCAGCTGTTCCCTACACCCTGTTCCCTACCGTCTAAGCCACCCCATCCTTCTAGGATAATTCAGAGACCTTAAAAGTGCCTCCAGCTCCTCCTCCTCCTCCTCCACGCGCACACACACGCGCACACACACACACCCTCCAGCCAGAAGAAAACTTTCTTTGTCCAACATCTACTCACACTGCAGTTGTTTGTATCCTGTCTTATCTGCCTCACTGGTCTACACATTCCTTTAGGACCGGAGGCTTTGGCCCGAAGGTTTCCTCCACCCCCGAACTACCTTGCTATCTTAGTATCACAAACCGCAAACATGCTCGCTGAGCTGCACGGACACTGTGGGTCAGAGATGCGAAGCTCCACGGCACACGGGAGTCAGCAGGAGAGCAAAACACCACCCAGAGTGAGCTCCGGGGCACCTGGGGGGCTCAGCCGGTCAAGTATCCGACTCTCGATTTCAGCTCAGGTCATGATCTCATGGTCATGAGATGCAGACCCACTTTGGGCTGTGCACTAAGAGAGCAGAGCCTGCTTGGGGTTCTCTGTCAAAATAAAGAAACATTTAAAAAAAAAAAAAGTGAGCTACTACACGAACACACGGTGCAACTTCTGTGAGCTTTCTCAAAGCCAGACGCCGTCTCTAAAGAAGAAACAGAGCACTCTGCTTATTTGAGGGTAACTTGAGAAATCTGTTCCAGGGGCGCCTAGGTGGCTCAGTCTGTTGAGTGTTGAATTCTTGACTTCGGCTCAGGTCATGATCTCACCGTTCACGAGTTCAAGGCCCGCGTCGGGCTCCACATTGAGCATGGAGCCTGCCTAAGATTCTCTCTCTCCCTCCCCCTCTACCCCTCCCCCACTTGTGGTCTCTAAAGTTAAAAACAAAAACGATAAAGAAGGAAAACCTGTTCCCTCCTTTTCAACCGTGCCCGACGCCAGACTTAGACAGACTTCAAACCCCAAGTACACTCGCTCCAGGCCACTCTGTACTCACCATCCGTCATAAACAACAAATAAAGTAAGAGGACTAAAATCTGAACTGCGTCATTCCGCACCTGCAACCCCTCCTTCCCTACCGCTGCCAATGCTCTCCTCTAAACTGGGCACCGCAGCCACTTCACGTAAAGGCACTTCCTCGTCCTGTTCTTTGCTCTTCCTCACCGAGCACACGATCTTCCTGATCCACCAGGACACCGGGAGCACGAGCAACCCACTGCTTCCAGTTCTCCCCCCAGCGCCTCCGACTCCATCCTCCGAGACGTCAGCTCTGGGAACTGTGAGGAAGCTCAAAGCCAAGCCAACGATGGACATAAACGAAGCGGGTGAGAACTAGCGTCCCCAAGGACAATCGCCGGAACGATGTGCATCAAGTCCCCACGAGAGACCAGCATGCTCCAGGTGCCAAAACGCACAGGTGTACGCAGGGCCGACAGGCGGACGCACGGGAGAACCGCCCACGGGGTGCGCACAGCGTCCTGGGACGGAGACAGGCCACCCTGTCACCGTGCCGCTGAACTGGAACCGACAGGAGTGAGCCGAGCAGGAAGAGGAACATCCGGGCAGAGACACAGCACACAAGCACAGCGGCGTGCGGTGACGACTGCACTCCGGGGCTGCTGGGCCATGCAGGCGGAGTGAGACTGGACGGACAGGCAGGGACGGGTCACCGCTCGGCCCGTGAGGCACAGGCATGCTGCGGAAGCCCCGGCGCATGGGCCTCATCTCACACACGCACACAGCTACAGCACGGTCACGGTCACGGGGAGCAGAGCGTCGTGGGCAGAAACGTACGACGGCGTATGCCTGCTGTGACAAGAGGAACGCTGGCCTCAGTCCTGCCCACGGTCCTCACGCAGACCCCCCCCAGGGAGCACACCCCAGGTGTGAGCGCATCTTAGGAGAACAACACAATTCCGAAGGCAGGCCAGCGAGTGGCGGCACGACCGACACGGCCTTGTTCAGTGTTCTGACTCTACCACTTCCTCTGCGAGGCCTGACACCCTGGAACGAAGTGTCCGGATGACACCAAAGGGCCGAAACCCACTGGGCTGGATGACGGACACTCCGTCTCTGCGGAGGGAGCTTCTCCCATATGCCCTAACAGAAATCGGTCTTGGAGCATGCTGGAGAAGGAAGACACAGACTTCGGTTCAGGAAAAACCACACGGAGGAAGTGCGTGGAACAGACTAAAGGCGCAGAGAGCAGGGCAGGGACGAAGATGGCAAGGAGAGGGCCTAGGCAGCGGAGTGACAGCGCGGGAGAGGGCCCATGACACAGGTGGCGCGGGGGATGGAAAAGCAGAAGGGGCGCCTGGGTGGCTCAGTCAGTTAGGCATCCAACTTCAGCGAGTTGAGGAGTTCGAGCCCCGCATTGCACTCTGTGCTGACGGCTCTGACCCTGGAGCCTGCTTCGGATTCTGTCTCTCCCCCTCTCTGCCCCTCCCCTGCTCACGCTGCCTCTCTCTGTCTCTCAAAAATAAACATTAAAAAACAGGAAAAGCAGAAAGAAATGGCCACAACACCCAGGTCTCCAGCTGCTGAGAGCAGCAAGCCACAGGTACCGGGAAAAGACTTTTCTGCCTTTAAAATGAAAGTGACCCAAAATAGTGCCCCTTTTCTGGAAATCAGCAAGTTACTAACAATTACCCACGCATCACAAACCCTCCACATCTTGCTGTGGTTCAGAGAAGCAATGGCAGGACACCCTGTAGAACTCCGGCAACTCGGACTGTAATCTCCCAGATGTCAGGCTACACGTATCTCTGGCAATAAAACGAAGCATCTTGGAATTGAAAACAACTGGTAAAGGAACTTTTAGGTGAAACCATCAGAAGCCGTCCAGGTGGTGTGTTCCCGTGGTCAAACGTTTTCAGGGTTAGGGCTTCCTCAGGAAACCGGATCGGCCCCGCTCGGTTTCACAGAACCACAGAGACGTAGGCTCGTCTTGAGCTCTTTAGAACTTTCTTCTTCTACGAAGTCTGGTTTCCCCTCAGTCCCGCAGGGAGGAGCCCGTGGGTTCGGAGAAGTCTCCCCTTACTACATCCGGCCCTGTTCCCAACCCCAGGCAGGCCGTCCTGTCTCCACTCTCACCCTGACACTTCTCCGCATCTGTACCACCCGAGCAAGTTATTCAAGCAGGTGACAAGATGTGTCAATTGAGTGTTGTGAAGATTAATACAGAGAAACATCCCTAAAGCGGATTCTGGATGCAGAAGGGGAGGCTGGAAGGGGGAGCTGTACCGCTCAAGGTCAATCACAGGAAGAACTGTCAATTACAGACGCAACAGGAAAGCATCCTGAATTCCAGGCCCCATGGGGAAGATGCGTGGGCATCTCCTCCGAGAAGAGACACCCCCCCCCGCCCCCCCCACAGCTCAGCCACTGAGAAACCACCATCACCCTCAACCCCGCTGCTTCTCCAGTGGACTTTGGTTCAAAACAACCCCTCCCAACTTCCTTTTTGTCCATAAAATAACGTTCCTCTCCTCTTTGTTGGACTTGCCTATGGTTGTCCCAAAGCCAGCCTGTCCCCAACCTGCAATTCTCTGTCGTTATTTCCAAATAAACACATTCCTGCCAGTTTTACCTAAGGTTGACAAGTTCACGCCCAGTTCACACTATGTGCTGGGCCCTTGGGGTGACAAGGTGTGGCTCTTCCCCATTCCAGGTAGCTGTCCATGGACCTTCCACCCCCACTCCTCCCCTTCCCCCCTCCCCGCACCTCCACAACCTACTCTCCACACAGCAGCGCAGGGGTCTGTGCTCATCGAGGAGATGCCGGCCCCTCCCTGCTGTCCCCCCTCAGGGGCACTGCATTCCCTGCAGGCCACTCGGCCTATGCATGTGACCCACAGTTCTGACTAGGTGACAGGCTCCATAGGCCCGCGGTTCTGACTAGGTAACAGGTTCCACTCCGTCTCAGCAGGCCCGGCCCAACCCGCATCCAGTCTAGAGTGACCATCCCGGCCACCTTATCCTGCTGAAATCCCAGGCTCACCTTCTCTTCCGTATTTTCCACCCCAAAACTAGCTCAGGGGAGGGGAGCTCCCAGCAAGTGGGGTACCCTTTCCTGCACCCACCAGTGCCCCCCACACACAGCAGACGGTTACTAAGTATTTTCTCACCAGAAGCTGGCCCAGAGTGGCCATCCAAATACAACCAATAGGTAAATGGGGAAGAATGAGGCACCATGATTTAAGGGGATTCCATCTAAATTCAGTCCCTTGTTTACTTCCGATAAACTCACATCACCGGGCTGAATCGCTCTTCCTTGCTCACTCGGTGCCCATCTCGGCTTCCTGCCGACACCGTGCCGGGCAGGCCACTGCTGTGCCACCCGGGACCCTTCTCTCGCAGGCGCTGGGAGGTCCCCGTCCCTCCGCCTGCCGCTCCCGACCCTTCCTTCCTTCCCTGCATCATCGGCATCATCGCCTTGGAGCCCTGTCTACAGAACCCTGAAGAGAAAGTGACCCCCCATGGTCGCACAGAAACCAGACAGGATGGCCAGCCTACACCAGCGGGCACGGTGCGGTCTCAGGAGAGGCTGCTTCCCGTCCCCGGGGAAAAAGCGGGAGCCCAGGACACACGTCACTCAGGAAGTGTCCTCTCCGCTGCGGGGACGAGCCAGCTGTCCCACCCAGCTCCGACTGGAGAGCACTTTAAACTGGAATCCTGCAACAGTTCATGCATTATGGTTTTCTACTGCTTTTCTCGACTTGCATCTTACACGCTTTTATTTGAAATGTTGGAAACTTAAAGTAGTACTAAGTTAAAAACCTGTTTCTAGAGACACCAGTGAGGTAGGCATTTCAGAAGTAAAAGTTCAGTATTTACTGGTTCAATAAACATTTTCAATGAATGTCTAGTCCTATTAGCACCCCAGTAAATCACTTGATTTTGGATATATTTTATGTAGAAAAAAATCAAAATGACCACAAGTTGTGGGAAGCTACTTCTCCTACAGATGATCTATGTTTACAATTTGCGTTTCTCCGCTGAAATAACTTTCTTTTGCTGAGACCTTACACAGAAAGTTTTTGGAGTTATGCCTCCGTGTGGCTCAGTACTTCTGCAGGGATCCCCTCCTGACCACAGCCTCTCCTTGGCTCTCCCCAACAGAACGTAAAATTTTAATGTCTCACTCGGCACTCCAAAGTAAGTAAATATTTCAGAGTCTATCACCTGTGTTTTCTTTTCTCAATTACAACTCATTAAAGAAAAATGCTCTCTTCGGTCCATAGCACACCATCCAAAAGCAAGTATTTAAATAATGTTTGACTTGACTAAGTGGCATGAGCTGAAAAGAACACTCTGGATTCCTAAACTCTCTCTCCCACTCTCCTTATCCTTTGATAACGTAGTGGGAGTTGGTGAGAGGTTCACAGCCCAGGATGGCACCCCCCCACCGGCAGGGCCGAGGATGCGTGAGGTCGGCTTTGGACAGACTCAGGGAATGCCTGCCACACACCCTGACAGGTCACCGGACGATAAAAGTCTCGGCATTCCTTACAGGCTTCAGAAGAGAGAGATCGTGTTTTACTGCTGCTGCTTTCTACCTTTGGGGGACGGTGACACAGAGAGGGAGAGAAAACAGCTCTTCTTGGAAGCAGTGCATGACTAAATGACCCTCTGTTTTTGGGTCCTGCAGATAAATGTCCCTTCCAGATAAATAAATTCTATGCAGCTGTTAAAATACAAGCAGGTGTATGCTTGTGCTCAGTTTCTTTGTAAAGTCTAAAATGTTCCCCTGAAACATAAAAATACAAAAAAAAAATTTAATGCTTTTCAGCTTTTAATTAATACAGCAGAAGTCATAAGGCAACAAATCTCACTATAGCACATAAAATGTGAGGTTTTTGCCACATTTTTTAAAACAGAGGATGTGTTTAAGAGCCTTTGAGAATTACAATCCTATAAAGACAGAGAACCTACCTTAAACTTTACTCTGGAATAAAACCTAAGCTTGCTTACTCAACAACAAGAAATTCTTTCACCACAAGGTACAATCATACAAATACAACGTTCTAAAGCTAGAACTTGAAACCTTTCTAATCTCAACACCTAATTTCAGTTTGGAAATATGTGCAAATAAGACTTTTTTTATATGAAAATAATACAAGCATTTGAGCAGAAGTCATGCCTTTGGTCTGTGAGGTGCCCCAGGTGCAGTCTCCTATAGAAATACAGAAATCCTACTGAGCAGGTATCAGACTCCTAAAGGAGATACTGTAAGAACCCATTTTCATTTTAACTCTGAAGTTGGCTGACTTTTTTTTTTTTTTAATTTATCTTGAGAGAAAGAGAAAATCCCAAGCAGGTTCCACAATGTCAGCATAGAGCCCCATGCAGAGCTGGATCCCACGAACCGCGGGTGATCATGACCTGAACTGAAATCATGAGCTGGACGCTTAACCAACTGAGCCGCCCAGGTGTCCCATGCCCATTTTTTTTTTTTTTTTTTGCTAGACTCCCCAAACTAGAAGCTCAGACCATCAGATATTATCTTACGGCAGCATCATGGAATAACTAGAGATAATCAGGACACCTCTGCAGCACTGGAAGGTAAAATGTCACAAATTTAAAACTTAAATCATGATCAGGGCGCCTGGGTAGCTTTCAGCGAAGCCTCCGACTCTTGATGTCCGCTCAAGTCACGATCTCGGTTCGGGAGTTTGAGTCCCGCATAGGGCTCTGGGCTGACAGCGTGGAGCCTACTCGGGATTTTCACTCCCTCTCTCTGCCCCTCCCCGACTCACACCCGTACACCTGTGCGCGCGCTCTCTCTCTCTCAAAATAAATAAATAAACTTAAAAAAAAAAAAAAGACTTAAACCATGATCAGGTCAATTGAGCTTTTTAAAATAAGCAATCATTTTCTTGAAAACATTACCTGCAGCAGGGCTGTATGATGAGATTTGTTCAAAGAGAACACCAAATAGTTGGAACACACATTTTCCAAGTCATTAGTGGTAAACAGGCCATCACTATTTGGTTTTAAAGCATTAACGGGAACGTGAAGCTGCAAATACATCACTCAAGGGTGAAGTTCTTCTCTGTGCTACCTTGTCAGACTGCCCTGCCCACACAGTGGCCACCAGGCACATCAGCTATCTAGATATATTTAAACTAAATAATCTTTTTAAAATTTCGGTCCCATTAGTCACATGCCAAGTGCCGAAGCTGCAGGTGGCTGGTGGCCCCCATGCTGGCCACAGGGACAGGGGACATCCATGCCCGAGAGAGCATATCTACCAGAGACAAATTCGAGTCCTCTGGCCCTCCATGTGGTTCTGCAGAATACTGTGTGCGGTTCTGTGTGTAGTTTTGGTTTTTGCTCTTTTTTAATTTTTTTTTTAAATATCTATTTATTTTTCAGACAGAGAGAGACAGAGCATGAATGGGGGAGGGTCAGAGAGAGGGAGACACAGAATCTGAAACAGGCTCCAGGCTCTGAGCTGTCAGCACAGAGCCCGACGCGGGGCTCGAACTCACGGACCGCGAGACCATGACCTGAGCCGAAGCCAGCCCCTGAACCGACTGAGCCACCCAGGCACCCCGGTTTTTGCTCTTTTTAATCTACCATTTTGGTAGCAGGTACAAATGTTTATCAAGTCATATCTGAACGCTTTCAGAGTTAGCTAACCTCTCTCATAGAAATATTTCTGAATATATGCTTCCTTTAAATATAATGCTTTCCAAAATGAAAGTACGAAACAAGATATACGATATAATTTTAAATAGCTGAGAAATTTTGCTTTTAATCAAATTATCTTTATCTGATAACCAAATACAAGGAGGATGGCTCACTTAAAAAAAGTGACACTCAACCTGCAAACAATTCGTTCTTCAATGAGGGAAAATAAAGTGTCAAGGATGAAACATTAATCCGTTTCTTCTTACCAAGTTGTAGAAATTATCAGAGAATCAGAGACACTGTGGTGGGTATCTGGAAACGAGTGTTAATGATCTCGCCTGCTCTGCTGTACCCTATCATTACCTCTACCCTGACTCTCAGCGTTTGCCTACTTATTTTTAGTTAGCCTACTAAAATGCACCGTCCCCTTCTGGTTTTGGGTCCAATTATCACTTCATGTCCCACATGAAAGTCACTTGACTCTCTACCATTTGGTGAGAAAATACACAAACACATTTATCTGTACACTTTTAATATAACACTAAGTAGCCAGCTGTTATCTTCAGCATGTCTTTAAGGGCAATGCAAGGAATGTGTTCTTAATGCCACAGAGCTACACACTTAAAAATGGTTAAAAGGGCAATTTTTGTTATGTACATTTAACCACAACAAAAAAAAAGCACATCAAGACAACGGTCTACATCCTGCGCCGAGCCATCTGTTCCTATTAATCACAACGCTTTTCCTAATAAATTGGGTTAAGATTTTTAATAACTGGTTAAGTAATAAAATGCAAAACTTCGCTCAATGCTAAAATTAAAATCCAAGTGCTGTATATTAAAAGCCAGAGAGGAGAAATACATTTAAGAAAATAGGCTCATTTTCAGGCACCCCAACTATTACAGGATAAAGACACAGAGAGAGTGGTGTTACTGAATGAACACCTGCTTCCCGTGGTTACGTGACACACAGGCTACGAATGTCTGAGGTGGCCAGTCCTGCAAATCCTGCACGAGCCCTTATCCAGCACCTACCCCAGGCTGGGGCTTCAGAAACAGGGACCCCGCCCCGCTCCTCACAAGCACCCTGAGAGCTGGTGTTACCATCGTCCCCATTTACAGATGGTGAGACCGGGAGACGCATCGCTTTTCAAAACAAGAAGGTAGTTCTGGTCACAAAGGGGGCTGAGCAAACACCGAGGCTCTGGCTCCAGGCTGGTGTGCATGGATGGGAAGAACCGTACCAGCCCCCAGGGCCAGCAGCTCTTTACAAACTGGCCAGCCGGTGTCCGGCTGCGACAAGGAAAAGTCTCCTGTTTTGTTTTTAAGCAGGCTTCATGCCCAGCACGGGGCTCGAACTCACCACCCTAGATCAAGACCTGGGCTGAGATCAAGAGTCGGAGGCGGACCCCACTGGGCCCCCCAGACGCCCCAAAACTCTCCCAAGTTTTAAGAGAGCCCAAAGGATACCGTGAAGCCATCCTTAAGAAATCACCTTGCAACAACCAGTACTGGTCTTGCTCCTTAATTTGTAGGAAAATTCGGAGACAACTGCAGAAGTCACTTCCAAAGAAAGAAAAACGTAAATCCCAGGATACAAATTTTAATTGCAAATTCCTCCACCCTCCCCCATGGTCCATTCACATCACCAACCTGACTTCGTAAGCAGGTACCAAATTAAATTGGGTGCAGGACACCGCGCACACTCTAATTCCTTGAATCCTCGCGGGCCAAAACAGCATCGCAAAGCCGTCGAAGTCAATTACCAAGCGCAATGAACTAAGTCGGCCGAGGCAGTGAAAGTGAGGACCCAGGTGGGCAGCCGGGGCACAGAATTTTCTGCTCTGCACCCGTAACTGCGAACGACCGAAACGCGCCGTCGCTCCGTTCCGCAGACGGTGGAAAGTTGCCCGCTCCTTTGTCTGAACACGGGAAGCCCTAGGAAAACACCGCGGGCCGCAAAAAGACCCCTGGACCCGGGGAGAGGCGCGAGCACAACCTCCTGGGGGCGGGGGCGGGGGGTGGGGGCGGGGGGCGCGTGCACGAGCCCGCAGCCCAGCCCCCCCACCCAACCCGCGGGCGCCGAAG
This sequence comes from Prionailurus bengalensis, assembly GCF_016509475.1. Lineage (NCBI taxonomy): Eukaryota > Metazoa > Chordata > Mammalia > Carnivora > Felidae > Prionailurus > Prionailurus bengalensis. Next base: position 611,461 of record NC_057360.1, read on the forward strand.
GGAAGCGCCTCGGCGCTCCTGCGTCAGCCCTGCGGCCGCCGGGGGCCTCCAGGGTCTGGAAGAGGGGGAGGGTCGGGATCAGGGAACCCGCCGGTTCGAGGCTCAGAGGAGGGGGAGCAAAGGGCTGGGGGCGGGGGGCCTGGGGCTCGGGCGGTTCAGAAGCTCGAGGAGCCGGGGGCTGGGGGGGGGGGGTTGGGGGCCTCGGGGGGGGGGGGGCCGAGGGCCGAACGCGCCGCGAGCACTCGGGTCTCCAGCGACCTGACGACCCCCCCCAACCCCGCGCGGGCGCCCTCGCACACCAGGAGCGACAGGCAATCGGACCTCAACAGGCTCCGCTTCACTCCCAACAAAAAGTTTTTAAAAAGACAAAGCACCCGACAGCCCGGGGCCCCAAGTCTCGACGCGCGAGACCCGCACGGAGTGAGGACGCAGGCGGACGCGCCAGGAAAGTTTGGGCGGCTGCGCGTCGGCGGCTCCCTGCCCGCAGGGGTCGGGGGGCTGGGGGGGAGGGGGCGGGTGGGGGAGGGGGGAGGGGGCCGCGGCCTGTGGACTAGCCGCCGGCCCGCGCGCTTACCGGCATCATGTTGGACCCGAACCGCATGGGAGCCGCGGCCCGAGCCGAGCGGGGCGCCCGGGTCTCGGGAGCGGGGGGCGGCGGCGCAGGGCGAGGCTCCCGGAAGGCGGCCGACCTGTTGCGAGGCGAGGCGGCCGCGGCGTCGGCGGTCGGCGGTCGGCGTAGCCCTCCCCGCGGGCGGGGGCGCCACCGAGCCCAGGGCCCACCCCTCGCGGCCCCGACGCGGCTTTGTCTCCTCAGAGCCCACGACGGCCCGCGCTCCGCCCCCCGCGCCCAACGCGCGCGCTCCCCCCACCCCGCGCGCCCTCCGCCCCGCCCCCCGCGCGCCCTCCACGCTCCGCCCCCCGCGCTCCCCCGCCCCACCCACCTCCGCACGTCTTGCGAGGGCGGGGCGGGACCGGGCGCGGAGGACGCGCCTGCGCAAGAGCTGCGGGGTTCCGCGTCCCACCGCGGCGGCTCGCGGCTGCCCGCCTTCAACCTGGTCATCGCCCGTCGTCCAGTGTAGGACTCAGGTCTGCGTGGCTTTAGGTTAGACACGAATACACTTAAAAGTGACTCCCAGGGTGGAGCCTGCGTATTCTTATCGCAGTCGCAATAAACAAGCCTCTAAAACGCCTAAAAGTGTGTGGAGCGACTTCGGAGGGGCCGCTTCTTTGCCGCTCACGCGGGTCGGGGACTCGGCTCGCTACCCCAGCCCCCGATGGCGGGCCGTGGGGGGCTGCAGGGCTCACGGATGCTCAGGTGGGGGCAGCCCCGGGGGGAGGCGCGATGTCCGGAAGGGTGGTGCAGTCCCGATGGGGTCACCTCCTGGGGGGGGGGGGGGCGCAGCCCGGAGTGGGGGATGGTGTAACCCCGGTGGGGGGGCGCTCCCGCGGAGCCCGGCCTCTTTCAAGAGCCTGAGAAGTGGGGTGCGGAGAGCACCTGCCGGCGCCTGGCCTCCAGGACCACACACCCCCCCCCCTCCCCCACGCTGTACACCCGGTCTCCCCACCTGGCAGTAGCGAAGTGTGCTAATCCCATTAGAAAGCAGACTTCTCCAAACCCGAGGTTCATGGTCCTGAGTTCAGCAAAGGGGCTCCACCGCGTGGTTCGTTTCAGCAAGAATTTATGAAACTTTGGCCACGTGTTCTGAGTGCAGATGTCCCGAGTGCCACCGACGCATCAAACAGAACTCGGATGGACGGGAAAACCAATAGCGAAGTAGATCAATAGCCAACGATTACGTGACTTACCAGTTCGATTATAAGGACAGAATTAAGGGGGTCAGGGGAGGAGCCAGCAGCTGCCGTTCGGCAGACGGTGACCAGGCAGGCCGCCTGAGCCACCTGAGAGCCACCTGAGCCTGGCAGTGGAGGGAAGGCTTCTGGGAAGAGGGACCGGCAAGCGGAAAGCCTCGCGGGGAGCCCACCTGGCTGTTCTGCGACAGCTGCAGAGACCACAGGGGGACAGCAGGGTGACCCACGGGCCGCGGGGCGCTCGCACCTATGGGCCGGACTGAGGGCTTTGGCCTCGCTCCTGCCCAAATGGGGAGCCCTGGGGAGGTGTGGAGCAGATGACCCGACTCCTGTCTCCGAACCTGTGCAAAGCTCTTGGGAAGTGGCTGGGGCAGGACCCCTGGCTGTGCTGAAGGGGGTCAGGTTTGGGGTGTGTTTTGAAGGCCAGCCCCATAGAATTTCCTGACAGGTTAGACACGGACTATGAGAGAGAGAAGGCAGGGAGAAGTCCAAAGTGTTCATCTTGGGGGATGAAGCCCATGAGTGGGGCATCACACCCTGAGGGCCAGCACGTTTGCGCACGGGGAGTCTTTTCTGGCAGCCCGCAGCTCATAAAGGGACCATTTAGCACTAAATAAAACACACAAAAAAACGACCTCCTATTACACTGGTTTTCGTTATTTTCTTGCACACAAAGAAATCTCAGAAACAGCCTAAGATACCATGATCCACAGTCTTCTAGAAAAAGAATTCTGGGCGTTGGTCCCTAAACCTCCAGTCCTCAACAATGGAAAAGCTGTCTCTATCCCCCGGCAGCAGGTCACATGCTACAGTACCTTATATTTAGCACGAGCAGGGACAGTCCTGACTTATTAATTAAATGACCAAAATGGAAATAGAAGCGAGGAAAGGAAATCTGTAATAAGATGGCGCGGTCCTACTACTGTCTGTTGTCACAAAAGCCCTTGCCAAGGGCGCAGAGGGAAGGACACAGGGGCGGGGCCAGCAGCTGGCACCTCGTCCCGAAACTCACTCCCAGCGATGGGAACTCCCTGCTGCCTGTGTTGAGGGTTTGGTTTGGTTTGTTTGTTTTCCTTTTTTTTGTTTATTTTAATCATAGAAGCGTGAAACCAAACAAATCTTGTCTCCGCTTTGGTTTCGTTCTCTTGAATGCCGTGCAGTTCGTGTCTGGCTCTCGGATGGGTTGCTTTGTCCCTTCCAAGTTTCACTTTGTTTACTCCCGCCCGCGCCTGCCCGCTCAGTCCGGGGCCTCTCCCCGCTTCTCCCTGCTCTGGGACTCCGTCCGCAGCCTCCAGAGATCAGCCCAGGCTGGGTTTTGTAGCACAAGCTCACCTCACCCCCAGTGCGATTAATTACCTTCTGGGCCTGAGCGCCCAACACCCTCGGCAGGTCCAAGCCTTGCACTGCTGCCCTGTCTCGGGAGGTGAGGGTCCTCCTTAGCCCCTGCAAGGCCAGCTCCCGGGCCCGGCACTCCTGGCCACCCTCCTGTGTCCTTCGAGACTTTCTTCGCACTGACATTCTTATGTCTGTATTTTGCGAGGCACTGGTCTGCACACAACGGCAAAGGGCACACACACTCTGACGTCATGAAGCTCGTGTCCTCGTGGGGAGCTAGACGGTAAAAGAAGAGGAGGGGAAAGCGACCGGTAAACCTAAGAGAACATTATCTGTTTAAGACAGGGTGGTCAGAGAGGGCATCTGAGGACAAAGGAGGGGGGATTCAGACTCCAGGTGGTGGGAACAGCAAGGGCAAAGGGCCTGAGGAGGAGTGTGCGGCGTCCTAAGCATCAAAAAGGTCAGCGGGGCTGGAGCCGAGCGACCAAGGAGGGGGGTTGTCAGATCGGAGGTGGAGGAAGCAGCCGGCCTGGACCACGTAACACCATTTAAGGTTCCACCAAATGCCCTCCCTCCTGAAGCGTCAGAGTCTCTGTTTTTCCAGGTGCCTCCAGACTTAGTCCCGAAGTCCCCTCGAGGCGACCATGATTCAAGAGTGAGATGGGGCCCAGGCTTCCATCCGAAGCCTCCTGACATCTAGCCATGTTTTCCCCTTGCCTTAAATACTTCCCCCTTGCCGTACCTTGACTCATCTTTAAGTGCCTACCTAAACCGAAGGCCCTTCCTTCCCTGGAGGTCATGTTTGATGTTTCTCAAGCAGAATTAATCCAGATCTCATCATATTGAGTGGCCATTTATATATATATGCATGGATATATGAATATGTACACGTGTATACTGTTTGCTTTTTTATTTATCATGGGACTTACCACGTGATATAGGAAACAAGCCACCTGTCACCCCAAATTGACTCGATGGCAAAAACCATTTGCTATTCATTCATTTGTCTATCTTCAGGCCTAACATTGCGCTTAGGGCATAGTAGGTCATCAATAAATGTGGAATTGATGGTACCTAAATAGCACCATCGTAAGCTTACCTTCTCGCTTCTCTCTGCGGATTTGGTTCAGTTTTGTCCCCAGCTCCCGCAGGAGCCTGGGGAGGGTCTTCCTGGGTGTGTCGTCTCACCGGAGCGGTTGGCAACTTCTAGGCCAAATCCGGCCCCTCTGCCCGTGTTTGTATTGCCTGTGAGCAAAGATGGCTTCCACACTTTTCAACCGTTGGGGTCGTGGGGAGGAAGCAAAGAAAGGAGATTTTGTGACAAGCGAAAATCAGGTTCAAACTTCAGGGTCCTTAAGTAAAGTTTTATTGGAACACAGCCGCTCTTCCTTGTTTCCGTATCATCTACCGCGGCAGGCAGGACTGAGTAGTCGTGATGGCAGTTGTGTGGGCTGCAAAGCCTAAAATATGTACCATCTGGCTCCTTAAAGAGGAAGGCCCCCCCCCCACCCCTGCTCTAGCAGCAACAATGACCTTTTTAGCAGAAGTGGAAGGGTGTCACTGCCACGATTAAAAGTCTTCAGTGAGGCAGGTGGGCCTGTGATGGGCAGGATAGAGGGTCGAAGGGCACTGGGGTCGTGCTCGGACGTTTATTACACTTTTCTGTCTTCTTGTGTTTGCTCTAGCTTCTAGATAATACAATGTTTTAATTATCTGTTCAAGGGGGAGGGGCAGAGAGAGAGGGAGAGAGAGAATCCAAAGCAGGCTCCTGGCCCAGCATGGAGCCCGATGAGGGGTTCGAACTCACCAACAGTGAGATTCACGACCTGAGCCGAAATCAAGAGTCAGACGCTCAAGCGACTGAGCCACCCCGGCACCCCAAGATAATACAATGTTTTCAAAACAGAAGAATGAAAGCCTTCAGTTGCTGTCCAGTGCTGTTGGGACAGCATGCTGTCGACGCGGCCTCCGAGGCCCTGCCTGGGCTAGCTCGTGCCTGACCTCCGAGAGTTAGGGTCCGCAGGACCAGCCGCGGTGGGTACCTCCCTGTGTTCCTGACAAGACTCAAGCTTGGTAACTTTGTAGGACGCCCTCGGGGCTTCGAAGACCTCTGTCTGTGCCATTGGCCGTCCCTTGATTTGTTTAAATAATTCCCTGCCTGACCGACGACTTAGGGAGCAAGGAGCTTGCGACGTCTTACACTCCGTTCAGTTCTCTCTCCAGCACCTCGCCTCCCCTTATGCAGCTGGCCTGTCGGCCCCAGGCCTCCCCTGAAACAGCCAAGGTCACCAGGGATCTTCATCTCACGGGTGCAGTAAACACGTTCAGTCGTCTTCCTTGGCCTTCCAGAAGCACGGAGATGTTGCCCGTCCCCTCCTCGCGATAGACACTTTACACTTGACTTTGGGACAGCGCTCCAGTGGTTTCTTCCTCCTCCTCTGACCGCTCCTTCTCTTTGTCTCTGAAGGGCGTTCTTCGTCACCAGCCTTGACCTTGCCTCCCCATGGATTGAAGTTTTGTGTGTTCTTCCTGGAAGGTTTCTCCGGGCTCCAGAAATGCACTGCCGAGCGCGACGTCCCAAACCGCGTACAGCCGTGGAATGTGCCGGTGCAGCCAAGAAGCTAAGATCCTAACTTTTTACGTTCTATTGCCAGTGTGCTGAACATACAGCGTTAGATTAGTTTTAGCTGTAAACTGCTAATTTTAATTAGTTTAATGTACATGGCCCCGTGTGGGTCATGGCTACAATGCTAGACCGCGTAGGTACGGACTACGTCCACCGTCACAGAAAGTTGCACTGAACGGGCTGGGGACCCTGTCCAGTCATGTCCAGCTCCTGCTGGACGGTCCTCTTGGCCATCTCAAAGCATTGCAAGTGCGACTTGTCTAAAACCCAACCCATGGCCCCTCTCCGCAGTCCCGGGCTTCTACGGTATCTGCACGAGTGTTCATCCGTTTTCTCAGGCCAGACACGCCCGAACCATCCTCGACGTTCTTGTCCTCACCTCCGACACGCATTCTGGCCGCGAGCTCTGTCCGCTCGCCGTGTCCCCAGGGACCCCACCACCGCCGTCCTTCGTGCTACCACGTGGGCTGGGGGACGGGCCGCTTCCAGCCCCTCCTTAACGCCTCGTCCAGGCCCTGAGTGTCTGTCCCCCTCCCCAGACCCCTCCCACTCTGAGACCCAGCTACAGCGTCTTTGCCCCCCTGGTGCCCCCGGTACAGGCTGCAGCATAGCCCCAAGGACCTCACCTGTCACCCCTGCCGCTTCAGACTGGTTTGCATCACCAGTGTCATTCAGTTAATGTGTCTCTCCCACAGGACCACCAACGGTAGAGCAGGGACGCATCCCTGTTTACTACTGACTCTTCACGACCTAACACGGGGCCCGGGACACGCTAGCGCAGGGTTAGCGTGCGAACAAAAGAGTGGACGATGAATGATTTGGTCTGTCTGTAGCTCGTGTGGTCAGAGCCACCGCAGTAGTCAGCTTGCTTCCGTAACGGAAAATCACGGACCAGGTGGCAGAAACTACAGGGACTTATTTTTTCACAGTTCTGGAGGCCAGGAAGTGTAAGACCAAGGTGCCCGCCAACGGTGTTCCCAGTACGAGGGCCCCACCCCCCCGTGACTCACAGAAGCGTGATTATCTTCCAAAGGCCCCTCCTCCAAATACCATCACGCTGCGGGTTAAGGCTTCAACACGTGAGTTTTGAGGGGACACAACTAGTCCATAGCAGCCAATGTTCTGGGGCACCTGAGTGGCTCAGTCCGCTAAGCAGCCAATGTTTTGTACGTGTTCCCAATCCCTTGGCCACAGATTATATTTATCACCCCAAAGTACCATCTCATAAATGCCTACAGGAGGTTCGGGTTGAAGGGGACAGAAGATCCACGGAACCGAGCCCACTGCTGGAACGCCACTTGCCCGTGGGGTGGCGTCCGTGAAGAACTGTATCTATAATTCTAACAGTGCTTGAAAATAAAATCTCCTTGATGAGATGCATTTCAGAAGGTTGAGTTGAGGCTTCACTGTGGACAGGCAAGAGACGTCTAGCTCTAACGTGCAGACAATAGACGCTTCCACTGAGAAGGCGCCATGAAGCCCGTGGCCATCTGCAGAGGCTGCCGTGGCCTCCGTGGCCCCGGCGCAAAGGAGCCCTTATTTCACAGTGAGAAGCGTACATGCATTTCTTCCTGGTCTCTCTTAGAATATTAGAATACTGGCGGGGCACCAGGGTGGCCCCGTCGGTTAAATGTCCGACTTCGGCTCAGGTCATGATTTCGTGGTTCGAGAGTTCGAGCCCCGCATCGGGCTCTGTGCTGACCGCTCAGAGCCTGGAGCCTGCTTCTGATTCTGTGTCTCCCTCTCTCTCTGCCCCTCCCCTGCTCATGCGCTCTCTCTCTCTCTCTCTCTCTCTCTCTCTCTCTCAAAAATAAATAAACATAAATAAAAACTTTTTTTAAATATGCTTCTGCTGGGGCCCCTGGCCAGCTCCATCAGGGAACCATGCGACGCTTAATCTCGGGGTCGTGAGTTTGAGACTCACATTGGGTGCAGAGATTACTTAAGTAAATAAAGAAAACTTGAAAAATATATGCTTTTATTTATCAAAAAAAAAATTTACATACAGCTTTTCGGGTTAACTCAGTAGACACTACCGAATGTCTGATATGAGCCGAGACCTTCCTGGGGCGCATCTGTGTGGAATGAGGTCCGCTTACTGAGGCGAAGGCGTGACTTTAAGAACCCCGTGTGCTGGGAGTCTTTTCATCGCCAAGGTAGCCGTGAGGCTGTGCTTTAATTATCCTCATTTTATGAATGAGGAAGCTGAGGCCCAGAAAGGTTAAGTGACTGGCCTGGAGTGTCCCAGCTGATGAGTGGCAGAAGCTGGGATTTGAGCCTAGAGTCTGTGTGTGTTGTTTTTTTAAATTTTTTTTTACATTTATTCATTTTTGAAAGACAGAGAGAGACAGAGCACAAGCAGGGGTGGGACGGAGAGAGAGGGGGGACACAGAATCTGAAGCAGGCAGACGAGGCTCTGAGCGGTCAGCACAGAGCCCCATGCGGGGCTCGGACTCCCGAACCACGAGATCATGACCTGAGCCGGAGTTGGACACTCAACCCACTGAGCCACCCAGGTGCCCCTAAGGGTCTGTGTTCTTAATCACTACGCCGCTGACCCTTCACTGCCCTGCTGCCCTTTACCCCTCCTGCACCTGCACTCAGGTGCACAACGTTTTCTCATATAATTGTCGCCAACCTTACAGCGACGTACGATTACGTCCATCGTACAGACAGAGAAGCTAAAGCTTTGAGGCGCAGACTCTCTGATCCACCCAGTAACTACTAAGAACCACACGTGCCAGGACAACCCTAGGCCCCGGGGAAATCGCGGTGAGACAGGCGGATGCCACCCTGCCCTGACCTCTGGATGCTCTCGCTCTCACCGAGGGTGACAGATGATAAACCGGTAAGTAGGACACGTGCTGGGAAGGAATTAAGACGACGCCGTCGAGATCAGAGGAGGTAAGTGTTTTAGAAGTGGAGGTCCAGAAAGTTCCATCTGAAGGCATGGCGTTTAAAGTGAGATCTGAATAAGGAACCGCCCTCAGCAGACTGGGAGGAACGGGCCGGGCCGGGCAGAGGGAACAGCAAATGCTAAACCCTGGGGCAGAAGTGAGCCCAGCGCCCTGGGTGCAGAAAGCCCAGGGCGGCTGGCGGCTGGTGGAAGATGTCACCCCAGGTCGTGTGGCTGATATCCAGCAGAGCTGATGGTCGGATCCACGTCTGCCTGAGGCCACACTCTGCCCCTCGGCAAACTGCCCAAAGGAACGACCACGACATTCCGTCTGCTGTCATGGCCTGCTGTGTTTTTAAGTTAACTTGGGCAGAACCCCAGGAGGGGAATTAAGAGTCAAAATAGAGGAAAGCCGCACGCGGAAGGGCTTCCCTCGGACGGGAGACACAAAGACAAACGAAGTGCCAGACCCGGCTTCGCGCCCCGGGCCTCACCCTCACCCCGTTATTCACCCCTGCACCCCGCCCTGGGCCTCACCCTCACCCTGGGACGCGCCCTCCACGCTCATCTTAGACGAAACCCCGTGTGGGCCGCAGGGGAGGCAGCTCGGATGCCTGAGGTCAGGAGTTCAGCTTGGCTTGAGGTCAACGGCCCCTCCAGGACCGCCTGGGGGCTCAGCCAGTTAAGCGTCTGACTTCCGCTCAGGTCATGATCTCACGGGTTCGTGAGTTCGAGTCCTGCGTGGGGGTGGGAGGGACGCTGTCAGTGCAGAGCTCTCTTCGGATCCTCTGTCTCACTCTCTCTGCCCCTCCCCCCTCAAAAATAAAGAAACAAACAGACAAAACAAAACCCGTCCAGCTCCTCGCAGGTGTGGGCAGAGAACTAGAGTCTGGAGGCAACTCCAGGAGAGTGGGGCGGGGCAGATGGCTCAGGAGTGGCGTAGCGGGAGTGCACAGGGGAGGCGGGGGCCAGTGACACGGGCGTTGTCATGGGGTAGGAATCCTGAGGCGAGCGTCAGGGCAGACGGCGGGCAGGAGTCACAGACAAGGAGGGCAGCAACGCTCAGTGACATAGGACAGCACGCACGGATCCCAGAGACACGTGTTGTGCCGATACGTCGCTGGGTCCGATGAGTCCACTGCAATCACATCAGCCTGGGTCTCACCGGGGCAGCCACCATCCCAAAGAAAGTTTGCTTCTTCCCACAGGGCTGGGTGCCTTCTCTGGATCGAGGTATGCAGCTGTCCCAACGCAGCTGGGGCAGGAAGGTGACGTCACTCCCCTGCTGAGAGCTGGCATAAAAGGAGGAGCTTGTCCAGGGTGTGATGTGTGTGACCCATGGCTGGTGGGCGGACGTGCCTGTCCACCCCCAGGTCTGCAGAGGCAGCTCTTGGTCAGTCAATGAGCCAGGAACCACATCCCTGCATGATGTCGTTGGGAAAACCCCACTGATGATAAGTTCCATGCCAGATCCTGAGAGGACAGCACGTTGCATCTTACTAAACTGTGCCGACACCCCTGTGAAATCGATGCAGTGATCGTCCCAGTTTGCAGACAGAGAGACGGGGACTCAGAGACGTATCTCGTGCAGATGAGAAGCTGTCCCCGCTATGCACACTTTACCCGTTTAATCAGCGCCATTCAGGGCGTCGCACATCTTAAGCAGGAAGTTGTTTGGGTTTTGACAAATGCATAAACTCTCATAAACACCGGCAGGTCCGCCACAGCCACGTCCTACCCCCGCACACCGGTCAGCCCAGCGTCTGCCAACCACCGATCCACTTCCTATACTAACGGGCTCTAGTGTCAGAGACATGAAACCCAACAGCATGAACGCTGCTGTGTCTTCCATGTCTGCAAACTTCTTTTGCTCAGCGTGACGTTGCTGAAATTCACGTTCCTGCTTCTATCGGTGACCCTTTCTTGCTGCCGACCGCCACTCATTGTCCAAACGTTCCCCTCACAGACATCTGGCTTGTTCCCTGGCCCCGCTCCTACCAACGAGCCCGCTGTGACCATTCACGTGGTGAAGTCTTTTTCCGAGTATGGATTTTCATTCTCTTTGGTAAATATCTAGAAACAGAACTGCTGGGTCATTTGGTTCATGTCTGTTTACCTTTTTAAAAAATTGCCAAACCATTCTCCAAAGTGGTTATACCGTTTCACGTTCCCGCCAGCCACGTACAGGAGCACCAGGTGCTGCATATACCTGGGAACGTCTGCATCGTCTCATGACTAATGAGGAGCTTCTTTTTGTGTGCTTTTGGGCCATTTGTATATTTTCTTTTGTGAAGCATCGAACCAAGTCTTCAGCCCATTTTAATTGCGTTGCCTGTCATATTACATTGGATTAAGAGGGAGCGTGAGTGGGGGCGGGGGGGGGAGGTGCAGAGAGAGAGGGGACAGAGGACCTTAATGGTGTCTTTCAAAAAGTGAAATTCGAATTCAAAATTCAACTTATCACTTTTTTCTTTGTTTTGTGCCTTCTGTGCTTTTTGCTTAACGCAAGGTTTCAAAAGTTTTTCTTCCATATTTTTAATGTAAATTTTATGATTTTACCTTTTACATTTAAACCCGCAAGCTAGGGGCGCCTGGGTGGCGCAGTCGGTTGAGCGTCCGACTTCAGCCAGGTCACGATCTCGCGGTCCGTGAGTTCGAGCCCCGCGTCGGGCTCTGGGCTGACGGCTCAGAGCCTGGAGCCTGTTTCTGATTCTGTGTCTCCCTCTCTCTCTGCCCCTACCCTGTTCATGCTCTGTCTCTCTCTGTCCCAAAAATAAAATAAACATTGAAAAAAAAAATTTAAACCCGCAAGCTATTTTGGGTTACTTTGTGTGTGTATTATGAAATAAGGTCATAAGCTTTTTTTTTTTCCCGTATGGATCTCCGGTTTATTCTAGTGAAGTAGGCCATACTCTTCCCGTTTAATTATCTCTGCCCCTTTGTCAGAAATCAATTAACCACATACATGTGGGGTTACTTTTGAGCCGTCCATGCTGTCCCCTTGACCTCTATGTCCCACAGCATCCATGGCCCCCCACTGCCTCCTCTCCGGTCCCCTGCTCAGCCTTGGACTCAAGCCACACCCACAGCCTAAAACTCTGACCTCTGCCTCCCCAGCTCAGAGCCTGATGACACCAAGTCCAAAAGGTATCCCCAGACAGAGTCAGGGCAAACGGGGCTGACCTCACGAGCTTCTTTTTCCTCAGGGACCACAGCCCTGGACTGTGCATTGTTAAAGTGTCTGAAATAGAAATACTTGTTTCTGGCAGGAAGGCAGCTCGGGTCCCGATCGCTCGGCCAGAAGTGCAAGAAGTGAAATTCATGCTTCTGGCCAGAAGTGAGTGGGTCTCTTGGAGCGAGGGGAGGCCTGGGGGGGGGGGGGGGGGGGGGGAAACGCCTGAGCAGAGACAGCAACAGCGGTAACTCTGTGGGTCCCCACAGGATCGCAATCACTTTTGCTGGTCGCTCAAGTGCACCCTTGGGGGGGGGGGGCTGATGCCCTAAAAACCCTCAAGAAGGGTTTCATCATCCCCTAGAAGCATGTGAGGACTGGAATCCGCTTATCTGGCTCTCTGTGTGGACACAAATGCACAGGTGTCCACTAATGAGCAGATTCTCCACCCCAGTTGAGGTCTACCAGAAGTCCCAGGTGCCCACGAGAGGGTTACAAGCCACAGTGTCCCTCGGCAGGGCCTCAACAGTCCCGGCAGGGACACATGCGCATCCGAGGAGAGCCTCTCTGGGGGGGGCTAACAGACTCACTGAACCACATGACAGCCTGGCTGTTCCCCGGGGCGCAGGGGACCCAGAGCTGAGCCACACAGCTGCTCTCAGAAGCCACACGCACCGTGACACCATCACCTCTAGGACGTGTGTCTTTGGAGAAGCAGCCCGTGATGCTGGGGACGTGGGCCGAATGTGACCAGTAGATGGGGCGGTCGGTCAGTCTATGCCCCCAACACCGGCCGGGCCTCAGGACAGCGAGAGGCGTGCACAGATCCTGGTGGACGGGATCGGGTAATGCCAGCAACCTAAGTCAGGAATCTTCAGCCCGTCTGAGAATAAGTCTTTTTGAAAAGATACAGGGTGGGGTACCTGGGTGGCTCAGTCGGTTAAGCGTCCGACTTCAGCTCAGGTCAGGATCTCGCGGTCTGTGGGTTTGAGCCCCGCGTCGGACTCTGTGCTGACAGCT